>NC_142122.1:3561250-4185000 GCF_056152115.1 Neolamprologus brichardi
AACACAGGCAGCTGTCTGTAAGACCTCATTTCCGCTAAATTGACTGAAACTGACATCTTGACTGTCTTTGCGGTCTCATATAAGACCCTAGGATACATACAAAACCCGAGGACTATGACAGTGATTCCACTACAGCCATCTTTTATATACAGATGTACCATGTGACGAAGAAGACAACTCTGCACACTTTTACTGTCCCTTATAAAAACACAACAGTTCAGAGCACAACTGCCAATGAAATATTTCAATTTAATCCACAGCATCAAAAGTATTGCTTCATCATTAGAAGTTGTTCACAATCCCGTCCTTAAACCAAGCCAGAGCCCAAAGCAGTGCCAAACAAGAAAGCAGCGTCATAAATTGCACTCTGCTGGCCCCGATAAAAAAAGATTAAAGGGAAAAGAAGAGCAATCCAGCGACAGGCTGCTTGGACAAGGCTTGGATGGAGGGCTGCTATCAACTCCTGAAAGACAGCAGGAGGAAAGGAGGATTAGGGGGACAGTGCTGAGGCCTCCACTGAGAGATATTCAGCAGACAGTCGCTTTCTGTCCTCACTATCAGCAGGGATGTTGCCACTGGGTCATGCTCCCAGCCACACAAGCTTCTTATGCATCAGTGTCAACAGCTGCAAGACTCCAGTTGCTACTGTCTGCTCGTTTGCAACTGCATATACATTCATTTCTGAACATATGCATGTGCCACTCACATTTTTGCTCCCTGCACCAAATCATACAATCCAGCACACTGTCTGGTCTGTCCTTAGCCAGTCCTTTCGCCGGGGAACAGCTCTGTTTTCCTCACACAGCTGTCACGTCAAAAGACAGCCAGTCAGTCAGCCGGCGAAGCAGCAACAGTATTCTTCCCCTAGACGAAGCTATGGCTCGGATCCTTTACTTCCTGAGCCATGGAAAAGGGTCAAAGCACAAGCCACAGATGGCAGAACTTGGGCCGTGCTTTGCAGAAATCCAACTCTGTTCAGAGCTGGAGAGCTAGAAGGTCAAAAAGGCAGAGAGAGGGGAAAAAGAAATGGATCTGGCTAGAGATGTGTGAGGAAACGGAGCAGAGACAGGCCGTTTGTTTCCACAACCCAGCGCTCACACATTGGAGCACATCCATTAGGATTAGGCGAGAATCTTTATTGCTTTGCAGATCATTAAGTATTCTTTCAAAGCATATTCATTTTCACGCGTATTCATAATTTTCAGGCTCAAGTTTTGACAGTGTTGACTTTGCAGTGATGTGTTGTACTAAGATCAAAACGTTCCTAGACTAGATATCTTTCTTAGCAATGAAAAGCACCTTTGAGGGGAAAAAGCATCTAATCCACTGACATTTTTCAACTAAAGTCTGGCCTCTTTGCACTGTGAGAAAATCACCTGCTGAGCTCGGTAATTGAACGTCTCTGTTCTTCTATTATTATCCTGGTTCACCTTCGAGAGGCTGACATGCTTAATAATGAAGTCTTTGTTAATTAAGTCAGCTGATTAGGGACCTGATATATAATTAAATTCTCAGAGAATAGTCGAGAGGAATATCTCAGTTTCATTGTTATCCCTTTTGGTCTTAATCTGTGGCCCCTCGGTATCTGCTTGTTAAGTTTGAAGTAAGAGCCATTTCCGGAGCCAAAGACTCCTTCAGATCCCAAAAGTAAACAAACACAGAGGCACCGCTAAGGATTAAAAAGTGCCTTAATTCTTTCATCTCCAACAGAGTGATTAGTGTAGCTGTTTTGCCAGGTGTTAGAATCAAGCACAACATCCAAGAAAGGCAGGATGCTGAGCCATGTTAGCAGTAAGTTACCCTACCAGTCAAAAGTCTGGCCTGTCTCACGCCTGGGTGAGTGAATTAAGCAATAAATTGGGGAAGTCATAAAAAAAGTTTATACATTACTTTTCAGTGCCATCAGCTCCAAAACCTCACCTCTCCATGTTACAGTAAGTTCACATAAAAGTCTTTGGAATGAGGTGCATTTGGAAAACTTCACTGTTGGCATGAAGGGCAGCAGGAGGCGAATGATTCAACTGTGCTTTTAAAAAAGCTAAAGGTTCACAAGGGCACTGGTATTGTTTGAATGACGGATTTTACCTTTGTTCTAAAAGGTATTTCCCTCCAAATGAAAACAAAAAATGTGAGGCTCTACCAAGAGGACGTCAAAGCAACCCTAACTGCAATCTTGGCCGATAAGAAGCCTTCACACAATAACACGGCACACAATCTGATGTCAAAAAAGAAGATAAAAATGGCATCTCACACACAGAGATGCAGTTTCTGACACTCTTTACCCTGGAAGGAGTTTTTTAAAAGCTAAAAAAAAGTTTGCATGCGGACAAAAGTCATAAAAAAACTATCCGTGCACATCTGGGCGGGGACATAGTGAAAGGAAAAATGGAGAGAGCTCGGAGAAACGTGATTTCACGGTACATTTTGAAAATATGTTGCTGTAACTTGACTCCATCCGTTGGCTGCACTCCTCCAAAGTTAAAATTTCACTTCTGAAAGCACCATTACAATTCATGTTGAGCGTGTACATGCAGCTTTTCAGCAGCGGTTCAGTGATTAGCACTGTTGCCTCACAGCAAGAGGGTAGTGGGTTCAAACCCAGGCAGGCTTCTTCTGATGGTGCTTGTGTGGGTTGTCTCCAGGAGCTCCAATTAATCCTGCACCACGAGAGTCTCTTTCTCTAATTACTCGGTCACACTGGAGTGAAACAGGACAGGACCTTCCTCGCGAGCAAGAAAAAACTGTCATTTAATTGTAACTAACTGCCAGTCATGTGACCAAATGTATCTATTTCATAACAAATATCATAGCATTAAATTTATTAGGCTGTTATTATTAAACTATGTAACATAAATGGATGAAAATGTATATGTACATGCCAAATGTCATTTCTGAATGTCTGAATTAGTTACTGATTAGTCAGATACAATCTCTTTGTTTGCCCAACCTGCAGGTAAAGAGGGTCATTAATTACAGAAGTGCCAGTCGTAGTTTATATTATACCAAAGTTTATCTTTAAAGTCAGAGTCCATGCAGGAGTAGAAAAGATATCAGCTTACACTAATAAATGACGCTGACTGTGACAAATGAGGTAATCATTAAAGACTAAAAAAAAAAAAATCTGATTAGTCAAGTGCTAATGCTTGACAAACACCCTTTTCGTCACACCCTCTAATGTTGCTCACTGAAAAATGATGCCGGGTGGTAGAAGGCGGTGTGGAGAACAGGTGACAACACTGCCCGGCCCCTCCCTTCGATGGCCAGTCAGGCTCAGTTTACTGAAGAAAGTCACACGGCAGATGGTGTCCAAGGAAGTGAATTAGCACGAGGTGCCTCGTCCACATGCACCAGATGGGGGTAGAAGGAGAGACAAAGAAACTGGGGGAGAAAAACAATGGCATAAAGGCAGCGAGGGGTAGGGGGATGGGGCAGTGAGGATTTCTTCTGGGCTCATTTGTTTGTTTGCTTGTGGGCGTTTTAGCCTTTGTTGGGCCAATGCAGAGCTCGGCCAAGTTCACGAGCCTGTCAACTGTGATCACACCCATTCGGGGACTCATTTAGAGTCCAGATCTCATGTGTAACACCTCTCATTTTCATGGTAATGTTACATGTGTTGTGCAAAGCAAAGCTGGTCAAACATGCTAAACTGTGTTTTGTTTTCCGGTTGAAAAGGTGAAGATACCTCTGGCAAAAACTCAGGGAGAGGGTGCCTCATGCGAGTAAGAAATAACAACCGCACTGGTGTTCGCCCAAAACTTGTTTCTAATATCACGTTTTCCCCCTCTGATCCCACTTTGCAAACTTTCTTGTCCTGCGGGGGTTCTTGAAGGCTCAGAGTGACCCCAGCGCCCAGATACTTGATACATAAACATTATAGGAGTGGCAGATCGCTATTTAGAAAACCAGAAATAAGTGCAGCCCTTTGTGTTGGAGCTGGGGAGAAACAGCCATGTTTTGGTCAAGGTAATCCCACAGTGTGAGTGCTTCAGGAATGGGCTCAGGAATGTTAATAAGGGAGAAAAAGGGCAACATGATTTAAATGCCACACAGATGTGGCCTATCGGTGATGCAATCTTGCAAGGAAATGAGTTGTAGTGCTCTCAACCGCAGGGCTGTGTTGGAAGCTGCTCACTCTGTGTCCTGACTGTACACAAGGCTGTGAATGCAAATGTCAGAATAAAGTTGTTCTGTAACCCAACGCTGAAAATGTCCCGGGCTATCTTGTTTTTCAATCTCGCTCTCTGTCCACACCCCTCCACAGCCCATCTGGCTGTGATTATTGGCCGTGGCCTAATCCTGCACCGTGTCCCTTTTTCGCACAATGGGGAGGGCCAGTTCTCTATTGTGTCACTCATCCCTCTTCTTCTCCCTCTTTTCTTTGCTTGCTCCCCTCCCACCCATCCACCTCGCCCTTTCTCCATCTTTCTTTTTCGATCTCTGTCTGTTTTAACTCTTGTTCCTTTTCTCCTCTTTGCCTGACTGCTGCTGCATCTGTCACTAGCCGAGCGGCAAGCGTCTGTGTGGCCCTCTGCCAATGCTGACAGCTGGGAGAGAGAAAGCGAGGGGAAAATAAATGGCGGCGGGGAGAGAGGGAGGGAGGGCGAGCGGAGTGGGGGTCGATACATATCAACACAAGTCAAAAATTCCAATATCACCTTTCTGACTGCGCGCAACATTGCAGAAGTTGCAAAAGAAATCAATAATAGTGACGGATAAATAACATTAAGGAGTGGAGCAGCAACTGCATGAGCAAGCGTGTGCCAGGCAACCTTTTGTCCTTTCGCTTTTGAGAGATTACTTTTACTTCTTTTCTGTTTTTCACAGTATTCACTTCCTTTGCCTTTGGCCACACTGGAAGTGGTTTAAAGAAGTCATCTTTCCCTGCCTTCTTTTGGCAGGCGGCCCTGTTTCATGACATTCGGAGAGCTGGTCAAGTGTCTCTGACTGTTCTATTTTATTGACCTTTGTTTGTTTAGAGGAAGAATAAAATAATCACCGGATGGATTTTGTGTCCAAAACTACAGCATGAGCCTCGAATTTAAGTCATTATCCCCCAAAACAAGTCCCTCCAATTAAACGACATGTACTGCTGGCATTTTTCCAGATGCATTAGTATATTTAGTATTAAATGATAATAATTCAGATTCAGGTGTAGACATCATGTGAACCAGCTGTTTGCATCTTCTTGGCTCATTTTCAGGGCGTGTTGCTACAGTTTACTGCTTCACATGAAGAACAAGGACCAAAAACATGAAAATGAACAACCACTCACTGCTAATGGTGGTTGATGCTGCAATTTAGGGGCAGAATTGCAGATACCAATTCAGTACTTTCAAATAATAAAAAGCATTATTCTTATTCTCAGAGAATATCTTCAGAGAGGTCAATCTTTGGATCTCTGTAACATTGACCTCTGCCTCTGTGCTCGGGCTCTGGGTGTGTCTGAGGGATTTACTTCCTCATCAGTTCGTTTCTTTTTGCTGCTGAGTCATGTGACTGCAGGACAACTAAACACATCAGAGCGTGAAAGAGGGGGCGGAGCAAAGTGTGCATGCATGTTTGCACAGACGTGTCTACTTTCTGATAAACGAGAGCAACACACTGAAGTTAGAGAAGAGAAACAAAGTATTGATCCTAATATCAGTCCAATACCCGTACAGGTATCAATACTATCAATATTTGGATCGATCCGCCTATTCCTGCAAACTCGTTCAAAGTAGTTGACGAAGGGAGTGGGTATAGGAGGTATTTCAAACCTTGACTACGCCACTGAGACCATCACCATGGTTGTTTTTATGGAGCTAGAAGTGATTATATTTGAATAAGGGGATGCTAGCATGTTTGGTTAGCAAGGAGCACCCACAAACAGATACCTGCCTGTTAGTGCTGGGTAGTAAACTCACTCTTTGGATGGTTTGTCCCTCACAGTTAGCCATACTGTTTCTCAGATAACTCTGTATCAAATGTATGGTTGTCATGGATGTATAAACATGAGCATTTTATTTGAAATTAATAGCTGTTTTTCCATCTATGTGTTGAATAACTCAGTACTGGTTGCAGACTTATAGATGTGCACCCATTTTTGGGGAGGGCTGTGTTTTCCTGAGAGGACAGTCTTCATTACATGGAGTGGTTTGCAAGAGAAGTCCCAAGATGCATTGCTTCACTCAACATTCTGCTGAAAGACAGACTGCAGCAGGCTCGGGTGGGCTTTCGGGTGGTCTGACCCAAAGTATCAAGTATCAAGACTTTGATGCTGAGCTACAATATATGTTTACATAAGCTAATACGGCAAAACGAGAGTTGGTATTAAATTTAAACAGTTGTGAGGAAAAACTGCAGTTAATACAAATTTACAGTGTTGTAAAGTAGAGGCCCAGCCTAAGCCTTCAAAGGCAGCAGATTAGTACATCGCCCACTCTCCTGATGCGGCGTCGCTCGTGTGTTTGTATTTAATCCCGCGTACGACGTCAAGGGGAACACACTGGGTGACCCATCTTATAAATATTTTGCAGTGTGTTTATTTGGCAGCACAAAAGTACTCTCTCCCTCCTCTGCCTGCAGTTTAAAAACAACACTGGCATGTTTATAATATATACATACCAATATACGAGAGCACTAGTGGAAAAATATTTCTGTATTTGGTATGCAGGAATCTCAGGAATCACATGGTTCCTTCCTGAGATAACAGAGGAGAGCACTGCAGAGGGGATATGGGAGTTTGGGGGGGTGGGATGAAACCAGAATGCAGTATTCCAGCAATGAAGAATGATCGTTGTTGCACTTTTTAATACTGTGCGGTGAAAATAAATATGCTGCGGGGGGAGAATGGAAGAGATTTATCGGAAAGATAAGCAGCAGATTGTGCAGGAAGAAAGAAATTAGGAAAAAAGAAGAGTCCGGGATTTGTTTCCACCGAGGTTCTCCAACATACACGACAAGCAATAACACTCAAGAGAGATGAAGCTTTCCCTGCGCAGAATACTAAACGGTTCACTCACACTCAGGAATGAGCAGGCTGTAGTAAGTCTGATTAAACGGTGGGGGAGGCAGGCAGGCAGAGAGCGAAAAAGAGAGAGAAAAAAGGAGTAAATCTCCATTTTTTTTTCCATCTGGAGAATGTATGTCAGTAGGCTGCACTATCTGCCTGGCCCACATCTCTCGCTTCCACTTTCTAAGCCTTTGTGAGAAAGACTGATTCAGTGCAGTGAAGTACAGTAGTCTGTTGCCAATGCAGTCAATTCATATTCAGAGTGCGTACTCCACACTGTTGCACAGCTCACACTGCACGCTCACATCGACTGGCTAATGGATAAATTGAAGAGGTCTATCTGGGCACCACTTGGGCTCCCTGGTTCCAAATGGGCCTACCTGAGTATTTTTCTGGCCATGTCCATCCCATTATGACCACAGTGTACCTGTCACCTGACAACACAAATCTGGAGGAACTGTGTGATGCTCTCATGTCCATACAGAGAAAATCTCTGAGAAATGGTTCCAGCATCTTGTTCCTTCTGTGCCGTGAGGAATTAAGGAAGTTCTAAAGGCAAAAGCATCAACCTTACTCAGTGTTGGGAAGGTTACTTTTAAAATGTATTCCATTACAGATTACAGAATACATGCCCCGAAATGTATTCTGTAACGTATTCCGTTAAGTTACTCAATGAGAGTAACGTATTCTGAATACTTTGGATTACTTAATATATTATCATGCTGTTTACAACTACGTGAATGTACTATTGCTGTGATTTATTACTGTTACTGAAGGTCCGCGGCTCCGAACCGTAGTAAAGGGACCTCTGGCTAATACGGTGGGTTCTGTGTCGGGCTCGTAGCCGAAAACTAGCTTTACTTTGTTGTCTGGGTCAACTTTGCTAGCGAGAGACAGAGAGAGGCGTTGAAAGGCTGCTCCAATGGAACTTATTGTTTTCGGAGGAAAACACGAACACGGTGTACAGTCGAGTCTTAATAGCTTACTTACAACTGGGCTCGTCAGGCTCTCTTCTTGGCTGCAGTGGTTATTATTATATTTACATGCTTCCAGCTCCCGTTTTTGCTCGATGACAGCTCGTACTTTTCCTTTTTCTCCCTCCCTCGCTCACAGACACATAACGTGTATGGCAGTCCATTCTCCCTGCAGCACGGACTACACTGCCTATGATGCTACATTCTTTAGAGCTATACCTGTAGCATTCTGCCTATTAGCTTAGCACAACAACAACAAAAAGGCCTCTCTCACCCAGGAAACACGCAGAGAGAGAGCGTCACCCTGTAACCATGGCAACCGTAACGCTGCCGCCTGGAACAACAGAACGTAGCTGTCCTGACCCGCAACAATATGAAACAGGGAAGTACCGCAGTGTAATCCATTTATTTCAACAAAGTAACTGTATTCTAAATACCACCTTTTTAAACGGTAACTGTAACGGAATACAGTTACTCATATTTTGTATTTTAAATACGTAACGGCGGTACATGTATTCCCTTACTCCCCAACACTGACCTTACTGGATAACCCAGTCTACATCCTGAGCCACATCCACCCACAGCCAAGTACCAGGTTCCCACAGTTTGGCCCATTCTTAGTGCCTGTCCCATCAAATTAAAAGTTTTTCTGTCCTCTAGTTACTGAAAACTGAAGGAATTCTGAAATCCAAGTTCTGGGTTCTTTAACGCTCTGGCCCCAACTTAAGGGCATTTTTTACTTTTTATGTCTTTTGCTCGAGCACACAGTTGAGGGACTGCCACACATTAACAGGTCATTGAATCAGGAGTCAGTAATCAGTCTCTTTTCCTGACCAGCAGCAGTTACTGTGTTACTCTAACAACAAGGAGCTAGTAAGTAATATATAGAAAGCCACGCAAGCATTATTTATGCTAAGATAACAAAATTCCCTTCACTTTCAATTTTTATTCCCAGACTGTTCCAAACCCTTGAGCAGATTTCAAAGCGGATATTGAAAAACAAGGAGCATCCTGTTGTACACTGACACTGGAGCCAGAGGGGACATTCATCCCCACTTCATAGATTCAGAGATGGGACGCCACTCCTCGTTACCACCAATTATCCGGCCGTCTGCGCGATCAATGAGACCTTGGAATGTATTTCCTCAATAGGTAATGAAATTTAAAACTTTTTAGATTATCAACAGCACTTGGGGGAATATCCCCCCAGCACAAACACAATTACCGGCATATGCGCACGCTCCCCGCCCCCAGACCTCCCCGTTATCTCAAATTGAATTAGAACTTTAATGAAGAAGTTATTTACCTCTAGTCTGCCTAGAGCCCGGAGAAAGCCAGGCAAAGACAAAGCAGACATAAAGATGCACCACAGCCTCTTGACTTATCTTAGTTCCTGTGTGTGAATGTTTAACAGACTCTGGTGATGAGGAGCTGTGCTTATGCGTCTGAGAAATGTGCTCACATTCTGTTTCCTGTGTTGTGGTTCCAATGCCAACAGCTGTAGGGGAAGTCAGAGGGTGTTTGTGGCTTCGGCACTTGTCTGTGTATATATACACAACCTGCATGTGTGTCAGCGTACGTGGCCTGTTCCTCCACCTCCCTGCTGGGGCTGTTCTGTTTCCTGGTTGCAGGTGCTGCTGTGAGATCACTTCCTGCCGACTCCCCGTTGTGTGCGTATTCATGGGATCCAGCCATTTCCTGTCCGCAGGGAAGAGGAAACTATAGGAAACAGGATGAGCATCCAGGGCGGGAAGGGTCACAAACAGCTGGGTGAGGTGGAAGAAGGGGGTGATGACCCTGGAAATAGTGGAGAGACCCAATCAGGGCTTGTTTGCATAAGAGTGAATATGTTATTTTCAAATAGTTTAACACAAAGGCTTAAATGAAGGTGACCTAACCACATAGTGTGCGACACAGTTTTTTTGGTCCCAATGTCTATGTCCAGGTAGATACATTAAATGTGTCTTTAACTGCATGCTTACATGACGATTTCATGTCTACGAAGAGCTATTAGCTGAAGATTTGAAATATCTCAGCGTAATGTGCAGTGTATCCTTTTAAAAATTGAGGAGACTGGACAAATGAAGAAGCTGCAGGCCTAAGCAAAAACTACTGATAACAGATGAAGAGCGTAGTTAATCTGGAAGTCATGTTCTTATGAAATGTTGGAAAAGAAAAAGTGAGCAAAGATCTAACACAGAATCTGACAGATGGATATGGCCCTTCGTCTACTTACAAGAAATTACAAGAAAGCTGCCTAAGAGAGGTCAACACAACTGAAGAGTAAAGGTGGTCGTTCCAGATACTGACTTTTAACCGAGCTCATTAGAATTGTGCAAACTCAGCTTTTGCCTTCTATACTTTATTTCCTTTTTTTTCATTTTTTCATAATATGTTTCACTAAATCACTGAATTTATACCTTTCTTACTGAATAATTCAATTCAATTCAATTTTATTTATATAGCGCCAAATCACAACAAAAGTCGCCTCAAGGCGCTTCATAGATACAGAGAAAAACCCAACAATCATATGACCCCCTATGAGCAAGCACTTTGGCGACAGTGGGAAGGAAAAACTCCCTTTTAACAGGAAGAAACCTCCAGCAGAACCAGGCTCAGGGAGGGGCGGGGTCATCTGCTGCAACCGGTTGGGGTGAGAGAAGGAAGACAGGATAAAAGACATGATTAATAACAGATATGATTCAATGCAGAGAGGTCTGTTAACACATAGTGAGTGAGAAAGGTGACTGGAAAGGAAAAACTCAATGCATCATGGGAATCCCCCGGCAGCCTACATCTATTGCAGCATAACTAAGGGAGGATTCAGGGTCACCTGGTCCAGCCCTAACTATATGCTTTAGCAAAAAGGAAAGTTTGAAGCCTAATCTTAAAAGTAGAGATAGTGTCTGTCTCCTGAATCCAAACTGGAAGCTGGTTCCACAGAAGAGGGGCCTGAAAACTGAAGGCTCTGCCTCCCATTCTACTTTTAAATACTCTAGGAACGAATAAGGCCACTGGGTCCATGTTACATCAGCCAATACTAGCAAAACATTCAAATGTTCACTTTTCTTTCACCATTGCAGACACCAAGAGATAATGACAATAAGTGCAATCAGCACAGGACTTCTTGAATAACCAGAAATGACTGGAATCCTTTATAAACAGCCATAGTCTATAACCCCGTCAGGATGAGTAAAGGTCATGAGGCAGGACGATGATGAAGTGAACCTTCCTGTTTGTTTCCCGTCGTTAACTCTGTCATATGATTTCCAACTGACACCAAACGTCTCTTCTTACCTGGAAGCTGTCAGTTTAAAACTGGTGACAGATGTGACTCATGTATGATCACATACTGTATCTACCGCCACATACGCTAACCCGTTCATTACCCGCAGGCAATGTGAGGCACGAGCCCGGGCAGGCCTCTCATTTGATGTTTCTGCTACACTTCTCGCTGTCTGTCTTACGCTTCTTCCCTTCAGGGGCAAAACTCTGTGAAACACATCGTGTGAGCTTTTAACGATGTTCTGTGTGTGGGTGTTGATGTACAAGGCAGCAGGTTCATGACTTCTTCAAAGAACTTCTTCTTCACTAACATTGGAGGTTATTGTGTCCTTTATGGACTCTCTAAACAGCCGGTCAGAGTCTGGTCGAAATATAATTGCCAAAGAGTTCCCGAATGTGCTATAACTTTGAAAGGGCCCTTGCAATAAGAATCTTTTTATTATTACAATCAACTGCCCTGCATATGCAGTAAAATGTATTTTATCTTCAGGGTCACCTTAAGCATTTATTCTCTCTCTTTCTCTGTGTATGAGTGAACAGAAGAAGAGGGAAAACTGAGATACCAGAATGTGATCCGAATCTTTCCAGGAAATTCCTCTCCATCTTACAGCCTATCTCAGCTCCATCTGAAGATGAAGAGGATTCATCCGAAGTCAAAGAATGATCCGGTACATATTTTTGTCGAGCTTTAAAAACAGCCGCACAGATCCTGACTTCCACTTAGCGCTCTGTTGACCTCTGACCTTCACATATCCTTCCAGAAGTTGTTCTACCTCTGAAACACTTCATCTGCCCAGCTCTCTGGTTATGCTCTGCTCTTGTGTGTTTGCAAGATTTATGAATGAATTGGTGGGCCAAAGCCTGGCAGAGTTTCCTGTCTCGCTGGTGCGTGTGTGTGTGTGTGGATGGATGGAACTTCCTGTGAAAAGATGTGTGATTTCCCATGCTCACACAGCTGGGCTGTGAGGCAATCTGGGAAAAAACCCTCTGCTATAGGGAATACTAACAGGAAGCTAAAAATCACTCACTTGATGTGATGAAGTTTGACGTTCCTGTTCTGAAGAAATTCTTCTTGAGGAGGAAATAAAGATACCTCATTTAATTCTCTTTTCAAGACCCTGCTTGTTTTCCATGTGTTGCTGGAACTCCTGGAGATACGTGACAAAGACAGACAGAGCGTTCTCAAAAGCACATGACATTCATTGGTTTACTGAAGCATTCCAGGAATGTAAAGATACACAGGATGAAGGATGGAGATGGCTTAAATGCTTCAGTTCTCAAAACAGCTCAGTATGAAGCAACAAAGCTTCACGCCACTCAATTTCCAGAAATTAAAATGGATATTTCCAATATCAATATATAAAAAATATCAGCTGCACTGTTGTTTTGTTTGAGGCTTCTGTTAAACTAAACGCCCCCCTGATCGCTCACCTTTCCCCCAGAGTTGCGTCTTCAGGAAAAAATGCAGCTCCCACTCGAAGAACAAGATGTGTATATGTGTTGAGATAGCTGGAGTGATAGTCATCATCACTGCGAAAGAATGAATAGCTGCCTTTTAGAGATCGTAGATAGCTATGAGCTTCAGACAATATGAACCATCAGATGAATATCTTTGCACTAAGTGCTTCTTGCTTTTGATATAAAAGCATTTTTCAGGTATTTCATGTGCAGCATTAGTGATTTTATTAATCACATATCTATCGTGCAGATGTCATTTTGACGTTACGCTGATGAAGAGCCAAGTTGCGCATGCATTTGTTGCAGTGCTTGCAACAGACCTTGTGATTCAGAGTGTTGTTAGCACAGAGTGCAGTGACGTATGGCCAGATATGTGAACATTTAGATCTCTACACCAGCGTGTACGTGCATGCACAGGCTTTTTTTGCATTAGGAACAGTTATATTGTGTCATAAATAATGTCTTGTTATTATATAACATATTATAAAATAAAAAATGCAACTGATCAGAAAAAAGAGAAAAGCGTAATCAATGCAGTTCTATGTAAGAATAAAAAGCGCTTCTACATAGTTAGAGATTAGCAGCGATTTGGTCGAATTTGGCAACTTGTGGGTAAAATAACTGCTACAGACATGAAGTGTGTGAGTCCCAAGTTCTCAACTTTCAGGAGAGAGACTGAAGTGACTTCCAACAGGGGTCAAGAATACTTCTGGTTGACTTGATTATGATGACGGGGTTGTAGCTGAAAGAGTCAGATCACGTCACTTTTATTTATTAAGCACATTTAAAACAACAGTATCTGACCCAAGTGATTTATAGTTATAGTAACACAAACATGTGTCTAAAAGCAAAAATACAAACCCCCAAAACCCAAATAATCTAAACCCTAACAACTATAATGAAAAGCAAAGTAAAAATTACACTAATTTTAAAAATGTGATAAATAAATAAATTAGTGCAAAAAAACTGGGTAAAATTATATCATTAGTGTTGGGGTTTTCTTGCTTGTGCAGTTTTTGTCTTATGATTTTCAAGCGTTACATTAAGTCTGCGTGTCCGATACTATCAGTTCATTGGAAACGAGTGATAAAACTTCAATTATTTGAATCTAGCCTCATGCTAGATTTGGGAGACATGGTAGTTAGCACTGTTGCCTCACAGCAAGAAGGTTCAGTTTTCAAATCCAGTGGTTGGCTGGGTGAAGATAGAATGTTTTGGCTGTGTCTGCATGGGCTCTCTCCAAGTCTTCCTCAGTCTAAATACATGCATGTTAGGCTAACTTGCAATTATAAGGTGCTTCTGGTTGTGAATGGTTGCCTGTCGCTCTGTTCAGACTGGAAACCAGTTCGGGGTATACCCTGCATGTTGCCCTATGACAGCTGGGATTGGCTCCTGCTACCCTGAAATGGATAAGTGAAAGAAATTCATGGCCCGTATTTGATACGACACAGAGAGAAGGATTGTGTAGATTCAACCAATTCAGCACAACAAGCAAGAGCAGGATCAGTGAAAGTAAACAGCTACAACATGCAGAGTTGGGTCATTGGTGGCAACTATAGACTACGAATGCAGTAACATACTAGGACCTTAACACGCTGTGTTAAAGACTAACAATCCCTCATCCTCTGTCCTCTTCTTATTTACGAGGCACTAATTGGCTGAAGGCTGCCTTTAGGAGGCGAATTCATGACGCAGACTCCTCTGATCTCTCCTGGGGGTGGGTTAATGGGGCAGGAGCAGACAAACACACTGGCTGGATATCCCCCCAGGAGGAGTGTGTCGCAGGGCCATTAACACTTTCACAAAAATATCTAGATTTATATGAGGTGTTAAACCTGAAGGGACAAAAGTCAATATCCTGTAAAAAAGTACAGACAAGAGAGCATCCACACTAAGACGGTCTGTATGTTCTATGTGCTTTATGTAACTCTGCAAAAATGATGATGAAAGATGATTAATCTGCCGTTCAGGTATGAGACTGTGCTGTTAGTCTTAAGTGGAAGCATGTTGGTCATGAAAGGATTTCCTCTAAGGAGCCGCAGCGTCTGCAATCTCAGCCACATACCCTCATCTTTCATATCTCCAACTTCACTGACCCTACTTATCTGCGTGGTTAATGTGTTTTGTCACTGAGAATAAATGGCCCGCTATCAGTGCTTGCTCTTCAGAGTCTCATCAGTTTGTGACTCAGCGTCAGCACATCCACTATTACCCAATATTCTCTGGTCTTCCCGGATTCTGCCGACGTTGTGAATTCTTTGAGAGTTTATCATTGTGACGTTCCAACTCTTCAAATCGCTCCCTGTCTCGCTCTGACAATCTTTTACACATGTGTCATCCAGTCACGTCTCTGGGGGAAACATGTAAAGGCACTTCCTGTGAGATGACTGACCCAGCATCCTGTGTGTGTGCTCCGCCGCCCAGCTGGTTACTGTCACTTCCTGCATGACCCGAGGGCACAGAGGGCGGAAGTGAACCAAAAGTGTCTGAGAGGGTAAAAAAAAATCTAAATGTGATTCAAAGTTTGAGCAGCGTTCCAGGTGTTGTGCACGCCTGGATATAAATCTTCATTATGACATGATGAAGGGATCATTTTAAAATCCCCAAAGAGGCTGAGAGGGAAAATAATGAGTATGCAGTGGCTCATTAGTTGTTCATTTTCATTCAGGAACAGATCCAAAGCTTTTGTCCCACTTTGTAGCTGCAGTGAAGCTATTTTAAAATGGAAAGAACTTGCTTCCTGTTGAGGCAAAAATACTAATTATAGCAAGTAATAATTGACTAAGTACCCTCTTAATGTGCTATAACCAGTTAAAATGAAAAAATAATACAGTAATTCCACATGCAGGGGTTGAAATAACATAGCAATGTGCTTTGCAGATCCAGTATGTCTATATATATAGTGGGGGCATGACTTACAGACAGATGATAAAGCCTCGACTGGACCTTTTATACTGTTTCTCATTATCTGTCTTATGCACACTGTTGCATTGGCGTATCCTTAAATGAATCATGACCGATGTTTTAAATAATGAGGCCAGCATACGTACATGTAATAACTGTGAGCAAAACGCTCAGTCACCCTGAATGCTTGGGTTCAAACAGCTGTTTCCAAATCTGAGTGCTTTGTGATGTCAGAGAGGGCGGATATTTCTAAAGCCTCAGTCACCCTGGCCTACAGATGAGTTGGCAACCTCCTGGCAATCACAGCTCACTGGAAAGAATGTGTTTCCTCTGACAGGTTGTAAGCAATTTCCCCTGGTTGCATTTCTGTGGATGCTGAACCAAAACCCTTCTTGTGAAAGCAGCACCCATAGTTTGCATGGAAGATGCTGACTTGTCTCCAAACAGTTGCCAACTACTTTGTGAGATTCTGTTAAACTTTAAGAAATTGTCATGCTTGGTGTAAACAACATCTTGCTCTTTTGCAACTTTTACTTTGTGATGCAAACCAGACCATTTACCTTCAGCTTTTCAAGTTTCACTACAAAGCAACACTGCTAACGACCAGACATCGCAAGGAGGTTTTGTGTAGCTTACTGCCAAACTCTTTGCTGCCACTAGCTGGGAGATACACAGTTTTCCTTGGTGAGCAAGTAAGCAAGCAGTTTTCGACAAGCAATGGCGAGAAAGTTAGCTGAAAAAAGGAGGGGATATAATGGCTAAAGTGCTACACCAAGGCTCCAAAGCTACTCTGACAAGAACAAATATCTCGACTTGGAAATGAACATATCAGGCCCCATTAAAGGATTTGGAGATAGTTTACTGAAGTGTTTTAACTGTGTTTACATCATCGGAGAGAAACAGCACAATAAGTTCAATAGCAGCAAATATGGTGGAAGGCTTTTTATGAGCTTGGTGTCTAAACAATGAAAAATGATCCAGGAAGTTGGAGTAATCAATCTTTGTTTGTGTACTGCTGATAGTTATTCAGCAAGATGAACATTTACACCAGGAATGAAATTCATGTTTAGGGAAAATCAATGACTGAAACATCCTCCTGAGGCCTTTCCCCCTGCTTAGTCAGAACCAGCCTCAAACGTTACTTGCACGTCTGCAGCTGCAGCCATTATGTTTGGCAAAGATTGAGGGGAAAAACTTCCTCTGTTCCCTAGTGACTGTGTCAGCTCCTCGTTCTCTTAAATTAAATAAATCAAAAATGAGCACAGGAGGGTGTTCCTGAAAACCTAATAAAAATCGGGACGACTTCTTTAACAGAACAATAAACAATGTTATAGTGCTCTCTCGTCTAATCTCTGGTTGTAAATGATTTAGAGCTTTATTATTTTTCTCATAACTTGATATCTGATTGTCAAACTAAAAACTGGGTGAAGCAGGAGGCAAATATCAGAAGATAAACAGAAAGTCGTAAACGGGAAGTAAAGGATCAGCTGAAGTTCAGCGATGACAGAAAGAACAGAAATGTAACTGGCTGAGTGACGATTGGGTGAAACTGTTTAACAGAAGATTATAATCACAGTGGAAAACAGGCTGCTCTAATATAGTGCGTCATATTAGAGCGGCACTGGGTGGGATTGTTATCCATTACCAGAGGAAGCACTGGGAAATGGAGTAATAAGGGGACAATATTTTACATATAGACATATTTTAAAATAAAAATGCATCAGTGCCTTTTGTCTAAATTAATAAACAGCAACTGTTCACTCAAGTTTATTAACTCTAGACCTCTATTTAGTTTCATTTAGAGAAGACTAATTATTTTTTAGCAGGAACTTATATTTACTTCCTCCTGACTGTTCAAAAAGGGCCGAGCCAAGACCCAGCAAGACAGCATCAGTGACAACAGACATAACACTGATTTAGTCAAACTCACGAGAAGGAGGAACTGGGTTGCAAAGCAGCTTGTAGAAGCTGCAACAACTCTAACTCTAAGATAAAGAAGCTTATATACTTTGCTCTTTGTGTAATCACTAACTGGCACCGTGGGCTGCGCTTGTCGCTGTAACCTTTTCTATTTTTATATTTGATCTGTATGTGTAGACATGGCACCAAATGTACAAAAGATCCTTACACTAATTCCTGGATCCATATCCTGGCTTGACTCAAAGGGAGTTTTCATACCTGCAATGATTGGTGCGTTGAACTGAATTTGGTGCAGTTTAGTGTGCGGCAATTGCACTGGACCAAAATAACTGCCCTGAGAGCTCCTCCTCTGAAGGGTCTCGGTGCAGTTTGTGTATGGTGTGACTCCTCAATCCAACCCAACTACCAGGTGTACATTGCAGGTTTAAGCTATACACCGTCCCATTGCAAGCTTCTTGTTTTTCCTGTATTTCCTTTACTTGATCCCCACAGAGACACATCTGACCAGTAAGCACACTGAACATGCTCATGTGGCTTATAATGACACATTACAGTTTGCCCCTCCTTTTCCTTTGTTTAACCTGCCAAAGGAGAAGGAACCCTACCACCTGTAGACGAAACTGGAAGCTTGCAAACTCACCAACTGATTCAAGGTCTGTCCCTCACTTTCTTCTTCTTTGGTATAGGTCGCTAATTAATAAATGATGAAGGTGATTTTTTGCACATTAATGGGATTAAGAGTAGGATGTAGGATTTCAGGGTTGTCAGGGGAGTTTCCACTTTCCACTGTTTACAAACTGGTGTCATCTACAGCAACTCCAAAGAAAGAAAGAATGCACTTACAGATGGACAGCATGATTACTACATGGTTACTCCTCTTTGCTGTAAAAGAAAATCCTCACTGAGTAAGCGAAGTTTACAGATTTCCAACCTTAGCGAGGAAGTGCCACAAATGACCCTCATTCTGACACAAACCCGAGGAAGAATGCAGTCAGGCACGCACATGCCCTCTATGAAAAGTGGCACCCGGAAAAAGCGTCGGATTGTTTGCGCTACAATGTTATCAGTGTGTTCACGTGGTGTGGTGAGTTTATGCGAGTTTTGCATGCGTGTTTAAACAGCACCTCGCTCATACCTCTCATAACTCAGATTCCTCGGATTCTGCATGTTTACAAACAGCTGATAGAGATTCTGCTTGTCCTCCTCCATCGTGAGATGAAGCTGGAGGAATGCTGGGATTTGGATAGTGAAGACATTTAACAGAAAAAAGGAGTTTTCTTCATCCCCTTCTCACAGACATTCTCTAATCGTCGTCTCTCCATCATTAACCTTTTTTAAGTTTTGCTTCTTTATGATTCTCTGTGCACAGGGGGGAGTAGAACTGTTTTAGCTGAAGATCACAGGACTCCACAGAAACCCATATACATGTTTGTGTCCAATCCAAGTTGGAAAAGAGAAGCTTTAAATGGGCGTAATTGTTCCCTCTCACCATTCGATAAGCTGCTTGAAATCCCAAAAAGCCCAAAACAATCATATTTAGAGCAGTACTCATGAGAATGACAGAAACTCTGGGCTTCAGTGTATCATATCATATTCTAGCTCTGCTCGTATCTTTTCCCAGTAATCAAAGGAGCTTGCAAAGAAAAGCGTCTGGACTTCTTTAAGTTACTTGAAGACGTTTCACCTCTCATCCGAGAAGCTTCATCAGTTCTAAGGTCAAATGGTGGAGAGTCCCAGACATAAACCTAGTGGGAGTTTCCCCCCACAGAGGGACAAAAGGACCCCCTGATGATCCTCTAATCGCCTGAGCCAAGGTGTGAAACTGGGTGTGGGTCCCAATCAGTCAGGGTTTCGGGTGAGTTCATTGTGAAACCTGGCCCCACCTTATCATGCGAATTCCTGAGGTCAGATGGCCCAGGATGTGAGTGGGCGTTAAGGCGTCTGGGAAGGGATCTCAAAACTGGATTATAGATGCTTTTCTTATAGAGCTTTTCTTTCCAAGCTCCTTTGACTACGATGACCTGGATGACTAAGAACCTTCACAGACATACTCTTTTCCCAGTAATGCATTCAAATTGTTACCAATTTCTTTCACTCTGAACTCCATTTTACAAAAAAAAGATTCTGTAGCATACGGGACAAAGCGGACTGTGACTATCAGTGACACCTTTTGGGAAGACTAAACCTCTGATCTGGAACTTAACATGTAAAAGATGCTGAGCTTCTAAAACAGTGGTCTGGCCCTCATTTTATAGAAATGCCAAATGTCATTAAGGACGGTGCATGTCACGCTACAGCCTGACATTTTTTTTTCCACTTGAATATGATGAAAAATGAAACCACCAGCTCAGTAAGGGAAGAATAAACATTTCCATCAGTGTCACGTCTACATTAAAAGTTCCTTTTAAAGAACATCTGGTGATTTGCCTATTTACATAATGCATCTGTATCCGAATCTATATTTAGCTTCTTGGTTAGAACAAATTTGACATTGTTGCACGTTGCAGCAGGAGGGTGATGCATGCAGTCATTGGACTATGCAGTGAACTGCCAACCTTAGTTATTTTCCCCTTTTTTCACTGCCCCTGCAGAGATTTTAGAAAAAGAGGAAATTAGCTATTTTCTCATAAACCTTTGCTTTTCCTAGTCAGGATATTTTCCACATGATGCACCCCAAGCTAACAGTAAACTCACTGAACTATTATCTGCAACATTCATATATTTGAGCCATCCAATGTGATCTGAGTTCATCAAACATCTTCATTCTCACCTGCATCTCTGTCCAAGAAAACAGTGAAAGTGGTTTTATTATGTGGAGTGGTCAGTCTCATCTCCTCCTTACGTGGGAGAAATGCTCTTGGTGTGCCAACGCTGGCTTTGGTTCAGAACAATGAGTAACAACTCCAACAAGTGAAGCCTTTGCAGTTTAATAAACTGTAGTTCCTTTAGTGGCCACTTGTGGCTGGTCAACTTTACAAGATTAAAATGCATTTTTAAAGCCTGCTAAAAAAACAAAAACTGGATATCTTCTGCTTTATAAGAAATCTACAAGATGGGATTTACCTATCAGGATACTGGCACTTGACATCTGTCTGAACACAGGCTGCTAGAGCCTCACCTTTGATGCTTTCGAGCATCAGATAATATGGTGGTTAATTGTGCTAATAGCCCCTCCACGAAGTTTGTGCCCCAGTTTTGGTGGGTGAATTTCTTTATTAGTCTATTAAACATTTTGTGTCTGAACGTGTGGAATATTAAACCAACTGGTGACATCAAGGTGGCTGTGTTGATTTTTTTATACACAGTCTGTGCTCCAGAGGCCTCTCAGCTGCTACCGGGGAGCTGTGAAATTCTGTACATGACTTTTTTACACTCTGAGAATAAAACTTATTGTATCTGGTGATCCTCTAAGCTTTTCTCTATTAGCATTTCAAGGTTTGCATTAAATCTGTGACATCTCTGTAGCTAAACAATGGATTGGCACAAAATTTTAGCCAGAATTTAGTTTTTTATCAGATGAGACTGGTGACTTTGAATGATCTTCGGTGCCACCATGAGATTTTGTCATTTTGTGGTTCTGAGTGAAATGTTTCAACAGCTACTGGAATAAATATCATGAAATTTGCAAACGAGCAAGTAAAGTTTATTCTGAACACTCTGTAAATACAGCACTTCCTATACTAGACTGAATATTACACAAACACATTAAAAATATATCTATTTTAGGCTGGAAGGGTTTCATGTTTCTATCTATTAATAAGGTTTTTTGGTTTCAACCATGCAGTATATTAAACTGCTGATCTTGCAGCTATCAGTCGTATTTTGCAGCTTCTAACTCTTACATTTTATCTTTGTTTCCAATGCTGACTTCAACTCCCCTGTTGAGCCCCTATGTGCTCAGGACCAGCACTGAGTGAAGGACGACATCAGACCATATTAAGGGGATCGTGTTTCCTTCTGATGACCCAGGGGACAGGGGAAGGGGGGTGGACCACTTCCTGTGGCCATCCAGCAAGCACCAAAAACGCCAAACCCTGTAAAGGCCAGATCAAACAGATGGACTGGACACAGTTCAGGAAAATGAATTTCCGCTGTAACTGGAGCTCTTCTGCTGTTCTTCTTTGCAGACTCACATTTCCTTCAATCAAAGTTTCACTTCACCATTTCTGTTCAGTTTGATATGCTTGTTTCACGACGTTCATTTTTGCCTCACTTGTATCCAGTTTCCTTCTGTCTTTTCCTTCTCGTCCACTGCAGCTATATTTCTCCTTAAAGCTCACACCTCATTTCCTTTGAACCCACTCCACATTCATCTCATGTGTCTGCTCACACTGTTGACATACAGCATTCCCTCACAGCGCTGACACGATGTAGCCCTGCATCTCTTTGCTCTCCAAGATGAGACAGTTGTGCGACAGAGGCGTCAGATCTCTGACTATGAACATCTGGAGAATGTTAATGTAATCAACACAAATCAGATTCCCTCTAACGGCCATTGGCAGGAGCTCCGGGCTCTGAAGGCAGAGATGGACTGGGGAGAAATGGAGGTAGCAAAAAAGGAAAGGGAGAGAGTGAGTGAGTGAATCAAAGAGGAAAAGGTTGCTAGTTTGTGTCCTAGAAATCTAAGCTGACATGCTTTAGAGTATATAGCACATTCCTTTTCTTCTCTCGCTGATGGCGGTGGGGTTTTGCTGATACAGAGCAAAGAGAGAGCAGAGTGGAAACACTTACATGGTGAGAAAATGGGGCCCTCTTCGCAGCACAAATGAAATTCCACCCATGAGATGTTTGATCTTGTAGCATGGAAGCAGAGAGGGTTTCGGGGTCACATATGTCTGTGTGTAATAGAGAATGTGATTAGTTTGCCTGTTGAACGTGAGAGTGAGCCATTTGTAATGGTAACCTCTGACCTGGGCTGTCGTAACTACGTTTCCTCTCCCTTGGGTTAGTGTTTGTGTGTGTGCGTCGCGGGGGAATCGGATGTACTTCCTGGTGCACAGTCTCCATGTATCGCAGCGTAGTGACCGACCGGGAAAATAATGATAATGCAGGAGCAATGAGGTCATCCAGTTAAAGGGGCTCTCTCTCTCCCAGCTGAGTGACCCAGATTGCTGTAACGGCCTAAGCAGATTCTGGCCCAACCCCTAAAACCACTCCACCCGCATCGAGGGATTGTGGCCCCCAGGCCCACATGTGAGCCGCACACTCGCCTCTTTTTACTTGTTCTTATAGTGAGTTTATCACTGTGAAACCCTCACTGGGCACTACTCCACTGTCCACAACTAACCGTAATCACTAATGTCATCCACACATGGCTGCTACAACATGCTACAGCTGCTCCAGCTGCTACACGACACATGAATGTCAACCTGTGCAGTCTGCTTCTGAGGATGCACACACACAAAAACATGCCACGTAATATATATAGCATGTTTATTATTCTTTGTGCAACCCCCTGCATAAAAAGAGACCTGAAAGGAAGGAAGGCAGACAAAAAAGAAGAATCGAGTTCAGGGAAGGATGTGAAGAACAGGATGAGGAAAAAAGGAAAGAAAGATACTTGGAGGAAGCCTGGAGAAGGTATTTATACCCTCCTATTGAGTCAAGAGACAGACAGCGAGGCAGACTAACAAGCATTCAGCCATTAATGAGGCAGAGGTATTAGGCCAGGTGGCTGAACCAGACGGTATGCAATCAAAAGTGGAGATGGAAACATTCAACGGTGAAAGTTTTAGGCACCTGAAGAAGCTTTTGTGATCTTAAAGCAAAGACGGGCATCGTGTCACAGCTGGCAGCAAAGGGCAAGTAAAGGCTGTCTGATACAGAGTGGAGGGAGGTGTGAGAGTTAACAGAAGGAGCTGTTCTTCTGAGTAGATGGCAATAATGAGTAACGACCAGCATCCAAGTTCTGTGAGATGAAGCCCTGCTTTCAAATTTTCCAGCAGGGATGTTTTAAGGATTTTCTAAATGGGGTGGCACAGTGGGGGATCAAGAACTGTTTGGCGAGGGGAGTGCAAAGGAAACAGGAAACAGTGTGAGAAAATTTCATTTTAACTCAGAAAGACCTCAAGCATGCATGAACTTGCATGTCTGCCACATTGGTGCACAAATTCTAACTGCAAGGTGAAAGAGGTGACAACATGTATTTTGGTTAGAGAGGTAAATATGCATTATTTTATTAGGTGGTAGAGTTTGGGGGGGGGGGGGGGGTAGAATCCTTTGCAGAGTGAAGCAACTAGGATAGAAAGAGGGGGAGTCTATTTATCAGAGTTTTGTATCGATTATGACGATGATAAGCAGTTAATGAAATGGATAGGTTGTGGTTAAGGCGTGCTGGAAAAGAGACTTAAATGCTGAACACACAGGCAGGAAGAGCTAAATGAATAGTGACATTTTTATAAATGAATGCAAAAGGGGGGAAAAAAGTAAAACAAAATAAAAAATCCAAACATAGCGAGAGAAGCATAAGAAATGAGAGACAGATGCACGCGGATGGAAAAGGTAATCTGACACAGGTGGAAACAATCAAAGACAGCTGAAACCAAACCAATGAGGATGCTGCAGACGATCACAGGAGAGTGAAAGCAACAAAAACAGCACAGCTCACAACAAACTACTCCTGTATCACTCCAGGCTCCCTCTACACATGCTGAATGAAAACTGCAATTAGTTCTAGTTGAACTGAAACATTTTTTGTACATTTTTTGTGATGAAACATAAACTGCACCTAAAAAAGCCTCCAGGTGAGTGATAGCTACAGGTAGACTTGAACAATAATTCAGGTGCAATGTATCTGTATATATGTGAGGGGAACCAGGCTATTTTATAAACTTAGCCACTATGTTTACCTGAGAAGAAAGCTCCTGATAAACTGGGTCTGACCAACAAACGTCTCACTGGTTAAGCTGACATCATGTGATTGCTCCACGTGACAATAGTGCTGATCATTTTGTAGTGACTGCTCCTCGCAAAAGAGGAGCAGTCACCATGTCTCCTGCCTTATTCATGCTCTATCCAGGCAGCACGCTCATCTAAATGCAGTCCTTTCAGTAGTGAAATCACATCTTAAGCAAATTAACTCTGTTTGTGTATAAGGTAAGCAGATACCCCTGATTTTTGTTGGCTGAAAATCTGCTCAGCTGTGGTTCCAGAGGACATGTGCCTATGCATGCATCCTTACTGATACCAAAAGACGACTAACACAAAAACAGCATCTCAAATAACCGATAGAAGTCACTGCAACTAATAAAAGGTATAAATGAATATCCGGTGATGATAAAAACAAACTGTAACCTCGATTCTTTCTAATAAGAAGTTGAAAAACTTGAATTCAAATGAAGTACAGCATATTTCTTCTTCAGTGTGTGTCTATGTCAAAGTTTCAAACTGTCTCTGTCATAAGCTAAGGCTATGGGTGCTTTCACAAAAGGTTACTGGGTACACATCTATAATTATATAACATACAAGCATAAACTGACTAAAACAAACTTATCCTGCACATTTTAGAAATAAAATAAAAGGCAGAATTAACTCAAATGTTCAAAAGACTATATTAATAAGCAGTGTTGGGGAGTAACGGAATACATGTACCGCTGTTACGTATTTAAAATACAAAATATGAGTAACTGTATTCCGTTACAGTTACCGTTTAAAAAGGTGGTATTTAGAATACAGTTACTTTGTTGAAATAAATGGATTACACGGCGGTACTTCCCTGTTTCATATTGTGGCGGGTCAGGACTGTTTGGGTTTTGTTTGACAGCTACGTTCTGTTGTTCCAGGCGGCAGCGTTACGGTTGCCATGGTTACAGGGTGACGCTCTCTTTCTGCGTGTTTCCTGGGTGAGAGAGGCCTTTTTGTTGTTGTCGTGCTAAGCTAATAGGCAGAATGCTACAGGTATAGCTCTAAAGAATGTAGCATCATAGGCAGTGTAGTCCGTGCTGCAGGGAGAATGGACTGCCATACCCGTTATGTGTCTGTGAGCGAGGGAGGGAGAAAAAGGAAAAGTACGAGCTGTCATCGAGCAAAAACGGGAGCTGGAAGCATGTAAATATAATAATAACCGCTGCAGCCAAGAAGAGTGCCTGACGAGCCCAGTTGTAAGTAAGCTATTAAGACTCAACTGTACACCGTGTTCGTGTTTTCCTCCAAAGACAAAAAGTTCCGTTGGAGCAGCCTTTCAACGCCTCTCTCTGTCTCTCGCTAGCAAAGTATCCGCAGACAACAAAGTAAAGCTAGTTTTCAGCTACGAGCCAACAGCCGCGGACCTTCAGTAACAGTAATAAATCACAGCAATAGTACATTCATGTAGTTGTAAACAGCATGATAATATATTAAGTAATCCAAAGTATTCAGAATACGTTACTCTCATTGAGTAACTTAACGGAATACGTTACAGAATACATTTTGGGGCATGTATTCTGTATTCTGTAATGGAATACATTTTAAAAGTAACCTTCCCAACACTGTTAATAAGGAGTAGACTGGATACATGGATTAGCAATAGCATTATTTTTATGATGTTTTTGCTACTATTAGCCCTTATTCCTGAGATGTTACCTTTCGTGTTATTTTAACAGTGCTCACAAGTTTCTGCATTCCAATCACACCTCCCCAGTTGATTTACTGCTGGTGTTTGACTACTGCGACAGCAAATAACAACAAAGTCCCATTCACTGGAGAATATAGGGAGCTCTACATTTAGTATAGCTATAAGCATTTGACAGAATAAGTCAAAAATAATATCAAATATGTAATGTTGTGTCATTTTTGTGGCTTTGAGGGATTGATTTTGTTTCATCTTCATGTGGGGCTCTTAGAGAAAAATCTGACAGCATATTAGCACGCGTTAGGATAAGCCTGGTTGGATTTAATAAGCGAGGGCTCGAGAGGACACAAAGTTTGCAAAGCAGCTTGATTGCTATGCAGACAGATACAGCAATGTCTGCGATGGTTTCAGAATGTAAGTAAGTATTTTCAAGAAGTTAAGGTTTCTTTGTGCAGAGTGGGGTTTTTTAATGCATTCCCTGTGGTGAATCTTTCTGAGAGGCTTTGTATTTGGTGGTGGTGGAGGTCTGCTTTGTATGGATGGAGGCCAAAATGCAGAGGAAAAAGATGCTGTTTCCAATTTATCTCCATTATTGTTGACATGGCTTCAGCAGAGCTCAGAGGGGGGAGAGGGTCAAACTATCACCTTTTTCTGCCCCCGAGCTCTCCCACAGCTGCCACCTCCATCCTAAATAATTACTGTCAGAAGCCCGTGTAACTTACTGCACACCCTTTCTTGCTCACGCTCATTTAGCACAAACCCAGACCAAGAACAAACCAGTCGAGGATGGAAAGATGTTGGCATTTCTAGAAAAAGCAACCCTCAGGCAGTTTTACCACTTGGCAGCCACTTTTGTAACGCCCCCGGCCAAACACAAAACCAAGGCCTTATTTAAAAGAATGGTGAGACAGCCATAATGGCACTTTCAAGGGTTCCCGGGACATAAAACATGCATTTATAGAGTCACCAGTCAATTTATAAATAAAATAAATGTTTAGTAACTTTGCCCCAAAGTAAGGTTCGCTGTTACACTAAGTAGTAACATGCTTGGCTAGATCCTTAACTGTTGGGTTTTTGAGGGGGAAGAAATGACTTTTGTGTTATGCATCAACCAGTTTGGCATTACATAATTTTTCCCATAGTTTTCCATTCAGGATTCTTCCAGCGGTTTCTAGAAGAAGCCACACATTTTATAAACTGCTGACTTTTTAAACCCTCTTTCGCTGTAGCCCAGGAAACCTTCTGTAAACTCCATCGATTTACCGAGGCGCACTTGTGTGGTGCTTGTGGCAGCTCTGATAATTGCAGGCATGCTGTGGGGCGCTTAAACCTACTTTCATGAATGCATTAAAGCGGAGTCCCGAAAAGGCCAGGAAAAACCAGGTTTGATTTTTGGTCCTGCTTGATGAGATGCAGGACTTCCATGCCTACTTTAGTGTACTGTCAGTACTGTTTTCAGAGGTGTGGTAAGACTTGACTGATGCGCAGAAGCCAGCCATAATGAGCCATAAACTTAGCGCGAGGCGCGTTAATCAGCTTAGAAGTTTGTGACAGCGCCTGAGAGTCAAATGGCGGGCTGCACGGTAAAACCACAATGCATTATGAAATAAAGAGCAAAAGGCAGCCACTAACACAGTAATGTTATTGAGTTATCCCATAACAGGCTCAGCCAAATCCGCCTGCTGCACTTTGCTTAATGTACAACAGCTGGTGGCAGCTGGAGCCTGTGGCAGCCATAATGGATATGATATCATATCACAGTTCCCGCCCACTCTAACCTCCCATGATTCCTCATCTGTTGTCGGCTGCAGGAGAGTAGGGAGGGTGGCAGTACGAGTGGTGAGTGTCTGCAGCGGAGATATCATCCACAGCTTTCTGCCTCTTCTTTTATTTATTTATTTATTTGTTTGTTTAACAAGAACAAAACATCGTAGCTGTCCCCTTCAGTGTCTCTTTGCCAGCATTCATCATATCTTTCATATTTAAGCCTGAAACCGTCATCATAGAAAATCCTAAATCACAATTTATATTCAAAGTAAAGAGTTCTGTTGATCATAATGTAAAGAAATATTTGACTCATGTGTTCATGTTACTGTGATCACAGCCAAGCAGATTTGTTACTTTGCTTTAAGGTGGGGTGCACTAATTGTAAACATGTGTAAGTGGCATGTTGGTGCATGGTTGTGCGATGGGCTGGTTAGCACTATTACCTCACAGCAAGAAGGTCCTGGGTTCAAATCCAGCTGTGGAGTTTGGATGTTTTGTCCAGGTGCTCCAGCTTCCTCCCACAGTCCAAAGACATGCATGGTTAGGGTAAGGTTAATAAGTGTACCCTGCCATGCATCCCATGACTTATAGGCTCCACCCAAACCATGACTCTGAACTAGGTAACTGGGAAAAAGTGTATGATGCAGGGAAGTGATGCAATGTTATGTATTGGATTAGACCCAGTTGCCTAATGCACGTAAATGTTTTCAGCAGCAGGTAATGAGTCCAACATCTCTGTACAGAACAGCTTCAGCTCTAAGATGTTTGCTGGTTTCCTCACATAAACTGTTTGTTTAGGATTCTTCTTGACCTTTTGTGTTAGATTGAGGTCAACACATTGATTTGAATATTCTAAAACATCTTTATCCCACTCTGCTCTCTTTCCCAGCTCGTCATTTTACTGCCATGTTTTCTTATTTATCCAGAAAGTGTGACCTGGTCTCTGTACTGACCATGAACAATATAAAAGATGGACATGTCGTGAAGACAGACATTAGACTCAGCTAGTAGTTAGATAGTTTGGTTACCCCGAGGCGGATCTGCATCTCTGGCTGGTATCGAACCAGCAACCTTTTACATAGCAAGCAAACCACTGCAATATGGAACCACTCCCTATATTAATATTAAAAAAGCATCTCTGAGTTAATATAAAGACTAGAGTGAAAAATGAAAATGTGAAAATCTACAAAACCTGAAGGTGTTGGTGTTGAATCTCCAAAATGCCGGTGGCAATATCACAGATATTTCTCCAAAGCCATTACTGCTGTAGCTGCTGTGTCATGACACCAACACCAAAGGACACTTTGTGCATAAGAAGGAGGCATCTGACAAAACAGAGTTAAACTACACCCGAGGAAGAGACCTCATTATTTTTCTCGTGTGCTGAGTGCAGCTGTCTCTCTTTGTGAACCACTGTTTATTTCACAGACGAGTATTTTGATACTTTGTAGCTTTTTACTTATGTTGAGCCATCTTGGCCCATATGTAGTACAACAGGCCCAAACCATGATGCTACCACCGCTATCTGCACAGATGGGAGACGAAGTTTCTTATGCAGGAAAAATGGATCATTAGCACTCAGCTTACAATATTGCTAACAGATGCGGCAAGACTCCAACACAAAAAACAATCTTCTGCCAAAAAGACGCTTTTTTTGCTAGAAAAAAAAAGTTGTGTGAAACCTCCTGTGATTCCAGATGAAGATGCAGCCTTCCTGCAGTGAAAAGCCACAGAAAGTTTGAAAGTTAAAATGCTGACTCTGTGACTCAGTAGGCGACCGTGAGTCAACCTCAGCTTGGAGGTTTCATGATGGAGATCTGTGTGTGTTTGTTTGAAAGACTGCTGGTCTACTTTGCCCATCTATTCAAAGCCAGCAGACATGAAGTTCATCAGGTTCAAACTTCTCCATTCATGTGATCCCCATGCCGAATGAATTCCATCGCTGTCGTCATGGCGTTGTCCTGGCAACCGCTTAAATGCCTGTCATTGACGCTGCTGCTCAGTCAACAGGGAAAGCGAGCACAAGACAGAGAGTTGAGGTTGGGGGGAAATGCAAAAGGATGGCAGGAGGAGGTCGAAAGGGGGAAAATGTGGAGTCGGAAATAACTCTGGGAGATTTACAGTAAATGACAAGATGAGAGTAAATATTTGATGCGAGCTGACCATTAAAACATTTTCAATAATGTAGGGAGCCTGCGAGCACTGGCTGACATGCTAGTGACTTATGCAGATCCTGTTCTGTTCACATGAATGTTGTCCCCACCTCTTTCCCCTGCAGGAATACTGGAAAAAAGCTGGGATGCACAGCAGGTACATGGTTTATTAATGATTATGACTCTATTTTTGGACTCTATGTGAAGAAAGATTGCCTTAGAGGGCAGAAAATGTCCGGATCATGGACTTCACCTTATATCATGCAGGTTACACGGGCTTCATTCTTCTCCTTCTCATCGTTCATAATGCAGAAACATGAACAGATGCAAATTTTGCTCGCTCTTATAGCCAAATTATCTTTCCTGTTACTTCGTTGCATTCCCCCCAGCTCCCAGTTCTTACTCATACAATCTCATAATGAAACAAATCTCTTTTATATTAATTTTTTTGGCTTTGTTTTCGTTTTTTAACAGCTCACAAATGTAGCTACATATTCATATGCATATTTCACTTGTGTCGTGACATAAGAACGCCACTCTGCCCTCCCCTCAGACTGGGAGCTACAAGAGTAATCCATTTGCACAGCAGCGGAGGGGAGAGAGGAGCGACCAGAGGGACGAACGTCTAGAGAAAGAGGAAAGGAAAAGGGCTGTGAGAGAGTAAGGTGCACCCGCAGACGTAGCTCATAAATGTTCTACACACAAACAATTATTAACTCAGTATTTGCAAAATAAGTAAGATGTTTGTGTGAGCAAAGGCCTGCATGGCCTCTGCTCTTTGATGAATCAGTGGATGATATATGACATGTAATGATGCAAGCTGATGAAAAAGTGAAACGCGAATGTGCTTCATGCCTGCAGGGAGCGCATCAAGGGTGATGAGAGCTGTCTTTTCTATACGAGGCTACTGGAGAGAAAAACTTGGCTGTTTCGATTTTGAGGAGTTTAATTGGGTCGTCACCTCAGTGGGGTCAGCGCCAGATAAAAAAAGAATCAGCTATAACAGAGAGGCATTTAAACCAAATTAATTCTAGCTGATTATAAACGTAATAACAGCTATGTGACTTGCATATGGCATAGATACAAGAGCGTAGTTAAGTACATTTGTGCTTGCATTTCCACGCCAGTAAACCGGAGGTTATAAATATGATGCACAATAATTTGCAATGAAGTTAGCAAAGCAGGAGACATTTCTATGTAATTAATCTAAGCTTGTACACTTTCACAGGTTACACAACAAATTAAAGCTTAAACAACAACCCTTTAAGCCCAATTAACAGCCTGTAATGCATAACCATTTAAAAGCGCCACGCTCATCATTTAATGTCGCAATAGTTACAAAACAGCAAAGAGTAAAAAACCTGTCAAGGTGCACAAATGGATATATGAACTCATGACACGCTGATAAACTAATGAATGACTTCTTTCTAATTCCAAAGAGACCTGGAGGTATGAAGCAAATATCAGACACTTATCCCACACTGTCTTCCTCCAGTGTCAGGATGAAGTGTGGAAGTAAACGAGCAATTAATAACCAAAACATTAGCTTGAAATTAGTTGTTAGTGCCATGACCTATTGCCTGTGTTGGGGAGTAACGGAATACATGTACCGCCGTTACGTATTTAAAATACAAAATATGAGTAACTGTATTCCGTTACTGTTACCGTTTAAAAAGGTGGTATTTAGAATACAGTTACTTTGTTGAAATAAATGGATTACATGGCGGTACTTCCCTGTTTCATATTGTGGCGGGTCAGGACTGTTTGGGTTTTGTTTGACAGCTACGTTCTGTTGTTCCAGGCGGCAGCGTTACGGTTGCCATGGTTACAGGGTGACACTCTCTCTGTGTTTCCTGGGTGAGAGAGGCCTTTTTGTTGTTGTTGTGCTAAGCTAATAGGCAGAATGCTACAGGTATAGCTCTAAAGAATGTAGCATCATAGGCAGTGTAGTCCGTGCTGCAGGGAGAATGGACTGCCATACCCGTTATGTGTCTGTGAGCGAGGGAGGGAGAAAAAGGAAAAGTACGAGCTGTCATCGAGCAAAAACGGGAGCTGGAAGCATGTAAATATAATAATAACCACTGCAGCCAAGAAGAGAGCCTGACGAGCCCAGTTGTAAGTAAGCTATTAAGACTCGACTGTACACCGTCTTCGTGTTTTCCTCCAAAAACAATAAGTTCAGTTGGAGCAGCCTTTCAACGCCTCTCTCTGTCTCTCGCTAGCAAAGTTGACCCAGACAACAAAGTAAAGCTAGTTTTCGGATACTAGCCCGACACAGAACCCACTGTATTAGCCAGAGGTCCCTTTACTACAGTTCGGAGCCGCGGACCTTCAGTAACAGTAATAAATCACACAGCAATATATCATGCATTTTACATGTAGTCGTAAAATGCATGATAATATATTAAGTAATCCAAAGTATTCAGAATACGTTACTCTCATTGAGTAACATAACGGAATACGTTACAGAATACATTTTAGGGCATGTATTCTGTAATCTGTAATGGAATACATTTTAAAAGTAACCTTCCCAACACTGGTGTTGGTGATGTTCCAACAATGTCCACATCAATGGACTTTAATTGTGAGTTTTGTGACTTTTTAAAGCTGCACAGAAAATGCCCTCATTAGCATTGCCTACGTAATGTCTCTATCTGCCTCGTAATATAACTGACTGGTTGGTCACATCACGTAGGTGGTTGCTTTTAATTGTGTTGGCTAGAAAAACTGGCTTCATTTTGCATCACAGGCTTTTCTCCTTTACTATGAAACTAACCTATAAGCCGAACACTGATGCTGCACTTCAGACAGTGTCTGGGTTTTGGCACGTGTCAAACTCGAGGCCTGTGGGCAAAATACACCCTTTAAAAATTTCCTTCCAGCCAGCCCTTCAATTTAGGTTCTAGCTGTCAGCACACAGTCACATAGGTCCCATGCACCAAAATGACAGGCACACTTCAAACATACCTGCAAGTTAACATGCCTGTTAACCCAGAATGCCACCAAAAAGCTGGTGCTGAAGGGAGACAATCTCAAGAGCAATTTGAGGCGGAGTATTTGATTACAGAGTGTAAAGTGGGACCCACAAGATATCTGTTTTCCAAGAAGGGAATTTATGCCAAGATATAGAGCCATAAACACTGAACAGAGACTTAAAAAGTCTAAAGCTAAAGAGGCATGCAGCTACAGCAAGCTAAATCTCACAGTGATGGGGCTGAAAAGGATTTTTATGTGCAGTAAATTTAATGGCAAAAGGTCAGGATGTATGAGACAGGCAAATTTCTCCTTTTTATGTTTTTAGGTAACACTTTATAATATGGCCCATGACTATTACTATTACTATATTACTATTTTATTGGAAATTTACCAGAAAAACAAACAATATTTCCCAATCTTGCGCTGTTTAATATTCGTTATGTTAATTTGTAAGACTTTTATACAAGATTAAAGTTCAAAATGTATATCTTTGTTGATGAAAAGGCGTAATGCTAGTAACTGTCATATTCAGACAGTCAAAACCAAAGTTATGATGGATTTGCAGCTTTGTTGATTGGTTGAGAGCTTTCTGTGGACTTCATTATATATGCAAAGTGTGAAATGGATTTTCTTGTCATTAAACTGCAGCGTACTATGTCTGGCCCTTGATGGGATTCTCATTTCCCAGCGTGGCCCTTAGTCAAACCAAGTTCGACACTCTTGGTTTAAGGCAGTATGTAAAACCGCTGCGTCTGTTTCCAAACCTCAACACCATTACAAACACCGCTGATCAAACATGTAGTCTGTTTAAAATCCCACAACTCCCACACTGGCTTTCATCAGCACTGCCACATGACCGTCTGCGTAACTGCACGAGAGGCTCGGGCCAAAGCAAAGACGGGTATCTTTCCATTACGGCACTCTGCTCTCGTTCGTTATCCTCATCTGAAAGGTGCATCTTGCTATTGATTCATCCCACCTGCCAAAAGCTTGGTGAACAGCTGCTCAATTGGACAGCCACATTACTCACCCTGGACACTTAGCAGATATCAATAATCAGCCGTTTCCCTCTTCTCTATTTGGAATAACAAGGCCATACATCAGACCTAGCAGTCACTAGCTTGCTGCCAAACTGCTCGAGACTCCAAACTCTCTCAGCCCTTATAAGGTGATTCAGTCTCTGGTCGGACGGGGAAGAAGATGAGTCTATAGGTTGGGACGTTAGAAAGACACCCATCATCGAGAGCTCTTGTTTGTGTCCAGCTCTAAATGCTGAGACATTCAGCTCGTTAAGTTTTATTTCTCCCCACAGGCGAGCCATTACGGCCCTGAAACGCCCTCTTGTTACACTCTGACGCAGCAAACTCAGAAACACCCCGTGCAAATGACACGCTCGTCGATCAAGCTGAAGAAAGTGTCCTTGGCCAACCTTGAGTGTGTCTGTGTTAGTGCAGTGATGTGTGAGGGGGGTACACACAGGTGCGTAGTGAGTCTTTGTATTGAGTTGGATCCGAGCAGGACCCTCTGAAGATTTGAGGCGTTTAATGATAGCACTGGGACCGAGATAAAGCCAGTCAAAGCGCTTTGCTGCCAGTCGTTAATTACTCCGGATCGCGCTGACCTTGACGAGACCAGGGTCACGCAGCCCATTAGGAGGAGCGACTCGCCTCCACCCAGGCGACTTTCCCATGACACCCCCATAAATCTCCCTAACAGAATCCCAGAGAGCATAAACCCAGGCTCCGCTGCACCGAAGACGCTTCTAACTGTCTGCTAAACATAACTCGGCAACTGGTGTCAGTCAGCTTGATTTCCTTTCTCTGCCCACTCTCACACAACTGCATCACAAAACTATTATGGTTTTGGTTACTTTTAAATTCAGGGAGATAATCCGACACCTTGGAATGTTTCAGGAATGAGTCCCTTTGGGGCAAATTCTTAAGCGTATGAAAGAGGAGCCGCTCCACCATTAGCCAGAGTGACATCCATCATCAAATAGCCTTAGGAGTTCAACTGGGCCTGAGGGTGCTATATGCAAAAAATCAGCGCACAATGCATGGCGATCAAATGCACCCCTGCTGTTTGATCATCTCCTTGTGACATGTGCTTATCGCTGCAGGCGTCTAGAGGCCAAAATCCAACCGTGACATCAATCAAATTATGAGCTTTTTTCTATCTTTATCTCACTCTGTAGGTATACATATATAAAGGTGTCAATCATTTTTATTGTGTTCAAGCAGATTATATCTCTGACAGTCCCGAGTGATGCCCGATTTGCTTATATGTTGGGTTACACAGCGCCTGATGGTGCAGTTGGTGCCCTTGGCCCAAATACCACACCTGCTGTCACCCCTGTCTCTCCTGATGCTAAGAGCTTTATTGTGGACAGACGCTCAGGGTCTTCTAAATGCTTAACCATTGATCTCCACTCCCAGCTCATCACTGACCAATAATAACCTAGTTAGCAAGCCCCAGAGGGACATCACACAAAGACAGGATCTCCCTCTGGGGGAGTCAAATGCTCTTTTCTTCCCTCTGCTGTTGTTGAAGCAGGTGTCTTTCATATTGCGCTTGTCATAAGAAGATATACTTACACCATTTTGTTTTTTATGTCTCTTTCTGACAGGATGGTATCTCAGCCTCTGACAGTGAGCGAATGTATGAGAGAATAATACGGGCAGTAACAGTAAATCTTACTCAGCCTTTCGCTCATTTTCCAATGATACCCAAACTTAAATAATGACCCACTGCACCTACTCTCGTACCTCACTACACCTTCCTCCCTGTCCCCTCTTTCGACCAATCAATCCCCGATCAATCACGTGCAATCGCTGTCACGGGATGAGCAAAGAGTTACGGGCTAACCAGGCTGTCAGACTGTTAATGCAGACTCAACTGGGCAGTTTGGTCAAGCTAGCACAGATCAATGCTACCTGCCTCAGCAGGCCAGTGCAGATGAGATCAGCACGCACAGCCAGGCGGCTCTGGATTAATTCACGAGCCGAGGGGGGAGAGGTGCGCTGGTATAGCAGGAGCTAATGCAACTGGGTCTGATGATAGAGCTGTGAAGGCTGGCTTGAGGTCAAAGCAAAAAGGCAGGGTGAGATTTTGACAAGTGGCAGCCGTTGTCTTTGTAGCCTCGGAGTCGTTAATCTAATTAGGAGAGGGAGCCGTACACTGTTACATCCTTCAAGCTGGAGACTTCTAACCTCATTTACACAACTCACATCTGAGGTCTTAAGAGGAATCGCTCAAACCTACAGATAGACCAGACATTTAAACTTGTTTTAATGTAATCATCTTCAGCTCCATATTTCTATTCTTGGGCTCCATTAGAGATTGTTCTCTGGCTTACGCTGAGCCTTGGTGTCAGTTCATTCAGTCTGTTTTAGAAGCTGGCACACTGAAGCAGCCATTAGAACAACATCAAACTGTAGGAGGTGTATGTTCAGATCTTAGCTGGCAGAAGCTTCCTATGTTTGATTTCAGAAGCACATAACAATAGACGATAAAAGGCATCATCACTCTAGTTTCTGTTTGAGTGGAATAATTCAAACGCACGTGTACGTACCAGGAAAAAGTCATATGCTCAGAATAAACTAAGACCGAAATGTGAAAAACCCAGACTCAACAATTCACTTCTTCTCCTGAATTATTTAATAGCTCACAAGGACTTTCGCGGTTCACAGGGATGTGCTTTTACGTAACCGTGTTTTGATAAACTGGACGGGGACAAGAGAGGGAATTGGGGGCAAGAGATAAAGGGGGCGGGTTATAAATAGGTCACTCACAAATACGCCGCGATGATGCTCCATGACAACCCAGCTGCAATGGCAGATGGATAAAATGGAAAAGTGGAGCAAAATGACAACCAAATAATGAACCGTGCCAAAGTGGAACAAGCAAGCAAAAGAGGAGGAAAGCATGCCGCCAAGTCAACGTAACTCAACCCACACTTCGATGTCTGCGATGGGTGGGCAGACGGGACATTTTTACATAAAAATGTTACAAATGTTGGCTTATAAAAGTTAACGGTGGTAATAATCCTCAATTGGCAAACCTCCTCTTACGGGTTAAGAGCGTAGTTGATTGCGATCAAACGGCGAATGAGGAGTCAACAACACAAGTGAGCTCCTTTTATTTTAAGAGGTGCAAAGTCAATGAATCCGACCACACGCGGCTCATTAAAGCACAATGGCCCAGGGTCGACTCTAGACATCTATTTATTTTTGCTGCAGGCCTTTTTCTGCACTCTGCATCTCTACCGTGTGTGTCTGTGTGTGTGTGTGTGTGTGTGTGTGTGTGTGTAGGTGGGTGTGTGTGTGTGTGTGTGGTAAGAAGGGTGGGGTATATTGTTAGAAGTGGGCAGGGCACGATTTGACTTTTTGCCCCTGTGCTCTGAGACAGGATTGCACTGCGTGGCCATAGTTGAACCTGCAGTAACAGCAGCTACACACACACACACACACACACACACTTGGCAAACCTGCAGAAAAACATAGCAGACTCTGCACTACAGTTTTTGTGGGGACATTGATGAGCTTGATGTTTTACGGCTTCCACACGGATTAATAAAGAGCCATTTGCAAACAACGATCACTATTAATTTTCCAGTTAGTTTGACATGGTATTAGTCCATGACACAGAGAACAACAACATGACCTCAGTGACATTAAGCTCATTATGTCTAGACAGAACTAAACGCCGCTGAACATCCTATTCTTCTCTGGATGAGATTAGTGTCGCATGGAGATGCGAGGAGGGGCGTGTCGGCCGTCTTTTATTTCAAAATGATGATATCTAATGTCGGAGTCATGCGTAGAGGCTGAGGGGGAAACCCTCGAAGTTCTTTCTTCATCTCTTTTCTCTCTCTTCTCTCGGGCTCCCCTCCCCCCCAGCCCACGCCGGGCAGCCCGCTGAGGCCCAGCGGGCTGCCAGGTCATACTTAACACTAACCACAGCTTCTCCACAAACCTCCTCTCTCACCATCCCCCACCCGATTCTTAAATCTGCATTACAATGAAGACGGTAGAGAGGAAAGGAGGAGGTGGGGGGTGGTTTGAGCAGCTGGCGAAGAGAAAAAAAACTGATGGTGGGCTCAGAGAGAGTGATGATCTCACAGATTGGTTGAAAAAAAAAAGCCCCACGTAGCGGTTAACCCAAAACTGAGCTAATGAGTGTATCTGTGTGCGTGTTGGGTGTCTAGCAGTTGGGGGTAGATTCATTTGCATGTGGCTGCACGCAAGTGGTTGTTGTCATATATGTTTCTTTGTGTACAGCAAACAAGTTGCACTTGTGCTGTCAGCTATTCCTGAGCAGCAGGGAAGATGTCTGTTTGATTTTGTATCAAAAACAGCCCTTTTTTATGATATGCGCGGAAGCTGTCATGTAATATAGCTTATCATGTTTTATTTATCCACTTTCAGCAGTGTGTCAGCATGTCTATGCTTGTGCTCGTGGGATTTCTGAGTGTCATAGGTCAGCTGACATTTTGCAGTTTTGACAGGAGGAGGTGTGGATTTGACTTTTCAAAAGCTTCATCGAGCTGCCTTCTGCCTGTTTTTCACTGACAGCTTTTTTGAGACACACGAGGGCCATTACGGGAATAAAAAAAACACAATAGCCCAATTTTTTAACATCTAACGCACAAGCCTAGACATCACAGGAAGTTATATGTAATGCCTACACTGCGAAAGATCACATGTAATGCTGTCAAAGCTTTAATACATAATAATTTTGCATGCCTGTCACTAGAACTTCATTCATTCTAAATTGTTTAGTGTTTAAAGTGATAAATTGCTGTTAGTAGGTGAGATCTTCTAATAAGATCTGCACTGTGACATTTATAGAGCAGGGTGTTTATTCACACTTGAGGCTGACACATTAAATGGTTGTCAGCTCAGCTGAAATGGTTTTCATGTCTGAACTTTATTTCCTATTTTCATGCTGATTACTGCTTGAAAGGGGTTTCAACTTTCCAAGAAAGCCCACGTTTAAGTTTAAGTATGTAAGTCGCTGGTACAGGGTAAATATAAATGTTGCTGAAGTCATAACAAAAGGTCAGATTGCATTAAAATAATTGCAAGAAAGCCAAAGGAGACATGAGTATGGTACTGGGTCCAACTTGGGGACTAAAACAATGATTAGATTATGTGACAAACAAGCCATAATCAGTCACAGAAGTGCTGATTATGCACATATCCACAGCATCAAATAGGGCCGCTGGCATGGATAATTTATCCAAAAGGAGTTGTTTGGAGTGTGTGACGTGATGCACTGGATTATGGCACAAATTAAAGTGATCAGTCACTCCGAGGGAAACCCACATCACAAAGGTTCACGGGGAAAAAAGCCAAAAGAAAAACAACTAAGACCCAAAGGCTGTCTCAAAAAGTCTGGAAAGGTTTTCACGACCATCCGTCCAAGCTCCTTATGGGGACTTCGTGTAGCTGACACAGGGTTAGCTGACGTATTATCTGCTACACAGTGATAAGCTACAGGTCTATGGTTAGGCTAATATAAACATATTAACACAGGGACAGTAATGCAGGATGAGGGTTAAACTGCTCTCAGCTAACATCCATGGTACGGACAAACACCATCATATGGAAAGAATAAAACAATGAAGATGGAAGAAACTATTATGTCCCTGCATTGTTTGGGTTACTTCAGATCCCAAACTTAAAGAAATCTTTTGAAAGTTTTAAACAGCATATACATGTATCGTTACAAGAATGATCACTGAGTAGAGGTGCTTTTGTCTAATCAGTTCAGAATCAGGAGTTATACAAACACAGCATTTACCAATATACTCTAAAATATGACGCTAGCATGCTCATATGTTCAAGTTTGCAGTGATAGCCCTGCTAAGATTTATTTCTTATCACAACACAGTAGCATACAAACTGACAAGTTTTAGCCCACCAAGAGATTGCAGACCTGTCCAGAGTGAACCCTGCTGCTCGCCCTATGACAGCTGGGATCGGTCCCAGCCCACCTGCATGGATGGATCCGGTTAAGTTGACTGCAAAGATTTAACGGTAAACCATCCAGGTGTTGGTGTAATATTTAGAGACCATCAAATGTCAATGACATTCAGCATCTTAATGAATAAACAGTTAACTCCGCGCTTCCTGAGCAGTTTAAGCAACTACCAATAAGCAGTGTTGGGGAGTAACGGAATACATGTACCGCCGTTACGTATTTAAAATACAAAATATGAGTAACTGTATTCCGTTACAGTTACCGTTTAAAAAGGTGGTATTTAGAATACAGTTACTTTGTTGAAATAAATGGATTACACGGCGGTACTTCCCTGTTTCATATTGTGGCGGGTCAGGACTGTTTGGGTTTTGTTTGACAGCTACGTTCTGTTCAAGCGGCAGCGTTACGGTTGCCATGGTTACAGGGTGACCCTCTCTTTCTGCGTGTTTCCTGGGTGAGAGAGCGCCTGTTGTTGTTGTGCTAAGCTAATAGGCAGAATGCTACAGGTATAGCTCTAAAGAATGTAGCCTCATGGGCAGTGTAGTCCGTGCTGCAGGGAGAATGGACTGCCATACACGTTATGTGTCTGTGAGCGAGGGAGGGAGAAAAAGGAAAAGTACGAGCTGTCATCGAGCAAAAACGGGAGCTGGAAGCATTTAAATATAATAATAACCACTGCAGCCAAGAAGAGTGCCTGACGAGCCCAGTTGTAAGTAAGCTATTAAGACTCGACTGTACACCGTGTTCGTGTTTTCCTCCAAAAACAATAAGTTCCATTGGAGCAGCCTTTCAATGCCTCTCTCTGTCTCTGCTAGCAAAGTTGACCCAGATAACAAAGTAAAGCTAGTTTTTGGCTACGAGCCCGACACGAACCCACCGTATTAGCCAGAGGTCCCTTTACTACGGTTCGGAGCCGCGGACCTTCAGTAACAGTAATAAATCACAGCAATAGTACATTCATGTAGTTGTAAACAGCATGATAATATATTAAGTAATCCAAAGTATTCAGAATACGTTACTCTCATTGAGTAACGTAACGGAATACGTTACAGAATACATTTTGGGGGCATGTATTCTGTATTCTGTAATGGAATACATTTTAAAAGTAACCTTCCCAACACTACCAATAAGAGCTCATGCTGATTGACACATGACAGGGAGGCAAAAACACCAGAGGGTAAACTTGGCAACCGGAGCCTGGATTATTCGCTAGCAACCAACTGTCAGTGACGAAGCAATGCACATGCTTCCTATGTGGACATCTCTTTGAAGTTAGCCAGCTTCAGCATAAATGTGAATATCTGCTATCTTATAAACCAAAACGTATTCTTTATGGAGAATCAATTGTACGTCCTGCTTTTGTAAATTACTTATTAATAAAAAAATTAATTACAGACTCTGAAATGATCAACCTGTTTAGGCTGATTTTCCTTTTGTCTCTGAAGCTTGGACGAGGAGAACAATCGAACCATAATGTGGGAGGGATGAAGAGGCAGAGCGGAGGAGGAAGAGCAGGTTGTGATAATGATGAATGAGATGATGGCACACTGACCTAGTAATGCAGCAGCTTCATTGCCAGTGGGGGTAAGCTGCCCTACTACTACTGTACGCCCCTGTCTGATACACACACACAGTCATTTTTCCCTCTGCCTCACTCATCAAGCCTTTCTGCTCTCCTTAACCTCTCACCCTTTCCTCTTACTTATCCTACCATCTGTTTTATCTCTCGCTCCCGTCGTACCTGCCCTGCGTGTTATGACAACAGACAGAAACAAGGCACCGTTGGTGGAATTTGCCCAGAACTGTTCAAGCCTCGAGATCAGAGACAAACACGGGGAGACAATGAACAGGAGTCAACAAAGACAGAAAGAATTTATGATGAGGAAAACCAAAATAAAGCCTGATGGGGAGGTGGGGAGGGTAGAGGTTAAAAGGGAACCACGCTTAATTTCCCTGTAGTCACAGAGAGGCTGAGAGTCTCGCCTGCTTAAATTGTGGGAGTCATCTCAGATAAGCAAACCTCGGCAAAATGATAAGGCAAACAAACAAACAGAACGCCAAGGCCTTCCCTTCTCCTGCCTTTCCACTGAACCGCGTACCTCTGTAGCATCGGCCAGAAATGTTGATAGAAGCAGCAGTTGCCATGGTAACCGACTCTGGCCCCCTGTCTGCACGCATGCAGAAATGTAGGGTGGATTGGGAAGGGGGGGGAGTTTGTCACGTCATGTCTTCCACCTTAGGCAGGGAGGTGTGTGTGTGTGTGTGTGTGTGTGTGTGTGTGTGTGTGTGTGTGTGAAGGGAAATCTACAGTAAACACATTCGCTGTTTCTTTCCCTCCATTTTCAGAGCTTGTGTTGTTCTCCAGGCTCCCCCTGCGATGTGAACGACTGTTTTATCAATGAGGCGAGTCAAACATGCAGGCCTGGCTCAGCACTGGACATCCCTCCTGCATCCCTTCCTCCTCCTCCTCCTCCGTCTCCTCTGAGAGCCACTGCCAGACCCTGCACAAGCCCCTGGCCAAGATGGCTGCCATGTGCAGCTTTGTGGTTGCCTGCTGGTGAGGGCCTTTTTGCAGTCAATAAGCCAGTTGATCGAAATAATTAGCATCACAATGGGCTTTCTTTTAAGTCGACACGCTCGTATTCATGGCGGTGAAGAGGGCTGTGCACCTGATTGTCCTTGTAATTAGGTGCTTGGCAATGCAAACGCTGTGTTTAGGAGAGACATAAAATCGCATTTACAACTATAAACAAAGCCGCTTGGACGCCACTTTTGAGCAAAATTCAGCGTTGCATTAGCATTTTCGATGCTTTAAATAATATTATTTTCTACCCTGAAAGGTGCTGTCCGATTGCATCAGTTATTTAGGTACTCGAGCTCTCAGCTGTGAGACAAACGTGAAGTAAAACCAAAGGAAAGCACACAGGAAACAGCCTGCACTCTTGTTTTTGTGATTTTGTATGCATGGATTGCTGACAAGCTGAGGAACCTTGGGAAATTACATATTCATCGTGCTGATCTGCTCAAGTAATCTGTTCAAGGTGACTGTCATAAAGATAACTTTTTCTCCTCCCAGAAGCAAAAGAAACTCCAGAGACGTGTTTCCGATGCTGCTCCCTCGCTCCAGCCCTCCTCTCGCTTTTATTTTTCTATCCCTCTCTCTTTCTAATTGTAATGCGCAGTTGGCTCGCAGGGAGCGAGGGAGACAATGGGGGCTTTTTGGTGAGAACTCATCCCATGTCAGGGCATGAAAAACGGCCAGCAGCACAAACAGGGGCATTGACCGGCTCATGGGGGGGGCAGCACGTTAAACGTGACAGAAATAAGCAGACGGACTTCTTCAGCCACATTCTCGTTTTTCTCAAGGAAATCAGGACTTGTTATCATCACAGTGTGCATCCTACAAGTGTGCGTGTGTGCTCTGCATAGTAAATAAATAGTAAGGCCTCCATGTCAGTGCCTTGGCTTGTATTTGTGCTTATTGCACTCTTAACGGCACCATTTCTCATTTTTAAATGGGTGGTTGGGGAATGCCATTGCACCTCATTACCTGTGGGAGTTGTATCTCTTTTCCGTTTGCTGAGAATGAGATGAGACGATTGATTCCACATTCAAACCTGCGAACCAATATAGAGCGACGAGCACTTTAAAAAGTGGGGAGACAGCCAGCGCAGCTCTCTTCACCCTGAAAACACTCCAACGTCACTTTTAAATTTGCCTAATAACTTATGTCCTGTTTTACCTCTGCACAAGTGGTTTCATAAGGACCCACATCCTTAAACTCTCATCATGCAACCGCAGCTATTGTTTCTTTCTTTTGTGAGTGGGTGCAGGGACCTTTACCTTTGGACAAAGGTATAGATGTAGGCTAAGCAAAGGTGCTTAAGTGCTAAGGGGGCAATGAGGCCAAGTAGGTGTAAAAGAAAGCATGAGGGAGAAAACTATTTCTTTTAAAGCTGAACCCTGGTGTTATAAGACCCGCTAACACTGAGTCTTTTCAAAGCAATAATGCTCATGTTTCGTTCCTGACTAGGAACCAAAATATTACACCTACTCTCAAGAACCTTTAGTGATTTCAGCCGTTTTGTGTGGGTCCTTCTTTCTCATTGTCAAGGCTTTCTCTGGTAATCAATTACACTCCCAGCACAGCTCTAAGATGTCACTTTGCAGTCTTTGAAAAGCCTCCCAGTCAGCACAGAGCGCCTTATAATCTTATGTCACTTTTAAAGTGCTAATCAACAGTCTGCATGTCCAGTGTACATCTACATACAAGTAGAAAGATCCCTGTATTAACGCAATATTAAACTTTTGTATATGCTTTCTTCTAATACCCAGGTCATAATGGTTTGTCATGTGATACCAAAAAGAGGAGGGCCAGAGTAATATGCAAAGTCTGCTGGGAAACGCTTCAAGGGATCAGAAAACCACCTCAAAAGCATCGGATTGAAACACAAGTTGGTTTGTGATTATATTTCTGTTTAACAAGCAACACTGAAAGCATTCAACCTCTATTAAGCTTTGTTTTGTTTTCCTGTAACAGTTTGCAATTACACAATCTTATTAGCTACAGAAATGCAGAAAAAACATTCAGATATTGGATATTGATTCTATAAATAGTGAACGAGATTACATCGTGTACTACATACAAGTAAGAGTAACGTCTCATACTTGGAAAGAAAATACTCATTAAGGGGCATGCGCCCTCTGTAAGAGAAAAGATGGTTAAATATATGTTAATTAAAATAATCATTACAATAATGGGAGTAGCTGTAACTATAGTTGTTGCTTCCACTGCTGATAAGACACTGTTATCAATCTGATGTAGGCAAGACTGCGAGGGGGTGTGAGAGCAGGAGACCCAAAGGGGCAATTAACCTGCCTTTATACCCCCGCCATCTTTAAAGTTTACAGATCAAAGTATCCCCAAAGTTTAAAGCATTCCTGCGTACTCAGAAAACCCACATGCAAAAATCAGGCCAGAGTAATATGGAAATTTGAGGTTTGTTTGGGTTTTTTCAAATTAAAGTTGACCTTTTAAGTTTGTCACCCAGTAAAACACTTTTTTTCTCCAGACAGGGACTTTTTGACCTTCACTGCTTTTGAAATAAATCTGGGCTGACCTCGCCCCGCTAAGCTGCCTGACAGGGACTTGTTTGGATATCGTTCCTGGGCCTCTTCCCAGTGTCTTTCTCATTTTTAATATTCTTATCTAAGAAATTTCTTATTGTTAATGTAATTTTCACTCCCTCTGGTTCCAAATGCTCGATGCCAGACTGAACATAATTCCCACACCTATCCTAGTGTTCCATATCAGAGCACTGAAAGGAACCACACAACCATAATTGAGCCATGAATCCACTGAAAGGTGAGAGAGAGGGGGGGTTAAAAAAATCATGTGTTTCTCTTTCTTGACTCAGTTTGGGAGAATGTATGGAGGTCGGTTAGGAGGGGTGGGGAGGTGTAGATGTTGAACCCCTCGGAGTGTGTTCCACTCTGGGAAGCTTGGCCCACAAATGGCTGGGGATCATTCTCTGGGTGGTGTATGCATGCCTTGCATACCACAGCTGTGACATGTGTGTGTGTTTGTGTGGAGGGGGGTTGTTCTAGTGGGTGAACAGGGGGAAAGAGACGGACCCACGTAGGGATGCTCTAAAAGAAGGAGGAAATCATAAATTGCACTTAATGAAGCAGGAGAAGGGGGCTCGGCGCCGTGTTTTTGTTAACGTGGGGTCACACGAGGGATAAATGATGGGAAAGGAAATTTGACAATTAGGTTTAAAAGGAAGAAGCTGGTATACAAAAGCATGTATGCAGGATATAGAAGCTTTCCACTGGCTTTCATAACTCTTAAAACACATGACCCCTGACCTCTCTGTGAAAAAAAACGCAGTGTCACTGCGGCGACCGTGGGATGCATGGTTCTAGCCAACGAGACCTCATTAATAGCCGACAGTCTGATTCACTGTCTCGCTGTCTGTGTTGGTGACAAAGCGGCCCCAGTGCCATCTCAAAGTCTCTTCTGAGTGCGCTGCATGTTATGTAACAGGTTTTCTCTTGGAAAGCCGGGCCCTGTCACTCAAATTCCAGAGGAGGCCATTAAAATTCCTCACTTCTCATTGATGTGCTGTTGTTCTGCGATCATCGAGTTCTGCAGAGGGCCTCTTTGAGAGAAAGGAAGTTGCCGGGAGGCTGAACAGCAGATTAACGTGGGACACCTCAGAGAGCTGGAAGTCCTGGGCTTGGAATAATCGAACTTTTTTAGAGGGATTCAAAATGTTTATCCACAACTGATGGCTTACTACTTCAACCATTCGGCTACTACTCTGTTTACCAGATATTCAGTATGCTAGAGCAGCGGTCTCCAACCTTTTTTGCGCCACGGACCGGTTTATGCCCGACAATATTTTCATGGACCGGCCTTTAAGGTGTCGCGGATAAATACAACAAAATAAAACTAGTACCGGTACCGAAAAAAAGAAAATTTATTCATAACACGCGTGAAAAGACCCAGGAAACAACAACAACAGCGACAATCTTTATTTATAGAGCACATTTAAAAACCAGCGGTATACCAAAGTGCTTAACATAAGAGACAGAGAAGTAACACGAGTATTATAATGCCTTAGCAAAGTATCAAATATCCTCACAGGTCAATGCCACTAATACACAGGGGTAATATAAAATGCATATCAAAATAAAACATAATAAAAGCACAAGCCATAAAAATATGTATAAGAAAAAATAGAATATGTCTAAAAGTCAGGTGCGAGCATTAACAAGCAGGAAAGGCAAGATTAAACAAATAGGTTTTTAACCGTGATTTAAAAGATTGGAAAACAGAGTTAACGATAAAAACGATAACAAAATAACGCTGAAAACTATACATTTCACACCTGAGCCTCAACTCTCGCGGCCCGGTACCAAACGACTCACGGACCGGTACTGGTCCGAGGCCCGGGGGTTGAGGACCGCTGTGCTAGTGAACACAACTGCTTCAACTCCATCTTTATATCCTTAACTGACAACATCCACTGTTAGCCATGACTTTGCTTAAACATCTGCATTTTAGCTACAAATGTAACGATTCATCACCGCTACAGATGAAAAGGAAGTTTTACTTGCTTGTGATGGAATAAAATGACTGATATACAGAGTGTTTACATGTTCGTGCTTATATATTTGCTCGTTTCTTCTTTCATCTAACTGTTAAAGCTGAATCTGTTTTTCATGTGTTTTGTCTTAAGACATATTTTATGTTCATTTTTCATCTTCAGGCACACAAACACTGATAAAAATGCTTTTAGTGTTGACTTTTATGCTACCTCTATTTTTTCTCACGGTTTATTGAATGGTTATGATTTACTGATCACGTCTTACACATTATTTATTTGAGGAGAATATAATTTTCTATCCAATGGGTGTCGTATATTAGACTTTTAATCAAAACAAGAGACACATTCACATTTAGATTTTAATTTCAAATAAAAGATAAAATGCTTTGCTGCACTTCTTTAAACTCCTTCATGTACAGCAGTGATGCTCTGCACGTACTCAGGACTTTTATTAGAAGTATATTTCCACTGCTTGTTCTTACCTTCACTTTTCTGCTCACCTGTTCGGGTCAAACCTCTAAAACTTGTCTTGTTTTCCAGAACAGGTGGATTAATTTTTCAATTTGTGCCAAATTATAAACAATTGACAAGAGAACAAAGTTTAAATGTGTTCACAATCTTCCAGACATCTGAAGCAGCTGGAAAATAAAGTCTTGCTGATGCTCCAGCTGAGTGGCAGACTGTGGCAGTGACAGCCCGGAGAAGGAGGCCCATCCCCCCGCTGCAGATTGGACAAAGCCCGGCCGCCACGCCCAGGGGAGGGGTCTCCGGTCGATTTTGAGGCGCGGTTGAAATACTCACAGCCGTCTCCCTGACATCCTTTAATTTGAGCTCAGCCTCCGTGGGGTTCACACACGCTTAAGGGGGGGTCTTCTCGTTGACAAACCTTTGTAAGGGAGAAGGAGATCCTGTCGGATTTTCACCTGTTTTTTAGGCGGAAAGCTCTCACCTATCCCAGAGCTGGATTTTTAAATCTCAAAAACTCGAGGGTTTTCTTTTTCGATTTTATTTTTTGTTCATAAAACTAAAGGAAAGAAAAAAATGGGAGCCCAGTTGTCCAAGGGTGGAGTAGCTGTTGAGGGCAAAGCCGCCGCCGACCCTGCTGCTGCTAAAGCCAACGGCCAGGTGAGTAAAGCGGGCCCGGTGCGCCCGAGCATCAGCGGGGAGCCACATGGCACCCGACGCCCCCACATGGGTGCCGCGGTGGGGGGCTGGCGGTCGCTCCTTCGCGTCAGGGTTCGTTCATAGCTGTGGGGGGAAAACACTTAAAACTGAATTTAGCCTAAAATGAGGGCATCGGGAGACCTCCGGCTGGGCAGCCGTCGAGCAGCGCGCAGTTGCCCGCCTGCCTTTGTTAATTCCGTCTGCTGTCCCACTGGGGAGATTTACGCGCACATTTCACCCGAGAGTGTCGGATTTGGGTCCCCGTGTGAGTTTTGAGCGTGTTTTCTGTCATGAGTTGGGCGGATAGTCGCTCTGGGCGTCGAACAAAAGATGCGAGGCGAGCGGCGCAAAGGATGCAAATGCGCTCTGCTGGAGGCGCATTTTGCGGAGTTGCAAACAAAGCGCGTGCAGGCGCCAGTTCTGACCCCATTTCCCCCCCGGCTGTTACCCACACACAGTCTCTCTCTCACACACACACTGTGGAGTGGGTTTCCGCGTAAACTTTGAACAATTTAAATATGTTAGAAGTTAATTGTGCGTTTCGATTACTCGTGTGTGACTGATCCGGTCAGCATACGCGTTATTACAGAGATGCCCAGATGAACTCTTGTGACCCACTTCGAGACATGTAAAAACGCCCCTGTTGCTGGTGTTGGTGAGTGCGTGGACTGATTGTGGCTTTGTCTGAGCTGAAGCTGATGTGAGCTGTCTGCGCTCCTGCGTGGAGCTGGTAGATGTAGGATGAGAGCGCAGAGCAGGTTTCACGGGGATTCCTTTGTTCCCCAACTTGCTGGTAGTGTTGATGTTTTTGATGTAGCACTACTGCCCCCGTGTGCCAGCTCAGGGTAATACAGACAGCTGTTAAATCCCCCCCCCCTCCCACCACAGTGAGAGCTGCTCTCCTGAAGAATAACATGGATTAACTGTTAATGTTAATGTGTTTACAGTGCGCTCATCTCATTATGCATAAATAATTCTTCGTTTCCACAGGCAGTGTGTTTGCGTTGACCCACCTCCAGTGTTTTAATCCATGACTCTCTCTCTCTCTCTGCAGGAGAACGGCCATGTCAAAACCAACGGCGATGTTTCAGCCAAACCCGACGGGGAAGCAGCGGCCGCGGATGGAAATGGAACCGCGGAGCCAGCCAAGGAGGGCGAGACCAGCACCGGAGACGCTATCGAGCCCGCTCCTGCGGCCGAGGGCGAGGCGGCCAAAGCGGAGGGCGAGGCTGCCAAGGAGGGCAAGAAGAAGAAGAAGTTCTCCCTGAAGAACTCCTTCAAGTTCAAGGGCATCTCGCTGAAGAAGAACAAGAAGGGCAGCGAGGAGGGCAAGGAGGAGGCCACCTCCCCTACGACCGAGGACAAGCCCGAGGAGAACGGCCACGCAGCCAAGGAAACCAAAGAGGAGACGCCGGCCACCGAGGCCAAAGAGGGCGAGGCCGCAGAGGCCGCTCCTGCACCCGAGGAAGAGGCCAAGGCCGCCGAGGAGGCCCCACCGACAGAGGCCGCACCCGCCGAGGAGGCCCCCGCCGAGGACACGACACCCGCAGCCTCCGAGGGCGAGGCCAAGGCAGAGTGACTGCACTCCAGCACGGCACCTGAACTGATTTTCCAAGATTAAAGTATATAAAAATATATATGAGAGACTCGTGCCACGCTCTTAAAGTTATAAACAAAACTACAAAAGAAGACAAAGGATATATCACGTTTGCTGATTCAACCACCAGTTCACTGCCTTTTATTAGTTCTTCGACAGACGGAAACTCACCGGGCCCTCTCATGATGAAAGCGTTGGCTGGCGTCGCCCCCTCATGGTACACACAGGGACTGGCGTGCGGCGAAGGTAATGGATTGGATGTGGAGCGAATCAGGAATACTGACTTATTTTCCCAATTCATGGAGAAGCATCCTTTTAAACAGCGTGGCAGCCCTATAACATCTTATTTTTCTTTCTCATCTTTTTTTGGGATCTAAAAATTGTCACCGTCGGCAGAGCGGGGCAGACCATCTCCTTCACTCGAAATGACTGATATATGGACACATAAACCTTTCAGATCATCTTATTAATTTTTAGAATTCTACATTCCTATGTTTTACCCCCAAATTTCAAGTATTTTGTCATGTATAGGGAGGAGAACATCAAGGAGGGGAGGTGGAAAAAGATGTCTTTGTTCGTGCATTTTGGTTCTTTTTCTGGCTAAAACCACATTCGAGCTTCTTGAGTGTTGCAGTGTTCACATTTCAGAATTTATGGCGCAGGGGTTGGGATTGTGTACAAAAAAATGTGAGCTTTTTATCTGCAAACTGTCTCTGTAAATATGTTTTGGCCAATATTTTTGGTTCTCTTTATTTTGCTATCGTTTGAAGATGTTAATGGTTTTACTGTAACTTTTAATAAGGGTAAATAAATGTTTGATCCCCTCTGTCTGTCTTCTGCCTTGTGATTCGCCAAGACTGGAAAATCTGGCTGCTTAAACCTGCAATCTGGACTGATTGCAGTACCACATATAGATGGGATACTATAAACTGGATTCAAACACATGATGGCATATTGACACCACATGAATAAATATCAGGTGTGCATGTACAGGTCATGACAGCAGTAGACACCCTGAGGAAATTAAATTATTAACAAAAGTAAAGATTTAAAGCATCAGTGTCATGCAAACATAACCTTAATGCAAGAGCTGCATGACCTCATGAGTTTGTGGTCATAAAGCATGCGGAGTCACGTGCAGCAAAGCATATATATATATCCTTACATAATTAATTAAGGACGCAACATATGGGATACGCAGGCACTAGATGCCATTTATTTAGCGACCCTTTAGTTGTAATTGGTGGTCTTTATCTCCCTCTGCTGGACAGACGGCTGTACTGCAAGTGCCTGTGCCGCCTGTTGCCTTCCGGTTAATCATGAACGTTTCGTTTACACGTTGTTGGTGTTTGACGATAAGTCGCAGCTGCAGCCTCCTTTTCCTCACAGCTTTGGTAAGCCTTTAACCACACACACACACACACACACACACACAGATTTAAACCGATCAGCTCGTCGAACATCGACGAGTCCACACAGTGGCTGCCACCCACTCATATGTCAATCAAGATTATCCTTCGCTCCTATTGGTAGTTGCTAAGTTGAGATAAGTTTAACTCAGCCCACTTTGTTACGTTTACTTTTTGGGGGTTTTTTTTGCAGAGTTTTTACAGTGAAAGCCGTATTTACTGTTAGAGTGGCGCAGAAACAAACGCAAACATCGCGTCAAACGCTTTAGCTGCTATATATATCATGTTCGCACACTGGTCCCGCTGATGTGCAGACTCGGTAATCTTCGTGCGGGGTCACGGACGAGGTGGCCGAGTGGTTAAGGCGATGGACTGCTAATCCATTGTGCTCTGCACGCGTGGGTTCGAATCCCATCCTCGTCGCATTGAATGTTTTGTAGGTAAAACCTGAAATGGGTATTATTCCGTGTGACAGTTCGACTCGGATCCTTTTTTAACAACACGTCCCGTCTTGAAGTAAAGAGACATTTTAATTTTTTAAAAGATCCGTCGCTCTTTTTGGCTTTTTTGTTAAACTGCTTTGAAAAATTGGATGAAAACCGCATTACTCTGGTCTTTTAAATTCCTTGTGCAACATGGGTGTCAAACATCAGGGTTGAGGGTCAGAACTGGCCCACCAAAGGGTCTAATTTGGCCATCTGGATGTCTTAGCAATGTGCTAAAACTATAGTGAAGTCATGTCTTTTTTTTTTTTTTTAATGCATTGCTTACCTTTCATTGGGTCTGGCAACATTAAAGATGAATAAAAACATAATAAATGTAATTAATTTATAAATCCTGACAGGTTTTTAGTTACAAAACATGTAATGTGTCTATTTTCATGTGGATGCAATGATATCAAATACTGAAAGTAAACAGTTTAAAATATGTTAAAATTTATTGTAGTTTTTAACTTCATGTGTTTCATGAAATAGAATTAAAAGTCTCACAATCATCATGAAATACCGCTGGTCACTTATTCGGGCAATTATATTGAAGCATTGCCTGACATACAAATAAAACTGTATGTAGTTCAAACAAATTTGAAGCATTATTGATATTAACTTTAACTTAAATGGTCATAAAGTGTGCATATATGCAAATAAATGTCACATTTGTTCAATTTTGAGAATGCTGCTATCTAGTGGTAACATGTTTAAACTATTATTTTTCCACATTTTGACTTTTTTTGCTCCGGTTTCAGTCAGATAAATATGACAAATTAAAATCTCTGCCTCAACTATGGTGTATTTGTGAAGTATTTGCTGTTTAAGCAACAACGCAGCAGCATTGTAGGATAATACTGCACATATACAGCTTCATTCCTGCAAAGAAAAGACAGTCTACACAAACAGTTTATAATCAGTTTTCTTTTTTATTACAAGCAGATAAATATATCACTGTAATGTCAACAACAGCCTGTTATTTATATAAAAAATAATCTTGGACCACAGCATGTCATTCCAGCTGACTCATAGTCAGAGCAGAAGTGAGTGCGAAGATTAAACGAGAGATTAAAGTAGACACGTCTCGTAAAAATCACACAAAGACTGTAGCTTAAGGTTCACACTCTCCACTAATAACCGTAATTAAAGGTAAATTTTAAAACCTGATGATGAAAGCTCATCTTAACAGGCCACACAGCAAAAACGTGTCTAAAACAGCAGATCACTTGTGTTTGCTTTCTAACCATTCCCAAACTTCAGCTCTGATAACGCTTAGTGAGAATCAGATATTTTCTTCTTTACTGTAAAACTTTGCTTCCACCACCTGACAGCTACTCCGACTGACTTCTTTCCAAAATTGGGATAAAAAAAAAAATGACTTAAGGATCATATTTCAAATTCTGTGGCTTTAACTTAACTCTTGGACTCAACTGCAGTACCTGTAGAGTCCAGCAGGGGGACCACTGACCACAATTTGGATATCGCAGCCCGGCATTTTTGCCTGAAGGTCAAAGGGCCCAAGGCACAGTTTTTACACCCATCTGTTACCATTTAGGTACCACCAGATTTGATAATAAAGAGCAAGCACAGGAAAAAAATCCATCCATCCATCTGCTGCTCCAAGCTAACCAGAGGAGCCCATCCTGTCCCTGCCCTTGTTCTAATCTCACCAGTGTGCCCCAAGATCTTATCTCATGCTCCTCACTTAGAAAGCACCTACTTGGCACTTTAGTCTAATGAGACCAGACGCCTTATCCACAATCTAATTTTTGGGGCATAGATGAGACCATAGATGATGGTGGGAGTGTAGATCGATCAGTAAATCAACAGCTTTGGTTACATTTGACATATTTTCCTGTTTAAGTATCAGAAAAGTCAGAAATAAAAACCACACCTGATGTTTTTAACTGGGGACAGACCTCCTGCCTCCATGGCTGCCCCGTGACATTACGGTGGCCTTATTAAAGCACAAGAATAGACGTGTCTATAATTAACACACATTTCATTGAATATTATTTTAATCTTTAAAATTGTATACAAAATTGTTAGATCTTTGTCAGGGTTGCAGTTTTACTGCAAAAACTGTGCATTAAATGCACCGTAGACCTCAGACCAGAACAAGCCGGGCTGTATCTTAGTGTAAAGCAGGAATCTCAAACTTATTTCACATCCTGTGACACATCTTAAGTGTCCGAAGCAGCCAAACACCCCTTTCTGTCAGTGTAAAGATGTTAAACTACACAGTGCAGGTTTAGATAGCAAGTGTTGTAATCTGCAATATTTACAATGGTGTGAGACACTTAATTAAATCGTCGTTTGCTGCAGATTCTTAAATCAATAACCTAAAATTAAATTCCATTTAATTTATCTTGTCGATACGGAATAACCTGAATGTTTGTCCTCGCATCTTTGTGACATAAACGGTGAAAAAATGCGATGTCGGACCGCTGACAGTCCTCTTCTTCAGCAGTGTTTTCCGGTCAGCAACTCTAGGTGCCATTTCTTTAACCCAGCTGACATCATGAACGTTTCATATGCAGCTGGATGAGAGGATCATAATCCACAGGAACAACCCTTTTTGATCAGTTTCAGTAGTCTTATTGAGTATTTTCTGTTCCTGTTGGCGAGCCATGATTGCAGCGTGCAGAATGCTAGAGTACTGTAGTTTTAGCATCCTTCCTCTTGCTTAGCTCCAGCTCGCTGTCGGTCAGTGTCGGATCTCTCCTGCTTCTGCACTGAGAGCGGGACGGAGTAATGGTAGTGAGCTCGTGCTGCTCAGCGAAGACGAGCCTCTCGTTCTCACGTCGGATCTTTAATATTTTCATGATGCGCTTGCTGATGAGGTAAATCATTTCGAGGATACACATGAGGATGCAAACCGCGCTGGAGATGACCATGAAGAGCATGAAGATCTTTTTTTCCGTCGGACGGCTGATAAAGCAGTCAACGGTGTTGGGGCACGGCGACAGCTGACACTTGGACAACCTGACAGAAAAGAGTACAGCAGGTTTTAACGAGTTCAGAACAACTCTGGTTCATTTTAATAACAGTAAGTTACCAGCGTTACCTGGGCAGGTCGTATCCATCATATAACCGAAACAGGATATAGAGAAAAGCTGAGTCAAATCCAGCTTTGAAGATCAAACTCAGCAGATACGTCCACCACAGGCCTCCTCTCTTCTTGCCAGGGTTGGCGTAGAGGTGCGAGCCCTGGTGCAGCTCGACGTATTTCTTGTCCTTTCCTTCACGGAGTTTCACGTGAGCCATCACCATCAGAGACGGGCAGGTGACAAAGATGAGCTGCAGCGCCCACAGGCGGATGTGGGAGATGGGGAAGATGTGGTCGTAGCAGACGTTGGTACAGCCGGGCTGCAAAACAAAGTCGGGGTCGTAACTCGCTTAAGTTGCTCGTCTCACGTCTCAGATGCAGAAAATCAGCAAGAGCAAAGGATTTTTGCATTGAAGAGAGACTTGGAGAAAAGAAAGTGGCTGTATTTTTATTTTAGAGTACAGCTAATGCAGATGTCATATGATGATAAATGCAAACAGAGGGACTGTTGTGGTGTCAGAATGAGAAGCTGATGCAGAAGGTTTTAATGCGACGCTAAAAACTGACGATGCTTTGAAACCAGTTTCTGCTTTTAGGGCATAAATATAAAACAAAAACAAAGTTAAGACAAAAGATACAAAAATAACCAGGTTAGTGAGACATGAAGTATTTTGCTTTTCTTTACTTTTTGCTTGCTTTTATTTATTTGAGAAGATATCCTATAATTCTAATATGCTGTACACAATATGCTTTTAATGTAACACCAACACTAATTCAGTCTTACAATCTAATTTGGTAAATGCATGACAAATTAAAGGAAAAGCTCAAATAAACGAGTGGCTGCAGAGGCTTTCACTTAAGTGCACAACTGAATTAACATTCGGTCGAGGTTTAAAGCATGCATTGGAAATGCTGGGTAGGTCCGTATCGATCGTGAGAGGAGAAGATCCCACCGATTAAATGGAAGACAAATAAATCGCAGCGCACAAAAGCTGCAAAACTGCTCCTGTTTTAATAGGAACAGTGAGCAAAGGAAGGTTTGCCTTTATGATGTGTGGAAAAGTCATCAATAATCGTTTTGTGGTCACGTTCGGTGGCTGTGATGCTCGTGCATTAGTGTGAACAGTAAGGATCAACAGACCTCGAGGTGAAGGTTCATAAACCCGTCCTATTGGTGGCATTTTTCGGCGCACCTGTACTCTGACAGGGAAGGATCAAATCACTACATTAGTGGCGTCCGGTGATTCTTGGAACACACGAGATGGATTAACAGTATGAAAATGATGTGAGTCATATTTATGAAGTTACATTTGTTTTGTTCACGACCGCCGTTCATGTCGACTGAAACTTTTTACGATCACTTTGTTAGTGTCTTCCTGATGTTCGGTTCGACCGTGTTGTCTCGATGTGATATCGCAGTGTTCGACTGTGTCGTGCTGCACATCACACACAGAGCAACACAGTCAAATGACATAAAGACTACATGCAAAACAGAGCGCTCACAACACGAGACCGCAGAGGTAAAGCTGCACTGACAGACCGAAGTCACTGCTGGGCAGTTTTTCATCTTTTAGTTCATATGACAAAGTTTCAGCGTTCTTCATTATATAACAATTTCAAATTTAGAATAAAAAGTTCTGTATAGAGAAGACGGAAACATTATATCAGACAGCTGCACTGAATTTATGCAGATCCCAGCCTGCCAACATATTGTGTCTAAGAGGGAATTTCGTCTTTTGCAGTTACCTTTGTTATCACTCAAATCACTTGAATGTCTCCAGAGCCAAACATATTTAATTACTTAACATTATAGGGCACCAAAAGTTAGCTGCATTCACTGAGTCATAGTGCTTTAACAGCATTATGAAAGACTTAAAAGTTCAACTTATGGGATAATATATTTACATAAAATTTTGTATCCTTTTAAAAATATGCAGGATTACAGATTTCCTGCTACCGAGAAGGTCAAATACAAGGTCAGTGTAGAGGTGAAATAGAGGCTTCATTAGATTTATGATGATGCTTAATATATTCTACATTTCATTAAACTTGGATGAAGAGCAGAGAGGCCGTCTGAAAATGAGGAAGGTTTCTTCAGTCCATTCAGGCGACGGGGTAATTAACCCTGGATGTGCTCCCGATATGCAAGGGCACGTCAGCGTATGTTTGTCCCGAAGACGAAACAGCTAAGAGCGATGCAGTCACAGCTCGATTTCTGTGACCTTAACGTCTCATATGACGGTAAGGTGGGGCCATGACTCACAGACATGTGAGATGTGTTGGCTACGTTGGTTTCAGAAACGCTTTGGCTGAACATCAGGATGCTTTGACAGGTAAGTAACTGTCAGGCACGATGTTTATGTGGGTGGGAAACAACCTTGTACGTGGAAGACTTGGTGAATCAAACCTGAGGAGGAGTGAAGCTGTTCTGAGCTAACATCTTTGTTTTCAGTTAAATTTCTTCACTGAGGCTTTATTATAATCCAAAACGACCCAATTAGACCATCCAAAGGCACTGTATGTGTGAGTCATTTGGTACCTGAATCTTTTTCTTTAATCAACCGCTGGTTGGTGATAGTTTCTGCATCATTAACCAACACAAATTCAACTTTTGAGGACATCTGACATTATTTTTCAGCCCATTTTCTTTTCATTTATCTATGCTTTGGACTGTAAAGCAGATTCTTTCAAACCAAGACCACAACCACCATCACCACCTCTGAAGTGACTCGGGCAGGTTAACTTTCCAGTTTTAAAAGCGTCTCTATATTGAGTGTAAATGTGGAAAGTCAGTGGACCAGATTTCCCTGAAGGGCTTATGAACCGGTGCTGTAACATTCTCAACAACTCTTATTTCTCCCTGTCACTGAAAAACATTGGAAGGTGGAGTTAGTGACAGCCTTACCTGTCGGGTGTTACACACAAAGTCTTTGTTTTCGTCACCCCACACCCTCTGAGCTGCCACCACGAACACCAACACCCGGAACACGAACACCATGGACAGCCAAATCCGCCCAAACGACGTGGAGTACTTATTGACTCCGCTCAGCAGATTCTCCAATCCTGACCAGTTCATCGCTGTCGCTGCTGGACTGGCTTTGGAGATAAATGCCCTGTGAAGAAAAACAAAAATACAAGTTACCTTCCCTTAGATTTAGATTGCTAGCTTGCTAGCTTGCTATCGTTAAGGATCAGCTGCAATGTGGGTCACATAAATACATGTCTGGGCTTGCATGAATTCATTCGTATCAGCCAAACAGTAGAGAGTACACATTTAGAAACACTGTAGGTTTGCACAACAGTACAACTGCTGATTCCCTTTAATGCCCAATAAATCATTATTTAGGCTTATCTTATCTGGATCCTCACTAATGAAACTGCATGCTTCAGTAACTGTAACAAAATGTAAACAGTTAAAATAAGATGAAATAAGGGCCATAAAATGAACAGCTGATGAATAAAACAAATCTACCGTTTGTTTACATTTGTCTACAAAATGTGACCACCACAATTTTATGTTAGTTTAAATTAGCTGTGACAGCTGACATCCTCTGAGATTGAAGCATTAAATCTGGACAAACGTGCCAAAAACCAGCCCCAGAAACAAGTCAGGCCCTGTGGACTTAGTTTAAAAACCCAAATTTAGAGCAGAAACAAGCACATTTAAGACCAGCTCATTTTTTTCTTTTCATAACAAATACTTTTGTTTAACGCACCCATTTACAGTGTATACAAGGCTTAAAGTTATGTATTATTGTGGGCGTGGTTCCCTTGGTTGACAGATGGGTGCCTGCACAAGTGGCTAACGCTCTTTATCTCATAATGGCGTTTGTCATATTGGTGCCTTTTGAAGCTGACAAGTCTGTGCTCCAGTTTTATTGGTTCTAGTTAGAGCTGGGCGATAGAACGATAACGATATGTATTGCGAAATAACTTTTTCTCGATAGAAAAGTTAAACTATTGCGATAGGCCTCGTCTCTCTTGGCCTCTCAAAAAAAAAAAAAACAGCCAATCCAAATTAAGTAGCACAGAGCCGAACCAATCACAGCCGCAGCGTCACGTCACGTGACTTGTTACGTGCAGCACAAGTGCCAAGGCGCGCATGTGTATTTGTTTAGGAAGCCGCCAGCCGCCGTGTCGCCCGGGTAGAGAAAAATCAACCGAGAGCGTGACCGAAGAGAAAACAGATGATGGTTCCAACGCCGGAGAGATTGTCGACCGGAAGAGCCAAAGAAGTTCCGTAGTGTGAAGGTATTTCGGCTATTTCAAGTCTGACAAAAAACAGAGTAGCGCGCACCTTAAATTGTGCCGAAAGCAAGTCTGGAAATACAATAAAGCGGTGCATGCTCAATCTCTGACTGGAAGCGCTAATTCGTCATTCGGCTTTTGTCAGACTAAAGTAACTGTTAAAACTGTTTGAAAAGCTCAGCTATACAACAAGGAGAGATCGAGAATTTCCTTTTAGTTCTCAGTTTATTTGATATTGACAAAAGTTGGTCAATTTTGTCTGTTCTTCTGTAAAACTAAGATTTATTTTTAGAATTAATATTTTGTTTCTAAGTGGAATTGACAATTTAGTCTGTTTCGTTTGTTCTATTTTGAAACTTAAACGCTTTAGCAGCTGCCTTTTGTGTAGTTTGCAATATTTGCCTTTATTTATCTGAAACTGAAGTCTCATGTTCCTTAAGTACATCTACACTGTTGAACTTATCATGGGAAATAAATATTTAAATCAAAACAAGCTGCTGATTATTTCACATTTTTCTTGTGAGCAACGGCACATTTAAATCCTACAAATATAGTTATTTGGCTTATATCGTGATATATATCGTTATCGCCAGAAATAAAAAAAAAAACATATCGTGATATGAAAAAATCTTATATCGCCCAGCTCTAGTTCTAGTATTAGAACAAGTGTGTGATTCTGAATGCATGCAGTTGACAGAAGCAGCTTGCTAATGAAGCAAGTGTTAAAGCAATATGGTCACATGTCCTTCAGCAATGTTTTTGGGCTGGTTAGAGCATCTAACCACTTGTTTACCTTACAAAATGTAAATGGAGCACTCAAAGTGATTTATATAACATGCCTCATTCACAAAAGCATTATTTTTGCTTTCTAGGTAACATTCACACACATTCAAATTCCAATCGATGCATTGGAGAGCGACTTGGGGTTTGTATCTTGCCCAAGGACGTTTTGCATGCAGACTGGAGGAGCGAGGGATCAAACCACTAACCATCCAGTAAATCTTTGACCTGCTCTACCTCCTGAAATGCAACCAACACATTTCTTTCTTGCAAAATGGATTATTACATCTTTCTTAAGGACAAAACCAAGCATCACACACAAATGTGCAGGGAAGCTTGTGAAAATCTTGAATTTTATTAGAGTTATTGTGCTAATGCTTTTTATTATAGACATTTGAGCTTCTCATATTAGAAAAAGACTCACGCTCTTCTCAGTTTGACTCTGTATGATGTCGGTGGCAGTGGATATACCCAATGCAATCAGCACAGACACACTGCTCTGGCATTAAAACCTTAAAGGCAGATGAAATGGCTTGTTTCAGATAGAGGATAAATTCAGAGGCTGCCTTAAGGCTTGGGATAAGCCGAATAAGACTTATTTTGAGCAATGACTCCTCCAAAGTTACTCTACTACGGTCCATGAATAGAAATATGAAGCTGTAAATGTGTTTCTTAAATATGTACACATATAATCTGAGCACAACATGACTGTATGTCTGTGTGATTTTAACACCTAGAGAGTCTTTTATGAACACTGTGCTCTTGGATCCTATGTGCTCACAGGTTATCTGTCAGTATCGACTGTCTGCATGTTTGCTGCTGCTGAATGACATTTATCAGTGAACACCCTAATGACATGCACCCCAGCTTATCTACGAGGCTATGGTTTCTCAACACTGTGCAGTGTGTGCAATCAAAGTGAAGTTTTCTGAACTCTCAGAGTTTCCAAAGCTTGCAAAGACAAAAACATGCTTTTGATGCCTTTTGCTACATTTCTGCTTAGATTTTTATGTGCTTCAGGCAAATGTTAAATGCAGAAATATAGAAGAAGAAGCTTAAATGGAAGGTGTGGGTGTATTCTTTCAAAGAGAAAAGGATGAACTTTCAAAGTACTGCAGTCGTTTAGACTGTTGTAGACTCCCCTCTACAACAGTGGAAGAAAGAAGGAAATAAAATCCATATGGTTTCTGTAACACGCACAGGCCTCTGTGGTTTCTGGCGCAGTAGAAGGTCAGTCAGTGTTTAGAAAAGACTTAAATATTTGGAATTTACGAAAGAGCATTGGCTCAGTTTGGAGGAGTTTTCTCTGTTAACACTTTAAACTCCAGATTAACTCCTGCTGCACAGGCTAAATAACATACTGTAGGTTTCAGCAGGGGGGCTTATTGTTCAGAGACTGTGCCTTCAATCAGCATGTGGCTTGGATAGCTGCTTTGACCCTCAGAACGAAAAAAAAGGAAAAACTGGAAAATAAAGGACAATTATGTAGAAATACAAAGATTCAGGGAATTATTATTTAATGCTTCTTTCCCTTTTAAATAACTGTCAATGTTAAATTGTCTCTATAAGGTTCATTTATAGGCTCATTTTATGTTTATGTTGGGGTCAGTATTTTTGAATTGAAGGCAGTATTCCAGGATGAATTTCCTTTTTTTTTTTTTTTTTTAAGACAAATTAAATATTGTTTTAAAAAAGAGAAAGAAACTGTTAAATCTTTGTAGAAACAGGCAAAAAGTCTTTTAAGATTCAAACTAAGCAACAAAAAGGTCGATAATACAATGCATGTGTAGATCGTATTGTCATTGGGAGTGTATGTTACGGTCGACCTCTGACAAGCAAAACGGTGACCCAACTGAGACCATGAACTCAGGTATGGCCATTATTTTGGATGCTCAACATTGCTTACAATCAAACCTTTGACAGGTAAAATGCCACTAAGACACCTTCACCAAAACTTCCAGTTCAGCCACTTTGACACCAACGGTTTACTCCTGGTGGATGGGAGTGGCATGCGTGGGAATGCAGGGAATGCAGATGTTGAGAGCAGCAAAGTGGACAGAAACAGGAAATGGTGGGAAAAACAGCACGAAAAGCACAGACAGTTCTTCAGTGGAAAGTTTCCACTTGAGCTACTTGTATGTTATTATTTCTGTGGTCTGCACAGTTAGCTGACCGATCAACCACAACATAAGAGAGCAGCCGACGTGCAGCTGTTTGTGACGCTGCCCCCTGGTGACATTAATCAGTTATAACATGTAGGTGACAATCCGCAAAGCTGTCCACAGGCTCTACGTAAGACCAACACAGCCATTATTAGCTGAACCATTGCTCTGACTTTTTGGGGGTCCAGTAGGTTTACGACATGTAGAGTAGCCGAATTTCATTCCCAGAGTGAAAACTTTTTTAACTTTTTATAAAATTCTGTTGCTTCTTTTTTCTCCAAAAGGATCATTTCACATTTAATTGTAGCTAAAATGACACAATTTATTTTACAATTGTAAAAAAAAAAAATTGTATTTAAAAATTGTACAAATATTTTTGTTATACAAAATCACTGTTATCAGTATTTTAGCTGTGCGGAAGTGAAGAAAGGTTTGAAAGCTTTTTCGGACCTGTTGTGCTGTTGGACAACAGGAGAACAGCTTTGATGGGATTTCAGCTGTAAGTTTATATGAGCACAGAGGAGGACAGAAGCAAACAGCCTGTAATGTTAGCCGCGCTCTGTGCTAAGACTAAACTTAAAGGGATTTCCCAATTTTTGCTGGACAATTATCGTTTAATAAAAGCAATCAGTAGTGGTTTCTACTAATGCCACTGTGGACGTGCTTTCCTCATAGCTTGTACAGTTCAGTTTAACAGTATTGGACAGAGAAGCAGCTGATCATTGGTGGCGTTCATTCTGACAGTTTGTCAGTGATGCAGGAAAGAACCAAAAGAAATACAAACGAGCCATCCCAGGATCCTCAGCAGTGTTTTGTACCATAGACATATATTTGGTTACAGTCATGTAAGAGACTAAAGCAAAGAGAAAACCTAAAAGACATAAAGGAGGCACTTTAATAGAAACTTTATGTATCATCGCTACATGGAAAGTTTTTACTGTAATGTGAACCCCGCTCCACCACGCCTCGGTCTTTTTGATGAACCTAGAGTTGACCACCGTTTTTTTCCCTCATATTCTAACACTTAGTCATAACAAGGAAATGTTTGTTCCATAGCTGGTTATTATTTTAAATGAGTTTCCCTATTTTTCTAGCATAAAACAACTCGTGTTCACCTTTTGCATTACTTTTAAAAAGAACAAAAACATGCTTTAGCTTGGCCCTGGGGGAAAATGACAGACTCCTGCATACAGTTTCCATGTTTACTGCTCACTCCTGACTTTAGGATACAGTAAAATTATTGAAAACCAAACAGAGAAAGGAACTTACTTGGAAGTGAAACGCCACTTAAACACCCCGTGTGCCGACACCAGCAGGCGAAGACGAAGCACTGAAGGGAAAAGCTACTTTCAGCTTTTCAGCTCCCTTTCTCTCCCCTGCTGCCTGTGTCTACTCATTCTTTCCTCAGAACGCCTGCCAAACCAGATTCAGCAGCTGCGACGTCATGAAGGACAGACACACACATGAACATCGGCTGTGTAGACTCCACTCCCTAGAAAACATGTAACCTAACACGTTATAAATAAGTAAAGCAACAGACACAAATTCTTCATTGAGAAGGAAGACAGAACATCCAGCTATGTCAAACAGAAAGCCTGGTGTTTGTGTGTGTTTGTGTGTGTGTTTGGGGGTTGAAGAGAGTAACTAGAGAAAACGCCACACCCTGACTGCGGACAGCTTGTGGAAACTAATGCAAATATCCTCAGATGGCAAACAGCTCAGCAGAATCATAGTATATCAAACAGGGTTGAGAGCAGATTGCAGCAGTTTATCTCAACCTGTTTAATGATCGTGACACACTGTAGATTAACAGAAATGTGCGCTGACAGCCTGGATCTTTGATCTGGATAAACCTTTCAAGTTTGTGTAACCATGTGCGATAGGTGGCTAATCAAAACAGTTTACAGTACAGGAAAAGCCTGTTTTTGCCCATCTCATCCTCCAGTGTGGTTTTCCATAATAAATGTTAACTTTCTGTCTGTGAAGGTTCTCAGTCATCCAGGTCATTTTAATCTTAGCTTGGAAAGAAAAGCGTCTGGACTTCTTTAAGTTTCTTGAATTGGTGGAAAGACTCTCTCACAGGGCTTCAATATGAGACTCTTCACCAATTACTCTTAGGACTGACGAAGCTTCTCGGATGAGAGGTGAAATGTCTTCAAGAAACTTAACGCTTTTCTTTCCAAGCTCCTTAAATTTCTGGTGTGACACTGGCATTTGTAATTTCATTCCTATAGCACATTGCATTACATGCAAACTCAGTGTGCTTAATAGAAGACAAAAACATAAAAACAGTTTGCATTTTCTGTCTGCCTCTGTAATCAGATTACAAGCAACAGTGCCGGGAACCCATATTCACTGCAGGTTTTCTCCATGTTGAACAAACCAAACAAAGATTTGGACTAAGGGTAAAATAAATTTTCTCAGAGTTGAACAAAAATGTGTTTTTCAGCCCTGAAATTTCCATGTGGATATCCTCTTTATTTAAGACATTGTGAGGGCTGGAAAATGCTGGAAAAGGTACGCTTCTTGAAAAAGGTGCCAAATTTTAGTCCAACCCTGTGTAGGCAAATATAGTATATTGTATTAATTATGCTGAGATTACCAGAGTGAAATCGATTCTGAGGGGCTCGAGTCGAAACCTTTTTCCAATTTGACTGATTTTATATGAAATAACCTGCATACAAAACGAATAGCAGGACGTTTAGATTTGGAAAAAAAATGGATTTTTTTTTTAAACAGAGGAAGTTAAAATACATGTTTTTCTCTAATAAGTTATTTTAAAAGTAAAAAAAAAACCTGTGTGCATGATCACATGTTTATTTATGGTTTTGTCTGAATACTGGTTTTCTGTAGGCCAGTTGATAGGTGGAAGGCTTCATGATAGCATAGGTCAGCGGTCCCCAACCTTTTTTGCGCCAGGGACCGGTTTATGCCCGACAATATTTTCATGGACCGGCCTTTAAGGTGTCGCGGATAAATACAACAAAATAAAACCAGTACCGGTACCGAAAAAAAGAAAATTTATTCATAACACACCTGAAAAGACCCAGGAAAACCGAGTTAACGATAAAAACGATAACAAAATAACGCTGAAAACCGATAAAAACCCTGAAAACTATACATTTCACACCTGAGCCTCAACTCTCGCGGCCCGGTACCAAACGACTCACGGACCGGTACCGGTCCGAGGCCCGGGGGTTGGGGACCGCTGGCATAGGTGGCATAAAATCATATAAATTTGATGTTGTTGTTGTGAAATTAAAATAATGTGATGTTTCGATGCAAAGGGGGGGTGAGGTGGCACCAATGCTTCACAGCAAGGAGGTTTGAATTCAGTCTGGGGTTTTTCAACATGCAGTCCAGCTTCCTCCCATAGTTCAAAGGCCTGTTGTTATTGGGCTATTCTGAACTGGCCATAGATGTGAATGCTTGTTTGTTTCTATGTGTTAGCCCAGTGTCAGATTGGTGATCTGTCCACGGTGTACCCTGCCTTTTGCCCCATGTCAGCTGGATGCATGGAGGCTTTTGTACATGTGCAGACATGCTAAGGCTGGGTCATTTTAGCCTATTGTCAGTGATTGTTATGCAACAATGATTTCATAATACAGATAAGAACCCTCAGAGACCTGAGACCTGCCAAATTTACCTGTTTGGCAAGTTTGGCTGCTCAACTCTGGATCATGATCATGGTAACACTCGTGTATTATAATGAACTGTATTCCAGTTAAATCCAGAAGTGAATTTAAGTCCATACATACAGTCTTAAACACTCAAGCCCTATCATTTGTCAAAGACCACATAGTACTAAATTATCTTAATAGAGCATTTTGTTCTGAGACTACTGGCTTACTTTCTAAAAGGCAGAGCCTTCAGACTTTCTAAGCTTATAATTAGGGCTGATCAGGTGAGTCTGAACCAACCCTGGGGCTGCGGGATCGGCTTCCTGATGTACTTATATGCTATTACTGCATGCCATCACTCTGTCGATTGAGTTTTGTCCTCGTTGTGTTCATAGCCTACCTGCCATTAACTTTTTCCTTCTTTTTTTCTCCTGACCACCCAATCAGTTGACGCAGATGGCTGCGCCTCCCTGAGCATGGTTCTACTGAAGGTCATTTCTTCTTAGAAAGGTCTTCCTTCCCAGCATCGCCAAATGGGGACGTTTGATTGCTCTATGATCTGGTGTTTAGCCTTACAATATAAAGCACCAATTTACCTGAACTAAGTTAAAATTTGTTATGTATTGTTTTGACACAATGTTGAGGTAGAAAGGTGTCAGTTATGATGAAACACAGTGGAATGTGAACGGAAAAGGATGGATGGATGGATGGATGGATGGATGGAGGGAGAAGCATGCCTGCATACAGTATCACTAACAGAAGAAAAGCAGGATTTGCTTCTGAACAAAAATCCACTTTTTACCTTCAGTTTTCTTGGCAAATGTGAGTCTGTTATCCAACCATAGTCCTAAGGATTTACAAAAAAATCATCTGTTTCAGTTTTATAATCCCACTGTTAAGTCATCTGACTGTTGGGGCTAGATGCCCCGCAGATATGGAGAAGGGTGATTTATGAGAACTTTTCAGCATCTATTGGAGACCATAGACATACCCTAAGGAGTCAAAATCTCTAGAAAGGGACATATGATGATGATGATGACGATGGTGAAGTACTTGCTCAGAGTGGTCATCAGATTGTTGAAATTCTCTCTGTATTATTGTAGCATCTTCCGCCACATCCCCACGCACACCCACTAAAAACAGACCTGCAATAGAAACGTATTTATTGTCAGTGAATAATAAGTCTGACCATATTGAGGTCACACACACTGATAACACAACAGCGGTAGAAATGATGATGCTGGCACAGTTTAACGTGGAGCTGGAGTCTGTTTACACACCACGAAGAGCAAAGAGGTGGAGCTGTTACTGAGACAGTGAGCTCAGGTAGAGTGAAAAAAACAGCAGCTGTTCCTGTGATCACCATTAAAACCTTTACTGGGAAAAAGCTAGTGGAGTCCTATGTCAAAGCACCTGATCAACAAACTGACACGACCAAAAGCAAACTCTGTAGCTGCTCCATCCACCGCTGCTCCGTTTGTTTTACACAGTCAAAATCTGCAGTAAGAGTCCAGAAGTTGTATTAAAATATGCAGATGAAATGTTATTCATACAGCGTGTTGAATGCTGACAGTAGCCATCCTGGTTTATATGGAAGCGATACCTGCAGTAAACAGGGGTGAGTATAAAGGGGGGCATTGGGTGTACTAGACCTTATTAATTTCAAGGCTTTTGTAAGATTTTTAACACTGTAAGTGAAATAATATCAAATATTGTGTTAATTAAAATCCATTAATATTTAAAAATATAGAAATAAGCTTTTTTTCCACAAGCCAATAAAAATATAAATGGGCTATTAAACTCTGGTCCACTGACCTGATGGTTGTTAGGTTGGACACTGAATTATTAATTATTAATATCTACACTAACATAGCATCTGTTTTCAGCAGCACTTGCTTCCTATTAAAGCCAGAAAGCCTTCCAAGAAGGCAGAGTAAAGGTGCATTTCTATGCAGTTTAGTTTGCATATATATCTTATTTTATTTGTGACTTTTGACTGTACTTGAGATTATTTATACATGAAAATGTTTTCTTTTAAAAAAATATCTAATTTAATATGACATGTACATACAATCAAAGGGGTTTAGTTGTTTTTTGTGTTTTTTTTGTCAGATGTTATTTGTAGTTAAACGTGAAAACATTGCAATTTCTAAAATGAAAAACAACGAGCAGTTCATTTTGAAAGACCTGTGTTTTTTCTCCTTTGAATGTTTATGATTGCTCATTAATAAGACAAAAATATTTCTCATTCACTCAGTGAATTGATGGAATAATCTATAGATTCATCATTTACTAAAATAATTGCTAGCTACATCCCTAGTCTTTTCCCTACAATATAAAGCGACTTAAGGTGACTGTTGATGGCCTACGACAAAATACACCAAAAAAACAAAACACCAAAACAAAAAACATTCACTTATCCTTTGGCTTTTAAACTTTTTTGTATCAGTGGGTAGATGTAGTCTGTAATATTTGATCATCCCTTTGTGGATGATAAGCATAAGAAAACATACTGAAGAATCTACATTTGGTTATGTGGGATATTAAAGCTACAATTTGTTCATCTGAGCCATGAGCTAACTCAGCACAGGAGGAAACTTAAATTAAATATGCAAAAAGAGCAAGTTGTCAAATAAAATCAAACCAGTTAGCCATTATAATGATCTGTAATTAATGGTCTGCAATGTAATTGAGTTAGTGTTTCTTATGGATAAATATCCAAACCATAACATCAGGGTAAAGGAGGACGAGAAAATGGAAACTTGTTTCTAACAATTAAATTAATTAATAAAAAAATTGCGGAGAGAGGGAAGTTGAAATTTTGAGTTCTTTCAAATTTTTGACTTACTGACTATTTCTAAATTTCAAGATACATCAGATACATCACATTTTTTCCTAATTCACAAGGTGGTCAAATTGAAAATGAGAACATTTCTTCAAACACAGCAGGTGCTGTTCAGTTTTGAGTGAGTGATTATCATTAAATTAAGCAAAACTCATATAAAACAACATAGTGTCATTGAGCTTGCGAATAATGGTCTTTCTTTTCATTTTTTTTCTTTTTTTTTAAACAGGCTAACTTAAACCGGAACATGGGTCTTCAGCGGTTTTATTTTGGAAAGATGGTGACCGGTAGTCCTCATGTCCTACGTTGCTAACTTGACGGTTTTTTTCAACATGTCTCCCTCGCAGACTCTCGTCCATTATTAGAAGCTTCTGGATATTTTGTGAAACTGCTTCGTTTTGTAAGTGCTTTTGTTCACGCTGTGCGTTTCAAATCTACGCTATAGCCGCCGCTATTGTCCGGCTAATGTTTCGTGTGTTAGCAAGGTCACTGTACTCGCTGTTATTGAAAGCCGGTGAGCGTTTTAGCCTGGAAGTGTTAGCCTGCTCTTTATTCTGCTTGTTGACCTGCTTTCTAACTGACCTGTCTTGCGGAGCATTTAATGACAGAAGGTGCTGTTGTTTAGTCCAGTAAGACAGCTTGTAAATAATATGCTGACATTTTTTCTTAATCTGCGTGTGTCATAATCGCTCTATATGTGCCTTAAAAAAACAACAAAGCCAGCTGGCTTCTCGGTAATTTAACTGTAACTGCCGAGTAGATTAATGTTAAACATGGATGCTCTCGTACAGGTATTTAAGTGATTAGCCTAGTTAAGTGTCATGCTTCCCGGTTTATTTTTCGTTTTTCGTTTTTTTAAAGTCATATTGCGTTTGGTTATTGGAATATCAACATATAAGCTAAAACGCAGCAGCTGAAGTCATCGATAAATATCGACGTGTTTTCTTCTTATTCGCTGCAGGTTAGCACTAAGCTAACGGGCCGTTAGTCAGCCAGGACCCAGAAAAACAGCAGCAGCATCATCATCAATGGTGTGTCTACATCCCGGAGCCGTCACATTTTCCTGTGTCCGCTCAATGAACCATCTCCTCAGCTCTCATCACGGTGAGTATATCACCACGCTGCAGTTCGTGTTGGACTCGGGTGACCATATTTCCAGATAAATTACATCTGGGATCAGTTTAGGGCCGGCTAGAAACATTATGTGGGCAGCTTGGAGAAGGTAAGGACGGGAGATTAGCGCATCCAGCTGGTAACCTGTTTGTCTCTGTTCATGTGCTGGTATCAATGTCAGATTGATCTCTGACAGAGGTAAACAGAATAAACAACTTGGTTAGGCTAATTAGATACATGTCTGTGTTTTAGTTTTGCGGTTTTACAGGCTGAATCATTTGTTCTCTGTAAGAGTAACACAGATGTACCATGAAATTTTGGGTCAGGCAGGAAGGTCAGACCAAGACAGCTACACCACTGAGTATTTCATATGTCAAGTGTGCAATGCAATTTAGGACCGCTCTCAAGGAGATGTGGTTTTGGTTTGCAAAGCTACACAAACCAAGAACTCTACCCCAGATTATTTGTCATCCCAAACTATTATCCAGATATCAGCTATCATGCACAGGTAGCTTTATTAGGTAGTCAATAAGCTTTATTCATGTCATTAAGCTTCTTATAACTATGTTAAGACTATCTCTGACTATAATCCTTCAGTACTCACAGTGGCAGTTCACCTATCAGTCTGCTTGATCATATGAAGGATAAATATCCTGTATTTTCTTTCCCAGCCTTCTAAATAGAAAAGGAAGCTACATTTTTTTTCCTGTACTTTTATGAGGTTGAAAGAAAACTCCCAAAAGTGCCGTAGTTCTAGACTTTTCTCTACAGGAGCACAACAAAATTCTCTAAGGTTTTCACACAAATGAATTGATATATTTGACTATATTTGGTAGTTAAATACTCAGATATACTGGAATAGAATTTGCAAAAAGTTCAAAACATAACCAAGCTGAATAGGAGATGCTACGTGAACTCAGTGGGCTCGGGGTTTATCCACCTGCTTGTAAAACACAGCACGAATGTCTTGATGCACTAAGGAAATACCAAACTGTAAAAACACTCAAGACCGACCAGATTTCACTCTAGTGTTTGCATGGTTGTGTGTTCTCCCTTTGTTCTTTTTCAGTTGCTCCTCTGTCTCGTATCTTTGCTGGGTTTTAGTAGGGATGAGTCTATGTATCACTTTATTCTTTTATGAGCCCTGTGTTTTTTGTGTTCACTTTTATAAACCATTAAATGGTTTCAGGAAGGCAAAGGGTGAAAATGTTGTGCACTCTGGTCTCATGACTTCATCTCTTCTTCATGTCTCGCTCTCAGGCTGCACATGTATGGCGTTTGCGAGGCTTGGAGGGGAGTTTTGCCAAGCCCAGCACCTGCTGCTTATTGTGGACAAGTGAAAAGGAGACGTCAGCTAGGCACACTCACTGCCATTCACGCACACAGGTGAGTGAGAAAGGCAGGCGGTGCCTTCATTTGAAACTTTGAGGATAAAGTCTAGTCCTTGATGTGTTATCTCTACAGCATCAGAAGCTTTACTTCTGCAGCCTGGCACACATGGCTCCATTTTTGTACTTTTGTTAATCGTACCATATTAAAGCTTAAAGTCTTCACTTCAGTCTTAGAGTCCACTGTGGTGAAGATCGTCATGCAAATTCTTTATACAAATGACTACTAACCATGATTTAAGGAATGCTAATTTTTTCAAACCAGCAAGTTTCTCCTGAAGGTGAAAGGGAATCAGCTGCATGCACAGCCTGAATTCATACGCAATCCCTTCCTGAACTCGAGCATGAAAAATAACTTGGCTCAATGTCAATAAAATACATAATTATCACACAGTAAAACAGTTCAGAAGGGTAAAAAAAATGTCACTCAAACAGGGGCTCAGTTAAACAGGATACAATGAATAACCTGTTTGTGTTACAATAAGGAGCTTAACTATAAATGATGAGGTGGTAAAGATTTTCTGTATCCGTGTGTGGCAGTGGAGCTGAAACGACTCTTTAAGTGTTCAGCTGCATGTCCAGTAAAATGTGAACAGGACAGTCAAGCTAACTATCCACATCTGTTTACTACAGCCACAGTCCCATCAGCTGATGTAGGAATCCAATCAGTGTGTTGTTTCAGACTGATTCAGATAACAGTCGCAAATTTCTTCAATGAGCGATACGGACGCGTTCCATCAGCTGGCAGTTCAGTATTTGCAGTAACATGTCTGGGACTGCAGAGATTAACATCTCTGTTTGTTTCAAAATGGGACGATCGTGGCTCAAGAGTTGGGAGTTCGCCTAGTAATCGGAAGGTTGCTGGTTCGAGCCCCAGCTTGGACAGTCTCGGTCGTTGTGTTCTTGGGCGAGACACTTCACCTGTTGCCTACTGGTGGTGGTCAGAGGGCCCGGTGGCACCAGTGTCCGGCAGCCTCGCCTCTGTCAGTGCGCCCCAGGGTGGCTGTGGCTACAATGTAGCTGCCATCACCAGTGTGTGAATGGGTGGATGACTGCTTGTGTAAAGCGCTTAGGGACTAGTAAAGCGCTATACAAATACAGGCCATTTACCATTTACTATCTCTGTTTGTCTCAAAAGTCCTGAAATCACAGAAAATTCACTAGTAGACACATAAAAACTTGAATTTATAGAGACTTTATATATACATATATAAGCATCTTATTTAGATGAGAATTACATTTAAAGTTTACCAGTAAATAAAAAGTCACATAAAGCTTTTTTGTTTTAAAGTGACCTAAAGTGGCCGACCCTTCCTGTCCTCACAGGTCCCTACTGCCATCCCGTTCAACCCTTATGAAGAAGAGCCACTCTGCAGTCTGTGAGCTGTCTCGGAGAGAGGGGCAAGCATTGGTTTCAGCCTGGGAGTTTCCTCTCTGCTCTTCTTCTTTCCAGCTTTTCCTCTCCTCCTCTTCTTCTTCTGCTGTGATTTGTACGAGTCTTCTCTGAATGGGCTAATAGAGTTGAAAGAAAAGGAGGAGAGATCTGATCTTTTTCAGTCTTGATTCAATCCGCCAGAGTTTAACTCTTGCCAAGCCAATTTTACTTTTACTTTATTGCCAAGGCAATTTGTTTTTCTATTTCTCGACCAAAATTTTGTATTTTCGTGAGATTGATTTGGTAACATTCACTAAAAAACACAATTGTTTTTCTTTAAGTGGGAAGATTTTGTTTGTTTGTTTGTTTGCATTTTGTTTTTTAACAGAACGTTTTTTCCTCAGACTCTGTTACTCCACTCTTTGAAGCACAGTACTTTCCAGACTTTTATTCTTTATTAATAAGCTTCTCTGGGTATAAAAATGAACCGGCCGGCTCCAGTGGAGATCTCCTATGACTGTCTGAGATTCCTCATCACGCACAATCCCACCAATGCACAACTCGGAAGGTTTATAGAGGTAACACGTGTTTAAGATCTCTGCACGCTTTCTCCTTTGGAAGACACAGAAGCAGGGTGTTGTGTTAAAATGTGTGATTTGATGTGTAGGATCTGAAAGCATTTGGAGTAAACACCTTAGTGCGAGTGTGCGCTGCCACGTACGACAAGACACCGGTGGAACAAGAAGGCATCCAGGTTCTGGTAGGTGATCCGTAGCAAACAGTACTTAGGCGGCTGTAAATAATGACAAGGGCAATTTGTGAAGAGAGAGTCACACGTTGAGTTTAATGCAGCTGCTGTCATTAAAGGATTACGCCAGCTTCCAGTACCAAAGTCAAAAAACACACAGAACCTAAATCAAACAATAGAGTGGGCTGAACAGTGAACGCCACCCACAAAGGGAGGAGTAAGAACATGATCTGCAGGGTAGTTAAAGGATTAATGAGCTAAAGAAGAAAATTAACCTTCAGGTGACTGAGTTATGCATTTCACTGTCCTGCTGTGATATTTTCCGTGCATCCGTGAATCTGTTCTCCCTCTTATCTGGTTCAGGTCATGGTTTAGTTGGAGTCTATCCCAGCAGATTACGAGTTTTTCAGTCTATTTTTCTACAGCTTTTCATGGTTTTTCACATGTACTGGTGTGAAGAGAGTTATGGAAAGGTGTGGGTTTATATATATTTTTTAATATTATAGACTTTGATTTTATTATAATGTCCCACTTCTCATCACTACATCCTGATGTTTTCTGGGGAAATGTGGCCAGACCAGTATTGGAAGATATCCTGAAGAACCTGTTCTTTGACACCTAAGCAGCCAGAGCAGACGTACAAACTGCAGATTGTGCAAAGATGGATGTAGCCGTGCTCAACAGCTTTAAAAAAAATTACAGTTTCCTAAGTTGGTATAATGTTCTGTTCAGTATGATGTAAAATGTGTGACCGAGGGAATTAAATCATCAGGAAGGTTTTTATTGAGGTGTCAGTGAGTTCAGTCTGAAGTCTTTTTTTTTTTTTAAATTCTCCAACAACTACTGCCCCCTTCTGGCCATACAACAAAGAATGCAAGTGTTAGGCTCTTCTACCTTGGCTTCACTTTTCAGACCCTGTTTATGTTAGTTTACTTTAGTCTTACATCACAGCGTTTACAGCTTTAGCTGGTTTGCAAAGCTCATTCCTAGCTGGGTCTTTAAAGCACAAGAAAATCAATATGTTATAAGACATACCTGATGATTTCAGGTATATTTGTACAATGTTTGCAGTTCAGTTACCCAAATACTTAAAGTCTTGTGCTGAACACAGTTTCAGAATGTTTTTAAAAAACATAACTAATAGCATAACATTTTGGAATATCTGTAATAAATAATGATAAACAATTTAAATAGAATATTTACACACAAATTATTTTTAAAAGAGAAAAATCATTTGTGTGTAAATTAATCAAATACAAAAAAAACCCCACTTGGTCATTTTAGTCGCTAAAGCAGCTTGGTGTTCAGCAAAGTACTCGGTTTTCACACAGCACATTATCCTCACATACACTATAGAACTATAATTATAGAAACGTCTCGTGCATTAAGGATGGGCACTAAAATAATTTCGAGGTATTTTAAAAACCTGTGAACGCTGACTGCTCTGCAGTAAAACTGAGCTCAAGTTAATGCTTTACTTTTTCAGGATTGGCCATTTGATGATGGATCCGCCCCCCCAGACCAAGTGGTCGATGATTGGCTGAGCCTTCTGCAGACAAAGTTTCGAGACGAGCCTGGCTCCTGTGTGGCTGTGCACTGTGTAGCTGGATTGGGACGGTCAGTATGAAGCTGACACGTGATTTATTCTGATGTTTAGTACACAATAATTTTATATACAGTACAATGTGTTGTGTGTGCTTTCAGCTGCGTTTACTCTTCAGGTTTTGTTTGGTTAGTGTGTCTGCTTGATCTTTCCTACTTCTAAGCCTTATTAAACAGACAGCAGCCACTGTGCTCACACTTCACTCTTAAAAGTTATTGAGTTGAATTCTTTTGGAGGCAAATGATTAAACTAGGAAAATATCACCCCCAACAAATGCAACTGAGTCACCTATTATATTCTACCACCAGTCACATACAGGGGTTAAAGTTTAACTAAGGCTTCCTCTTGTTTGTCCTCAGAGCGCCCGTGTTGGTGGCTCTGGCGCTAATTGAATGTGGGATGGAATACGAGGATGCGGTGCACCTAATAAGACAGTAAGCTTTGATTCTGCTGCTCCTCCTTTTCTTGCGTTGTATTTCGTAAACTGAGCCTAACGTCTCCTCCATTTTGCCAGGAAGCGCCGTGGAGCTTTAAATGCCAAGCAGCTGCATTACCTGGAGAACTACAAGCCTAAACTGTGTCTGCGCTCCAAAGATGCCAACGGGCAAAGCTGCTGTGTACAGTAGGACTCTTTGCAAAAAGAAAGTGGAGGTTTTAAAGTTTTTATTTCCGTTTCTTTGGTTTCAAACCTCCCCTGAACATGTAGCAAAAACCCACAAATACTTAAACAGAGATTTAAAAGCTTGTTTGTCTGTAATGTAAAAATAAAAAAACCCCAATAAGATGTGATGAGTAATGCAGCCGGCAGTGTGTTTGACAGTGTTCTATAGTCTGCAGTTTGATATTTGCTCCAAGCTAAATGCTGAATAAATAGAGGCTTGTTGGTTTATTGCACATCAATCCACACAGTGACTGAGAGTGATTTATTTATGAGTCTGTGCTCACTGATCGAATCAATGTCCTGCAACCAGAATGCCAGAAGAATTCAGTTTGAAAACACACAATATTTAAGATGAAAACATATGATGACATGTGTTCTCAGTGTGATGCAAATGTTAGATTATCTACTTTCCTTTTATGTCCCAAATCAGTCATAAGCTTCTGTAGAACAAACTTGTGTTGGCTATAAATATTTGGCGCTGACCTCCATGGAAGTGGACTAACATGTGGAAGAACAGTTGTTGAATGTATTAACAAAGGAACACGTAAAGGCTTTGGTAGATTATCCTAGTAACTGACAAGCATTGAGAACATAATTAAAATCGTCCAAATATTCACGTTTCTTCCACTGCATCATACACGTTTGTGGGCCAGTAAACAGTATGGGGTATTAATCTGCCCGCTAACACTAAAGCGTGGATAATCTGCTCGATGAAAATCTGTGATTCACTCTCGGGTCCTTTCAGATGCATTAATGTTCACTATTAGACGTTAGGGAATAAGTTAGCAACACAATCATTCAGATGATTTTAGAGCCAAAGTTCTTCACATCTCTCTGATCAATAGGATAATCTCTCAAATACTTTGTGTTCCTGTTGCAACAACCATGTAACGGCACTGTGGAGCCACAATTGCTGCCACTGCAACATTACTGGCCATAATTCTCATCGATCTCTGGCTCCACTTAGCTCTTCGGTCAGTGTTTGTAAGATGTATCTGGTCTTTGTGCCATTATTTTCTTATAGATTTTATTTTATTTGTTCCTTCCTGTACCCTGTATCTGTTTGTATCTGTTATTTATTGTTTCTTTGTGAGATGTTTGTCTGATGGATGGGGAAAAAAAATCTTAGTCTTGGAAAATTAAAGTGTTTAGTAATCTTAACTGTTGGTTTTTGTATGTTTTGATGCAAAATGAGGCAATTTTGGTAGTCCCAGTGTTATTGTGATTTAAGAAAATACATTTTTTAAATTGTCTTTGGTGTCAATTGATAAATTTGACAAATATTTAGAGTGATAGCCACATCAAGGAAACTGTAATCAGACCAAATTATCCGGGGGGATGCTGTGGTCCTGATAATTTCAGCCACACGTATTTTTTGTTTGTTTGTTTTTGGCACAAATATATTTAAGTTTAATTAAATAAACCCTTAATCAAAATGATATGCAGAAAATCTCTGCATTGTACGGGTTTAAAAATTTCATTCGTATTAATAATTTATCCTCACAAAGCTCTGGCCATCTTCTGCATCAGCTCAGCGGTTGGACTGTTACCCACGCCTGATTTCTGTGAACTCGCCATTGCACAAAGCGAGCCGGCCTCCGGCTGTGGTGGTGCTTGTCTGAGTGGAATCGCAGCGTCACGTGGACCCTGTGGATGGCTGAAGGTTGATTGGTTTTATTGACTGACCTACAAAAAGAAAAACATGCACAGGAACTGACCTTGAACTGACGAGCTGCAGCTGATTGATGATAATCCACCAACCGCGAGGGCCGATTTATTAGGTACAGTTTACTAGTAACTAGTTGGACTGGACTTTGACCTTCAGGATTCTTCATGCTCCAAATATGCTCTGTGGGACTGAGATCTGGTGACAGTGGGAGCCACTAGAGTACAGTCTAAGAACTGTACTCTAGTGGCTCTGTACTCACAGATGGTATGAACACTCAAAGTGTGCTCATAAAGTGGGACGTGGGAGGGATCCATGCTTTCATGTTGTTTGTCTTAAACAACATGAAAGCATGGATCCTACCATTTGAACACTGGAGACGTGATGGTTCTCGCGTGGGACCCTCTGCTTGCACCGGGGTGGGCGGCCTTTACCAGGGTTGACTGCCTGTCTCCTCTGGGACTACCACTCCTTGGTGTGGGCGCCCCATCTGGGACCTCCCTCCTCCTGATGGGATGAGCGCGCAGAGACGTGTGGCCTTGCGTCTTTAGTACTCTTGGGGGCTGCGAACGGCCCGGTTCTCCCGGAACCATCTCTTCCTGCCTCTGGCTCCTGGGGGACGCTATTACAGCTTCCCACCTTCATTCCCAAGTATGTTTCATAACAAAGACACACTCACACTCTGTCTCTCACACACACGCACACACTCTGCCTGTCCTAGCTTAGACATTGTCATACTGTGTACCACATATAATGTGGTACAAGAGGAGCCTATAGAGAATTTATAGATTTAATCTTGGAAAAGCAAAATATGTTTGGCTCAGATCATAATTCTGATTGCAAAAGCTGCCAGACAGGATTTAAAAAACATAAATAAAGAAAAATAATTAAGTAATTTTCTCTCAGATTTAAAAGAAAAACCACAAGCTGCACTTTGTAAACCTTCAAATGCATTTAAAGCTTTGAACATGAAGGTAATTTCTGTTTACAAGTGATCGACCACATCACAGTAATAACAGCTTTTAGTTGATAAAGGCCTACAGCGTGTCAGAGGAAGCATTTCAATAAACTTAGGGCAGTAATTTAGTCGTTTATGACTTTAAAATGAGCATCATGGCTCATTGAGGATATAAATACACACACGGGCAGACAAATTGTCCTTGGCAGCAGAGGACAGCTCTGTGATAATCTGCTGAATTTATGGCAGCTGAGCATCTCTAAGCTCAGTGTAAGCTATATAAACTCTGTGTGTGAGTCCACGGTGTCCTATATCGTCGTTTTTCCTTCTTCCCATTTATTTTAAAAGGGGATGGGAAATTTAAGACGGATCTTGGATTGAAAAAAAATATCTTCCCCAACAATTCTGCTGTTATAAAAAATAATAATTTTGCAAAACTGTAAAGTTTATTCAATATTTTAATTGATGCTGTAAAACAGTTTACCTAAATATATATATAATATATATATATATATATATATATATATATATATATATATATATATAAATATATAAATATATATATATTTATATAAATATATAAATATATATATATTTATATATAAATATATAAATATATATATATAAATATATATATAAATATATAAATATATATATATATATATATATATATAAATATATATATATATATATAAATATATATATAAATATATAAATATATATATATATATATAAATATATAAATATATATATATATATATATATATAAATATATATATATTAGTTTTATATATATAGTTAGCTCTGCAGAATGAGCTTAAAGAATCTCAGCTTTCAGACTTAGCAATTGAGACTCTTTATTCTGTATCCATGTACTCTCCTTCAAAGGACCAGGAAAACTGACTCCCGAGGTGTATAATGGACATGTTATTTCTTACGTTAATTAATTAAACAGTCTGGCTTCTATTCCAAGCGGGGCATCTGGTATTTTGATGTTGAACCGACACCAAAGTGTGATCAAAGGAGAAATGTGAAACCAGCCATCGTTGGGCTGCAGCAACAAGAGCCACCAAGTCAGCAGTTTGACTAAAAGTGGCTACATGTGCACAGAAGACGGCTCTAGTGGATGATCGCAGGATCCTTTCCATGACTGAAAAATCAATAAATAACCCTTTTCAGAGCAACCAAGCTAGAACACTCTTCAGGTGGCAGGCACCTTGTGCACACCTACTGTGAAGATGAAAGAAAACACAAGTGATTCATCAGCTGCAAGAGCAGAAAAAGAAATGGAGCCAGAAGTTCTTTTAATGGTCGAAAATCAGATTAAGATGAAATCAGAGAGAAAAAATTAAATAAAAGGCCAAAAGATCTGAAGCCTACATCACTTTCTGTCAGACAGGCATGGTTTCTGGGTCTGCATGGCAACTGAATCCTGATTGGTTCATTTTAAATCCAGGTTTCTGCCATATTTCTGCTCTCAGCTAGAAAACGTTACGCTATATGACATAGTACATATATCTGCAAATTTATTGTATAATTATTAAGTGAATAATTTTGTTTTGACTAATAAAGCAGAGACATTGAAAGAAAGAGATAAACTTTTTAAAGGCTTATTTTATGGCAGAAACCTAGAATACCAAAGCTTTAAACAAAAAATTAAATTTGACTGGTGGTTCTTTACATGCAGTTTTGATGTTCTGGTGATCACTAAAATGAAAGTTAGAAAATACTTTACAATACCTTCCCAAACAAGCGTTTCTTATAATGATGACACTGGCTTTGAGAAGTATTTTTACTTCAGTTCATTTAAAGCTCAGCTAAACCAGCTATAACATATTTTACGGTTTAATGTGAGTGCTTTTAAGTACCACAGTGCTTCATTCAGGCACTGAAAAGTCCGAGTTACCGTGAATACACCTCCACATATTCTGCGTAGTTAGGCGAGTTTGCAGGAACAAGGCAGAAGGCACTGTTTGTAGTGTGAAACTTTTTTGTTGCTCATGAGGCCGACAGAGGGCGCTCGCACTCAAAAATCAGATGAATTAACGCAAAATGATATGAAGCTTTACTTTAACGACTGTTCAGCCACCGATTCTTACTACAGGACTACTAGAAGAGGAGGAGGAAGAGGGGGAGGAGAGCAGGGGTCAGATGGGAGGGATGATCAGGACGGTGACCCAGTTCACCCCGCAAACCAAACCGGACGACCGCCCACAGCTGATCAAAGGATGCAATTAGTGAGATTTTAAGGGTGATTCCAGTTTATAAAAACATCCAGCTGCATTTCCCCCTGGAGAGAGAGAGAGAGAGAGAGAGAGGGAGAGGGAGAGGGGAAGGAAGGAAGAGGGAGGGACTGAGGAGTAGAGAGGAGCTGGAGTTTTAGGTTTCCCAAGCATCTGGATGTCTGGCAGGGAGAGACGAAAAAAGGAAAAGGGCTCGGATTTATGGAAAACTGTCCCGAAGCAAAGGTAAAAGGCAGAAAAAGCGCGCGCAGAGGGGAGAGAAGAGGAAAATAAGGAAGAGAAAGTTGTTTTTCCAGCGGGACGGGTGCAGCGAGCAGCAGGAATGTTACCGGTGAGTTTTCATTCATGAAAGGTTCCAGGAGTTTATGGATATGCAACTTCTGAACTGAAGAGTCGAGCTGAGGCAGCAGCCTGGAGCCTACAGCTTCAAACACACGTCAGACCCTTAGAAATAAGCTCATTTCACTCCTGCAATCTATGTCTGGATGAGGGTATAGTTTGTTTCAGTTCATTTATTAATTAAACATTTTTTAAACGTACTGTGTATTAATTTAAATGTGCCAAACCTCAATATAAATGCATGCTGAGCTTTAACTTGCTTGTGCAAGTGCAACTACTGATAGACAGGATAAGATAAGATAGGCTGGGATTGAATTTATTTATTCTAAAAGTTTGGAATTTCTTGTAACACAGCTGCCAAAATATTAAATACTTCCTCTAACAAAATAGTTAAAATAAGGCAGTAACAGGTCATTAAGGTATTGATACCTAATAGAAAAAAATAAATCAGATTCAGTGGGTTAAAGGCTAAATATATATATATATATATATATATATATATATATATATATAATATATAATAAATATATAGAGCTATGTAAAAAGTTTTATTTCAATGCAGCAAAGTGGCTCTGTAGTCTGACTCAATAAAACTGTAGTTTTCTAATACACGAGAAGCTCAGCGTGTAAAGTGCTGTGACAGTCCAATTTTTACCCTTGTTTTCCACTTAACTGTTTAATTTTCAAGAGCGGCACCAACTTGGAAACCAACGCACAGTTTAGGAAACGCTTTGAGCACTTCTCATGTCATCTCCAGGAATGTTAGCGGTGAATTTTCATTCAGAGACAAGGAAACAAAGAAATAACTAAACTTCTCAGCACTTCTCACATTCCTTCAACTTTAGTGAGTGCATGTCACACAACAGCCAATCATCAGCCAGAACCAACAAGACAGCTGATTGTGTGACTGTATCCTGATATTTTTCACCATGTTTTTTTTCCTAATATTTACACATTCGTTTGGAATTGTGGGAAACATTTTTACACCAGACTTCATTTAGTCTGTTTGAGCCAGATGACTGCAAAGTGACTCAGTGCAATACTTCATGTAATTTTAGATGTTCTTCCCATCTCTGAGGGGGTCTAAGGGCACATCTTTCAGCATCTTACAATGCTGTGATTGCAGCTATTTCCCAACTCTCTGTGAAAGGAACTCACGACCATTTATTAATGGTCACGACAGGATTAACAAATATGAAACTGAGATCGTGGTGCAACTGTACTGTTGCAACATCAGATGATGTTGAAGAAGTCATTGAAGACGTTTTTGACACTAAAAACTTTCCATCCAGATGAACAGAATCAAGTTTCTGTGACTTGGAGGAAAAATGGACATGACGACGAAATAAACTGTGGTTCAGTGGTTTTGTGCTGAGATTTTCCACAGTTGTCCCAAATTAACTCCTATCAGTGTCTTCCTATTGATGTCTAAGCAAAAGTCTTTTAACCATTTATAAAGCATTAACTACATCTCATTAACCCTTTATGAACAGCCTTATCACAATGTGGGTTATGCAGCAGACGCTGGAGGTTCTGTGTATGTACACACAGGAAATATCTGCAGTCGAGCGCAGAGTGCCTCAAGTGTTTTTGTACTGCCAGGTCCATTTGTGCTGGTTTTTGGTTAGGTGCCTGAAGCGGGGTCTGTGTTTAGCACCAGCTTGACACATTTTCACATTTTGTTCTAGAACATATAATCCCAGAAAAGATAAAAAAGTGCATTTTGGAACGGGTACGTGCTCTGCAGAGGGCGTGTGCTAACGAGGGCCGTAATATTAGAGTCTTCTCATCATCCTGCTCTTTGCTGGTCCACTGATAGCGTTGCACTTCTTGCATTTGCATTTATATTTGCACTTCAAACATCACGACAGTGGCGCAAGCCATTAGCCAATGAGATCCACACGTTGCTTTTGGTATCAGCTTTCAAAACACCAAGATAGTGATGGCGAAAAACAGCCATCCTGAGGCTTGAAAATGAGACTTCACAAACTTAATGGGTGATGTGACAGTAGCCACCTCCATTCACTGTCTATAAAAAGCATCATCTGCTTCATCTACTTTGCTGAAGGTCCCGACCAATGTTACGTTTCCATTCACACAGCAGAGTTAATGTATATATATGTTCGTGCTTGTGTTGATCTGCATCTTTTAGAGAAAAAGTCTCAAATTACCAACCCTGAAATCGGTGGACATTAGTATTCCTGTTTCCCTTCCGTCCTTCCTCCCTCTATTCCCGTTTCTCTTTATCTCTCTCTCTCCCACATGACACATGGCAGAAAACACTACACCTCTTTGTGTCTGCTGTCAGCTCCAGACAATACTCTGAAGATATACAGAAGTGTTTACTCTATAGAGCAAGGCAGAGAAAGAGAGGCATAGAAGCCTGCTACCTTGACTTTTGACCTCACCCTGGATTTCCAGTCCTCCACCTCGGTTCAGGCGCTTTCTCTAACCTTTGATCCAAAGTACACCATCTCCTAGCTTGTTCTGGAAACCGGCCACTGTTCACTGTATTGTTTTGACAATTAAAGCTCTTTTGCCCTCGTGTCTCCAAACAGGGGCAGCGCGCAAGACTGACACAACAAATTCAAAACAGAGCATGATATCATCTGGCAACTTCTTCTGAAATTTTGAGCAGCCGGCACATATTTTCCCGGGTACAGAGCCGGCAGCACTGCCATCAGTATCTACTTTTTCCATGAATAGAGAAGCTGCAGAAATATTACAAACGCGTACAATCTCTCATTTACTTTATTTTATGTTGAACTTCATGAAAAATTTTGCATCTTCCTCAGACTTTTTGTTCAAAGCTTTAGCACAAAAAACCTATACTCTTACCTTAAAAGACTCATTTACAGCTCCATATTTTTGCTCAAATGCTGCTACTAGAGTAGCTTTGCATGATTCAGACTCGTATATTGACATAGTAACCACTGGCGCTTTTGTTTACCTTATAATATGAAATTGAAAGGACGGAGTATAAGAAAAAGCTCAATAGCTTCCCTTTAAAAACATGTCTTCACCTAAAATGTAATGGTAAATACAGAGGGGGCGTGCCATGTTGGTGACAGAAGTTACATGTAAACGTCACGGAGCAGAGTCATTTCTATTGGTTTAGGACGTTTATGTTAGAATTTAACTCAAAGTGCTGCTGGATCTGAGTTAAGCGTCAGAGACACACCTGAAATGCTCTAGACTCCAAATATTATTTTATCTTTATTCGTGTATTTTTACCAGTAGCAAATTCAGCATTGTCCATCGCTAACGTCTGTAATACATCACGTCTGGATTGGAAAAAACAAAATTTTAAGCTTGGTGAAAATATTTGTAAATGGATCGAGTGGCTTTTTGCTTTGGAGTATTTATTTGTTTTAGTCAAATAACTGTGTTATTTTGTGAAAAGTTGTCATGCACAGACTTTGTAGAAAAAGAAAGACTAAAGAAAGTCCATGAAAGTAAATGATTTATTAATACAGCAGCAGATACAGTGTATTGCCCCCCAAGTGTGAGAATTGTTTTGCTTCTCATTGAGCTGGTAGCTCATGTTCTACTCAATGCACACAGTTCCTATAGAGACGGTACTGACTGTGGGGGTGTGGGTGAGGGGGTGTGGATAGTGAGAGTAGGGTGGCTGAAACACAAATCACCTTCAGCTGTCACTGTGGTCTACCCCCCCCCCCCCCCCCCCCCCCCCCCCCCCCCCTTCACACACACACACACACACAGGCACACTGGCAGTAGGGAGGCTGGTGTGACTCTGGGATTGTTTTTGTTTGTTGTTTTGTTATTTGTTGTTTTTGGTCCTTGCTTTTTTTATTTAGAAGCTTCATTCATTTAAGCACAACACACATTTAATAACCAGTTGATAACCATTTTTGGAAACAATGAAACCAAGCAGCAACCTCCAGAACTAAAGAACAGTCTGAGTTGAAATGCCAAAACATGCAGTTCCTGTAGTGGCCACTTGAGGCTGTCTCCAGAGTGAGTCCCCCACCCGAATTTACATATTTAACCCATATCAAGCGCATTTACAGGCGGTACCACAAACGGTTTTGGCCTTTACAGACAGGTTAATCCTATCCATGAAGGCACCTTCTTAATATCACTCCTTCACCTGGATAATTGCCTTAGAGGCGTGGCCACATTGATTGACAGGCAGCTGGAGCCGATTAGCAATTTCTTGGCTTCATCTTCACTACTTTGAATCCTAAAACTGGACTTTCTCACTATATTTATGGTGTTTGTGTCTTTAAAATCATTTTTGAATTGAATTATCTGCGTGCTTCAGTTTTAGTGAGTGAAATCCTAGCATTGTATTAGTCCTCTACCTAAGTTACCCAGACAGTTTATGAATGCTCGCGTTAGTCGATAAACTAACACTCCAGCCATTCGTCCATATCAGGTAACTTCTGGCTAAAAAAGAACAAAGGAAACCACCACGATGCTCCATGGAGCTTCTTTTATCTGGTCTGTGGTTAAAATCTCCAACTTTACAAGAAAAGTGTTTTATCTGCAGAGGTTTTAGCCTCTGCAGGTAGTTTCCTACCTGTCTAACAAGTCTACAGGTGGCTGAAGGACTTTACAACCATAAACTGCATGATAGACGGACATCACACCATCACTTCACTGTTTATGGACGTTATGGTTCTAAGAGTTGAGAGATTTGGGTGTGTTTGTTACCAGAGTCACTATGTATCCAAACAGAAATCACTTTTTTAAGCAGAAGAGTCGCCCCCTGCTGGCCTTTAAAGAGAATACAGACGTGGAAGCTACTTCCATCTTTACATCATCTGTTTCCATGGTTTCATTCACCTGGATATTGGATTTAAGGGCGTGGTGTCCTGACACAGGCAGCTGTAGCTAATTGCTGTCTGTTAGATTTCACGTTGCTAATGGAAGTCACTGAACTAGATCTCTACGTCTGTTTTGTGCTGTGGGCACCTTTTGGAGCATTTTTAACGGTTTGCTTAATTGTATTTTTGAGTTAGCTTAAAATATGTCATCAGTGTGCCCTCAGTGAGCGCTGCTCCATATCTCCTAGTTTAAGCTTTAAATCCCTCCACTTTAACAGCAGGTGTTCCTTGAAGCTGCCTCTCTGGAAGGGCCGAGCTATTTTCTATTCAGTGTGCAATACTTTCCAAATTTTCTCCCCACCCACGTTGGCTGATTTATCCTTTCATGATTCATGATTAACAAGTGAACGCACTGTCGTTTGAAATATCACAGAAATTTAATTTAAGTTGTGTGGGCTGCTGCAACCAGCTGCTCTCAGATCTTCTTCCTGATTTAATTTAAGCTCCTAGACCAGAAAGATCTAAGGTGGAGGCAACGATGTAAGAGCAGAAGCAGTCGCAGGACATGCAAAAAAAAAAAGAAAAAAAAAGTGGAAAATGCTGCAACACTTTGAAAAAAGGAACCGACTGCAAACCATTTCACTCCCCGGAGAACTTCTCTCCAGAGCAGGTATAGGAACACTACACTCCCACATCCCCAACACAGTCTGTCATCATTCAAAACAGCAATGCAACAGCAGCCCAAACATCATCCAATCATATTGGTTACATAATTCACAGGAAAACGACACACTTCCTGACACGGCCATTATGCTTGGTTATACAACTAATGCGGTGAAAGACAGACTCACAGTCTGTAAATACAAGGCCGTCTTTGTAGAAACGTTATATGTCGTAGGCATTCTGAATCATCGAGGCCTAGATTCAAATGAAATATGAACTTTCAGCTTCTTTGAAAAAGATGATCAGGAGGATTTCTTGGTTGTTGGCATGCAAAGAAGTCATGCTTCCTCACCACCAGTCGCTTGGTCATAGACTGATGGCCCCAAAGCTAAATCAGCTGCAGTGTGAGGTCTGTTTTATTGTCTCAAGTGGTGGATTCCAAGTTTGATTAAATATTCCCAAAGTGAGTTTGATCCTTTAGAGATTTTATAGGGAAGAAAGGCTGGATTTCAAGTAACTTGATTAATGGGGAGGGGGCGCATGAGGTGGAGCGATGGATTAGTGTGGAAATGCAGGCATTTACCTGGCCTGCTGTGGTGAAGAGAGAGCTGAGCTGGAAGGTGACGATTTCTTCTTAGCAGTCCACTCTTAGCAGTTTCCTCTGAGATCAGCCTTACACATAGGGTCAAAAGCATCTGGTGGGATTAGAGGCACTGCTCCATATTGAAAGGAGCTGAGGTAGCATGCACATGCCTCCTGGGTGCGTACTATCTGTGCATACACGTCTGGGAGGACACGTCTGGGTAGACCCAGAACCTATAAGATTATATATCTCATCTGTCCTGAGATAGCCTTGGGATTCCCCGAGGAGGAACTGAAAAGCATTGCTGCAACCCCAACCTGACTTTGGTTAACTGAAAGATAAGATAAGACTTTATTGATCCCACAACAGGGAAATTTTTGCATCACCTCAGCTCAGGTACAGATATCAGAAGGAAATACAAAAATACAAATAAGTACAATCAATGAAAAAAAGTAAGACGATACACTATATACAATGGTAGCATACACAGTATGTGATTATGGATATAGTTGGAAATATGGAAGACATAAACTATATAGCTTGGTATATAATAGTATATAGCTATATAGAAAGGTAACGGAGGATGGAATTCCCTTTTTTGGGTTATTATTATCCCAGTATGATGAGTTTTACTTTTACCTCATTATTTTAAACAAAGAAATTATGAGGTTTATAACTTTCTTGTTTGTTTTAAAGAAACACATTGGTACATTAGATCAATGAAGGTGAACCTGTGGCTGGATGTACGTACGTTCATAAAATTATTTAAACAAACGTACTAAAATATTCTGATATTTACACACTCACTGCAGTACTTGCAGACAGACACAGGTTAGTTTACACGGTATTAGCTCACTGACTGATTGGAGCTGTTTAGGAACTAATTGTAAGCACTTGTCCTTGTAGTGGACAGCTGGTGACAGCTGATAAACATGCCTCAGTGGTTTCTCATATGCCTTAGTGCGACGTGCAAACATGCACACTGCAGTCAGCGTACTTCCTGTAGAGCTGGAATGGACGAACGGTTGGAAAGGTGTGTGTGAGAGCCTGGCTGTCTCTGTTCTGTGCCTGTATTGTATGTTGTAGGTGGTTGTACATCACTGTCCTCTTTAGGAACTTGGACAAACATTTTGTGTATTAAATCCAGTTCCTACAAACTCATAGTAGATGTTCGTTGGTCTGAAGGCCCTGATAATACACGTGGCAGTTGCAGACTGCTATCATTTATAAGAAAACACTGCCTGCTATGTGATTAAAAGTTAATCTTTCCACTTATCTACTAATGACACGTGTGACTGATGAAACCTCTTAACGATGCTCTTCACTTTAATTCGAGTATCTCTGAATATAACTCTTAAATCAAGAAAAGTCCTTCTCACTCATCACCGTCTGGCTCAAGTGTCGCCAGGCAGCAGCTGCAAAGGATTGTGGGGCATAAATATCAGTCAGAGTCACATGATAAATAATCTGTGTTGAAGATTTCTGATTACGCGTGTGCAAGAACAGGAGGAACAGTAGATTTAGTCACAGTGCATGTTAATGTAACGTCTCTTTTCTGCTGAACTGTGTACTGATTTTCTGCCAATAGCTGCCGCAGAGACAGAGGGCATCTGTGTGTGTTTGAGCACATGCACCCAACATGTGACCTTGTGTGACAGGAAGAGAGAGCGAGGGGTGAAGCTCTTCTGCCAGTGTACCTTCTGTGTCCTATCTGTGTGTGTGTGTGTGTGTGTGAGTGCAGTCATGCTGCAGCATATCAGTGCAGCCTCTCTAATCTCTGCCCTCCAGCTTTACCACTGCTGCTGCTGCTGGACAGCTTCAATCCACACCACAGCTCAAATAATACAGATACGCTCATATTTCTGCAGATTTGTAGTTTATTAGGAGGCGGTGTGGTTTCATTGTTATATTTAGGTGTTTCTCTTAAGTTTAGGTTTTTTTAAAAATTTCACTTTGCAGTAATTGTTCAACAAACATTAAACTGACTGCCCGCTTTATTAGTTACACCTTGCTATAACCAACGTTTACCTCCTTTTTGCCTTAGAGCTGCCTTAATTCTTCATGGCATAGATTCAACAAGGTGATAGGATCACACAGCTGCTGCAGATGAATTAGCCACACATCCATGATCTATGATTCACACGTGTTCAAGATCATTTGAGCTTTGTGAAATGGCGTGTTTTCCTAGATAACCTAGCATCAGGATAACTGTGGCCATAAAGGGACTAACATGGCCAGTAACAGTACTCTGGTAAGCAGTAGGGGTGGGGAAAAAAATCGATACTGTGTAGCATGGTGATATTTTGTTTGCTAATAATGTATGGATACAGGGACAGCAGAAATCGATATTTTGTTACAAAAAGGTTTTTGTGCTCTGACTTCAGAGCATGTTGATCCTTTTTCTGAGCAAGAATCCTGACATTCCTTCACTGTCCAAATGTGTTTAACTTTTTTATGGCAGCAATAAACATGACAGTTTACTTATTTTAATTTAAGACATGTTTTATTTTAATTAAGTTTAAAACTTTTTTATTTAATGTAAAATTATATTTTGTTTTAATTTACTTTCAAATTCTTCAGTTGCTGAAGGGGCTGCATAGTTTTCATAAACTGCATAGTTCAGAATAGCTATAATTGTACCAGATGGTTGATTCAGTTAAGTTGGACTAGACTGTAATACAAACCGTTCAGTTTGTCAACAATCAAACTGAAATGAGAGAAAGACTGAGTGTGAGACTTTGATATTAGATAAAATGAATATTGATAAAGTTTACCTTGATGTACAGAATCTGAATATCGCAAAATATTTTAAAAAATTGCAATAATATCGTATCGTGCGTTAAGTATTGTGATAATATCGTATTGTGGGATGTGTGTTGATTCCCACCTCTAGTAAGCAGCGGAGTTTAAATGACGTTCAGTTGGTACCAAGGGGACCAAAGTCTGTCAAAAATATCATGCCATTGCCACACCACCAATCTGAACAGCTGATACAAAGCAGTATAGAGCCGTGCTTTCAAGTCATTTATGACAAATTTTGAAAATTATCCAAATGTTGGAGCAGAAATCAAGACGGAAACGACCAGGCAGGAGCTGCACCCTGTGTGCTCTTCTGCTTCTGCATTCAGATATACTCTCATGCATACCTTGGCTATACTAACTTATTTGAGTTACTGTTCTCTTCTTCTCAGCCTGAAGTATTCTGGTCTTTTTCTGGCATTAACAAGGCATTTTCAACCAGACAACTGCCGCTCACTGATAGTTTCTCTTTTTCAGACCATTCTCACCCTAGAGAGGGTTGTGCAGGAAAATCCAGGCAGATCAGCAGTTTCTGAAATCCTCAGATCAGCACGTCTGGCACCCCTAAACGTGACACACTTAAAGTTAAATCACCTTTCTTCCCCATTCTGATGCTCTGTTTGACCATCAGCAGGTCGTCTACATCCCTAAATGCACTGGGCTGTTGCCACGTGATAGTTTTTTTGACACGTGAGTCACAATTGACAAAACTTGGAAGAGCTATTAGCTATTTGCTTGGAAGGGCTAATAGCAGAGTGTTAGGAGAGAGGGTTAACTCACAGAGTTGAGCTTTTTGTTCTTTTATAACCAGTTAGCTGAAAAGTACAGTGAGTGATAGACTTTATGCTTCCCTAATACACAATAATTTACTCATTAGACATAAGAATTACTGCAATTATAGCAATTAAGTCAAATTAAAAGCTCATAAATGAGCAATTTATAACGTGGAACAAAGTCACACAGTGACCTCATCCTTTCCTCATCTTCTGATTTGCTCTGCTTCTGTGTGCGTGATTTAAAAAACAAAAGGTTTGATCACATTGTCCTAAATAGAAAACATGTCATTCATAGTGCAACACCTGAGATTATGAAATACAGCCGTAGTTTTAATTAATGTAAAACAAAACTATCTGTGATGCAGCTGTACCAAATACCATCGTCTCGATGTCTCGAGTCCTCCCTGCTCGTACTTTGCTCCCCTCCTGCACCTGCATCCACGATGAGAGGGACAAGAATCAGGGATGGTCTTTGTTGTCTGTGTTCCTTCATGGCTCCATCATCTATGTTCCTGTGCTTCCTGTCCTCTGCATCTAGCTACTTGATTTGTTTTTTGTTTTAACATCATCTTTATATGACTGTGGTTAACAGATGTTCTTTAAAATAAAGCTCTGTTTTGTTTCCGTCAGGTTTAGTTGTATTTAAACCAACTGCAGCCTTTCACAGCAGCTGAAAGTTGCTTTACTTTTATCGTGAAGAAATAAACTTTTACCTAAAACTGATTGGAGACAAGCGTCCGAGTTTTACAGTCAAACCTTTGACTCAGCCGACAAAAAAATAGAGCCGCCCCCGTCATGCCAGATGTATGATGAACATATAACAATATCAGCTCACGGTCTACTCCCACCAACAGACACGGACAGAGTCTGGCCTTTCCTTTCTTATAGCTCATCCTCCTCACCCCCTCTCCTTATATCTACTGAAAGCCGACTCCCTTCCCTCCTCCCTCACTGACACCCTCTCTCACATTTGTATTTCCTGCTCCACGTACATTTCAAACACTCTCACCTACAGACACACTACCTTCTCTGTCTGACACCATCAATTATATATCTCGCTCTCAAACGCACACATGCACGCACACACACACGTGTACACACGCCGGTGTGTGTGCTTCTGCTCTGTGATTTTCCAATGAGGCGTTTTTGGGGGCTGGTTTTGGAGCGGCTGGTGTTTCTGTCTGAAAACTTCAAACTGAGTAATTGCAGGAAACAGAAGAAGAAGAAGAAGCAGCTTCAAACCAGGAAAAGCAAACAGTGGGTGAGTGAGAGAAGAGCTCTACTTTGCTTCTTCATATATGTTCTTCTCAGTCTAACATGATGAAGTTAGTTGTGTGAGTTTTATTTAGTTTTTGCTAGAAAAGGTCTGGACGCAGTTTTCTGTACTTGAGTTTTGGGCCCTGATAGAGGCTAACGTGTTGTTTTAAAATGACTAATAAAAGGAGCATTGATTGTTTCCTGCAGACGCTAACTGTTTGTCACCCTGGCTCACTCTTCCTCTATCTGACTTTCTGTTTTTTCCTTCTCTAATGCTGAAAATAGCCCGAGTCACTCCATTCAGCCCCACAGGCATTTCAGGAACTACAGCTCAATCTGCCTCTGTGTGTCTCAGTCACTGATAGCCAGGAAGGAACTGTCATTACTGTGAGGTCATTATGTTCACATTATCAGTGAGCACTAGTACAAGTGATTTTACTGACCATAACATGCCGTCTATGTCACGGTGCTTTCGAGTTTCAGATTCTTGATGAACATTTTTTTAGTTTGGGTTTATGTTTTTATTCTAACGGTGAGTTCTGTTACTAAAGCTTTTATTCCTGATCTTTACATTGTAGGGATGCACCGATACCGATACTGGTATCGGGTATCGGGGCCGATACTGTAAAATGTGTGCGTACTCATACTCGTAAAAGTTAACCGATACCATGAACCGATACCAACTTATTTCATTAATCAGAGGGTGGCTTGTCATTTCTGTTGTAGTTTTTTAGATTGGCCACTAGGGGGCCAATTATTATTTTATTTATTATTTATTTAATAATAATTATTTTGTTTGTTTGTTTACAATATGGACACTCTGCAATAATTTAAAAGTTTAATTTATTCGCAAACCTAATTTGTATTTATTTTATTCCAAACAGAAGTGTTTATTTATTATTCTGAAAGCTTGAGACAGTGCCAATAGTTCAGTGATATTTTGTAAAATTACAATGTGGAGACGCTGCAATAATTTAGCAGAAGTGCTTATTTTTCACTTGAAATTTTTTTGTGGTCATTTTTATTAAGATTTTATTTTTTATCGACAGGGAATATAATAAAACCTGTCTTCCAATTAATTGTATTTGTGTGTGTGTGTGGTAGAAGTATCGTTTTTTGTACTCAGTATCGGCAAGTACTCAGATCCAAGTATCGGTATCGTATCGGTTTGAAAAAATTGGTATCGTTGCATCCCTACTACATTGTGGTTTTCCTAGTAAGTTCTGGTCCCCGTGAACTTTATTATTATTCAAAGGTTGACTGTCAGTTGTTTTGGTTTCAGGCTGACTCTGCTTTAAATGCTTGCTGACATTAGGAAAGTCACTAAAGGTCTGTTAACTTTAGAGGTCTGCATGTGCACAAAGTGTAGAGTTAAAGTTAGGACATAAATGTGCTGCTGCAAAATAGAAAATTGGAATTTCCGGTTTGTGATCTTTTGCTTTGTGTCACTGATACACATTTACCTGTAACTTCATTGGGTAAATCACCTTGCTTGTACTGAGTTGGACCGGCTCCTTCTTTTTCTTCCAAGCTCTCTGTGGCATAGATTCAACAAGGGACCAGAAAAATTCCACAAAGATTTAACTCCATGTTAACAAGATTGACAGACAGACAGATAGATGGTGCATCATCCTGCTGAAGCTCTGTGGTCATGCAGGGGTGGACATGGTCAGCAACAGGTGCTCAAATTGTGCTTGTAGCCATGCTACCAAATGGTGAATCTACAATCCAATACAGCGCTACTATTATAACATAGCTGTAGGTATAATATATGGTACCTGGGATTTTCCACCAATTTTTAGAAATGAAGAAGCCTCTTACATGGGAGGTGAAGTGATATCATAAAACGTAGATATTTCTTAACAAAGTGGCTCACAAAATCTTCTTTTCATGCTTCAGTTTGACACCATAATAAGGTTTTCAGTTCCAGGTAAACTGTAAAAGAAGACTGTAGTTTGGACGGGGATGCAGGAGTTATGTGAGGACTATGTTGGACAGAGCTGGGACAGAATTTGGAGGTAAAAAGCTTTCTATGGTACGCGTCAGCTCGTGTTTTTATGCAGCGTTCATAATAACCCAGAAGAAGCTTTTGGAAAGTTTAATGCAGGACGACATCAGCGAAGTGCAAAACAGTGTTTGTTTTCTCCTCAGACATCGTGTCCAAGCCTTTAGGTTCAATGCAGCTGGTTAACGTGGCAGCCTGTAGGGGATCTGCTCAGCTTTACCTTCATGCGACTGAACTGCTTCAGCAAATAAACCGATTTAATTATTTAAAGGAGGAATTTGAGATCTCCTTTAATTGTTATGGTTTGAAATAATTTTGATACAAAATGCAAATCATACAACTTACTTACTTAGACCAGCCTGATCTGGTTGTTTAACAGAAAATACAGTTTCATTTAAACCTTTAAATTATGCTTGAGTGAATCGTGTATTGCAGGATGCTAGCACCATAGATGATAGAGGTGGGAATCACCAAACATCCCACGATACGATATTATCACGATACTTAACGCACGATACAATATTATTGCAATTTTTTAAAATATTTTGCGATATTCAGATTCTGTACATAAAGGTAAACTTTATCAATATTCATTTTCTCTAATATCAAAGTCTCACACTCAGTCTTTCTCTCATTTCAGTTTTATTGTTGACAAACTGAACGGTTTGTATTACAGTCTAGTCCAACTTAACTGAATCAACCATCTGGTACAATTATAGCTATTCTGAACTATGCAGTTTATGAAAACTATGCAGCCCCTTCAGCAACTGAAGAATTTGAAAGTAAATTAAAAACAAAATATAATTTTACATTAAATAAAAAAGTTTTAAACCTAATTAAAATAAAACATGTCTTAAATTAAAATAAGTAAACTGTCATGTTTATTGCTGCCATAAAAAAAGTTAAACACATTTGGACAGTGAAGGAATGTCAGGATTCTTGCTCAGAAAAAGGATCAACATGCTCTGAAGTCAGAGCACAAAAACCTTTTTTGTAACAAAATATCGATTTCTGCTGTCCCTGTATCGATACATTATTAGCAAACAAAATATCACGATACTACACAGTATCGATTTTTCCCCCCACCCCTAATAGATGAGCTGGAGGAAGCTCACCTACAGTGAAGCTACAGTATTTTACTGTTTTTACATTAAGGCTTTGGTTTTTATTCTTTGCTGTAGCCTTGGTTCCCTCAGTGTTTTCCTCTCTGTTCCTCACTCTGTCTTTTGTCTTTGTATTTTGGTTTCTTTGCATCGCTTCTCAAGAAAGTCTGAGTTCAGATGAGCAACAGTGAGGTTTTAGTTCCAGAAAGGCTCATCAATCAATTCATCTTCTCTTTGTCTTTTATCAAAGCATCTGTTATGTTCCTGTCTGTGTTTGCTGCTTTGTTCCTGTTTGGTTTTTCTGCATATTCAGTGTTCTTTTGATTCTGGTTCTGGTTGGACTTTTGTATTTCATTTGAGACTTTTGATCAGCCACAATAATTTTTTTATAATGTTTGTGTTATATCACTCGACACGGTCCCTCATTTGACTTTCCTTCGTACATCAAGACTGTAGATGTGTGATAATTGAAACAATTTCTCAAGACACACTTAAAATATTTAGATCTGAAAGATATAACTGTTAATATGAGACGCCTGATTAATTACCAATAAATGACATTAAAACCAAAGGTCATGCTGGGAAATAAATGATCCCTCACAGGCCAAAGTTTCAGGAGAAACAGATTGTCTCACACCACGAATTTCCCAGTTTCACAATTAAAAACATTACAGGGCCACGTGTGAATAAATAAGTGATCACACTCAGTCACTCGAAGGTCAAAAGACAAGAAAATTTGCTGCATTTAGAAAAGAAATGAGGTGAAAACAAGAAGAGCTGAAAGTTGCCTGTGTTTTGTCTCCTTAGACTGCTCAGGGTCACTAAAACGAGTTTTTCTGATAAAATCAAAATGAAGTGAAGTATTATTTTTGGGCACTTTTGTCTCTGGTGTCACAGTAACCTGCATTTGCATCTTTGTCAGATATCTAAACCTTTGCAGACTGTGTTTCAAACACAGCATTTATTATTAGTGAAATTCACCAACAGCATTTTTGCACTGCATTCGTCTTTGTCTGCTTTGTGTAGTCTTTTTTTATTAAATCACTGAAAGCAGAAAAGCACACTGGATGATTTGATGTTCTTTTATTGCAGCCGGCACCCCGTGAGTGTAACAAATGCTGTTTCTGACCACGTGAAAAACACAACAGCGCTTCTGAGGCCACGATTAGCCTACTTTGAACGATTTGTGGACGAGTAAAACCCCTGGTGTGTTTGCAGGGTTTACTCGTGTGTGTATGTGTGTTTGTCTAATCCAAGCTTTAGAGCCCGTGTCCCCGCTCTGTCCGTCTGCATGCAGCCAGAGATTACTTGACATGATCTGGGACAGGTATATAGAATACTGAGGATTAGTGTACAGAGTACACTGTAGTGTGCATACTGTAGTATCTGCACAGGAAGAGTGTGTGTTTGTGTGTGTGCGTGAGAGAAAAAGAAAAAGCAACACTGAGATTAAAAAGTGTATCTGTATCTGTGAGCGCTGTGGTGTGTCGACGCACTCCTATCCCAGATTACCCTAAATTTATCTTTCGACTGCCGGCTGACTATCTGGCGTGACATCACCAGTGACATCACTGATGACAACACAGGATGTCCTTTTCTGATTGACATTTTAATCTTTGAGCTGCAGAATTTACAGGATTTGATAACAAAATTATTGAGTGGGGATCAGTACTCCGCAGATCACCTTTAAAATCATAAAGTGCTTTTTCCGTTTATGTTAACAGAAATAAACGGACACTAAAATGAGAGTGAGCCCACGGTTCTCAGCTGGAACAAAGTGGAGTGCCCACCCTGGTTGGAGTTCAAGGTGGGGAGGAAGTGGCAGATTGGTGCAGCAGTAGTAAAGATGATCTTGCCCTCACCTATCCACAAGTTTTAGGTAGTGACCAGAAGAATGAGATCATGGATACAAGCAGCAGAAATGAGCTTTTTCCAGGGAAAGTCTGGGTTCTCCTTTAGAGATAGGGTGACGTGCTCAATCATTCTGGAGGGGCTCGGAGTAGAGCTGCTATTCCACATTAAAAAGAGCCCGTTGAGGTCATTCATCTGACCCGATGTCTCCTAAGCGAGGTGTTTCAGGCAGGTCCCAATTGGTGGAGACCCACAGGCAAAGATGGAGGAGATACCTCTTTTTTTCCAGTTTGGATTCGGGAGACAGACACTATCTCTACTTTTAAGATTAGGCTTAAAACTTTCCTTTTTGCTAAAGCATATAGTTAGGGCTGGACCAGGTGACCCTGAATCCTCCCTTAGTTATGCTGCAGTAGATGTAGGCTGCCGGGGGATTCCCATGATGCATTGAGTTTTTCCTTTCCAGTCACCTTTCTCACTCACTATGTATTAACAGACCTCTCTGTGTTGAATCATATCTGTTATTAATCTCTGTCTCTCTTCCACAGCATGTCTTTATCCTGTCTTCCTTCTTTCACCCCAACCAATCACAGCAGATGGCCCCGCCCCTCCCTGAGCCTGGTTCTGATGGAAGTTTCTTCCTGTTAAAAGGGAGTTTTTCCTTCCCACTGTCGCCAAAGTGCTGCTCATAGGGGGTCATATGATTGTTGGGCTTTTCTCTGTATCTATGAAGCGCCTTGAGGCGACTTTTGTTGTGATTTGGTGCTATATAAATAAAATTGAATTGAATTGAATTGAATTGAATTGAATTGACTGCTGCCCCAGCGACACAGACCCGGATAAGCAGGATGGATGGATGGATGGATTAGGCTGGGTTTGCCATTGTCATAGAGAGAATTGGCCGTGTGTGTTACTCTGTATACAACCAGTTATGTGTCACAACTAATAGAGTAGGACAAGATTCGAAAACAAATTAAAGAGTCAGTCTTTACTGGGCCAAAAAGTAAAGAGGACGTCCATAAAAATCAGACAAGCAAACCCAACAAAGAGTACTCAGAGGCAACAACCAGAAAACAGAATTATAACACTAAAAAAAACTTCACATGGAGTACAAAGAGAATCTGGCACTGAAAGAGGGGAAGGCACACATTAAACTCACATTAAAAATGAAAGAAAAGAAACGCCAAAATAAAAGAAGAAAAAGACAACAAAGAAAAAGTAACTCAGGATTCAAAGTCAGACCTCACAGTATTGATATTGTGAGGTTATTAAGCTGAGATCAGTGTTGTGATGACATGGATGAAGGACTATATCATGCTTTTGTTGGACAAAATCGGCCGCTGCTCCTTGGTCACCTTCATATCGCCCAACATTAACATGTGTTGTTTTTTTTTAATACATTACTTTTGTATTAAACCTATTTTTCACTTGAATATCACAGCTGACTCACCTGTTGTCTGCACATAATGAAACCCAGCTGCAGAGGTGGTCTTGACTTCATACTGGGATTTTTAGCTTTGAATGTAATCATCGCTACCAGCCACAATAACTCCTTCAAAATAAGAGTTTAAATATGGCTGATAAGTTGGTGATCTGATTCCAGCCAGTGAGTCACAGGAAACAATCTTACTGAGTTTGGGGGTCCATATAAAATAATATCTAAGTGATATTAACCTGATTTTTCTTTGATTGCAGGTGATCCTGACAGTTTACCTCAATGACACCCAGCAGATGCTAACCGAGGTCCCTGTCACTCCAGCGACCAGAGTAATCGATGTGGTGGAGTACTGCAAAGAGGCCGGTGAGGGGGAGTGTCACCTAGCTGAAGTATGGAACGGGCATGGTGAGTCCATTCATCGGTTGATAATGCTTATTGATTAGTATCACTTAAGAAAAGCAGCACATGCTGCAAATGCAAGACATTAACTTCATGAAAGCTTTAAAGTGGAGCCGCCGAATGCATTATTCAGCAGCTGCAGACTCACACACAGAGCTGAAAAGTGGCATCATTTGATCAGTGTCAGTCGCCCTTTTAGGTGCTTAAATTCAGACTATCTTCTGTCACATCTCTGGTCCGGTGGTGGATGCTCATATTAAAACCAAACTTTTAAATAAGGAGGTCAGTGTAAGTACAAATAACCCCAGTAAGCTGTAAGCTCAGTTCTGCTCTGTTTAAGTCAGGTTCTGCTCTCGCCTCAGTGATGTCAAAGAGAGGGGATATCCCTAATATATCCCTAAAACAACCCGCTATTCATATTTTCTGTTAACTTATAATCATAATCCATCCGTCCATCTTCCGCTTATCCGGGGCCGGGTCGCAGGGGCAGCAGCCTAAGCAGAGAAGCCCAGACCTCCCTCTCCCCGGCCACCTCCAGCTTGTCCAAGTGAACACCAAAGCATTCCCAGGCCACCCAAGAGATATAATCTCTCCAGCATGCCCTGGGTCTGCCCCGGGCCTCCTCCCAGTGGGACATGCCCTTGAACACCTCACCCTGGAGGCGCCCAGGCTTATAATCATAATCAGTAAGAAATCTTGACCAAAGTTAGAAATCAGCCAAGACAAGACAGGATATTACATCTAGAAAATTAGCTGAACAGGACTGGACTATTCTCGCTGTGCATCTCTTTATGCATACACTCGTTAATCATAAAAAGTCCAGCTCATATAATTACTACTGGCAGTCTGTCTTTGGAGCATCGGAGCACTTGCATGATTATAATCTTGCATTAAGAGACAGGATAACCGACACGGCGTAACTCAGATCTGGGTCACTTGCTGTGCAGCTAATTATAAACCGAGTCAGACCTACAGTATGTTGCGGCTTCAGCTCGTGAAATCAAGAGCGCTGCGTGCTCCAAGTTTACTATATGAATAGACCAGCCCATCTCATTCACACCGAGGGCGTCCATTAAAGCGTGGCCCACATTCATTCAGTCATAGCTGTCGACGCGGTGATGCCCGCGCAGTAACGGCGGTGCGTTTGTGCGGCTTTGTGATGTGACTGAGCGGCCAGACAGGATATAAACGGCTCTAATACTACACCATGTCTTCGCGAGTGTCTGTGTGAAGCAGCACATAATAGATGGCGGCATAAATTGTGTGCCGAGTGTTGGTGCGTGACAACAGGCTGTGCCTCGAGGGCACAGCTGGCTTACTTCACTGTGAAAATATTGATTCTCTGGGTTTTTTTTCTGGCTTCATTTTTCCACACTAACATTTGCAAAAAAGGGTAAAAATAAATCCTTAAAGCCCTGCTCCACTCAGAAAGAGGTTTGGGGTTTTGTGCGTTTCATTGTCACTGTGCAGACAATGGTGATGGGTTGCTGTCTTGCATATGCTGCATATATGTTCCAAACCTTTCAATCCTACATGCGTGGCTTGATGCACAGCCAACAACAATACAGCTGCAATTTTGAATTCTTATTAATTATTCCAAAGATTATTCATTCTCTTATAAGGAGCTTTTGCACATCGTCTTGATGCATTCTCAATCATCCAGGAAAATAAATCTCCAAAAGTTGATTCTGTTCATCTGGACGTAGCGTTTGCACAGTTTGCACAGTTTGCACAGTTTGTAAAAAAGACATATTTTACAGTATCTATGTGTGGAGGATACGTTTATAGACAATTTTGGCCGTACACAACGTGCACAGGTAATTTTTGGAAACTAGTCAGTGAAATTATACATGTCGACCTGATAAAATTATAAAATTGTAAATTCTGAATGATCTCTTTCTAGCTCTATAACACAATAGTGTGACGTTATGTAATTAGTGGGATCTTTGTCAAATGTTTTCTCACCCTTCGTCTGTTCTCAGAGCGAGTTCTCCCTCAGGAGTTGTTATTGTTGGATCTCCTTCAGCAGTGGGGAGCCAGGAGGCCCGAGGTCAGCTTCTACCTCAGACACTGCCCTTCCTGGACACAAGGTACAGCAAAACAAATACACATACACACTGAATTTATTAAAGCTCTCAGTAAAAACTACGCTTATATCCAGCTGTTGGTGTTAAACCAAAAAAAAAAAAAGGATTTGGGGGTATAATTGAAGAGAACGTGGGAAAAACACGGTATAAGTCGTGTGCATGAAGTTTAGAGGTGAGTTCAGGGTCTCGGTCAGTAATTAGCCAGATAAGATGATTAGAGTTACATAATGGCAGGGGTGTGACGGCGAGGGGGCAGACAAATGCTGCTGAAACGCCAGGCGATATTCTGCCAAAACAACTCTTTGATGTGCTGGCAGCCATAAAGAAGAAGTTTGTGAAACCAGGCGGGCGAAATGACCCGATTTTCCCTCGTAAAGTTCTTCATCAACAAATGAGCGATTGTGTAACGTTTGTTGAGAGTTACCGGCCGAAGCATTCATCAGCAGGCGTGTACGGGCGTCACTGTCGCGCTGGTGTGTTTTTGTGCCGACGGGACAACCTCACCACCTGCTGGTTCCCGTCTTGCCCCTCAGTCATTAAAAAGCTCAATTATCATTCATTACAATCTCATTATTATCGTCTGTTAGCGAGCTGTGAAGTCTTTTCAGAAAAACGAATTAATCACCACCGAGTTTTTTTTCATCTTGGCTCAGCCCGTTAAAGCTTTCTCGTGTCTGTTGAGATTTTTTCATTATGGGGTCTGGATCTCAGATTTTATCCAGTCGCAGTTCATGTGCCAGCAGATCTGTGGTAACATAAAAAGAACAGCAGCTCGTTTGCTCTGCTGCTGTGGAGCGCTTCTCTCTCCCTGTGGTCCGCCTGCTTCTTTAGTACAGATGTGGTTTTGCGCTGTGAGCGCACGTAGCTACAGAAAGACTAACATCATCTGTGCTTGTAAGGGATGGATTTGTTGGTGCAGCCCCCTGCGGCAGCCAAACTGTCCCACACTTCTGCTGCCAGCTTGTGTTTGGCTCTGCACCTAATACAATAAAACAGCTTCTTAAATGAGCCAATAGCTCTCCAGGGACTGGAGCATCACATTACCCTAATGCATTACCTGCTCCTAGGCTAATTTAGCTTCATCTGCCCTCAGTGCCTTATTGAAGGTGCCTGTGGTGAGTTTGCACTTCCTGTGCAAGGATATCACTTTCCATCATCAAGACTTCTGTAATTAATCCACATTACCTAAAGATTATGGATCCTTCCATGGAGAGCAAACTGGTCTTATTTGAGTGGAACAGAGGTAACTTAATAGAAGCAATATGGCCCACACCACAGACTGTATATGAGTGATGGATGTAACCAATGTGTGCTTGGTTACATCCATGGTCCAAACAAATATGTTTGAAAGAAGGATATAGGCTAACGTTTGCAAGATGCATGCACAGGCTGTGAGTATCACAGAAACACGACAAGAATTTCACTGAGCAGTTTGTTAGTTCAGAAAACCAAATTATTTTTAGATATCTGTATTAAACTCCACCACTTGGTGCAGTCATTCATTCCCAACCCAGAGAAGCAACCCTCCTCACCTCAAAGGGAGCCATAGCTCATCATCAGACTAGGATACCTCCTGGATCCCTCTGAGGTGAGGTGCATGTCTGCTGAGTGGGAAATCCTGACACTTCTGGAGTGATTACATCAAAAGGAAGGTCTGAGCATTTCTTCCCAGACTGCTTCCCCGCGATAAGAGTCAGAATATGGATGGACTGATGGATCGATGTCCCACGGTGAAAACCAGAGTGTAGAGTACACAGTATATTTAGTTATTGATCTGCTTGATGTGAACTTTCTCTCTGCTGGTGCTTAAATACAATTTTAACTACTTTATTGAATGGGGAGTGCAGCTGTGGCTGCTTTATTGGCTGGAGGGGAAAGTTGGAGCTGCCTGGGATTAGCCCAGATTGAACCTGTCTCATCTTAGTAGATCTAAGATGAATCCTGCAATTAATAGATTCGACTTAGAGACTTTAGACTTAGAGCTTTTTATTGTCATTGTGCAGTTTCTTGCACAGCGAAATTGGGTAGCTGAACCACAAAGGTGCTAAAGTAAGAAGAAGAGAAACCAATATACAATGAATGCGGAAAATAAATAAATAATTAAATAAATAGAATAAAATAAAAAACAGTGTATATGTATACATATGTGAGTGGAACTATATACATGGTGTATGTGTAGGAAACATTGAAACAGACTGGGACCAAAATAATAGCACATGAGCCAAAAATATTGCACAGAACATGGAAAGACTGAGATATTGCACATAGATGATCAACAGCAGTGTCAGGGTGGATGTGTTGGGGAAGTCTTTACACACTCTTAGTTTGCATTAAGAGTTCTGACAGTTCTGACAGCCCACGGGAATTAAAAACAGATAAATACAGAGCTACATAATTACATGTAATTAAGTTATTTTAATGTATTAGGGAATTAATGAAATAGTATGAAGTAAGAGATCCAAAAATGTTGAATGATCAACATTAACATGAGTATAGATTTTTCCAATTTTGAGATGAAGAGGAGCACGTCATCAGCATACAAAAAATATCTTGTAGGGCACAGAATCTGTTTGAAGTGCTGTTGTACTATTATGGTTTCTTATGGCCAAAATTGACCAAATTTATAAAGCCCTGTCCAAGTCCAAACTCTTCTAAGACCTCAAATGAATAAGGAAACTCTACCAGATCAAAAGCCTTCTCTGCATCCAAGGACATAATAAGCTCCTGTATCTTATTCACTATAGAAAACTGGATAATTGTAAGTAATTTTCTCATGTTTGTAAGAGGTGCTCTGTTTTTAACTAAACCAGTCTGGTCTGATTTAACTAAGAGAGGGAGATAGTTCTCGAATCTTTTAACCAGGATTTGGGGGAAAGTTTTGCCGTCAACATTGCTTAAGCTAGTTGGGCGATAAGAGCCTCACTCGTCAGGGGGTTTATCTTTTTTTGGATCTCAGGCTAAATCAAGAGCGATGCCAGTTGGTTTTATAGTAAAACTTCACATCCATCTGTTTCCCCTTTTTTCTGGACTGACTCTGAAGTGACACCTTCTTGAAGCACAATTTGACCAGAGTGCAAAATGAAAAAAAAAGGAAGGACCTTACAAGATGGATGAATCGGACAGCTCCATGGATGGGTAGAATAACTCTTATAAAGATGAATATCCTGCCAAGATTACTTTATTCTGTTCACTTGTTACCACTATATATTTCTAAGATAGCAAAAGAGACTGAAAAAGACTTTTCTGAATTTATTTGGCAAGGGAGAAGACTGTGCAGCTCTCTGCAGAGGTTTATCCTTCCCTAACATTAGACATTATAATTGGGCGTGTCATGGCAGGCTCATCCATGAGTGGCTTTACTGTTATCTTAAACTCCTTTTGAGAAATGGGGATGTAATGCCTTTGATTTAGTAGGAGAGCTTACACGTAGAAAATAAAAGACAATCCAATTCTTCCAAACACAATGATAAGCTGGCGAGATATAAACAGATATAAATTGGTAGGAAGGATTTAGTTAACCACATTACCTCCTCCTCTCTGCCGTGAATTTGCTTGTATTTGGATCCTGGCGCAGAAAAGGTGTCAAACTAACAGCAGACCTGTTTGACGACAATAACAAACTTATGACCTTTGCCCAGTTTCAAAATACCTTTGGCCTTCCTCAGAAAGATTTTTATGCATATCTTCAAATTTGTCACTATGTGACGTCGCAAGATTCCTGCTCACTTCCAGGCTCCACAGAAAAATTATTGTGAAGTTTACTTTAAATAAAGGTTTTATTTATTTTACAACATCCTGCAGAAATAATATAATCACAATGCTGGGAATGTTCTCAGGATGATTTACAGAAAGCCTATGGTGAGGAGAAATGATCCCATTCCTTATTTCTAAGTAATAAATAAAGGAATTCAATATAAGATAATACATAGAAAATATGGTGTCCTGTGGTAAATCAAATACATTCCAACAGGTCACCCCCTAGGAATGTGTACTCACTGTTTTTGGGAATGCCCTTATATTTCCAAGTTTTGGAAATATGTAGTTAAAAAATAAGTGAAGTTGTAAAAAGTAAAGTTTGTAAAGATCCTGGGCAATTTTTATTGGGGCTGCCCAGTGATCTATGTGCTGACATTCAACTGAAGATATTAATATGTCATAATAATTAATTATGACATATAAGGACAGATAAGTGGATCCCGTTTTTCTTTTTGAGTGCAAAAAAAGGATTTTCTCTCTTTTTTTTACTATATTGTTATCGTTCTTTTTGTGAACACCAATTATGTCGTCAGTATTTGCTGTAAATATTCTCTATTTTGAAAATAAAGTGTTAAAATAATAATAATGATTAGTATGCGGTGTAATTAAGGCCGAGGCTCTGTTTCTGTGTGTGTCAGTCACATGTCTGCCAGGTCACAGGGCTCAGCGCACCCAGGTCACAGTTTTAATATGCTGTTTCAATATCTCTGCACACATTTCTTTTCATTGTTCATTTATATGCAGGAGGTCAGCAGCCTTTGGAGCAGAGCTGGACCACAGCAGCAACGGCAGAAAGTGCTAATGACAAGGTTGGTGCACGCACGCACACACACACACGCACACACACACACACACACACACACACACACACACACACACGAGGAACACGACAGGCCACGTTCTGCATCTCCAATTGGCTCAACCTCAACATCCAGGCTTTCATTGTCTCCTGAGATTTTCATTCTGTACAGTTACAGCATGTTTATACACACAGTGCTGTTTGTATATGTAACTACAAAAAAAATATATCATGCAGTTATTTAAGCATGACATATCAGCTCAGAGGTTTTATTTCTAAAACTGCAGGATTCATACTGATGTGCATGCACCAAAAGAATATTCTGATTTATTAAACTGGGATTGTTTCTGTTCCTCTGAAGCTCCACGTTAGGTTCAGGTTTGTAAAATTTCATCAAAACACCTCTGTTATAAAATTTGAAGATGAGGACTCGGTGAAGAGCTGCAGCACACAAACAAACACCCACAGCTTTGAGACCATCCATGTCAGTTATAACTTCCCTGATTCCAGATAACACACGGCCTCCTCAGGCCACAGCTTTGGGCTGTCTGTGGTTTAACCTGCAGCCAGTTTGGCACAGCGCCGTCATGGCCTGTGGGTTTTGTCATTGTGAGGTTCAGGTTATTTCTCCTGGTTTAGCTTCTGTTTAAGGTTTTGTGTTTTGCTTGGATTTTGCGTTCTTCGTGTTATTAATCCTCCCGCATCTTCTTCGTCGTCATCATTAGTCTCTCGTGTTTTGTATTTAGTTTTCTTTTGTATGTGATTAGTTTTAGCTGTGCCCCATTTCCCACCTGTTTCCTCTTCCATTGATTGCATGTCTGTGTGTTTGTATATAGCCTCAGTTTCCTGTTGTTTTTGTGTGTGTTAGTGCCCTGTGTGTGCTCTTTCCAAGAGTTTGGACTGTTATTTTTGTTGACTTAATTGAAGGTTAGTTTTCATTTACTTTGTTTTGTCTGTGAGTCCTGCATTTGGATTCTGCTTACTGCTAAAAACTGTGGCAAGAGCAACGACTGGAAAAGGAGGGAAATCGTACTAGCACAGAGGTGACAAACATGTAGCCCCGGGGTCAAAAGGTCACCTGGATGTCTTTGCAAGAATGGAAAATGCAGTTTTTTAATAAGCTGCACTACTGCTCCTGGTGATGTCATGTCAGCAGTCTTTTGCATACATAGAAATATCTGGAAAGTCAATTCTAGATCTCGAAAATGGTTAGAACTCAAAAATTCAAAATCAACATGTTTTTGCTTTTGTAGATTCGCTGTGATTTGCAAATGTAATAATAAATGTTGCTGAAACTGCACTTAAAAGATAACTCGGGCTGTTTTTGTAAAAGGATGATGAAATGATGAAAGCATGAAAAGACACGTTGGTTATCATGCAGCAGTTTTACAGGTCCGACCAACTTGAGATCAGATTGCACTGAATGTGACCCATAAACTAAAGTATATATCTGGCAATCTAAAAGGGTTAACCAAGCTTGTTTGTACCGCACATATTGGTGTTTCATGCATGGACAGAGATGGGCAGTAACGCATTACGCGTTACTGTAATCCGATTACTTTTTTCAAGTAACGAGTATATAAGGGATTACTATTGCAAAAACGGTAATTAGTTTACCGTTACTTTCCTGTAGGAACGCTGCGTTACTGCGTTACTAAAACCGTGATTTTTTGCGAGAATGTCTCATGACAGTGACGTAAGCGAGTGTGACGTTCGTGACAACAGCTGTGTGCAGATCAACAATGGATAATATATCGAGTGCAGGAGAGAGTATGAGCGTGCAGCGTTTAAAGCGTGGAAGTACTGACCTTACTTTGAGTTTGATTCCATAAAAAGTGACAAAAACATTAGTGTCCGTTGTGCGTGGGAAGAAAACTTCTTTTTACAGCGAAAAAAAACCCCTAAACTTCCGAGCAAGCACCGAGTAGCTACGACGTAATGCACACCTGCACCAGGGTAAACCTCTGCCTACCCCACTCCTGCTTTACAGGTGAAAATAGAGCAACAGGACCGCTAGTCTTTGATTTTATTTATTTTCTGCTGTGTTTTACTTGCATCTATTTGAAAGACTGAATGTAAACACACAAAAAATATTTTATTTTATGTGCTGGAATGTGCAGAAAATAGGTTTAAATGTTAAACAAATTTCTTCCAGTCAGAGAATGTTTCATATAATTTTTGCTTGATGCATAAAGTTAAAAGATTAAAACTAATAAAACAAGTTTTAAAAAGAGACTTTTCCATTTGATTACATTTTGTATGATGAATTATGCAGAAAAAGTAGAATTGGGCTGAAAGATCTATCACTTTATTACCTATTCAGGTTGTAAATCGTGTTTTAAAAAAGTAACTAAGTAACTAAGTAACTAAGTAATTAATTACTTTTGAAAATAAGTAATCAGTAAAGTAACGGGATTACTTTTTTGGGCAAGTAATCAGTAATTAGTTACTGATTACTTTTTTCAAGTAACTTGACCAACACTGTGCATGGACCAATAGAGATACACTAAGTGTTTATTGGTTAGCTTTACAGGTGGATTTGGTTAGTCATGCCCTCTGTTTGCAGAAATGTTCCTATAATTTATTTTGATAGCTTTTGGGTTTGACTTTCAAAATAAATGCAAGAAACAATCCCAGTCAGCGAAGGATAAAAGACATCTGGCTCTTTAAACTTTCCTTAATAGCATTTAATTTGAGGAATACAAAATAAACCCCGTAGTCGCAGCGAAGTAATTGTATGAGTGTGTCTTTGTGAGCCAGTATTCCCACACGTACAGCACAATGCATGTGCACGTTCGCGTGTATGTATTTGTCTGTGTGTGTAGTGCAGCGGATTAGCCGGGGGATTAGTGACAGTGGTGATTGAACTGTTCTACCAGGAACAACCACGCGAGCACACAAACACAGCACATGCACTATACACACACACTGTAATTGCTGTTTATAAATTCACAAAGAGAAAAAAAGGGTAATTAGTCTTTTGTCACCAGCCTGAGTCAGTCCTTCAGCTAACCATGTTTTGCTTTGCCAGCGTGCCTTATCCTGTTATCTTGAGGTCATGCAGTAAAAAGAGCAGCTGACCTCATGTTTGGTGCTTTTAATTTGTCACTAACAGCTATTTTGAACCATGCAAACCATTGTGTTTCAGCACATACTGCACATTTGCTTTGTATATCTGGGTTAGGCCTCGGCTAGCCAGTCATAGACTGTTTTTGTGCGTATTGGTGTTGGTCAGTCTGCTGGATGGTCAGCCTCTGTGTGTGTGTGTGGGTCAGTCAGTGAAGGTAGGATTAGCTTGGTCCCATGACATAACCAGGCTAAGAGGATTGCTAGTGAGCCAAACAGCTCCTCCTCCCTCTTCTCGTCTTCCTTTCACCTCACACACTCCTTCACACTCTTAAGGTCTCTGTGTTTCTTCGTCTTCATCCTCGAACATTTGCTTTAAAGCAAAAAGATCTGAGGCACAACAAGACAGAGGGGGTGAGTTTTGGTCCATTTCTTTTTATATGGGTGTGTGTGTGTGTGTTTGAAGCTACGTTGATGCGATTTCCACTTCTTTTGACCTTTTCACTTTAGATGAAACAGTAGAATAACTCCACCAAACAGAAGCCAGTCTGAAGGTGACTTTGAGTGAGTGAATAATTGTGTATAAGCTTGTTTTCTCCTCCTTAAACTTCTGAGAGATATTCTCTGACTCTGGTTGCTCTCACACACATTGGCTGGATGCTTTACGAGCAGTTTGTCTATGTGTCAGGGTGGAGCGTTTGGCCGTGTGTCTCACTGTGTGTCAGTGAATCACTGTGGTTTACATCTTGTGAAAACAGGGTGTGGCTTCTTCTTGTTTGACTGTGTTATTTTGTCTCTGTGTGAGTGTGTGTGTGTGTCAGCCTTACTTTGGGATTTGGAAGCGTGTCTCCGAGTTGGGGTGTAGCTGTTGGCGCTGTGTAATCATATCCAAAAGCGCTCACTCACTTACGCACACAAACGCACACCAGATGCTGTTTCTTGCCACAGGATGATGTAAAGATGACAGCGATGTGTGAAAGAGATCGGCGTGTAGTAGTTTTTAGAATTGTTATTCACTAATTACAGTGATTCATCTCTTTAATTTTTGACTACAACAATCCAGGATAAGTGAGTATTCCCTGTTTTCTTTAAAAAGTAGAGCAGACTTTGTCATTCTCCGACAAAAAAGGACAAACACATGAGCTCCAAGAGCAGCCTAGTAAAGTCAGTCGAGTAAAGACTAATTTATATTTGATGGTTATATTTTATCGATTGTAGTGACATTTTTTACCTGTATTTGTGGTTCCTGGATGAGGATTTTAGTTGTGATATTTTCATCTACGCCACAAGGTTTTCAGTCTATCCATCATTACGTGTGTGCACAGCTGCAGAGAAAATCATGTAGAGTTTTATTTATGCCTCAAACTGCTCAGATTTTTTTACCACAGACTTTACCACAACAGATGTTTGATTTGGCACAGATTTATTGTTATATTTTTTAGCGCCATTCTGACGCAGCATTTTCATTTATCTGAATTTGGGACCCGCAATAGAAGATGACTGGCTTGTGAGGCTGGGTTTGTGTCTCCTTCTGGTCTCAAACTGGTAATCTTTTGTGTGTAAGGCATATATATTAGGCCCCAATCACAGGAGTCTAGAGACCAGCCAGTGACGCCTTGACAATCACCAGTCATGAGGGATAAATATGTTTTCCCCAACTGGATTTTGGCGCTGGACTTTGCTATCAGTCATTAAGTGAAATTGGTTGCAAAAAGGTTTGTAGTACAGCAATGAAAACCTCTTTGCAGTTGTTTTGGCCACTAGCAGTTTGACCTGGTTGCCCACAGTTTGAAACAAAAAAACACGACTCGTCAAGCAGTAGTGAAACTGAGAAAGCTGTGATGTACCTTTTGAACTGTGTTGATTGTAGCAGAAAGCCACACCTTTCTCTGGAGCTCGGAGAGTAAATGGCGAGCGTTTGCAGACAGGTCATCGTGTGGATCAATGTGGATTATGGATCAATTTCACCTGGCCAGCAACCTCCTGTAGCCACTCACTGGTTACCGAATTTCACAGTTTTCCCCAGTAATCTTTGGTGGTCTGAAGCCTTAACTACTGCAACACGGAGCCACAAGTCAAAAAACATTGATAGACATTTACTTGTAAACTGAAAGTTTTTGAAGTATTAACTCTGTTTGCTGGTAGCATATAATCAGCTATTAGCAGTGTTGGGAAGGTTACTTTTAAAATGTATTCCATTACAGAATACAGAATACATGCCCCCAAAATGTATTCTGTAACGTATTCCATTACGTTACTCAATGAGAGTAACGTATTCTGGATACTTTGGATTACTTAATATATTATCATGCTGTTTACAACTACATGAATGTACTATTGCTGTGATTTATTACTGTTACTGAAGGTCCGTGGCTCCGAACCGTAGTAAAGGGACCTCTGGCTAATATGGTGGGTTCTGTGTCGGCTCGTAGCCGAAAACTAGCTTTACTTTGTTGTCTGGGTCACTTTGCTAGCGAGAGACAGAGAGAGGCGTTGAAAGGCTGCTCCAACAGAACTTACTGTTTTTGGAGGAAAACACGAACACGGTGTACAGTCGAGTCTTAATAGCTTACTTACAACTGGGCTCGTCAGGCTCTCTTCTTGGCTGCAGTGGTTATTATTATATTTACATGCTTCCAGCTCCCGTTTTTTCCTTTTCCTCGTACTTTTCCTTTTTCTCCCTCCCTCGCTCACAGACACATAACGTGTATGGCAGTCCATTCTCACTGCAGCACGGACTACACTGCCCATGATGCTACATTCTTTAGAGCTATACCTGTAGCATTCTACCTGTTAGCTTAGCACAACAACAACAAAAAGTCGCTCTCTCACCCAGGAAACACGCAGAGCGAGAGCGTCACCCTGTAACCATGGCAACCGTAACGCTGCCGCCTGGAACAACAGAACGTAGCTGTCAAACAAAACCCAAACAGTCCTGACCTGCCACAATATGAAACAGGGAAGTACCGCCGTGTAATCCATTTATTTCAACAAAGTAACTGTATTCTAAATACCACCTTTTTAAACGGTAACTGTAACGGAATACAGTTACTCATATTTTGTATTTTAAATATGTAACGGCGGTACATGTATTCCGTTACTCCCCAACACTGGCTATTAGCATACACCAACCTGGTCAGGACCCAGCTAGTTTCTAACAATATTAGGGAAAGGAGGGCATGGCTGTCTAATGACCAGTCCAGATGGGGCTGGTTGGGAAATGTGTCATATTTTTATGCTCGCATCTCAGGGAAAAAACAAATCAAGAGGATTTGGCATGGCTCTGAGTGGTGCATTTTGTTAGCATATACTGTCCTGCTGTAGTACTGATGCATAATAAATTACAGATGAAATTAAATTTTCATGCTGACATTAACTGCATCAGCCTGTGCCCTCAAACTGTGCCGCTCTTTGAAGGACTGACACGTACTCTAAATTAGAGATGGTCGCTGTGTTGTTTCACTTTATTCTGTTTAGGAAAAACATGTTAGCATATAGTTTCTCATCTGACTGACACAGTGCTAGTTGCTCAATAAATGAGTAGCTGTTACTACTTAATGCTGGTGTCTTGCAGGCCTTTCCTTTTGCAGCACACCCTCTTACAAACCTCGCCCCTGACCTCAGAGTAACCACGAGGGCCGTCACACACTTTAAGTTAAGGCACAGAATTCAGTTTGCTGATCCTGCTCTGTGTAACTCAACCCCATCCAGCTGCATGTGGGAGCGCTGCTGTGGGATATATTAAGCAGTCAGGTGTGTCTGAGCGCTCTTGACCAAACACACATCAGGGGATGTGTTGATTTAAATTAATATGAAGCCTTTCAAAGTCCAGGGTCAGGGGCGTCTGCGGACTCGAATTGCCTCCTGTGACGCAAGTCCAGGTGCTGCTGTGCCGAAGCTTCCTATACTCTTAAATTAAATGCTGTTAACTGCTTTGCCCAAGGACACAGTCGGGTCACATGATGGACAAGTTCAAAGATGAGCTCTTTCAGTTATAGGATGTTTGCAGCCACCAGGCCACCGTGCTGTGTGGATGTTGGTTACTGAAGCTCTTCTGATAACAGAGCTTTCCCCTTTGGTCCGGCCTGGGGCTTCAGGAATGTCTGAAGGCTGTTATTGTAGATTTAGAGAAATATTTTTACTGGAGGTGCACAGCAGATAGGCAGGGGATGGGTTTTATTACTGGAGGGACCTATGATCAGAACAATGTGTGTGTTTGTATGCATAACTTTGAGCACTGTTGAGAAAGGCAGTGTGCACACACTAAGAAGGTCAAATATCTCCATGTGCTTCAGATTATAGGCACGATTGCACCATGAGAAAGTAGTTTACAGCTGAAAAACACACACTGCTCAGGTTGCCAGGGTTGTCTGACACCAAATATTACTATCCAAGCCTCAAAGCCACCCCCTGCTGTCATCAAAGTAGCCCAATTTTGTTTGCCCTAAACTAGGCCTTCCCCACCAGTTAGAGCCAACAAAACTGACAACCGAGCAAAGCAGGTGAGCGCCCACATGGTTGAGATCAAAACCCAGATCACACACTCTACTGCCATCCAGGCATGTAGATGTTTAATCATTCCTTCAAGAAGGAAACGTGGCACAGCATAAAAAGCACGTCAGAAACTTCAGTCACCTTCAGATCACTGTTTTCCACCTGGACCATGAGTGAGAAAGCAGCTCCTCTGTCTATCAGGAGTCCACGGCACAAATTGCTCTTTTCCAGTCTAGAACCGCTTCCACATGTTCTCGCCAAAAACAAAGAAAATCAGGACAGATAAGTGGATCCAAACTTCTATTAGTAAATATTTTGTTCTCGTTATTCTGTAAATGTGGGCTGTTTCTGAAAAGACACCAAGACAGAACTGGCTCTGCACTGGCACAGCAAAGTGTTGGTGGAAAAGGGTTTTGACGGCCAAAATGTGGATCCTGGAGCCAAACAGAGCACCAGAACACCTCCATCTAAAAGCAAAGTCCAAATATGGATCTTTGAACATCCTCCTGTTGCATCTATAACACTGTATCCACAAAAATATTGAAGCTCTTTATTGAAATCTTTGTGATATGCATTGTTAAATGAGTGATGCAAACCTGAAACGGACTATTCGCCTGCTGTAAAACATTTAGAACAACAATACAACGATGCAGGCCGCAACAAGAAAACACTTTAAATGTAATTGATGTTTAGTTACAGAAGTAACTAAGTTAAAAGCTCAGGTATCTCCCTTAAACTTACCCAACTTAGAAGAATGCCCTGTGATCCTCTTCTTAAAGTGGCTGCAGACTGAACTCATTGATGGTGTTTCCATTGCAGCCTGCAGATACTAGCGTCAAGATTTCCATTTCCTTAAAAACCCAAGTAATTTTGCCAACCTTCCCGGAGTCACTCATAGAAAAGAGGTCACGTTTCAGTCAAGTTTGGAAAAACATTGTAAGAATTAAATTATTGGGAGATCTGAGCTTCAACTATTAAACTGTTAAAAGTAACATTTTTGCTATTTCTTCTTGGATATGTGCAAAATTGTCGTATCTAAAATGATTTTAGTGATTTTAACATATCTGTTGGCTGTGATTTCCATTAAAAGCAGGAGGTTGTGAGATTTTTGATGTCTTTGATGTTGTTTCACGAGCCTGAAAGAATAAAACTTAAATGTTCAAGCATACTGCATCTGTATAAAGCACTAAGCAACTGTTGCAGGGAAAATGATACAAAGTTTCCATCCGTTATAAAGAAATAACACTCACATCCTAAAGTACAACATGTTAAAATCAGTGTTGCTGGTTATAAATAGTTGACATAGCTCAATATACTCAATATACTAGACACACAGCACAGTCACGCCCATGGAGGGCTGCACCCAGAGCAGGAGGAATAACTAATGTGTGTTTGTCTGTGTGAAAGATGAAAATGTGTGATGCAGCATCTGAGTCACATGTCACTCTGTGTGTGTGAGTGAAAATATGACGCAGCAGCAGTCAGCTGTTAACTGTATAGTGTGTGCGCCATGCATACCACCACAGCCATTGATCATCTTCACCTTTTTTACACCGCACATCTGGAGCAGGAGGCAGAGGTTGATGAGAGCAGCTACTGCCCCGTCAGGCTGTGGTGCAGTGATTTTCCTTCTGAGAGAAAGTAGGAGAAAGAAAAAGGGAGGTGTGAGAGGAGAGAGAGGGAAAGAGAGTGAGAGAGGATGTCGCTGCAGCAAAAAGCCAGCTGCAGAGAAATGACAAGGACTGAGAGAAAGAGAGATGAAAGAATACAGATATGGAGAAAGACGGGGCTTAATAAGCTGAGAGAAAAGTGATGGAGGAGTGGAGACGGCTAGATGATGAGACTGGAAACTGAGAGCAATAACAGAAAAAGAGGGTGATACTGAAAGAAAACAGAAAACGAGGGAGGCGATGAGTTCCTTCTCTCGTTTCGCACCTATTTGTGTTTTTTCATGTTTACTGTGGCAGTTGAAAGCGGTGTCACATCGGTGGGATTTGCGCTCTGTAAAAACGTCACATGAGAACACACTAATAATCGAGAGTTTTTATGAGAGAGAGAGAGAGAGAGAAAGGAGGAGAAGGGAGGGTGTGTGGGCCGAGCGAGTGAGGGAGAGGGAGTGTCGTAAATCTCAGCACATCACCAGGCGGACGAGAGGGAAAGTTGTGATAAGGATCGCTCTCATTTCCTCCTCTTTAAGCGGTTCTCGTGCGAGCCTCCGGCAACGCTTTTCCATCAGAAACCATTAAGGTCCGGCGTGTCTCTGAGACGCTTGTGAGGATGGAGTGGAATGAGGTAGATTTGGTGCAGGAATTTACTGTTGAAGGACAATGCAGCAAAATTAAAGTGCGCTCCTGCAGGATCACATGGGACAGCCTGCAGGTAAATACAGCACAGCGGGATGCTGGTAGGAACTGCATGTTAACGTCAGCGGGGGGCTCGCAGCAGCACAGTCTGCAGGATGTGTTAGAGTGTTTAACAGCATGAGCGGCATGACACTGTGGTTAAGTGTCAGGTGAATTTTTAACTTTCCTGTAGCTGGAGTGCATGTTCCCATTTGAATCAGTGGAAAGCTAGAAGCTGAAGCATTTAGAGGACTTCAGTGGCAGGAAATCCCAGGAAAACTGTCTCACACACTGCTTTGACTGACAAGCCATCCTCAGGCTCAGTCCTGCAGACGGAGATTTTTAAACTGAGGAAGTCAGCAAAACTGCTCAGCGTGTTTACAGAGCAATACGTATCATGTTTGCTTTTCTGAAACCAGCTGCAGTCGAATCTTCAGAGCAGATGCTTCCAAAATGTATTTGTGATGGCTCCAAAAATGTGAAAAGTGCTGATGCATTGCAGGGTTCTAGTTTAGTACATCTTCAAATAACACACGTGTACTCCTGTGCAAACACTCGTGATACAAAAGCAATAGAAAGAAAACAATTACTTCTCTTGCTTAAAGGTGAAATAGGAGCAGGCTCGGCTGTGATGGAGAGCAGAGGCAGAAAAATGACAAAATAATTGAATGAATAATGTGAAAAATGGAACAAAAATCATACACGGCAGGAGAAATTTTACTAAAACATATTCAAATGAACAGCTCTAAAAGGTTCTCAGTGCTGGCAGTAGTAGGGTTGTTATGCATGGAGCATGAGGAAGAATGCTGGCAGCTCATCCAGGTGACTGTACGGGCATTAAGCTGTCCATCATCATGCATGACTTTGAAACTGACTGCTGGTCACTAGTGGGCATTTTAGGCTCTGGTTGCCTTGGTAAGCCACTAATGTATTTACCATGAGGTCATATATCAATCAGTGGCATCCTGCACTCTGTGGAAGTTGAGAGAATTTATCTCAGGTCCTGCCCACATTATGTCACTAGGTGCCTGAAATCTATATATGGTCTCTGGACGGCTTTATATCAGAGTACAAATGAAGTGTATACTCACTTTAGGTGATCAGAGCTGTGCCTGAGCATGTTTGACCCCCAAAGTCAGACCATCCATCCGTTCTGCCCTGTCTGACTTTAACAGGTGGGTCCGAGAGGACATGTTGTGCATGTTGTAACTATGTAGAACTTCAGCATTTCTGAAGTTTAACTGAAAATCGCCATGTTAACAAATTCATAAATCGATAAGGCCGATGTGAAACGACACCAATTAAAGCATAAATACATAAACTCGCGAACCTCACGATGCTCTGCAAAAGCGCTTTTCTTCATGATAAAAATGCAGAGCGTGCACTAAAAGAAGAACTGAGAGGAGAGAGAGAAAGGAGCGGTGGACAGAAAAGACTGAAGAAAGCTGTTGCGCAGTTTCAGTTTAGTCTGCGTGGAGGGGAGGCTATCAGGCTCAGGCACGGCACAAGACAAGTGTGCCTAGTCTGACTGCATCCTTCATCAACCACGTATGGTTACTGCATGTAAGCATAAAAACTCCTTTTTGCTGCTTGTCTGAAGCCCCACCCTGTGGTTCCATCTATGCATTATATGCATTTTAAAGAGATATCAGACTGAAAGGGTTAAAAAAATATAAAAATCTTAAAGTGTCTTATGCTGATTGGCTCTGATATCACTCTTGAGATATGAGAAAACAATGCAATTATTGTTGCACATCAAAGTGAGGAACCACAGGGTCCCAAAAGTCAGCAATTGGCTAATATGTGGCGACGCTGCCTGGAAAACCTTGTGTATTGTGCATAATGTCACTGTCTAACACATGATGTATTACAGTGGAATACACTATGTGTGCATTATGTGTCCACGGTCTATAGCGCAGTGTGGCTGTCAGGGCTATTAATCACCAATACTGATATTTAGCAGCACTAGTGCTGCCAGAGTTAGAGCTTCCAGTAGTTAAATTGATGATGATTTTAATTTGTTTCACTGATTTCACAACTTGTGTCATAACCCAAGGGCGCTGTTCAGGCTAATGGAGTTATTCATCAGCGCCTCCCTTAGTCACGGCGCATCTAAGTCTCCACTTAGACATCAATATTTTTTCACACATTTAACAAAATTTGCAGTGGCCTCCGTCCTCTTCGACCCTAATTTAACGTCTGGAAACTATTTCTGTCTTATCACTGGAAAAAAAATCATTTTTACTTGAACTACTCAACCCTTACTCCAAGTCCCATTAAATGCCAGTAACAACAGACTCTTCTGTCTCCAGTTTCTGTGTCCGATAATCGGAGCAGTCCCCAAATTCCGGCCACTGAAGTACTGCCAATAATCATATTCAAGTCAAACAGACTTGATGTAGCTCTCACAGAGAAGACTGTAGATTATTTAGATAAAAAGACTGATTTGGGATTTTTTTTTCCTTGAGCGCCATTAAAAAATCCATCCATGGTTTCAAGCAGACATCTGGCAAAAACCTGCAATGATCAGAACTCAGAACTCACATAAGTAACAATGATTTTAGTGCACTGAACATAGATGAACTGACCCTTTAAAACTGTGTATCCATAGACTGAGTATAAAGAAGGAAGTAGCCACTGTAATGTCAGCCAATAACATTGTAATCGCTGGTTTCTGAAGCATTTTGGCCATTATCATTTCAGCTTTTTGAAACCAGATGACACAAGTGAAAACACACGACAAAGAAACAGAAGGACATTCCATACTCAAGGTCTCAGGGTCACTAATAAGGACCATAATTTATAAAATGAACATCATGTTTTATTACATTGGACTTGAAACTAGTGATTGAGCCCATAAACTCAACAGAAAAGAGTTTACTAAAGTAATCACGAGTCAGTTGCCAAGAATTTTATCCAATCTGTCTTGTTCTTGAGCGACCGCCCCCTGCTGGCCTTTACAAGAGATTCCCATTTAAGGCCCATCTGCACTGGTTTTACTGTTTAGACCTCTATTACTAATACTCTGATACTCACTGTTTGTGAGCATATCATTTATACTAATAACCATCACAGATTTTGCCATACTCGTTTATATTACTTATAATGTTGTCCCACCACAATCTGTTAGCTCTGGTATTCCTCAGGGTTTCATCTCAGGTCTCGACTGATTCCTTTTAGATGATCAAACTGCTCTAATAGATATCTGTGCCGTATAAATAATCTATGATACTAATCATATAGTGTTTCCTCAGCTGACCAAGGAAATAAATACTTCTTGGTGATGTGATGCAATAAACTAAGCATAACTTAAAAACAAGAAGCTTATAAAGGCAGTACCATAAAATCAGCTGCAGTTAAAACTAATTGTTTATAATATGTTTCACGCACGATCTGATATCCTCGTGTTGGTGTTGTTCCCAGATCATCATACTAAAGGTTGTTCCAGGATCAACATTGCAAGTGACCAATCAGAATGTTGTGATGTCATACTTTTGCGACTTCGGGAAAAACCGGCGTAAAACAAAAAACTGTACTTAAGCTGCGAGAAACCGCCTTTGTCCGCCGATCAACGGACCCTGACCCTGACCCTAACCCTTTAATAAACGCTAAGCAGAATTGATATTGTCCTTGCAACATTGGAATTTCATAAATGCACAAATGGGTTGGTGCGCAAAAGAATAACGTCACAATAATGTGATTGGTCACTTGCAATGTTGAACCTGGAACAACATTTTCATGATGATCTGGGAACAACACCAATACGACGATATCAGATCATCCATGTTTGCACAGTCTTTTAAAAAAATTATTCACAACACACATTCTCGCCCGGTGATGTTTGCAGACGGCTCATCTGTTAGGGGTTCAAAATTGGAAACAACAGTCACACGACGAGTCTTAAAAATGGAAGATGTTGATGGGAGCAATATTTCAATAGATATCAGTGTACAGAGTCTTCATCTTTAATGCTCATGCATTCATTTGCCCATAAGACAGTTTCTGTTTTTGGAGAACATCATCTGAGTCATAGTATTTTATTTTATTCTATTGTATTTTATTGCATTCCAGTGTTTTCTAATTTCTGCTACATAACTTTGCACTTTTGCTGTAACAAAACAAATTTCCCACCTGTGGGACTAATAAAGGTCATCTTATCTTATCTTATCTTATCTTATCTCATCTTATCTCATCTCATCTTATCTCATCTTATCTCATCTCATCTCATCTCATCTTATCTCATCTCTCTCATCTCATCTCATCTCATCTCATCTTATCTCATCTCTCTCATCTCATCTCATCTCATCTCATCTCATCTCATCTCATCTCATCTCATCTCATCTTATCTTATCTTATCTTATTTTGACATTTGGAAAAGCTTCAGATTTGAGATTAACTTTGCATAAGAATACAGTTGCAGCACACTAGGCGGAGTTTGTTCAGCCCAAATGGGAGTGATGGATGATATTCATACGTCAATATTACTCTGGATGGGAGGTTAAACTAAACGAAGCTGTAAGCCTGTCTGAGGTTTAATAGTATGATCGCATTTTTAATCCCAGGTTGAAACTCCATTTTCTCTGTCCTAGGATGGCTTAAGTTGATGAAGTGTATTATGTCATAATCAGTCATTCACACGCTGATAGTAGAATACCTCCAGAGGCCAGGCCTTTCTGGTGTTGTAGGAGTCAAACTGTCAAACAATAATTATTAAATATTATGATACTGTACTGTTGAAAACTATTGTAATCGTGGAGCCGTGTTCTGATAACCTGCCTATTAAAGGACAGATGTAGTCATATCCAGCTTGTCTGACTTCACTGTGAACTGAATGAATATAATATAACACCCCAGGTGCAGTGTGTGTCTGTGTGTTCATAAGTAAATGTGCACAATAGTAGGATGTAGCTGGGTTGAAACCTTCCGCTGTTGTCTGCTAAAGGCATTCCTCCCCGTTTCCCCCCCTCACACGTACACACAAACACACATCAGTCTCTAGAAAGCACTCTCCCAGAGATGTTGATATCTGTAAGGAAATGCTGTGAGGGAAAGGGGAAGATTCTGGCAATTTTTTTTCTTCTTAACCCTAAACTATAATTCTGTCGCTCTTCCAGAGCCACCAGCTGCCTGCCTAATAACATTCAGTGAAGCTGCTCGGTGACCTAAAGTGTGAGGTGATATATGTGTGCAGCTGTGCTTTATCTCCTGTCACTGTTTGGGCTTTCATCTCGACAGCAACAGTGAGACGTGTAATGGATGGAAACTGTGGGAAAACACTGTCTCTATGTACATAATATATTAATGTATAACCCCTGTGTGCCGGTGTAGGTTCCCCGTGTGGAGCTGACCCTCTCTGAGCTCCAAGAAATGGCCACAAGACAACAACAACAAATAGAGGCCCAGCAACAGATGTTGCTCGCCAAGGTAAAACACTCACTCATACTGTACACGCACACACAGCTGCTGGATGGATCGCCTGTCAGTTAATGTAAGGTTAGCTACATTAGAGTCTGTCTGAAAAGGTCGGCTTTGAGGCCCCTGGAGCCTCAGATGAATGTGTGTGCGCATCACATCGCATGCATCTTTTTTTTGTGTGTGTGTGTGATTGAGTTCAGGGTTTGAGGAACGACGTGGGAGATTGGCTCTGGAGGAGAGGTGTCGTTTTCAGACGTAGGCTGGGGAGAATTGAGTTAAGAGTTTTTCCGAGGCTGCAGTTTCTTACATGCACCACACAGGAGATAGTCTGGTTCAGAAATACTCAGCGAGGTTTACCTGAGGGAGCTGCCTGGGTGGAGCGTGCATGACATGACAGCTGCTCTCCAGACTATTACCAGCGCTCTTCTCACATCAGCACAAATCGATGAAAACTCGCACAGTTGAAGGTCACAGTAAGTTTGTGCTGGGGAGTTTGCACGTTAACCCCTTAAGCCCAAGGTGACATGGGTCAAAATATTGCTACGCCCAGATTAAGGTATTTCGTTGTTGTGTTTTTTCAAGTACATATATACCCAGTCAGTTGTAGATGTGCACATGTTGTTGATGTTGAAGGGAGACGGTTCGAGCAGATCTGAGAGACTGGACAGTGTGGGTCTTTATAGTGCGTCTGTTTTGTCATGAAAGAGTTTCTGTTTTAGAAGAACATAATTTGGGTCGTTTGAACATTTGGAAAGCCTTCACATGGGAGCTGAACTTAAAAATAGGAACGCAACTACAGCACCACAGGCTCAGTTTGTTCTAGCTCATTTCAGAGTTGGAACTGTAAAAGCAAGTTTTGTTTTTCCTTGCAGCCGGCTTTGTTGCAGAAGACTGAGCTGTCAAGTTGACAACATTGTGATTAAACTACATGATACTTTTCTTGTAATGGAGAATTTGTAGCTAGGCTGACCATAAAAAAGAAGTTAGACTTGTAGAAATGTTGTTTGGTGGACCTGAGATTTTGGTCCATATTGATGTGCAACACGTTCTCACTCCCAAAGCGTAACGTTTTACGCTAGGTGACAAATCGTCAACATATTACGTTTTCGGCTACCCACCACGTTCCTAAATGACGACCTCGGAAAAATGAGGAAATGTGAGAACCGTATGGACTCAATCTACACATGTTCGCTCTTTTTCTTCAAATCACTTAGAAACAGGCTATTTAACATCATTAAAGTCCTGGTTAAGATCAGGGAAAAGGTTATGGTTAGGGCTAGGGATAAGGTTAGGTTTAGGGCTGGAATACAGGGCTGGAACGTCTATCACCGCGGGAGCGTCATTGCACTGGATTTCGGCCATAACCCGCCGCGTACCATAAGAACGCCGAAGGTCTCCTTTTGCGTTCCTCAGGAACGCCCCGGGACGTGACAAAACGTTGGCATGTTACGCCTCGGGAGTGAGAACGGGCTCTGATGTGATAGCCTCACACAGTCGCTGCAGATTTATCGGCTGAACAACCATGACGCAAATCCCCATTCCACTTCATCCCAAGCATGCTGTAGTGGACTAAAAGTGAACTCATTGTCATGTAAAATAAACTAATAGGAGATTAATTGGAGTGTGAGATAAGTACACTGTGGTCACAGAGGTATGGACATGGTCAGCAACAATGCTCAAGTAGGCTGTGCTATTTAAACAATACTCGGTTGGTGCTACCGGGCCAAATGTGTGCCAGGAAAATATCTCCTGCACTATTAAACCACCAACACAAGCATGAAGCATCGATACAAGGCAGCATAGACCCATGCTTTCATGTTCTTCTCTCCCCCCCTCTGGGCGACGCCTCTGCTGCATTTCCTGCAGGACTGAGAGGAGGAGAGCCACCTTTGTCCCCAAAGCCACTCTGCTTTTTAACACCAGCAGATAAGACCATTTCCCACACCAGAAACTTAAACTACTCTACACTCTTTTCATACTACTGACACTTTATTTACTTTTAGTCACTTACAGTTATTTATTCACCTTTCAGTCACTTTAATTTAAAAACTGTGTCATTTTAAAACTGTATATTCTGTGTATTTATTGTCTCACTCTTATCGCTTGTTCTTATTGTCCTTCTCGTCAACGTTATGCTGCTCTGTTGTAAGTTAATTGCCCCTTGGGGATAAACAAATACTGCCTGGATTCAGAACAGAGGTCTTTACCAAAGAAAGGGGTAAAGACGCTTCTTTTTTGATGTGGTGTGAACTCGACTTTTTCTCACTTTTGACTCTTTTGGCTGATGTTTAGAAAGCTTCAGGGCTGCAGCACATGTGAGAATATATCTGGAGACACAGATCATGGTCATTCAGCCCCATCCCCAGATTCAGGAAGTGGCCCTCTGAGTTAGCAGGAAATTAGTTCAGCAGGGACCTACAGCTGCTGGGAAGTTTACCCAGTATTGTACTCCAGGAAGGAGTCAGGAAAGTGAGCCAAACGGCATTCATTTGGTAAAGTTTTCGATAAAATGCATCAACCACAAACTTTTATTTGGCCATTTTGAGTTTTTCAAGACTGCTGTGGAAGTGATTTTTTTTGCCTGTCAGTTTAATGCTGATATCCAGCTTTTTTTTTTTAAAGCAGCAGTTTAACTGCTTCTGTAATTTGACAGCTATTAAGTGTTTCCTTCCAGCTTGCTCAAGCATTTCCTTGCTGGATGAAAAAAATTCCCAGGCGCTGATGTAGAAACATTTTCTGTCTTCTCAACATTAATATAGCGAAACGTAGATTGATGACTTCCTGGAAAATAAAAAGTCGAAAACATAAAAACTTTTATTCCTGCACTACGTCTGTAAGTAAACACCCTCCTGTTATGTAATGTGTTAGCAGGGCGGCTTCCTGCCAACATGCCCTTTTTTCCTCCCCTTTGTGTGTGTATGTGGCAGAGAGACACACACAAACGCATGCACACACACACAGGTCAGCCGTACTATGTACCTGCAAAATACAGAGTGAGTGGTGTAAACTGCTTCACTCAGCATCACACATCACAGCCTTTCTCTGTCTCCTCACTGTAGTTTATTGTGTGTGTCAGATACATAGATACACACAAGCTTAAATGAAAATCAATAGCAGCTGATGGTCTTCGGAGTTGGATGTGATGATCGGGTGAAATAAACTGCATGCATGGCAGTTATTATAGTATTATGCTGTTGACTAAGGATGTGCACGGCCAGATGATTAAGTGTTCCTGCCCTCACTATTCAGCACTGAAAACACTTCTCATTTAAATTAATAATTTATATTTTATGAATGCATAAGACCAGCTGACTGTTAGGTCTAACACATGGGCATCCAACATGTGGGCCACGGACCAGTACCTGCACACCAAATGGCCCAGTTTATCCCACTAGATTTCTTTGCAGTTTGTGGAAACTGTACTTAAGTCGTTAAGTACTCCAATTCACTGTTGCTCCTGGTAAAGTGATGCCAGCCTTTAATTAATTCCTCATTAATGAGGAATCTGACATTCTGTTCTTTGGTAAAATATTAGACGAGTGGGGTAACTGGTGTCTCCAAGTTTGACTTACAGTTTCAGCTTTATTAAGATCTTAAGGCTCAAGTAAAAGTTGAGGTTGAGATCGATGACGGCTGTGTGAAGCTGCAGATGTGATGGTCCAGAAAATGCATGTTTTATGTAGAGTAAAGATAAACACTTAAACACTGCAATAAGCTGCTGGTGCTAGTGCTGCTGATATATATAATCTGGTAGAGCAGGGCGATATGACCAAAAATATTTATCACGATATACATTTAAAAATTTGCGATAATGATATAACTGACGATATAATTGACACTAGACAAAATACTTTACAACTCCACAACTTTATTAGTGCAAAAAACCCCATCAATGTATTTTCACTTAAACAAGCAGCTGTTTTTTTATGTGCATTAAAGCTATATAAAAATGTAGAAGTGCAAATTCCTCACTGACAGTTTAACCAAAAGGCATTTCCAGTGGAAACTGGCCGACATGTCCTCAGCATAACCATGTGTAATATCCACAAAACTTAAAAAGAGGTTATACACACACAATACGGTAATATTATGTTGAAGCACAGTACGTTTCACTCCGCGAGGCTCCGCCTACGATGCCGTAATGATCTGACAATCCATCAAGTTGTGCGGCTTTGTAGCTTAGCAAAGTCGTACTGAAACATCTGACAGATTTTCGAGCGCCGTGTACATAAAATCGTTTCGAGGTCAGTAAACACAACCAGAATTCATACATAAGGCACACGGGATTATAAGGGGCACTGTCGATTTTCAGAAAAATCAAAGGATTGATTTTAAGTGTGCCGTATTTTCCAAACAACACGGTAATAACGACAGCCCGCTAGCATGCGCTAATAAAATAGTTCTTTGTTGTGTATCTAACGGACGAAAGCTAAACCAGTTCTACACCACTGAAGTTGCAGCATTTTTACAAACCAATTCTGGTTCATCTGTTTCATTCAACAATCCGCTTTCGCTCTTCTCATTCTGCGTTGCAGCCTTGTGCGTATGTAAACATAGGCACTGCGCATGCGCGTTTTACCCACATTCTATCGCGATATTTCATTTTCCTATCGTTGCCCAAAATTACACTGGTATTACCGTGAACGGTATGATATAGCCAGCGTTGGGAAGGTTACTTTTAAAATGTATTCCATTACAGAATTCAGAATACATGCCCCAAAATGTATTCTGTAACGTATTCTGTTACGTTACTCAATGAGAGTAACGTATTCTGAATACTTTGGATTACTTAATATATTATCATGCTGTTTACAACTACGTGAATGTACTATTGCTGTGATTTATTACTGTTACTGAAGGTCCGCGGCGCCAAACCGTAGTAAAGGGACCTCTGGCTAATACGGTGGGTTCTGTGTCGGGCTCGTAGCCGAAAACTAGCTTTACTTTGTTGTCTGGGTCAACTTTGCTTGCGACAGACAGAGAGAGGCGTTGAAAGGCTGCTCCAACAGAACTTATTGTTTTTGGAGGAAAACACGAACACGGTGTACAGTCGAGTCTTAATAGCTTACTTACAACTGGGCTCGTCAGGCTCTCTTCTTGGCTGCAGTGGTTATTATTATATTTACATGCTTCCAGCTCCCGTTTCTGCTCGATGACAGCTCGTACTTTTCCTTTTTCTCCCTCCCTCGCTCACAGACACATAACGTGTATGGCAGTCCATTCTCCCTGCAGCACGGACTACACTGCCTATGATGCTACATTCTTTAGAGCTATACTGGTAGCATTCTGCTTATTAGCTTAGCACAACAACAACAAAAAGGCCTCTCTCACCCAGGAAACACGCAGAGAGAGAGAGAGCGTCACCCTGTAACCATAGCAACCGTAACGCTGCCGCCTGGAACAACAGAACGTAGCTGTCAAACAAAACCCAAACAGTCCTGACTCGCCACAATATGAAACAGGGAAGTACCGCCGTGTAATCCATTTATTTCAACAAAGTAACTGTATTCTAAATACCACCTTTTTAAACGGTAACTGTAACCGAATACAGTTACTCGTATTTTGTATTTTAAATACGTAACGGCGGTACATGTATTCCGTTACTCCCCAACACTGGATATAGCCCAGCCCTATAATCGGGTATTATGTGTGTACAACAGGGTGCATGGTATGAAAACACTCATCTATTTCAGCAGCATTTGAAATAAGATTTTATTTATGAAAAATAAGATTAACATGCAGGTGTGCAAAATGAGAGGGAACGATGTGAAAACACATGCATGTGTTCTCAAAGCACCAAAAACCAGGAAATATTATCTTTCCATTAATCTTCTTAACCACTCAACCAATTCAGGGGTGCAGCGGGGGGGTGGGGCCTATTTCATCTGTCACAGGGCGAAACGCTGGGCACTCCCTGGAAAGGTCACAGAGGAAATCAAATTCACGAGCACCGTGAAATAATTCTATTATCGGTGCATAAACATAAATGTGATTTGTTTTTCACTGAGAACTCATGAAATTTTTCAATGACAGCTTGACAAATAATGAGCCAGACAGCAAACTGGCCAATCAGTCGACAGCACCGGCCTGAATTCATTAGAGACCCAAAATATTTGTGTCAGAGGCTCTTTTAAAACCATTTGAAACATAGTTTTCATTTATATAGTCATTTAGTTGGATTTAACAGGCAGTGCTGAAAACGTAACTGAATAACACCAACACGTTTATCAAATTTGAATTCTGCTGATTGAAGCGCTGCAACAAATCCCACGGTTGCTCCTCTGTTTGTGTAGGATCCTCCTCAGTCAGTGAGCTGATTTATAAAACAGGCTTTCAGGATATCAAAGTGAAAAAGGGCTCAACCTCGCTGAGTTTAGTTGGTATACCAGATAATCTTATTTTTATAACATAAAAATAGCACTTTTTAGTTTTTTTCTGGCTGGGTTTGCAAAACATGATTTAGTTTCTTTAAAACTGAAAATGCCATGCCACTTTTCAAATGAAATAAATGAAAGTCTGGACTCTACTTTCACTGTACTTTTGTTTCCTGCAGGAACAGAGACTGAGGTATCTTCAGCAAGGAGGCAGATCCAACCAGGGACAGTCACAGGTGCGATCCACACCTCTGTTAGTCTCCTTTGAGTCTATACAGCACAAGGACACCCTATTTAAAGTTAAACTCCATGCTTTACTCACAATTGTGTGAGCAATATATTCATCAAACTAATAAAGTTTAAAATACAATAATCTGCATACTGCTTCCTTTATGTGGTTTGTCTGTCGGAGGGCTGATTACTGCTGTCTGCAAGTCTTTTCCAAGTAAAGCAAATACCTGCGCTTTCATTGGATAACCTTCAGAATTCATTTCATTTCATTTCTTCAAATTAAACACATTGTAGCCATTTATTCCTGAAACTGAGACGGCACATAATCAACTAAAACGTGTATTTTTCTGCATCTTGGGTCACAGTTTAGTTAAATTACAGAGCAGGTATCCTTTCAGTATACATAAATGACTGGAACTGCCACCACCTGAGTGTATGGGGAGTTTTTAACCACTTTAAACACTGACTTCTCTTTTTCAGTCTGAAGCTGAGAAGCTGCAGCGGCTCAAAGAGCGAGTGGAGACTCAGGAAGCGAAGCTGAAGAAGATCCGAGCCATGAGAGGCCAAGTCGACTACAGCAAGCTGATCAACGGAAACCTCTGTAAGCCTAAACACCGTAACACTGTAGAGTTGGTGACTGTGGATTACAGGCCCTGAAGTGAACGACTGCATATTAAAAGACCGAGAATTTAACCTCATAAAGCCTTCATGCTGCAGCGTGAGGGATTTTTTTGACCATTTACTCAGTCACTTACAGTGTGCTCGGTGTTTATATGTATTTCTGTAGAATCTGAGCACTAAAATATTAATAACTACAGCGATGTAATTTCAATCTGACTTCCTGCTCTCTGTGTGCAGCTGCAGAGATTGACCATGTGAGCAGCCTGTTTCAGGAGAAGCAGGCGGAGCTGCAGACTGCGGTGATCAGAGTCGACCAGGTACGAAAATCTATTTGGTTTCTATAAACTCTGAAGCAGATTTGATTTGATAAGATATATGTGCATATATATGTATTTAATTTTGGTCTAACAGTTGACTCAGCAGCTGGAGGATTTGAGGAGAGGACGCCTGCAGCTACACTCTGGTGCACCAGGTCAGGGGGCACCCACGGGACCCCAGGGTGCAGGCACTGGTCATAAAGGATCGCCTCTTTCAGGCCCTGCAGCTCTGGAGCTGAGGAAACTTTACCAGGAGCTGCAGGTAAACTATACCCCGAGCAAACACTTGGCCTTTGCCAAGCAGTCTTTACGGCTAATTGAAAAGATGTGCAGTAAATGTTTATGTCTCAATCTGGTTGGAAAAAGAAAGGACACCTGTTCTTCCTCATTATCTACCAACACCTCCGCTGCACCACCAAACCATCTAAGCATGTGGGAACAATATGTTTTTGAAGCTCATGCAAACAAGCAATGCCATAAACACTGTAAATGCCATGAGGTTATACTAGTTTGTAGGGGTGGGGGAAAAATCGATACCGTGTAGCATCGTGATATTTTGTTTGCTAATAATGTATCGATACAGGGACAGCAGAAATCGATATTTTGTTACAAAAAAGGTTTTTGTGCTCTGACTTCAGAGCATGTTGATCCTTTTTCTGAGCAAGAATCCTGACATTCCTTCACTGTCCAAATGTGTTTAACTTTTTTATGGCAGCAATAAACATGACAGTTTACTTATTTTAATTTAAGACATGTTTTATTTTAATTAAGTTCAAAACTTTTTTATTTAATGTAAAATTATATTTTGTTTTAATTTACTTTCAAATTCTTCAGTTGCTGAAGGGGCTGCATAGTTTTCATAAACTGCATAGTTCAGAATAGCTATAACTGTACCAGATGGTTGATTCAGTTAAGTTGGACTAGACTGTAATACAAACCGTTCAGTTTGTCAACAATAAAACTGAAATGAGAGAAAGACTGAGTGTGAGACTTTGATATTAGAGAAAATGAATATTGATAAAGTTTACCTTTATGTACAGAATCTGAATATCGCAAAATATTTTTAAAAAATTGCAATAATATCGTATCGTGGGATGTGTGGTGATTCCCACCTCTACTAGTTTGGTACCTACAGTGGATGTCATGTGGCTGTCTGATCACAGCTATTTTAAAACCAATCAAAAACATAATAAAGATGTTGCAGAAAAAAAGATGTTTAATGCGACCTTCTCCTGCCTGCTTTTGGTGTCAAAAATCATAAATGTGAGTAAAACTTTTTTTTTCAGGCTCGTAACCGGCACAATCTGGAGCAGAGCAGCAAGTTGGCCCAGAATAAGGAGCTGCTGAACAAGAGGAACGCCCAGGTGACCGTGATGGATCAACGCATCGGTGACCTGAGAGAACGCCTGCATAAGAAGAGAGCAGAGGTGCAGTGTGCAAAAAAAAAGAAGTCTGGTCTGTTTTCTTTATCGTGTTATATGAGTCTCATTCTGGGTGTCTGTGTGTGTCCACTTCAGTTAAGTCGTATGAATGGAGGCACTCTGTCCTCCCCTCAAAGCTCTTCCCACCCCGGTGCTGGAGTTTCGGGTCGAGTGGCAGCTGTCTGCCCCTACATCCAGGTTCCATCCGAGGGGAGACAAGAGCCAGGGTACCCGCTCCCAGCTGACCCACCGCCCAAACCCACCCCTCTCAGCCACATTCGCTCCCTCTCAGGTTGGTGGATGTTTTGTGTTTTTCCCCATTTTAAGTCTCTGTGCTTTACCAGACTTGGTTTGTCTTTATCGCTGTCTGACCTCTAACTTCTTCTTCTTCCATTTCTTTCTCCTGTCCTGTTTTTTCCCTCGTCCCCTTCTCTGTCGGTGTCGGTGTTCTCTCCACTGTTCAATGATTTAATGTGGTGGTTCTGTGATTGCTGTTTTGTAATGTGTTGTGGTGCTGGTGTGGCTCTCGCTGTTGTTTTCGTCATTCCGATGGTGGTGATGTTTACGTCTGTGCTGTTGTTTGGTGGGTGTTGCTGTCTCGTGGTTGGTGTTGTCTGTGGTGGTGGGTGTGGCCTTACAGAGGAAGAGAGGAGTGCCATCAGGAAGCCTCCCGGCCAATGGAAAGAGTCAGATTTAGACATCGTCCTGTCAGAGCCCACTGAGCGGTGGGAGGGGCCTCTGTCCCCTCAGGGGGGCGACAGTAACAGTGAGTCCAGGAGAAACCACTAAACAAACTTACTCACCGCTGGGTTTATTGGTGATCGCACGATACTAGCAGCACCTTCAGCCTTAACTCCTCATTTTTACACAAAAAACAAGTTGCTCAGTTGCCAAACGTCATCTTACACAAATCCACGTGTAAAGTATCAAAACAGGGTATGGGATGGTAGTGAAAATTAGAAGTTTATAGGTTATAATATTATTTCAACATAGCACCACATGTTTATGTGAAAAAGAAGGGGATGACCACTCGAAAGATTCACTTAATAGATTTTTTGAGCGGACGTTTAAACATTCGGTTATCTAGAAACTACTTTTTTAGGATGAATATTTGGTGGTATGGCTCCGTAAATATGGCCTCTAAGGAGGTCAGGGTGCAGCTCTTGAGAGTAAGTGGAGACACGCAGCTTGAGTTAACATAGAAAGTTAATGTCAGACGTGTGACAGCAGATTTGGAGCCTTGTAGAAAACACAGTTTTGCAGGTAGGGGACTGAGATTTTGTGTACAGCTCCTCATACACAAGGCACATAACATTCGTGAAATTGGTTCAAATCAGGTCAGAGGTTTCAAATTAAAGCTTGAATATGTGGGAAATAAATCTAGGTATGACACTATTTTATATTTTATATATATATGTATATATATATATATATATTTTTTTTTTTTTTTTTTTTTTTTTTTTTTTATTCATTTATTTATTTATTTTTTTTAGAAAGATCCAGTGATGGTGCTCATTCAGAGCAAGAAGTTATTTTTCTGTCCAAGAATAAGTGTGTGTGTGTGAAAAACATGTTCGTGAGCAGTTATTATAGACTTTATTCCTGCTAATTAGTGCAAGTTAATTAGGAGGTTAGTCCAGCAGACTGCATAGCGATCACTGTCATTTTCAGATAATGGATTTTAAAAAGATTCCAGTATGTTCCAAAATGCCTCAGATGTAGTTGAGCGGTTCAGTTTAAGGAATTGAGTTTACTAAAAGTTGACCTCCGTTATTGTCATGAAGGGGAAATTTAATACAGAGAGCTTAAAATTTCTGTGTATGTGCTTCTAAATGTGTTCATATCTGCTGTAAACTTGAACGTTTTAACACGGGAGTTTATAGGGACTGACTCACTTTTGGAGCCAGCTGCAAAGACCCAAAATAGAAAAGGGCATTCACAGCACACATTTTCTTAATCTGACTCCCAGAGTGGATGCATTCAAACCGAGCACGCTCGTGTTTAAACCGCTATGCAGACCAGATGGTAAAGAGACAAAACATAATTGAATCAGCTGCTCAAAGGACCCTAAATTGTAAAGGTCGAGTGTACAAGGGTGCAGACATGCCATCTGATAGCCAACAGCTGCTCAGGGTTAAGAAGCACAGCTTCAGAAAATAAACCAAAGTCTGGTTTTAGACTTGGTTTATTTATAACGACATCTCTTCCTACACAGTGTGGAAAAACACAATTTAAACTGCTGATATCTATTTTTTTCACCTACACTGAAGTAAAATAAAGAGTCTTCAACCAGCTTTGTTTTAACACCCATTGTGTTCTTCAATCCCAAAGCAAATGCCACAGTTCTATTAATGTCGCTGCTTATGTAATGCGGAAAATTCGTAGTTGTAAATCAAATCAACAGTCTACAGGGGCCATTGCACATGAATGAGAGAAAGCCTGAATTGTAGCTATCTATAGTACGCGTGATGAGTGTGTGAGGGAGTCGGATAACAAGAGGTTTTAGGTGAGAGGGTGATGTCATCGAGGAGATTAAGCCCAGAAAAAAAAGCGAAGCAAGGAATCATTTATTTGTTTAAAATATCGTAAACAAAACTGGCTCATATTTGCTAGAAAGTGCTGAAACGATGGATATTTATTACACTACTTTTTATAATAATTTTATATTTGGATCTAAAGCTTTCTGTTGTGCATCCTGATGGTTGGGTGAAAGATGTCGGATCTGTTTCTGATGAACTTCTCGTTACGTGAGGCCATTTGTAAGCAGTTCTTGTAGTGTGACTGTATATGAAAGGTGGCTGTTGAGTCTGGCTCTGAAAAGTTTTAAAACTGCATTTTTATTCATGGCCATCAGGGCGCGACTCCTCCAGCTGTAAATAGAAGTCAGATTATATAAAAGTCTGTGAGAAAATGATCATGATCCTCTCTTATTTATGACCTCAATAATTGTGTTTAAAAAATCGATTTTCTCCGATTCAAATCGATTTTAGTTTGGAAAAATGCAATATCGATTCATTCAATCCTGAATTGATTTTTGAATATAAATGTATTTTGCGAGAAATGCCAGCATCTCATGTTAAAGCTCACAAAACTACAACCAGCAGAACTATTAACCCTTTAAAGCCGGTCAGAGCAGGCACGCTCTGTTTTGTGTAACTATTTTAAAATCCCGGAAGCACTGCAACCACGTGAGCTAGCGCAATAATTTTTTTTGCATATGAAACCAGAGGAGTTGTACTTACATCTTATGCCATCAGCTTGTCCTCGGTCACAGTTTCCTTCCACATATAGCTTTGCAAAAACTGCATAAAAAGCACTTGCAGCAACAAAAACATAATATTCCAGAAACACGTTTTACCGGGCCTCATGAGCCTATACTGGTGTTTTTAAAAGTTATCTTGACTTTATGACTTTCTGTGTCATTTCTGGGATGCTTAGGACTCATATTGCACTGCTGGAAATAGTTTATTTTGATGCATATGCTGCTTTTTTGCAAATTTGCACTATAATATTTATTTTTGTTTTTCCTGCAGTATATAAAAATTGGTGTATTTCAAAAATAAAACTATGAAGACACTCAAAATAAACTATTTTGTGCAACTTTTATGTATTTACAGTTTTGAGGGATAAGCCTCTTAAATTTCTCTAACTAGAAATATATGTTAAAAAAACAAAAACGATTTTCAATTTTTTTTGTAGTTTATTGCACTTTTTTGCAATTTATGTAATTACTATGCACTTAATGCAGACATATTATTAAAATTTGGGCTATAATGGTTGTATTGATGTATATCAACTTGAAATGCTCCCAAAAATGGCTCCACAGCATGTAAAAATATAATATAAGCTCTGGTGGACTTGGTTCTATGGTAGGTCTTAAAGGGTTAAAGAGCAGGTAAACGGATTCCGCAAAAAGATGTAAACACAAAGTGTGGATCGTTCACCTGATGGCACGTCCACGGACACGCTGTCGGGGCTCAAAGCTGACATCTCACAGATTCCGAAACTGCAGGTTTGGTCTCTCTCCAACCAAAATTCACTGAACCAGCAGCAAAAGAAGATCAAAATTACGCTTCATGTATAAAAAACATTGTCTTGAATTCTCTCTTACTTTTTCAGTTTCGTCTGTTTTTAATACGAAATGATTTTATCTTGTAAAACATGTTCGCATTTAAAGAAAAATAGATTATAAATCAGGTTATGCTTTAGCATGTGTGCCTGTTGATTGCATTACTGTATGAGCGTGCAGTTTTTCAGCCAAATCTTTATTTAAACAGGAAGTGAAATCTCTCTTGCAACATCATATTTCACAGACAGAATATCAAACTCAAACGCTTAAAAATGGTGAACTAAAGAGACTTGAGTGGTGAGGCTGAAACACTTTACTGCATGACCCGTTTGGCGTTTGCACCAGGACGCACCGTGACTGTGCCGTAAACTGTCTTTCCTCTATAACACTGAGTGACTGCTTCTAATCTGGGCTCTCAGGGGCAGGCGGCCAAGTTTCCACCTCTCACAGAACTGACTGCTTGTTTCCTGTCGTGACTGTTTTCTTCCTGAGGTCAGCAGGTTAAAGCAGTCAACAGGTTTCGCAGCACAACTTACTGTACAGACTGCGTGGCTCCTGGGTTGAAGAGTTAATCAGTATTAGTCTGGTATGACTGTGACGTGACCGGGCGAAAGGGTTAGGTAACAGTTTGGAAATGGCTGCTGGAGTTTAACATTATGTGGAATTTTATTTAGCACCACTTATTTAGCCATTTTAGCGCCACGGCTTTGATGGTGCATCTCCATCAGTCAGTTCTTCTCCACTTCTGCAATACCTCGGAAGATCACCTGACTTCTTCACAAAGCTATTTCCTGTTAAATGTCTTCAAGGGTGTGGCCAAGTTGCCATGAAATTCCAAAGCATTGAGTTAGGCTGTTGACCTTAGCTGTCACAGACAACAGTGGCTGAAGATTTACTACTGTGAGTCTGCACTGAGCTGAGCCAGTTCATTATGTAACGACACCTCTGCAGAGACAGTTAAACTTCACATTGTAGAGTTTTGTTCTGTTTTAAACCTTCATTGTAGCGGCTTCCTGTTTTTTAGAGGTTTTATTCTTCTAGTAAAAATAGTTTAACTGCAGCCACGAGACATTTTCTGTGACTGCTATTGTCAGTCACTGTGCGTTATTACAACTTACATTATATTGGCTACAAATTTTAAGTATTGATGAGTTACATTTACTTAGTATTGTTATTTTAGATGTCCTTTTCAACCATTCATTCTTAATTTTCTCACTTTTTCTTGCTAAGAACCCTTTTTTTAAATTTAATTGTAAATTGTAACTCTTGAAAAGTGAAAGGTGTGAGCGCCTGGAGTACGCCTGGTTGGGAATCAGTGCATTGTCCGCTTGGATTTATGTTGCCGAGTAAACTACAGACATGCTCTGTGTATGCTATTTTAGCAGCATTACAATATACATGTATATGCAACATATTCACATTATAGCACTCCCTTTAACCGATCATTTTTTTAGTTACTTAACCCTCATAGTATCTTTTTTCATCTTTCTTTTCCATTTGGATTTATTTGCTTCTTTCTCACTTTAATTTCCTTTCCTGTTTTGATCCCTTCCTCGGCTCCCTGACTCTCTGCCGCTTTCTCCCTTCAGCCAATGAAGCACCGTGGCCCACCATCACTAAGAGCGTAACAGACTGGAGGACCAACAGTCCAGAACAGGTACTGGTGTAATTCTCAGTTATAGTAGCTATTCTCATGAATTCTGTGATCATAATAAATAATGTTATAGAGGTATCAAGGCTCGCTTGAGGCTTCTGCTTAGCAGAGAAGTGATGGTGTGAACTTTTCAACTCAAAATGTCTAAGGATGTTTAATGTCGAAATTCTGCAACTAAAACCAAACAAAGGACCCGCTTAAGGTTAAAGCAACCATCAGTTCATTCAGGTCTGAGATGATCGGGCACTGCTGAGGACGCTGCTCTGTGTGGGAGATACGATTTTTATTTATTTATTTATTTATTTTTATTTGAATTTTATTTTATTTTATTTGTATTCTTTCACTTATTGTTGCATGTGTGTTGTTGCTGCCTGTGTTTGAGTCATTTCTGTAGCTGTGAGACACCTGCTGCTGCCTATCTTGGCCAGGTCTCCCTTGAAAAAGAGGTCTTTAATCTCAATGGGATTTTCCTGGTTAAATAAAGGTTAATAAATAAATAAATAAGGAGGAAAATCTCCATGGAAAGCAGTCATGAATGTCTTTGTGCAAAAAGAAAAAAAATAGGTTAGACTTCATATCTGTGTCTCGCTCCCACCAGCTTCCCTCTGGTTATGGTACGTACCCCAGTGCCACCCACCAGGCAGCTGCACATCACTGCGCCACGAGCTCCCTGCCTCGTTCTGCCCCTGGTACACTGGGTTGGCCTCGATCCGGTGCCGCCTCATCCCCCCATTCATCATCGCCCTCTTCACAGCAAATACAGCACCGTATTTCTGTCCCTCCTAACTCAAGCCAAGGTAATAAAAAGTTTTATTTATTAAAATAAAAGCTTATCATCTTCTTTCAGTCCTGTTGATTGTATAACTTTTTCTGTTTCTGCACTTAGGTTCTGCCACCACCTCCCAGCCCTCCCCACTGTCCCCACAAACAGAGCGGACAGATCCCCCTCCGGCGGTGGCCGTACGTCCCTACGTCCCGGACCATCCCTCCAGGCCACAGTCCCCCAGGAAGGGCCCTGCTACTATGAACAGCAGCTCCATCTACAGCATGTACCTACAGCAGCCTCAGGCCAAAAACTACGGATCTCTGAGCAACAGGGCTGCTGTCAAAGCAGGTGATTAAACAGCAATTACCTGTTTAGACAGTTTGACAGCTTCTGCAGGTGAAAACAAACCATAACCCATCCTTTTTCCTGTCTCTCCACAGTCTACGGTAAACCCATCCTCCCCTCCTCCTCCACTTCTCCATCCCCTGTCTTTTTCCTCCAGGGGGGAGGAGGAGGAGTAAAAATATCAGGGGAGGAAGCTACAGATAAAGATGGAGGAAAAGGAGAAGGAGGAGAGAGCGGCGAAGGCCAAATTCAACCTCCACCCAGTGTGGACAACATCCCTCGTCCCCTCAGTCCCACTAAGCTCACCCCAGTTGGTAGGTGCAACCAATCACCAATAAATGTTATCTCCTGTATGTGTTTAATACCAGAAAACACATTTCGTGTTAAAATAAGAAGAGTGATAAAGATGCTGAACGCTGGACCTCGACAGGAGGAAACGAGAAACACCAGAGAAAAGATTCACAGATGTAATGAAAGAGGACATGCAGAGGGTTGGTGTGACAGATGATAGCCAGGGATAGGATGGAGGCAGGTGATGGAGCAGCACTTAATGCACTGTCACATTTTAGGCCAAACTTTGTAGATATAAACCTGCTTGTGCTGAAAAAAGTATATTTGTCTGCACGCTGAAAAAGATGAAAAAGCTCATTTCAAGCAATCTAGAAATGCAAAAGATGTATAAATTTACGCTCTTTGAACTATAAAAATGTGTTTGTTTATTTTCTGTTTGGGTGTTAAATGCATGTCTACACACTTTATAGTTTATTACAGTAACCCAGTCACTTAGTCACACCGGCTGCAGAAATATTACTCACATAGTTTCATAAATTTCCCGTGTCTTCACTGGTCTCTTTGAGTGATACTCTTCTTATTAGCTTTTTTATTCTTACTAAAGCAGATTCCAGCCTCCTTCATCATTTAACCACAAATTTTATGTCAGGTGTTCAGTCAAGCATTGATTTCCTGGAAGCAGCCCTAGAATTAAGTCAGAGGACCTTCCTTAGAAAGCGCTAAATCAGCTTCCAAATCTCCTGAAACACACCCAAACTAGGGATGCGACGATACCAATTTTTTCAAACCGATACGATACCGATACTTGGATCTGAGTACTTGCCGATACTGAGTACAAAAACCGATACTTCTACCACACACACACACACAAATACAATGAATTGGAAGACAGGTTTTATTTTATTCTCTGTCGATAAAAAATAAAATCGTAATAAAAATGACCACAAAAAAATTTCAAGTGAAAAATAAGCACTTCTGTTAAATTATTGCAGAGTCTCCACATTGTAATTTTACAAAATATCACTGAACTGTTGGCACTGTCTCGAGCTTTCAGAATAATAAATAAACACTTCTGTTTGGAATAAAATAAATACAAATTAAGTTTGAGAATAAAATAAACTTTTAAATTATTGCAGAGTGTCCAATTTCATATCGCGGCTTGAGTATGCTGAGAAGACGGTTCAATTCTATGTTTTCCACGACCGGCATTGGCTGGTCATCCAGAGAAATAAAATGAGTCAGACCCTCTGTTATTGTAACTGCCCGTGGATTTTCTCTTGACATTTTTCATCGCTTTTCCAAAACCTGAGTTAAAGTTGACTGTTCCGGTCCACACTGCTGACATTTTGTTTAGCCTAGCTACAGCAGACTCCAGTTTCTCTTTTTTATTTGGAGTCGCCAATCTGACTCGTCTAACCCTGTGCCTGTTTAGCGCAGGATGTCCCCCTAGTGGCCAATCTAAAAAACTACAACAGAAATGACCAGCCACCCTCTGATTAATGAAATAAGTTGGTATCGGTTCATGGTATCGGTTAACTTTTACAAGTATGAGTACACACACATTTTACAGTATCGGCCCCGATACCCGATACCAGTATCGGTATCGGTGCATCCCTAACCCAAACCTTTAATCACGTGAGCCAAATAAAATATATTGAATTCTTTCTTTTTCCAATGATACATTTAGATCTTTTTGTGCTTAACTTTTTCCCTTGATAACAAAAATAAGATGCGAGAACATGTTAAAAAAAGACATTTAAAAAATCGATCTCTCTTGGCCCGCTTGGATTGTAGCCCACACCTTGGAAATCATTAAAAGGAAATACTAAAAACAGGACTAGATTTTTAAATCCCAGAATATCACATTTAGATCTTTTTATACTGTAAGTCTTAAAGAAAGTTCTCATTAAGTTATGGTAGTGTGCTTATCAGTCACAGATCACGCTATCCTGAAGAGCTTTTGGGATACAATCTCAGAAACAGCAGCAGAAAAAAATACATTTTGCCAAGAACAAACGACAAAAGAAGAAAGTAGCTTTAACGCTTTGTCCCCCACAGCCCACTCTCAGCTCCGATACCAGAGTGATGCAGACCTGGAGGTTCTCCGCCGCCGCTTCAGCAACGCGCCGCGGCCCCTCAAGAAACGGAGCTCGATCACTGAACCTGAAGGCCCTCAGGGCCCAAACATCCAAAAACTGCTCTACCAGAGGTTGGTGCGACCACATGTTTAACTGCAGGACAAACAAAAAACTTTCAGGAATTTAAGACAGAAACAGAATCAAAATGGAAAAATGTAATTTGTTTTTGCCGGGTTTTTTTGCAGGTTCAACACATTAGCAGGAGGCATGGAGGGAAGCTCAGGTAAGACAGCGACATATGATGGTCAGGTGACATCTGTGTGCCTAAATATATATAGTTTTAAGTTCCTTCTTTAATTCTAGGCAACACTTTCTACCAACCGGACTGCCTTTTGGGAGACATGGACAACATTCATTCAGCTAATGGAAACGTAGAACGTGGAGATAAACAGGTCGCTGCAGCAGCCGTGGAGAGCGAAGCCCAAAACCTGAATTTGGATTCCCGCCGTTCGTCTCCTCCTGCAGTTACGACAGAATTATCCAAAGAGACAACAGCGGCGTCAGAGACCGGCAACGGCGTCTCACCATCGACCCAATCAAGCCCGATTCCTGTACCCGAGAGAGCAGAGGACCAAAATAATAACAACCAGAGAGGCTCTAGTCCTGCTCAAAACTCAGTTGGCCACGTCTCTCCTTCACCATCTCCTCCTGCCCCGCCCACTCTGCCTAAGGTATGTATAAAACAACACGAAGCATACACATTAAACCTGGGCATCTGTCACACAACAACAACATTTCCTGTTCCTCTTATGCTGTTTGCTGCAGGTGAAGCGAACCAACCTGAAGAAGCCGTCGTCAGAGCGAACGGGTCACGGCCTGAGAGTCAAGTTTAACCCTCTGGCTCTTCTCCTGGATGCGTCACTGGAGGGAGAGTTTGACCTGGTGCAGAGAATCATATATGAGGTAAATCAGAACATTTTAGATTACTGTGTTGCTTTGCAAAGGTAAAATTAAGTTGAATATAGTTTATTTCTATAACTACATCAGCCATCGTTCCAAATGATTCCTAAACGCTGAAGCTAAAACAAGAAAACTGACTCACAGACATTTGAAAGCACTGTTTTAGTTTCCATGTCCCTATTGCCAGTCTTGGCAGCCGGGGGTCAGTCCGCCAGGGCCTCCGCTCCTGGCCGCCACCCGGCACACAATGCACCCGACCCCTATGGCGCCTCCTGCGGGTGGTGGGCCTGCGGGAGGATGGGCCCATGTCTCCTCTTCAGGCTGTGCCCGGCCGGGCCCCATGGACTAAGGCCCGGCCACCAGACGCTCGCCCTCGGGCACCCTCCCCGGGCCTGGCTCCAGGGCGGGGCCCCGGTAACCCTATCCCGGGCAGGGTAAACTGTTCCCTCGATGTTCTCTTCATAAGGGTCTTCTGAATCGCTCTTTGTCTGGTCCCTCACCCAGGACCAATTTGCCATGGGAGACCCTACCAGGGGGCAAAAGCCCCCAGACAACATAGCCCCTGGGATCCCTGGGACACACAAACCCCTCCACCACGATAAGGTAGCGATTCATGGAGAGGGGCATGAGATTATATCTCTCGGCTGGCCTGGGAACGCCTTGGTGTTCCCCTGGATAAGCTGGAGGAGGTGGCTGAAGAGAGGGAGGTCTGAGCCTCTCTGCTTAGGCTGCTGCCCCCGCGACCCGGCCTCGGATAAAGCGGATGAAGATGGATGTTTTAGTTTCATCACTCATCAAAGTGACCTCAGTTTGGCCGTCGGTTTGGATGACGCTCTCACCTGGATGATTGAGCAGGCATCAAGACAGGTCTTTGAGGACATTTTTCATGTGGTCGGTGATTAAAAAGCAGAAGCACACCGACTGTGATCAGGTTGGAGCACTGATGAGGCAACAATGGATCGCTATCATTTAGGATTTGGGCCAGAAGTCGATATCCAGCATCCCACTGAGCCCAGAAGAAGAAGAAACTTATTGTAGTGAAGACACTGAAATGTGTCAGAATGAGTGACGAGGCTTGAGATATGAAGTTACAGTAAAGAGACAGCAGGGGTTATCATCAAGAGAGATATGATCTGCATCTGGAGAATGACCTAAACCACAAAAATCTTGTGTCGTACAACAGTAAACTTAAAAAAATAACGAGTGCATTTGAACTCAGAAACTGTCCTGATGATATTTTCTTTAGTCCTGTTGAACAAATAGTCTCTGATAGGTAGCAGCTGGAAAACTATGGAAAGTTGGCCTTTTTAGAAGACAAGGGAAACTTCTGCAGAGCCTTCAGATTTTGAGATAACTTTTAAGCAGAGCTGAAAATCATCACACAATGTGGTTACACTTGTAAAGGTTACTTTTTTGTGTTGCATTAAAAAAAACATTGGGTTATGCAACAGTGTAATATTTTTACGTGCCAGTAATTACACCCACATGCAGACTGCCTCAACAAATTTGCCATTTACCAGGCAGTTTAAAAGCATTTTCAGTAGCTTCCTGACAATACTTCCCTTTAATCTGTGCCAGTAGAGAGGAGGTCTCAGCAGGGAGCTGTGCGAGCTCTAGTCGGGGATGCACTCTGTAGCAGCAGAGAAAACAGAGCCTCACATCTTTCGATGGAAACCCTGCCATCACTCACGGGAGAAGAGAGTCCTTACTGACTTCTTAGGCTTCAAACTGAAGTTAATGTTCTCAGATCCACAAAAAGCTCAGTTTGATATTATTACACTCTGAGACTCAACAGTTCTCAACCTGCTCAAAACATGTTGTTTCCTGACTTTTGCACTGAGGTCATTCTCAGCTTCTCCAGGCTGATATCACCATTGTGGAGGTGAGCAGCTAATAACTTATTCTCTCCAAGTCTAATATTTCTTTTTATTTCAGGTGGAAAACCCCAGTATGCCCAACGACGAAGGCATAACACCTCTTCATAACGCCGTCTGCGCTGGTCATCACCATATTGTGAAGTTCCTGCTGGACTTTGGAGTGAACGTGAACGCGGCCGACAGTGACGGATGGTCAGTGCCTTCGTTCGGTCTGTGCGTCGTGCAGTAATACAGAGACCAATAACAGAGCAGCGGCTGCACGAAGGACTTGAGGGAGTTTGAGTAATGAGCGCGCTTTGCAGTGGCGATGCTGGAGCTCGGCTCAGAGGCAGCAGTGACAGAGATAATTGACTCCAGTTTCATTTTGACTCAGCTGCCTTAGCAGCATTGAAGGAGGAGATTACAATATGCAATTTGTGTCTGTATCCACAAGTTGCTTGATTTAATTACCGATGCATTTGATTCTTTCGTGGTTAGTTTAATAAGTTTAATAAAGAGAAAGTCCAGACCTCCAAAAAATAATGAGAAACAGTTCCTGTTTCTCTTTATTCTTTATACTTTATTCTTCAAGTTGCTCCGTTCTTTGCCGCTTAACTACTTCCACAATTTTTGTGCAATTTTCACCATTCAAATTTCACAAGATTCTGCTATTTCTGCTCATTCCTGCTATATCTTTTTGTACTTTTAACTATTATACTTTTTAAAATATTAAGCTTTTTATACAATATTTTTGCCCATTGAAATGAATGGAACACATTATCAATGTGGTCACTTGTTTCTGCTCGCCGGCCTGAGCTGTGTTTTAGCTCAGTGAGATGAGCAGCCGTTCTCAGACTGGGAGGCCCAGGTTCAAATCCCGCTTATGGCAACATTTCTTTCAGTTAACAATTAAACTTTTTTAACTCTTTTCAGCAAAAACCTCTTATCAGCATAATTTTCAGCAGCTTCTGCTCATTTCAGCAGAATTGTCAGTCTCTCCATCTCTTTTCTTGTGAGAATGAGTTTGGCTCAGTGAGACGACCAGCCGCCTTTAGACCAGGAGGGCCAGGTTCGAATCCTGCTCAGGGCAACAATTTTTTTTCTCCACTTTTCAGCAAAATTTTCTCCGTCTTTACCCCTTTCAGTAGAATTTTTGGCTTTTCACCACTTTTCAGCAAAAAGTTCTGCTTCTTCACCTGTTTTCAGCAGAATTTTCAGTTTCTTCACCGACATACAATTTTTGCAACTTTTAATCTTTTTCAGCTATTTTCAGCAGACAGCTTCAGCGTTACAGCATCCACACAGCATTTTCGCAGGAAATGCAAATTTTTCTAGTTTAAACTGTAGTTGTTTTAAAGTGCATTACAGGAACATCTTTTTTTTTCTTTCTTTGATTGGAAGTGAATGAACTTTGGTAAAAAGAGAAATGTTCATGCTGAATCCTTTTCTTTATTTCCTCTCACATGAAATGTGCACAGTGCTGTGAACAAATCTAGCCCACGATTCAGTAGCTTGCAGAACCACCTTTAGCAGCTAAACTAAGTAACTTGGAGAAATCGTTTTCTGTAGGATTTCATCACTCTCTCACATCAGTGTGGAGGAATTTTGACCCAATCTTTTTTTTTTGGAGGTCTGGACATTGAATGGGCCATTGCAGCTGTTGTAGATTTCCTGCTGTGCTTAGGATCATCGTGCCCCTGCATGACCTAGTTTCAGTCAAGCTTCAGCTGTCACATTTGTCTCTAGAATACTTTGGTATACAGAGAAGTGACTCAATCCTACAAGGTGCCCAAATCATCATCCCTCCACCACTGTGCTTGAGAGCTGGTACGAGGAGTTTGTGCTGATATGCTGGTGTCTGGTTCTGTTTTTATAAAGGTGCTAACGCTTACCCTTCTAATTCCTATGCAAACAAATGGTAATGGTGTACTTCATTTTTCATAGGACTGCATATACTGACCGAATTGCGATGCTCATATTAAATATAGGCAAAGTTTCAGATTTCAGATACTGCTCTAAATGCTTGGTATATGCAGTTTTTTCTACTTTTAGCTTAATATTGTATCAAAAGAGGGGATATCCCTAATAATAAGGGGAATTCATGAGCCCAATGCTGGCTTATAAAGCTGGATCAGACCCACCTATGGGTGAATCTATTTGTGAAGGAAGCTAACAGCAAAGGGTGCTATGCTAACAGTTTTTTTTTTGCTGTTAAGTCACAAACTCTGCCAGTCATACAAAATTTGATCAAGCGAGTTAAGGCGACTAAAAAGCTCAGCTGACTCTGCTTTAGATCTACACAAGATCTTTATTGCAATTACAGTAACATAATATTTCATCAAATTTACTTTTTTTCTTCCTTGCGAGGTCCCATTTAATGTTGTTGTCGTCACAGGACCCCGCTGCACTGTGCAGCTTCATGTAACAGCGTCCACCTCTGCAAGATGTTGGTGGAGTCAGGGGCGGCCATTTTTGCCACAACGATCAGCGACGTGGAAACAGCCGCGGACAAATGTGAAGAAATGGAAGAGGGCTACACCCAGTGTTCCCAGTTCCTTTACGGTAGGAAGATACCGACGCACTCACCTGCGTGCGCGATTACCGTCGTCGCACAGGTAAACGCCTAAAGTCATCGTTGTGTCTCTCACAGGTGTGCAGGAAAAGTTGGGTGTGATGAACAAAGGTTTAGTCTACGCCCTGTGGGACTACACAGCCCAGCAGTCTGATGAGCTCTCCTTCAGCGAAGGTGACGCTATCACTGTGGTGCGTCGCCATGACGACACCGAGACAGAGTGGTGGTGGGCGCGCCTGAATGACCGCGAGGGATACGTGCCCAGAAATCTGCTGGGGGTGAGAGAACCGAAACCAAAACAGCGACTCTGGTGAAATTATTACAGTGAGAAAGTCTGACATTAGTATAAGAACAGGTACAACTCAAGGACAAAAAGAGAGAGAAAGACTTCAAAGGAGGCGATGATACTGTGAGTTTTATCTCCTCAGGCAGAGTAGAGTGATGATATAAACACGATCGCCTTACTTTCACAGTGCCAGGAGGACCCAGCGGAGGATCTAAGCCTGTAAACATATTCATACGGTGCCAACAGTTGTGCCATGTAGCAGCAAATCATAAAATCAACTCTAAGACACACAGAAAGCCAGTGGAGAGAAGCCAGATTAGGAGTTATGTGAAAGTAGGAAGTGGAGATGCTGCTCTGTGGGAGGCAAGAGAGAAACGTTTCATGTGCACCACAAAGAGCAGAGTTGCAGTAAATTGGTCAAGAGAAAACAAAAGTGTGGACGACTTGTTCCAAGTCAGATTTTTAGAACAACGGTTTAAGTTTGACAAGGATTTTCTTTCAAAGAATAGTCCAGTTTTATTCGAAGGTTAGGGCTGACTGAAATTCTGCTCTGACGTTTCAAGCAGCTGGTTTCATGTTAGCATGTAAGACGTCAATTTTGAGCTATTTAACTGCAGAAAAGTTTGCCCCGTCCAACTGTTGGCGTCACATAGCTGGTGTAAAAGAGCAGCAAGAGTATGTCAAGTACCTGCCTGTCCTATGTTCTGTTCAGTTTATACCACACAGAAAACATGCAAATGCAGGAAGACCTTCTTCCCACACGATGCCCCTCAGTCTGCTGGCCTTCAGATGTTCAGGCACCTTGAGAACATGTCGACATGATGTTGTGACCTCACCTACATCCTCGCTTGCTCTTTCTAGCTCTCTGTGTCTGTCTTGTTTTCTCTGCAGCTGTATCCAAGGATCAAACCCAGACAACGCTCACTGGCATAAAGCCCAGATCAGGAGCCTCATGCTCGCAGAGGGGGCATGCATGCAGGAAAGAAGGAGAAGAAGAAGGAGCAGAAGGAGCAGAATGAGGGGAGGACAAAGATGGAGCCACTTTCTTCTATTTGTGTGGATGCAACAGAGCCAAATCGTGATAGATGCAGTGTGCATTTTCACCGAGATGTTGCAGAGCTGGCGTAAATTCATAACTCAAAGTGTTCAGCTGCATGAGAAATGCTGAATGAAAAAAAGAGTATTAAAAAAGCAATTTAAGCTTTTTTAAAGCTCCACACAGCTTAAAATATGAAACAATGAGCTTGGAGTCATAAAGCTCTGTCTGATATTCTCCAAATATCCTTTAAATGTCGCTTTATTTTTGTACTGTGTTAATTTAAAGAAAAACAAAACACCCAGATGGATGTTTATAATGCCAGCCTCATCAGCGACATAGCAAAGGAATGCGCTCTGTCTCAGCTACAGTGGAAACACCTTCACGCTGCACGGCGTGAAGATTTGTAAATGCAGTAAATTTACAGGCTGAAAGTACGTGTGAGATGTGAAATGTGAAAGTGGAGCTGGAAAGAGGAAAGTGAGGGGAGGGTAAGCAACGTTAACGGGAGTCAGGTTTCGGCAGAAAATGAATCAGAGGAAAAGAGTTGGAAGTGCAACCGCAAGACTGTGACACGTGGAAGCTGGGATCTGCATCCACCCACGCACGGTGAAGCAAAAAGGTTTGAAGTCAAGTCAGAATAATGGGCTGTTTCTGAGTTCGTAATCTGACATTCAAGCATTTGTCAACTGTTATGGGATGAATGCACGCTCTCACATGTACATGTGTTCAACTGCCAAAATGGTTGTTGAGGGTAAAGGAGGAAAAAGAAGGAAAAGAGGAAGGAAAACAAGAAAGAGGAGAAAAGGGTGTGAAAGTGAAGGATGGGTGATACTTTTATTTAGAGGAGATTAAAAAAAATGCTGCTAGTTGTTGCATATTTTTCTTCAGACTAAAGATACCGACCCTCATGTGAAAACTGACGATTAACCCATTAACTAAAAGCTACTCTGTCAATCTGCTGTTAAATATGTTACATTAAAGCTCCTGTGGCTGCTCAGAAAGGTGGCTTCAAGGAAAGCCCAGCCTTATTCTGGCCTGGGAAAGATAACCTGTGTCAGTGTTAAAATGGGGCTAAATTAGCCGTGAGTGGAGGAAGAACTGCTTCTGCTTCTGGCCCTGATTTATATTGCTTTATTTAAAACAAAACATTGCTTTCTATTATTATTTTTCTCATTACTAGCACACACTGCTCCTGTTTCTTTTCATGTGTCAGTGCTGTGCTGCTCACTGCTGCCACCTAGTGTACAGGAAAGGTTTGCCACAAAATAAAGCGCCGTTTTGTTCAGCAGCAGCTGTGTAAAATATGAAGCAATAAGATGAGTGATGTTTGGTGTGAGAGTGAGATATTGTTCTGAGAAGTGCTTACCATCACTGTGTGTATATGCAAACTGTAAGTATACAGCTACTGTACAATATTAATAAAGAAATTATAATCCCTACAGAGAAAAACAGCAATGACTCAGCTCGTTTTTTTAATTCAAACAATGCACAGCTGGAACAGTTACAGGCAGACACACGTGAGCTTACATAAATACAAGCCTCAAATAATAAACCGTGGACTTTAGATGGGAATTAAAGTTCAAAGGTCATTCAGGAGAGCCAGCATCGACAGAAAACTCTTCACTCGTAAGTTGTTTCCAGATTAAAATCCTAAATTCAATCACTGTGGCGTTTGTTATGTAATTTAACTCTAATGCAGGAACTGAACTACAGAAAACTGTCAGCTTTATTTTGTAATTTCAAAATAAAAACACTTGACAAACCAATCTGTGGGGAAATTTCAAAATCAGTTGAGTTAGCTGGGCAGTTTTCCAGTTTAGTTCTTATTGTTAAACTGTTCACTTCAGTTCGTTTTATTAGTTGGAGTTTAGATTGTATTCACTGTGAAATGGATGTTGTTTGATGAGTTCAGAACTGTACAAAATTACAAAACACTACTAACACTCATACTCATGTAAAAACCCAGTTTACATGCCTACCAAAGCTGGCTCAGAGTTGGTGTGCTGACATAATTGGCGAAACTGACGAATTGTTAAGACATTTTTTAGATAGTTATGTTATTTAGTTTTGTTATCTTGTAATTTTATTTGCCTAAAATGCTTTTTTTTACACTTAGTTTAAGTTTATTTTAGGCAAATGTAATATAATAATAATAATAATAATAATAATAATAATAATAATAATAATAATAATCGTATTTCCAGTAGTAAATTCACTTTAAGTTTCTACAGTCATTGGTTTTAATCAAAAACTTATTTTGAAGCAGTGACCGGAAGTCGTCTTGTTACTATTGGATGCTTTTCCGGTACATTGTGCTACATTCGTATGTAGCGTAGCATCTGGTGAAACTGTAATACATTTTCCAAAAGTAAACAGTTGATTAATTTTTGTTGCGGGGCTCATTCACGAAGACATTTTAACCGAACGTAAGTCAGAGGTTTATATAATGGTTTGTATTTGACATCCCAAATTACAACGTAGCATTTCGGACGCTTTATGTTATTATTGCTTTGTTGTGTTAATAAAGTTCCGATGGCAGACAGGTTTTGCTGCCACAGAGGTATTTCTCCCAAATATTTATATCCACAATTACACATTTTTTTTCTTTCCCAAAGTGAACTGTATGTCAGACCTATTCTCTTAGCAACAAAAAGCTATTATCTGTTTTTCTTTTTTAAATACTTCTGTTTGGTTTTGACCCTTACCGGTTTTTAAATTTGTATTATTTTATTTATTTATTAGTTATGAAATAGATGGGTTCTGGGAATACGGTGAGATGGAGGCAGGTGATGGCGACCCCTAAAGAGAGTTGCTGAAGATTAAAGTGAAGAATATAAATACCTGATTTTCCACTTTGGACGTTTTATTTTATTACTGAAAGCAACACTGCCCATGCTTGGTACATAATTCAAATGGTGATAGTAGTCAATATTAAAAACGAACCCATTTACAGTGTATTTACACAGGCAATAGACCGGGCACTTCAAGAGAAATACTAAAGAATCCACACATGTGTTTTTATTTGCTCTGGCACGTTTGGTATCAGTGGAAAATGTGAGATTAGGTTTCGAAGGAAGCCAATTTATCAGGAAAGAAGCAGAAACTGAAGGTGGCAACAACAATGGAAGGAAGGAAGTGAAGGATGGTGGTTTTACAGATTTCGGTGGAAAGTGGGAGAAATGATTTGTGCAGTAAGAAAGAGAAGAGATGAGATTAGAAAAATCAAAGTTACAATATTCACAGTAGGTGAATACAGTACAGAGAGAAGGGGGTGTGATATTCTCATGGTTACTAATAAAATATGATGCACAGTTGAATTTAAATCAGATCAGAAGATTAAAGTGAAATTACATGTGAAAGACAGTCTGCCAATGAAAAATGACTCAAGAGTTCAGTGTCTTAAATGAACACAAATTGTGCAGAGGCAGCTTCTTTGTTTCTTCTCTTTCTTCAGCACTGCAATCTGAGAGCTGGTGATAGTTATGCTCTGACTACCAATAAACCTAACAGAAGACGAAAATGTGTATAAAAGATGCACAACTTTTCCACTGTACCACCCACTTGCACTCTGTGGAGTTTTTACTGCTTCTCTTGCATTGGCATCTAGGTGCACCATGGCAGAGGTTTTCCACCTGAAGACACCGCTGCTGGAGAGCATCAACATGTCCAAGAGGGTGGGAACCACTGTCTATCTAAAAATGGAGAATGCACAGCCCTCTGGTTCCTTCAAGATCCGCGGCATCGGGCACCTCTGCCAGCAGGTGGGAATCTTTACAGCGCCCCTCACGCGTGCTCCCTTCCTTCAGATCCACAGTGTCAGACAGTGACTGTTTAATGTGTCGTTGCAGCTCGCCAGACACTCCAAAGGAGTAGTCTGCTCTTCAGGTGACTCTGTCCTGTTAAACATCATATTCTCATTACAATGCAGTGTCATTAGTCTGTTTCTTTAGTATCGAAGGTGGTGTTTTTTCAGGTGGTAATGCAGGTATGGCTGCAGCATATGCAGCCCAAAAAATGGGCGTGCCAGCCACCATCATAGTTCCCTCCTCCACTCCTCCATTGGTGGTCCAGAGACTCCATGATCAGGGTGCTACTGTCAGAATTGTAGGCAAGGTGAAGCTCACTGATATGATGGTTTAAAATCCAGAATTTAGATTTATTTTATTTTTTTTAAAGAAGACTAAGACTCTTATCTTTGCAGGTTTGGGATGATGCCAACACGGAGGCTCTCAAACTGGCAGAAACTGAAGGGCTTACTTATGTTCCTCCATTCGATCACCCCTTGCTATGGTAGAAAACCTCCTCATTAAAGCACAGAGCACTTTAAAACGACTCACTTTCCAACTGTACCTGTGTCCACACACTCACCCATACAGGGAAGGCCACGCCAGTATGATTGCAGAGGTCACTGCCTCTCTGGGTCCCAGTGTGAAGCCCGGAGCTGTGGTGGTGTCTGTGGGCGGAGGGGGCCTCCTGTGTGGGGTCATCCAGGGCCTCAAGGATGTGGGCTGGACAGACGTGCCCATCATCGCGATGGAAACAGTGGGGGCACACTGTTTCAATGCTGCAATTAAAGCGGGGAAGTTGGTCACTTTAGATGACATCACCAGGTTTGACTTTAAAGGAGTTTAAACGTTTTTTGCAGTCAAGTGTTTCGAACGTCCCCTCATCCATCAAACCTACTGCCTCTCCACAGCGAGGCTAAATGTCTCGGAGCAAAGACGGCCTGTAAACAAGCCTTCGACTACAGCCAGAGCAGCGAGCTGACAATCATCTCTGAGCTGGTGACCGACCAGCAGGCTCTGCACGCTATCCAAACATTCCTGGGTGAGTGTTTTTTCCTCTGAATTTGCCTTTAAGCTTGGTGATGACTGTCAGTTAATGAATCTTTAATTGGTTTTCTTCATATTGCATCACATTTATTCTCACCAAATGCTATTAAGTCAGTATCCAAATCAGCATGGTAGACTTTTGTCCCAATACCTCCAGTTTCCACGGTTACTTTGATAATAAGGAGTATAAAGAAGGGTTTTTGCAGAAAATTAGAATAAGATTTTACTCTGTAAAAGACTTCCTGTACATAAATGCTTTCATAACCAGTTTTGCTTCCCTGTACACTGCCTTTCTTCACTTCGAGCTGCTGGACAAGCATGTCTTTATGCCCCAGAATGAATGAAATTAACTGCAAACCATACAGGCCTGTGGAAGCCATTCTCTGCCCTCTTATGGGCAGAGAAAGTCTAATGATTAATGATAGAGCTTCAGCCAGTAATTTATTAGCACATTTATTCAAGCACTATACTTGTTGTGACTTATTATTAACTTATACTAAACAACATCAGTTGTAGTTAATTTATCTAACACAACAAAACATATACTAATCTTATATAGCACAACACTTTGTGAAATATTAGACTAGGGCTGCTTTGCACTATCAACTTAAATATGTAACTAAAGAACACAGATCTGTGCAGCAGTACTTTAAATTCTTCCCTCGCACATTAATCTTCTCATATTTATCTGGCAGCCTCCAGAGCAGCCTGTCCTCTGTGGTTTGCAGTAAAATGCTGCCTAAATTTCCCTCGTAAAATGATGCAGTGTCACAAAAGCCCCTAATCATGCTAATTTATCATTTTATAACAGAACAAACACTTCTCCATTGAGACTTTAGAAACATTTTGCTGTCGGTTTATTTGAAGTCAGGAGCTCTGCCCAGCCAGCCACTCAGAGGACAGTTTAGGCTTTAAAGGGTAGCAACACTTTCTGTTCTTCCTGGAGATCCTGAGGTATTCCCAGACCAGATGAGATGAATCGTCTCTCTAGCTGTTTCTGGGTCTACTCCAGGATCTCGTCCCAGTTGGGTGTGACTGGAAACCTGCAAAGAGAGAAACTAGGGAGGCATCCTAACCAGAGGCCAGAGCCACCTTCACTGGCTTCTTCGTAAATGTGAATTGTACAAAGCGGGTCAACTTTAAGTTGGTTTTTGGATGATTCACGCATACAAAGAATTCAGGTGAAGGGTCTGAATGCCTCTACCTTCAGTAACTATGGCAACAATGTTCACACCATGACAAAATGTTTTCATCAGTAACTTTTAAGCCTGCTGCTTTGTGGCTTTGCTGAATAGTGGAAAATGTTTGAAAAATTATGCACAACTAAGTGGAAATTGCACCGGAGTTAATGTGATGGCATGCCGGTTGCAGATGAGGAACGCGTGCTGGTGGAGATGGCGTGTGGAGCAGCGCTGGCAGCTGTCTACAGCGGTGTCATAGTCAGATTACAAAATGAAGGTAAGTCCTCACCTTCCTTCTGTTTTCTTCATACTGAAGCAGCTGATGAGTACTTCAGTCCATCAGGCTGAGACCGTTGAGACCTCCTCAGTTCAGAGAAACGACTACATCAGTTACTGCTTCTCCTCATTTTAGGTCGTCTGCCAGCTCTCATGGGCCCTCTGCTGATGATTGTGTGCGGTGGCTCCACCATCAACATGAAGCAACTGACCAACCTGAAGCACAAACTGCAGAGTTAAACTTTTGTATGCGTGCAGGTGTGTGTGTGTGGGCAGGGTGTGTATAACGAGGAAAAAACTTCAGTGAGTGGAAGGAAAAATAAAGAAATGTGCAGTTTTACTGTAAATTTAAAAGCAAAAGTCTCTTTTTATATAATTTAAAGGAAAGTTTATAATATTTTAGTGTGATTATATGTTAAGTAACTGAGCTAAATCTATAAATTAAGTGTTTTAATTTAAATGGCATTTTGAATAATTATTGCTTAGCATGCAGTTACACAGTTTTGTCACATGGTGGTGTCACAGCTCTCTAATCAAAAGTGCCTCACAGTTAGAAACACTTCAGACAAGTATTAGCATCTTTTTTTCCATTTTGTTTGTCAGAAAGCCCGCAGTAAGTCTCAGTGAAGTGTGACACTGTGTTTACCCACATGTGTGTTGACAACAAAATGAGTATTGGTTGGTGACTCTCGTAGCAAGAAACGGCACTGATGGTATCTCTGCTCTGATCCCTGTGGTGTTCGGCATGAAAGGAGAGAGCATCAAATGTGGGCAGTTTTGACTACATGCAATGAAAAAATCTGTATAAAACCCAAAGCAAAGCGACGAGATAAAAATAAAGTGTTTGCCATGCGTAACTGAATTCGTGGGTCATTCATTGAAATATCCATCACTGCCTTGTCCCCCCAGAATCAGCTGATAAGGACACTACACTGCACTGAGGTGTCACAGTGTAGTAAAGTGCTATGTTAAACAGAAGTGCCAAAATAGCAGTAAATTGCAAAGAGAGGCCTGGAAATTTTTCATATTATGAATTAGGGATGCAACGATACCAATTTTTTCAAACCGATACGATACCGATACTTGGATCTGAGTACTTGCCGATACAGAGTACAAAAACCGATACTTCTACCACACACAGACTGCTTGTCTTTACCTCTTCAGAAAGTTTTGGCACCATTATCGCAATTTCATATCGCAGCTCCAGTATGCTGAGAAGACGGTGCAATCCTCTGTTTTCCACAACCGGCATTGGCTGGTCATCCAGAGCGATAAAATGAGTCAGAGTCTCTGTTATTTAAACTGCCCGTGGATTTTCTCTTGGCATTTTTCTTCGCTTTTCCAAAACCTGAGTTTAAGTTGGCTGTTCCGGTCCACACTGCTGACATTTTGTTTAGCCTAGCTAGAGCAGCCTCCAGTTTCTCTTTTTTATCTGGAGCCGCCAGTCTCACTCGCCTAACCCTGTGCCTGTTTAGCGCGGGATGTCCCCCTAGTGGCCAATCTAAAAAACTACAACAGAAATGACAAGCCACCCTCTGATTAATGAAATAAGTTAGTATCAGTTAACTTTTACGAGTATGAGTACACACACATTTTACAGTATCGGCCCCAATACCCGATACCAGTATCGGTATCGGTGCATCCCTATTATGAATAAATACTAGTCGTGTGCAATGCTGCATATTTTGGTATCGATCCAATAATGTGCCGACTTGGTATCGATACAATCGATATTTGGATCGATCTGCCCACCACTAATAAATACCCATCCATCCATATTCTTCTGCTTATCCAGGTCAAGGTAGTGGTTGAGGTGGAGCTTGTGATAGGGTGAGGGTAGGGGACACCTCAGAGAGGTCACCCGTCTTTCGCAGGCCTCACAACTCGCACTGTAAGGCCACAGTCAGTTGGTGCATTCAAACCCTCACGTGCTGTGAGGTGGTGGTGCTAACCACCAAACCAGCTTGCTGCTCAGCTTCGTTGCTTCCTCTGATGTGCATTTTGGGATACTCTGCTGATTTTTCATCTTACTGCACATGAAAAATCTGCTGGTCAGATTGTTTTTGCTATCGGATTGGTTTAACTCTTACCTCTAACCCTGACAGCTGGGATCAGGTCCAGCCTGTCACAATACTGAAGTAGACACGCAGTAAAATAAGATATTAGGTATTTTAAAGGGCAGGATTTACTATATTTTACATTTTTGAATTTAAGGTGGGGTTGCAGGGTGGTTAAACCCATGCAAACCCCCCCCCCCCCCCCCCCCCCCCCCTTATTTCCTAGGCTGTTGCTTTGATTTGCTTTAAGTCAAAACAACAGACTTTTGCTTCTGGATTGTTTCATGTCACATTAAAATTAGCAGTCAGGTCACTTTGTGTTGTGTGTAGGCGGCTATTACTATGGAAACAGCTCCTCGCTGCTCTGTGCAGAGTTCATTTTAACAACTTGTAGATAGCGTTTGCCTTCTCAGCTCTCAGACAGTTGCATAAGATATCAGGTTCTTCACAAAGAGCACTGGCAGATAATGGACTTGATGCGAACACTTGCATAATCCAGAGTATTTCTCTGCATTGTCTGTTCAGAAGCAGCCCGAGCGACAAAAGATTGAATTTTAAAATAAGAACAGCTCCACGTGTAATCTCGTGGAGGTGAAAATGGGAGTTTTTTGTGATGATAAAATGATATTTATGATAAAGGTGCATGTTGCAGCGTGTGTTCTGGTTCAATCTGCATTTCAAACAGCCTTTGAGGCATTTGTTATAGTTTTATAATGAAAATATTAGATGGTTTCCTTTGCTGAATAACCGGCAATATTAATAAAGACTTATGCAATTTGAATAGCTGCATACACAGAAGAAAAGCCTGGGAAAATAAAAAGGCTGTGGCATTGTATTAATGAAAGGTCTGTATGCTACAGGCCAGCAAAACTGCTCCTTTTACAGAGATGATCATGCTTGATGACAATCAGTTAATCAAGTGAATTTGGTGACCAGCACCTGCCTGCTGCTTATCTTATTAATTCCCTTAGAAGAAGTAAGCATGCACTTCATTTTTAAAGCATGACTGAATAACAGTTCTAATAGTAAAACACCACAATGTCCACAGTGTAAAAGAACACAAACAAACGTTGGTGCTCTGGAGGGGAGGGGGGCGGGGTGTATCTGTTTTCTGAAAATTGACTGGCAAAAACTGCATTTTGGGTAACCATTCAAACATTGAACATTCAAATCAAATCAAATCAAATCACTTTTATTGTCACATCACATGTGCAGGTACACTGGTACAGTACATGCGAGTGAAATTCTTGTGTGCGAGCTTCACAAGCAGCAGAGTTGTGCGAAAATACAATAACATAAAACAAGCAAAATATAAGAATGGCTAAATCTGAGACTAATAAACATATGTACAATATATAATAGTATATGCATCGCTGGATGTGTATACTAAATATGTTTTTCTACGTGTGTGTGTGTGTGTGTGTGTGTGTGTGTATACATATTTTACAAATTAAATAGAGTAAGCAATAAAATAAAATATATAAAAATATACAGAGGTTGGCAGTTGGACATGTGCAAAACAGTGGCGTTAATGTACAGTCTGGAGTGCATAACGTTGAAGTTCCAGTAGTGGAGGTGAGGTGTCTATGAAGTGTTCAGCACTCTGATGGCCTGGTGGAAAAAGCTGTCTCTCAGTCTGCTGCATTCAAAGGTCATATCATCCTGTGGGTTAGATGGCTGCTCAAAACAAGCTGGAGCTGGAGCTCGGTCCCAGATCGCAGCTCTCACGCATGGATAAAGACCCTCAAAGCAGGGTGGGTGCAGGACCAAATGTGCTCATTGCCCTTTTCATTTGGTGCATTACTCAAAATTGTGCAACACATCAAAAAACTAATCAGCACAGTGTTTTTATTATTGAATATGAAATAGTGAAAACCGTCTTCCTGTTATGCTCCTCTGATCAACACTCTGCTCGGTTTTTAAGGACATCTGTTGCTGAAAATTTTAAAGAGGTTGAAATCTGCCATCACGTCGTCCCTATCGGATCTAATTCAGTAACAAAGGAGCAAATGTAAAAGCAGGTTATCTCAGGATTAGCTCAGACAACATTAATGTATGTGCTTTTCATTCAGCTGCAGTCTCTGGTTGAAAGCAGAAACCAGTTTATTCCAGCAGTAACCCTGAGCAGTCTGGTTAGACTAGGTAAATCCCAGGAGCGCAGTCGACACTTCGCACTTCAAGGTCACACATGATTGTGTTGTAAACGCTGCTCACTGTGACACAACGGCCTCACAGTCCATTCAGACGACCGGGAGAAACCGGTACGTGTCGCCTCACCTGCTCACCTGCTCTGTTAACGGCTGAACAATTTTCCGCTCTGTTTCCACATGATTAAAGATTCTTGGTCTGCATCATCCATCTACCTGACCTGGAGCTGTGCTCCCATCTCTGGCGGATGTGATCTGGGAAGCGGACTGACAGAGGAGCTAATGGTCGCAGCAGCCCATTTCTATGACAACAGAAAGCTTTGATGAGCCCAGCAGAGGGCATTTGAACAGAGCTGGGGCTATAAATAGAACAAGTAAACAAGTACGAGCAGAGGAGGTGGCGAGAGCGGTGCATGTCTGTTTATGTGTTATGCACATCTCTACATATGTACATGTAATTTGCACATATTTATTTATGCGATTAATCCATTTATCCTGTCCATGAATCCCCTCCATTTTTCCCCTGTCAAACTCTTGGAAAAAAATTGTTTGATGTTAGGTTTTATCCCACCTTATGAACACAGTTTCCCACATGTGAACAAAGTGAGTGTAGAAGTATTCTTACAGTATATACTCACCTCAGCAAAGGATGCAGTTAGAGGTGACTTCACAATTTCTCACCGGGATGAAGCTGTTTTGTAGCATTCAGATAAATGAAATAATAAAAATAAAAGAGACAAAATAGATTTCTAATTGCAGCTGAATACACAAAGAAAGGAAGCTTGACATTTTGTCTACTAATTAACGATTTCTGTATGGGCTCTCTTACTTTACAAAGGTCTTGCAGCCTGTTTGGCACGTACTGCATGTGGTAGTGTAAAGGTCACAGTGAGCGGTCAGTCCTGCTGGGCTGAGCCGGCCAGTGATCAACATTTTTCACCCCTTTTGTTTTCCCATTGTTGAATGTACCCTACATGCACATGCTCACTGTAATTGATGTTCATGTCAAAGAGCGCGGTGTCCTGCGAACACGCTGCTTTTAACTCGTGCCACACGGCGTGAGGCATCGCTCCTTTTTTACTGAAAAACTGTGTTTCTAAAATTAGCAAGAGGAGCAGAATGAGGATGCAGAGACGGCATGTTATTGATGCCTCGATTTGGGAATGTTTGCTCGTGTTTTTTGACAGGGAATCACAAGGTAGAGCTGAGCAGCTGCTGCGTGTATCCAAGGCAACCTGATGACGGCATAGGAGCATATACTGAATCTTAATATGAAGCTTGATGAGTTGAGGATTTCATCATGGCAACAGGTTCCTATTAAAATACTTGTTATTCAACAGCTGCTCGGTTTCATGGCTTCAGGAAAACTCAGATACTCAGTGTTGGGAAGGTTACTTTTAAAATGTATTCCATTACAGAATACATGCCCCAAAATGTATTCTGTAACGTATTCCGTTACGTTACTCAATGAGAGTAACGTATTCTGAATACTTTGGATTACTTAATATATTATCATGCTGTCTACAACTACATGAATGTACTATTGCTGTGATTTATTACTGTTACTGAAGGTCCGCGGCTCTGAACCGTAGTAAAGGGACCTCTGGCTAATACGGTGGGTTCTGTGTCGGGCTCGTAGCTGAAAACTAGCTTTACTTTGTTGTCTGGGTCAACTTTGCCAGCGAGAGACAAAGAGAGGCGTTGAAAGGCTGCTCCAACGGAACTTATTGTTTTGGAGGAAAACACGAACACGGTGTACAGTCGAGTCTTAATAGCTTACTTACAACTGGGCTCGTCAGGCTCTCTTCTTGGCTGCAGTGGTTATTATTATATTTACATGCTTCCAGCTCCCGTTTCTGCTCGATGACAGCTCGTACTTTTCCTTTTTCTCCCTCCCTCGCTCACAGACACATAACGGGTATGGCAGTCCATTCTCCCTGCAGCACGGACTACACTGCCTATGATGCTACATTCTTTAGAGCTATACCGGTAGCATTCTGCCTGTTAGCTTAGCACAGGGGTGTCAAACTCAAATACACAGTGGGCCAAAATTCAAAACTGGAACAAGGTCGCGGGCTAATGTTAATATTTATTGAAAAAAAAAAATCTTCCTTCAGATTTAAGAATGAATCTCTTCTTAGGGACTCAAGTTTTGCTGAAAAACTGAATATGGAACAAGCAAAGCTTAATACTAAACAATATATATATTAGCTGTATAATACCAGTAGGCCAGCTCTAATAATAAATTGGTATGGCTTCACGGGCCAAATGTAAATAGGCTGCGGGCCAAATTTGGCCCGCGGGCCAGAGTTTGACACCTATGGCTTAGCACAACAACAAAAAGGCCTCTCTCACCCAGGAAACACGCAGAGAGAGAGCGTCACCCTGTAACCATGGCAACCGTAACGCTGCCGCCTGGAACAACAGAACGTAGCTGTCAAACAAAACCCAAACAGTCCTGACCCGCCACAATATGAAACAGGGAAGTACCGCCGTGTAATCCATTTATTTCAACAAAGTAACTGTATTCTAAATACCACCTTTTTAAACGGTAACTGTAACGGAATACAGTTACTCATATTTTGTATTTTAAATACGTAACGGCGGTACATGTATTCCGTTACTCCCCAACACTGCAGATACTTTTTATACTTTTTATAGTTGTCCTATCATCCTATACTTTTATACAGGATGATCTTAACTACAGTTTAATTTGGATAAAAATGAATGAAGGTTGGTTGAGCTTCATCAGTAAACGGGCGACTGAAGCGACACAGTGAGCTCAGGTTAGATCAGATACTGTGGCCACTTTATTAGCTACATGTTGTTTGTCAAAGATTGGATCTCTTCTGCCGTCAGAGCCGCCTTAAGTCTTCATGGCATAGATTGAACCCTCCTCTGGGATTTCGGTACATATTGACATGACAGCATCACACAGTTGCCCCAGATTTCTCAGCTGCACGTTCACAATGCAAATTGGATCTGGTGTCTGTGAAGGCCGTTTCAGTAGAGTTAACATCAGTCTGAGATGATCTGAGTTTCAAGTGCCATGGTGTGTTAAGAAGGTGATGAGTACACTGTGGTCATAAAGGGATGGACATGGGGAGTAACAATGCTCGGGTAGGTTTTAAACAATTATCGACTGGTACTCAGAGAAGAAAATATCTAACACACAACCACAACAGCTTGAACTGTTTTTGATGAGCTCGCGTACTGGAGCCTCATTTTCCTTTTCTTAGCTGACAGGAAGGACACCCAGTGTGGTATTCTCCTTCTGTATTCAGAAAAGCTCTTCTGCATGCCTTATTTATAGCAAGTGTTTATTTCACTTACTGTTGCCTTCCTATCAGCTCGAGATAGCCTGACCCTCCTCTGGACCTCCGACTTCAACATGTCATTTCCTTCCAGAGAACTGCTGCTTGCTGGGTATTTTCTCCTTTCCAAACCATTTTCTGTAAACTCCAGAGATTATTTTTGGGGAAAATCCCAGCAGGTCAACAGGTTCTGAAAAACTCAGACCAGCCAATATGTCACCAGCCTCCATGAAACATTCAAAGTCACTTACATCACATTTCTTCCCCGTTGTAACGCCCAGTAGTGCTTTAGCAGCTTGTTTTGATCATGTCTACATGCATAAACGCACTGAGTCGCTGCCATTTCATTGGATAATTAGATGTATGTGCTAATGAGCAGTTCAACAGATATATCTAATAAAGTAGTCAGTGAGTGTAAAGTCTTCGGACCAGCTGTAGGTCACAACAAGCTTAAATTAGTTTTAGGTAACACCATTAATGATGCTCTAAAAAGCCCCAAGGGGAGGCCTTGGTTTTGGAGCCCGCCTCAAGTGGTCATTGGAGGAACTGCAGTTTTTGCAACTTCTGCATTTCAATTTTCAGCTCCAGAGGTTGTTGTTTATACGTAGAAGCTGTTTAAAGCAGGGTATTTGTGGCTTGTAGGATTGTAGTATAATAGAAAATTACAGTATACCCACCACACCCCGGCAGCAGTGGTTTTCATTTCAATAATGCATGCTGTATGAATATTTCATCTCAGTGCTGTATTTAATACCTGACCTTCAAGATTCACACCGCAGGGAGGCGATGACTTCACACTACACTACACTGTGTAATTGTTGGTAAATCAAGAACAGTTCAGGTGTTCTGATGTCTCCTGGAAACTCAAAAGTGCTTTTGAAGTACGCTAACAGAAATGATCAGCTTGCATAAAAACACTGTAAATAACTTAATGCTCTGTGACTGCTGTACCATCAGTGATGATACTGATACCTGCCACTCAGGTGAGGGATGTCAGTGGGCTGAAGAGCTAAGACAAACACTTCATGTCAGTGTCAGTCTGTTCTTAGGAACCAGAGCCCTCCTGCTTTATTTTTCAACCGTCAGCAATTGGTGATTAACTTCTGAGGTGGTGGGTGAAGCAGCACTGAGTCATGTGAAGCACTGCTGAACTGAAAAATCAATTTACCTGCAGCTGTATCAGAAAAAACAACACCTAAATATTTAAAATGCAGAATACTAATATCAAGTCTTTACACTTTACATAAAATTTAAGTAAATGGCATGAGATAATTAGCAGCTGTCAAAGCAGCTTAGAGGTAGATTACAATCATCTACAGTTGACACCTTTTTTTATTGGTTTCCACTTACTGACCTGTGAGCCACACCATTCAGCAGGTGGAGCCTGATCCACAAATAATCAGTCTTCAGGTTAATCACTTCAGGGGCTGAACTATTCAAACTACTTCCTACCTAAACCATCTAAACTAATCTGTGCTTCCTTCCTTCCACAGGCCTCCATCAGCATCAGCTGAACATCTAGTGGCAAGAAATCAGATCTCAGCAGAGAAATGCTAAATGAACATAATCTTTGATCTGTGCTTCCAATTATACAATTAGATTTAAAATGAAAATCTGTGACATGTTTTACTGAGTTAATGAAGAGGCCCTTAATTACACACTTCTACAGTTTGGGAGCTAAAAAAACATGCTGCAGCTTTTGAAAGCAAAATTACTGTTCAAGCTTGTTTGAGTCAGGATTTCAGCTCTCAACAGATCAGGGTCTCCTGTGCTTTTCATGCCGACATGTTTTCATTGGATGAAAGTTCAGGACTCCAGGCAGATGAGTATAGTATAGTATAGTCCCTCGATACAGAGGAATGTGTGCAGAATGGAGAAATAAGCAATAGCACTGCATATTCTGTGCCATATGTAATTACCTTATACACATGCTGACTTTTTGATGTGTAGTGACAATAAAATATGAATAATTATCAGTAAGGTCCAGTTGAATTATTATTTGATTGGACCAAAGGGCAGGCTTTTGAATATCCATCTTTTGTCTTTGGACTGCGGAGCTTTAAACAGACATTCAAAGCTGCTTTTCAGTTTTGTCTCTGCGTAGTTTTCTCTGGATTTCCTGAATCTTTCACATATTTTAGAGTCAAAAGTACCGAATTGTCTTAAATGTATGACAGGGCCTGATAATTCAGGAAGAAGGATATGAAGTTAAATTCTGGACTAAACAGGACTGCAGTTCTGTTAATAACCATGTGCCAGTGCAGTATTTCAGAGTGAACCGCCCTCCTGTCTATCAGCGCTACCAATTAGGTTTTCCATTGCACTGAATGCACTGACGATACTGTTACCCAAGCATTGTACTAATAATGGCTCATTTATTGTATGCATTGCCTTAAAAAGGGGGGGGGGGGGTTGAAGCACACTGGAACATGCTATAGAAAAATGTCCGTTAAACTAAGATGATGAAATACATTAAAATGATCAAAGTGAAGTTTATATCTGTCCTCGTTCTGAGCACTGCTGTACTGCCGGCTTCTTTTTTACTTTATAGATACTGAAAGCCTTAAAGGCAAAAGTTAAAGTGGATAATCTCTTTAGCAGGATTGGACGTGTTGCATAAAATGGAACAAATGGGCCAAAACATGTAGAACGCACTGCAGAGCTACATCTAAAATATCTGTCCCATTAAGCAGCCTGTCTGTGTCACTGGGATCTGCTGCACTGCATTCTTTTCTATTTTGGAGTTCTGCTTCTCATTTTTATTGACCTTATGTAATTTTCTATTGAGGTTAAGCAGCACTGCTTAGGAAAAGATGTAGGAGGGATTTTTTCTTTTTACTGTTTAACTAAATTCTGGTGCTGCCACTACAGCACTTCCCTACTTTCACTGCATTTCCATCGCCATGCAGGGTCCATCACAGTAAGTGCTGTTCCAAGCCAACTAGTTTTAAATGTAAGTGGGTTGTAAAAGCCCTCCAACAACCATTTTGCATCAAGGCTTACTAGAATAAGCTCACAACACTGACATTGCTTTCATGTCTCAGCAATGAACAAAATGAACCAACTTTCAATATTTATAAAAAAGAGTTAGTTTGGATCTAATTTCTATTACTAAAGATAAAATTAAGACAAAGCAGGGTATGAATGAAAATTAATTGCAGTAGATACATTTTCAGTAACTAATGATCTCAGTGCACTATCTGATAATCTAAACTGCTCAAGCTACAGAGAAAGTTTCTGTTTGCATCATAGAAAGGCGAGGACATCCCAAAGCGTGCCTCTGTATTTCTTTTTTTTTTTTTTTGGCTGATGGCTAAAGATCCGTTTGGATCTTTAGCCATCAGAATTGTTGTCTTAAGGCCAAGAAAGATGCCAAGCGGATTTATTTTACCAAGTGGATCATCATGGCCATGCCATATTGGTCCATTTGATTGACTTTTATCATAATTATGAATTTATTTTATTTTCGGATGCTACAAACGGGACAGACATGACTGGGGGAGAGGACGGGGAGAAAGAATGAAAGAAAGAGAGGGAGAGAAAGAAAACCAGAGGGGAGAAGAGACGGTGAGAAAGGGGGGAAGAAAGAGAGAAAAACAAACAAAACACCTGGATCACCTGTATGGAGAAAAAAACCAGAAGAGAAAGCAAACAAAAAAAGAGCAACATAATAAAAACAGCACCATCACAATAAACTAGCTAGCAGTAGATAACAGTAGATACTAAATATTAAACGCTATTGTGCAGCACGCAAGATAGACAGCGCACAATGTGCTTTGAGGCAGCAGCCAAGAAAGGTGTAGTCCGCGTCTGTGAACACCTGTGTGCACACCTGTGTGGATCAGCACGCTTGTATTCCAAAGGTTTCTCCATGTAACGATCTGCTAGGGAGTGTGGGGAGCCATAGCCCCGTCCCTCAGGGCATGAAGCAGGTATGGAGGAGATCCAGGCCCCAGACATCCAGAGGCCCCAGAGTACGAGGACCCGAGGAGGACCACCAAAAAGGGGGGGGGACCGTGCCACCCTCCTGGGAAGAGCTGAGTAGAGCCCCAAACGAGAGGTCACCCAGCAGCTACGGACCAGAGGCCAGAGGGGGCTGCAGTGCCTCTGTATTTCTACCACAACACCTTTTAAGACTCTCCAGTGGCTGCATGTGTGACCCCACATGGAGTGGGAGGGTGTAGGAGCTGGACTGGAACTGGACCTTCAGCTGCAATCAAAGAAAGTTATTGTTCAAGCTGGACGCTATGGAAAAAGGTCTTTCCATTTTCAGGTATTTTTAAAGAAGCTTAAACAAGCTGGTGTGTCTGTTACATGAAAACATGAGAGTGAGTTATCACTGGAGTTATCACTAGAGCTGTATATTTCAGTTTTTATATCTACTTTATCTTTAAAATAGACCCTTCAAATCAAAGGGAGAAAGCCTCAGTGATCAAACGATCGCATGTGAACAGCACTATGGCAACAGTGGGAAGACAGAACTCCATTTTAACAGAACGACACTCAGATTGGACTCAGTTGATGGGGGAAAAAGACAAAAGAGAAGCACAGAGAGAGAAGGACAACAGAACATAAAACATGAAAGAAGACATTCTGAAACTGTTCAAAACTAAAAGAATCAGTGACAATTATTCTGTTCTTAGTTTTTATGGACAGAATTTCTCAGTGTAGCCAAGTGGCTCTCAGCTGGCCTGGGAACGACTTTCTCCTGGACAAGCTGGAAGAAAGGCTATCCTGTAACCCTGTCCCAGATAAGCAGAAAAAAGATGGACTGATGGACAGAGATGGGCAGTAACGCGTTACTTGTAACGCGTTACTGTAATCCGATTACTTTTTTCAAGTAACGAGTAAAGTAAGGGATTACTATTGCAAAAACGGTAATTAGATTACCGTTACTTTCCCGTAGGAACGCTGCGTTACTGCGTTACTAAAACCGTGATTTTCTTGCGAGAATGTCTCATGACAGTGACGTAAGGGAGTGTGATGTTCGTGACAACAGCTGTGTGCAGATCAACAATGGATCATATATCAAGTGCGGGAGAGAGTATGAGCATGCAGCGTTTAAAGCGTGGAAGTACTGACCTTATTTTGAGTTTGATTCCGTAAAAAGTGACAAAAACATTAGTGTCCGCTGTGCGTGGGAAGAAAACTTCTTTTTACAGCGAAAAAAAACCCCCCTAAACTTCCAAGCAAGCACCGAGTAGCTATGACGTAATGAGAAACTCACAGAGAAACTGCGGTATCCTTCCACTGACCGCTGCGGCACACCTGCACCAGGATAAACCTCCGCCTACTCTACTCCTGCTTTACAGGTGAAAATAGAGCAAAAGGACCGCTAGTCTTTGACTTTATTTATTTTCTGCTGTGTTTTACTTGCATCTGAAAGAGTGAGTGTAAACACAATATATATATATACAGTGGGGCAAAAAAGTATTTAGTCAGCCACCGATTGTGCAAGTTCCCCCACTTAAAATGATGACAGAGGTCAGTAATTTGCACCAGAGGTACACTTCAACTGTGAGAGACAGAATGTGAAAAAAAAATCCATGAATTCACATGGTAGGATTTGTAAAGAATTTATTTGTAAATCAGGGTGGAAAATAAGTATTTGGTCAATAACAAAAATACAACTCAATACTTTGTAACATAACCTTTGTTGGCAATAACAGAGGTCAAACGTTTACTATAGGTCTTTACCAGGTTTGCACACACAGTAGCTGGTATTTTGGCCCATTCTTCCATGCAGATCTTCTCAAGAGCAGTGATGTTTTGGGGCTGTCGCCGAGCAACACGGACTTTCAACTCCCGCCACAGATTTTCTATGGGGTTGAGGTCTGGACACTGGCTAGGCCACTCCAGGACTTTCAAATGCTTCTTACGGAGCCACTCCTTTGTTGCCCGGGCGGTGTGTTTTGGATCATTGTCATGTTGGAAGACCCAGCCTCGTTTCATCTTCAAAGTTCTCACTGATGGAAGGAGGTTTTGGCTCAAAATCTCACGATACTTGGCCCCATTCATTCTGTCCTTAACACGGATCAGTCGTCCTGTCCCCTTGGCAGAAAAACAGCCCCATAGCATGATGTTTCCACCCCCATGCTTCACAGTAGGTATGGTGTTCTTGGGATGCAACTCAGTATTCTTCTTCCTCCAAACACGACGAGTTGAGTTTATACCAAAAAGTTCTACTTTGGTTTCATCTGACCACATGACATTCTCCCAATCCTCTGCTGTATCATCCATGTGCTCTCTGGCAAACTTCAGACGGGCCTGGACATGCACTGGCTTCAGCAGCGGAACACGTCTGGCACTGCGGGATTTGATTCCCTGCTGTTGTAGTGTATTACTGATGGTGACCTTTGTTACTTTGGTCCCAGCTCTCTGCAGGTCATTCACCAGGTCCCCCCGTGTGGTTCTGGGATCTTTGCTCACCGTTCTCATGATCATTTTGACCCCACGGGATGAGATCTTGCGTGGAGCCCCAGATCGAGGGAGATTATCAGTGGTCTTGTATGTCTTCCATTTTCTGATGATTGCTCCCACAGTTGATTTTTCACACCAAGCTGCTTGCCTATTGTAGATTCACTCTTCCCAGTCTGGTGCAGGTCTACAATTCTTTTCCTGGTGTCCTTCGAAAGCTCTTTGGTCTTGGCCATGGCGGAGTTTGGAGTCTGACTGGTTGAGGCTGTGGACAGGTGTCTTTTATACAGATGATGAGGTCAAACAGGTGCCATTCATACAGGTAACGAGTGGGGGACAGAAAAGCTTCTTACAGAAGACGTTACAGGTCTGTGAGAGCCAGGGATTTTCCTTGTTTAAGGTGACCAAATACTTATTTTCCACCCTGATTTACGAATAAATTCTTTACAAATCCTACCATGTGAATTCATGGATTTTTTTTTCACATTCTGTCTCTCACAGTTGAAGTGTACCTCTGGTGCAAATTACTGACCTCTGTCATCATTTTAAGTGGGGGAACTTGCACAATCGGTGGCTGACTAAATACTTTTTTGCCCCACTGTATATATATATATATATATGTGTGCTGGAATGTGCAGAAAATAGGTTTAAATGTTAAACTAATTTCTTCCAGTCAGAGAATGGTACATATAATTAAAATTTTGCTTAAAGTTAAAAGATTAAAACTAATAAAACAAGTTTTAAAAAAATACTTTTCCATTTGATTACATTTTGTATGATGGATTATGTAGAAAAAGTAGAATTGGGCTGAAAGATCTATCGCTTTATCACCTATTCAGGTTGTAAATCATGTTTTTAAAAAGTAACTAAGTAACTAAGTAACTAAGTAATTAATTACTTTTGAAAATAAGTAATCAGTAAAGTAACGGGATTACTTTTTTGGGGAAGTAATCAGTAATTAATTACTGATTACTTTTTTCAAGTAACTTGACCAACACTGCTGATGGATGGAACAGTTTAACATAGCTGGTTAAAGGAAAGGGAGCTGATAGCTGAAGGCTCTGGTTCTCATTTAGTTTCAAAAACCACAAATAATCCTGTGATCTGTGTTCTGTTGAGATGATGTGTGTAAGGTCCCTAAGATATGACAGAGGCTGATAGATAAGGAAGAAGGAGATCACGTTATATTCTGGATTTAACTTGGGGCCATTTTTGTTATATACACCACTTTGCATTTCATCATCGGTTATTATTAATCTCTGGTACTTTTCCACAGTGTTTCTGCAGTCCTGTCTTCCTCCCCTCACCCCCATCCAGTCGCGGCAAACTTACCCTCACTGAGCCTGGTTCTGCTGGACCTTTCTTCCTGTTAAAAGGGAGTTTTTTCTCCCCACTCTCGCCAAGTGCTTGTTCATAGTGGGTTTTCTCTGTGCTTTTTAGTGTCTTTACCTTACAAAATAAAACACCTTGAGATTACTGTTATTGTGATTTTGTGCTGTATAAATAAACTGAATTGAACTGCGCCTGAGCCAAAGTCCCTGTTGGCACTCTTGTGCGACCTGTGTGCTGCTTTGATATTTTCCATCGCAAAATTTTTTTCTACCATATATTTGTCAGTCTATGATTTTATTGTAATAGCTGCGCAGTGAACCGTGGCTAACAGACGCAGACGAGCGAGATTTCTTCCTTCAGAAACCCTGAGGCAGATACTTGATGCCCAAAGTGACGATAAAGGCAGTCAGTCATTTTTATGTGAAAGGAATTAGCTCCTTTCACATAAAAATGACTGATGATGAACATTTTAGTATATCTGCATAGAAGCAAAGGAATTAATATGAGTATGATAAACAAGCCGAGCAATTAAATGATCCCATTCTACCATTTTAGCCCCTATAATGTCTTGTGAACCAGGATAATTTATATTAACACAACAGATTTTAGATTCAGATGTGTCAGGATCTGAATAATATTAATATATCTAATCTAATTAGTCATGTTAAGCGGACTAGCAAAAATCTGATAAGTAATAAGAATTCCTGATCATATGATTCAGCCTGTATCCTCTCAGCTGTGTGTGGTATTTGTGCAGCAGACATTCAGCTTCCTCCCCGAGCATCTCACGGACTGTACCACACCGTGAGTTCCCCCCTTTCCTCACCCTTGCAGTGGGCCGCTCCCCCTTCTTTACCGCCCACTTTGGTTGAAGCCAAAACAGAACATCATGGCGATTGATGGTAAGTAGGCCAATAACGGCTCTCCTCTCCTTTTAATTAACTTCAGCTGGAAATGATACGTGTCAGCGGTGATTTGCCTCTGTTTGAAAGTGTTCGTGAGCTCAGGAGATGAGTGCTTGGTTCGGCTGGAAGCAGTGAAAGTTGTTTTTTCTAATTTTCTTTAAGGCGGTAATTTCCCTTTGCAGTGTGATAGAAGAGAGGCAGGAGGAAGCTGGAAGCGGCGCTTGCTCTGTTTGTAAAGGTGGTGCTGAAAGGAAAGCTCCACTCCGCTCTTTAAACTGCATGACATTCATTCAGACCGAGCGTGTGTGTGTGTGTGTGTGTGTGTGTGTGTGTGTGTGTGTGTGTGTGTGTGTGTGTGTGTGTGTGTGTGTGTGTGTGTGTGTGTGTGTCAATTTCACGGAACTCGAGCTGTCATTTGGTTTGCAGTCTCGCTGCTGCACGTCTGTGCTTTACAACTCGGAGCAGAGCTCACACAAACCACATTAACGCGCTGTTAATGCGGATAATGAATGCCGTGATTTCTATTCCAGTGTCCACCGTGTGCTTTTACTGCTCACCTTACTCCGATTATGTAACTTTGCAGGTTGTAAGCGGCTTTGGTGCTTAGTTTGTTTGATCACTTTGGATCCCAAGCTCACATTGCTGCGATACATTAAATGTCACAGGAAGGCAGACAGACCATAGCTTAATGATAGATTTGTATTAATATAGAGTAATTAATATAGAGTTCCCTTTTTTGTGTTGATAAGACAGAACCTTTTCTTTATCCTATCAAGTTATGGACCAGTACGAGTGAAAAGCTAGAGTCTGAACTAAAGGTGCAATATAATGAACCTCCTAAGACCCAAACTCTTCCAGGCAGCATTTTTAATTTCTCTTTGATATTTGGGCTGATTGGGGCCCGATGAATGTAAAAACAAAGAATTACCAGATTATTTTAAGAAAAATGAGAGCCACATATGAGGATATTTGTTTAAAATTTCGATAGAACAGTAGCAGTATAATGTCCTCGTAAGTGGATATCAGGCCCATGTAGAGCAAAATTTAGTATTTTGGTCTAAATAACCCAAAATGTGATGTCCCCCCCCCCATTAATAAATTGTAGCTGTTGCTGGTAAGGAGGAAAAGCCAGGTATCCAGTGATTGTAAAGTTGTTGGTCCTGCCCCACTCTTTCAGTCTGCATGCTGACGTGTCCACGAGCATGGCATTTAATCCCAAATAATCTGGTTTCTTCCTGTTTTGTGAAGGTGCTGAATGCATAGGATGAAATATTATATGAGTGTAGATGAGCATACAAGCCAGTGTACTCCATTGTGGAGTCTTTACAGGAAGTTGTTAACATTTTTTAATTGCGTTATTTGAAACAATTCTCTATAATTTTTTCAATCTCAAACATAACTGTAACATTTTGTTACAACATTTTTCCGCACACGACTCCCAGGCCAGTAGGTCAGAGTTTTACTAGCCTCTAGTAAGTACAAAAAAAGCTCATTTAATTGCTTTACACACTGCTGGTTTAATCAGCACAAATATTTCAATGATGAAAATTCATTAAATTCAATTCCTTTCCCAGTTTTAGACTTGTCCCTGCAGGCATCGCTGCTAAAAAGAGAGGTGGGCAACTGCTCTCAGCCTGCGGCAAAGTTTATGTGTCAGATTTATACAACACTAAAAATGCAGTCATTTGTAAATCTGACAAACCCAGATTTTATCCGGAGTAAAACATCGAAATCAAATCAAATGACTGTGAAAATCTATCATTATAAGAAATATTTGAATTTGAATTTTGTATCAGGCAAGAATTGGACACCATTCTTCTCCCAAAAGTCCAGCAGGAGGTCTCCTCAGTTCCCAGACTGTCTTGAATGGTAAACATGGCCGGGCCCCAACTTTATTGAGACATGTTGCTGCCATCAAATTCAAAATGATCTTTTTTTTCCAGTCTAATCATTTGAAATGACTTTTAAGTTCTGCTGTGAATAAAATCTGGGTTCATGAGATTGTCAAATCATTGCATTTGGTTTTTATTGATATTTTACACAACATTACAACATTTTGGAACCAACTTTTCACAGGCCTGTTCACAGGTGCAGCGGTGCTGAAAAACCCACACAGTCTATGAAATGCAGAGACAATAAGTCAGTGTTCGTCCTTTTAAATTGATGTGTTCAGCATTTCATTGTGTGACTGTGTGAATATATGCTGGAGGATTGATTTCAGTTTAGTTAATTTAATATGTTTGATACTGTATGCTCTCCTGCTGTGTTTCCCTTTTGTTTAGTATGTAGAATATCAGAGTTGGAGATGGATATTCAGAAATGTTGCCCACCTACTCAGTGTTGGGAAGGTTACTTTTAAAATGTATTCCATTACAGAATACAGAATACATGCCCCAAAATGTATTCTGTAACGTATTCCGTTACGTTACTCAATGAGAGTAACGTATTCTGAATACTTTGGATTACTTAATATATTATCATGCTGTTTACAACTACGTGAATGTACTATTGCTGTGATTTATTACTGTTACTGAAGGTCCGCGGCTCCGAACCGTAGTAAAGGGACCTCTGGCTAATACGTCGGTTCGTGTCGGGCTCGTAGCCGAAAACTAGCTTTACTTTGTTGTCTGGGTCAACTTTGCTTGCGACAGAGAGAGGCGTTGAAAGGCTGCTCCAACGGAACTTATTGTTTTTGGAGGAAAACACGAACACAGTGTACAGTCGAGTCTTAATAGCTTACTTACAACTGGGCTAGTCAGGCACTCTTCTTGGCTGCAGTGGTTATTATTATATTTACATGCTTCCAGCTCCCGTTTTTGCTCGATGACAGCTCGTACTTTTCCTTTTTCTCCCTCCTCGCTCACAGACACATAACGGGTATGGCAGTCCATTCTCCCTGCAGCACGGACTACACTGCCCATGATGCTACATTCTTTAGAGCTATACCTGTAGCATTCTGCCTATTAGCTTAGCACAACAACAACAAAAAGGCCTCTCTCACCCAGGAAACACGCAGAGAGAGAGCGTCACCTTGTAACCATGGCAACCGTAACGCTGCCGTTTGGAACAACAGAACGTAGCTGTCAAACAAAACCCAAACAGTCCTGACCCGCCACAATATGAAACAGGGAAGTACCGCCGTGTAATCCATTTATTTCAACAAAGTAACTGTATTCTAAATACCACCTTTTTAAACGGTAACTGTAACGGAATACAGTTACTCATATTTTGTATTTTAAATACGTAACGGCGGTACATGTATTCCGTTACTCCCCAACACTGCACCTACTCGGGCAGTATCCAAGCTTATCTATTCTTGATTCTTTGCACAGTACACAGAAGATAAAATAAACATATGTGGACCAACGTTTTTCAACACAGAAAACTGAGGCAACATAAAAACATCACTGATAATGGCACTGGTGTCATCTAAATCTTATTATCTTAGCATCTGAACCTGTAAAAGTTTAGTTCTCGCTAGTCTTTGGAGGGAGGTGATAAAATAATAGGTCGTGAGGAATACAGGACAGCAGAGATCACCTCTAGAAAACAGCACAGTGACGTGAACTCCAGCTGTAATCTAGGCAAATAGACCATCCATTCTCTTTGGGCCTTCGGGCTCTGATCAGCACATAAAGTAAAGAAACACTTTAAGCGTGAGAGTCATTCATGTGTGATGGAAGAGCTAAATTTGCTGCTGCAGCTTTGACAGTTTGCTTTTTTATGTCTAAAAATTTAACAACAGGTTCAGGACTTTAAACAAAACAGTGGATGAAACATGTCAGAAATTAGTGGTCACTAAATATATTAGAAAGCTTTCCACTAAGGCGTAGGTCACCGCCTCTGTTCTGCCACCATCATGCCTCCTCCTTCATGCCATCTGACGTAGAGCTTTATTCAACCACACCCGTAACTTCCTCACTAGCATTAGTCAGCAAAGTGCAGTTTCCTGAAGAGTAGTGGTTTGCTGGAGCTAGTCGGCCCCGCCGAGATTTATGGAGCAGCTGTGGGGCTGACTGACACCTGCAGCATCCAGGGATCGGTCTCCCGGCACCAGTGGGAGGCTGTGTTTCTGTCTGTACTTGTGATGTTAGGTTGGGTGAACGTCACGAGGTGTTGGAAAACACAAGTCGATTAATTTCAAGGCAACGAATTGAGGTGTGGGGAAGGCGTGTTTAGATCACAGCACATCATCTAATTTAAAGTAGGGATATTTCTGATGAATAATTTACGAGCTTTTTAAAAGAGAATTAGTCTCTTAGTAAGAAACACTTAAAACTGAGCACAAGCTAATGGACCAGATTAAACACCGGCCATGCTAATATTGCATTTTAGATGAACGTTTTTAGTAATCTCTGAAACTTGCGACATGCTGTTTATCAAGTTACACGTGCACAATGTCAGCTACGTTTGCAGAATGGTGTTCAGACACCTGCACCTGTTGTTACTTGTCTCTCCGCTCGCATTATGCAAGTTTTACTTTATATCACCAACAAACAGTCGCTCATTTTCTGCATCAAAGTTTACCGGTTTGCACAGCTGTCATCTACTTTTCAACCCTCCTCGGAGAGGACGTGTCAGCCGCCTGTTGGGACAGCAGCTTCAGCTAATGGCAGGAGATGGTGTAACATCTTAGAACTAAAAGGCAAGCAAGGCTGCTGTGCTTCAATAATAGGGCTGCCACAAATGATTATTTTGATAGTCGACTAGTCACTGATTAATTTTGCGATTAGTTGACTAATCAAATCATGCATCTATTGGACGTAAAACATACAGCTTATTGCACCAGAATGCATCTGCTCTTATGTAACTATCATTAGCTTACAGCTTTAAGTGTTTAAGGTATGTGCTAACTAAAAATAAAGACAAGATGATAGTTTATTAAATTTTAATAAAATTTGCAGATTGTTTTGGTGAAGTTTAATAAACTCCTTGCTATCTAAAATATAACAGGACACCGGAGTATATTCTCAAGCATCTCACACTTCTGATAATCAGCTGTCTGCTTGACGTTTATTCAGCTGTGTAAAAACTATAACTTTAATCTCAGCCAAACCGATTTACTCAGGAACAAATAAAATACTAAAAAAAAAAGCCAAACAATAACATTTTGAAGTTATCTGAGTGACTTATATATCATGTTTAACCTGAGTAGCGAAAGATGGCAGTGGGTTTGAAAACGATTTGTCCGGTGTTCTCACGGCTCTAGTGAGCCTAGCCCCCGGCTAGCTATCGAGCTAGTGGCTAACAGACGTCTCCGAAAACGTCGGAGCGCTTTTGAAAATATGTGATGTCTTGATAAACTGAGCAGATATTTGAAGTTTACACAGTTACATTCTCACCTGAAAATATGTTAAATGTTTATTTTGTGACCCAGAAAGAATAATAAGAGTAATATTAAAACTAACTCGCTGCCCCCAGTGTTGACAGCTGCGCTATGAATTCTGGGACACAGCTTCTTCTTCTTCTTCGAGGTTTAACGGCAGCTGGCATCCTTGTACATGCAGTGCTGCCATCTTCTGTTTCAGTCCGTCATTACACTCTTAAATCCTACTACTTCTTCCTGCGTCTTTTGTGATCTTACAAAGCTTCAAACGATCGACTATTAAATCAGTCGACGATTTTGATAGTCGACGTAATCGTGACTAGTTGACTAATTGTGGCAGCCCTATTCAATAATATAGGAAAGATTTCTTCAACCAACTGTCATTTCTGGTGCAAGATAGTAGAGCAGTGTTTAAACTGCTGGTCGAGGAATGATGCACAACTCTTAATATCAAGATCACTGGCCAGTGAAACTCCTTCTGTGCTGTCAACACTTTTAATAATGTAGTATGTAAATCACTTTAAACCCCAAAGACATGCAAATGTGCAACATATGGATGGTTTCACTGTTTAAGAACAAAACATTTATTCTTGAATTAAATATTAGAAAAAGTGGTGAAAAAAACAAAAACAAAAACAAATTTATTTTCAGTTAAATGTCTAAAAAGAAAATAAACGAAGGGATATCACCAACTTTACTTGGGCAGTCTGTCTGTGTGTACTAACACCTATCTGGGAATATTTTGCAGCTCACGTTAGCTTTTTATTTTAATGATTAATCACTGGGTAATCCTCTTTCTTGGCCTGCAGCTGACTGGCCTTACTGTTTCTCCTCTCGTGATCTGCATTAAGGAGGAGGGTCAGTCTAACCAAAACCTGCTGCAGGTTGAGAACTGATTCTTATGCTGCTCCATCAGTTTTACCAGAGCAAAGCAAAGATGCACATGTTGCACGTTGCAGACAAGAATCAGTTATTATTAAATCTTTCATTTTAGAAAGCCTGTATGTATTCAGCTTCTCATGCACCCATCTCTTCATCTATAAACACAATAGGAATCTGTGGGAAAAGCAGCAAATTCTCACATTTAAGAAGCCGGAGGGAGTCAGTTTGCAGAAGCTTTTGCGCACTTGAATGGGAGATGAATTTAAAGAGGAAACTGGCAGGAACATTATAAGCATTGTTAATTTTTTCCTTTTTAGCCTGAAGGCTTGAGTGAAGTGCGGCTCTCCAATTCCACCTACCTCGATGCCTACAGGCTACTTTAGAGAGTACTGGGAGACTTTAATAATGTATTCAGTGACATTCAGCTGTGTCATCAGCTCTGTTTATTTTACTAATGCGCCGCTGAATCGTCTTAAATCACCATTATCAAAGCCTGCTGCTTCCCAAATGTTAGAGCTCCTAAAGCATCACCTTTGGACTTGCCCGCCACGCTGTTTGTGAAAAGATCACTGAGCAGTTTAAAGGAGCTTGTGCAATGTTAAAAATCTCTAACAGTAGTCTTTAATTTGCTTAAAAGGGACCAATTTTACAGAAACCAAATGTTATGTCGACGGGCTCCACTGCATGCATCAGCTCCTGCAACAAGCTGTACTCAGATCGACTGCCGCTCCAAATGGATTTCACATATCCCGGTTAAGTCCGGCTCTCTGGCTGGCAGATCGAAAGCGGGCAGCTCGCGTGCGTGCTGTTCTGTCTGCGCGGCGTGCATGAAGACCTGTCGAATCCTGAGCTAGAGCCAAGTGCAGAGTAGGCAGGCCAGGATGTGTTGAGCTGTGGAAATATTATGTGTTAAGTGGAGCTCTTCGTGTTGACATTTAGACTTCCAAATCGAAGTGAAATCCCTGCCAGGTCACTTTGCTTCTGGCACCTTTTTTCCACCGGTTTTGCTAGTTAGAAATATACGGCTGTCCCATATGTTATTTTAGATCTGATAGACAAAACATCTGAAAACATTAGGCCCATGCTTCCTCTGGACTGGAGACTCCATCTCCATCTTCCTCTCCATCTTCATGACATGTCACTGTTTGTTACTGCAGAGCGAGAAACAGGATGTGAGGCGATGATTGCCAGTATCTGCCGACCATTTGAGATGAAACAAGCTGTGAGGCAGCGTAGCTGGAAAAGAGCACATGTTCCTTGGAAAGCAGTTATTAGTGTTAATTCATTATATGATGCTCCAATTAAAGTTCATCCCATATTTTTAGAAGAATCTGGATGAACTGACCACGTGAGGTGTTGCATGCAGTGAGAAACCTGTGGACAATTTTCACCTGTTGATTAGCTTTAGCTGTTTTTGCTAATTGGTTTGTTTTCAGGTCAACTTTAAGACGTAGTGTTTAAATCTAACGGCATGAGGATTTCTGTTGTCTCCACGAAACATTTGAACAAATCTCTGGTTAACACAACTCAGCATTACCTGCTAAAAATATCAGCTGGTAGAGTCCAAAATGAAGTTTTTTGGTCCATATTGACATAATATCATCACACAGATACTGCACATTTGTCAGGTGCTCATCCATGATGTGAAACACTCAGACCAGTCCATCTGGCTTCACATTCAAAGTTACTTAAAGGGGGGGTCCCAACCCCCGGGCCATGGACTGGTCCCGGTCTGTGAGTCGTTGCGAGAGTTGAGGCTCGGGTTGACATTTATGGTTTTCAGGGTTTTTATTGTTTGTTTTTTAAACCGTTTTTATCATTAACTCAGTTTCCCTGGGTCTTTTCCTGTGCATCGTGAATAAATGTTCTGTTTTTGGTATCAGTACTGGTTTTATTTTGTTGTATTTATCCGCAACACTTTAAAGGCCGGTCCGTGAAAATATTGTCGGACAAAAACCGGTCCGTGGTGCAAAAAAGTTTGGGGACTTCTGACTAAAGTACTTTTTTTCCTCCTGAAAAGAAGGAGAAGAGGGACCTGCTTTGAACTTCAGCAGATCATGTTGACCAAATCTACATGCCTAAATTATCTGATTAGCTGCCATGTGATTGGCTGATCGGATATTTGTGTCAAAGCAGTTGGATGGTGTACTGACTGAAGTGGCCAGAGAATATGTTTATCTACCTATTTTCAGAGGTGGGAAAAAGAAAACATCGCCTAAACTGCCAGCTCAACTGACCGAGCAAAGACGTTGTATTAATGTTAAATTGTCATCTTCACTGTTGGAGTGTTCAGCATTATATATTTGAACTTTGATGGTGACTGGTTTTGTCATTTATGGTACGCAGTGTTGGGAAGGTTACTTTTAAAATGTATTCCATTACAGAATACAGAATACATGCCCCAAAATGTATTCTGTAACGTATTCCGTTACGTTACTCAATGAGAGTAACGTATTCTGAATACTTTGGATTACTTAATATATTATCATGCTGTTTACAACTACATGAATGTACTATTGCTGTGATTTATTACTGTTACTGAAGGTCCGCGGCTCCGAACCGTAGTAAAAGGACCTCTGGCTAATACGGTGGGTTCTGTGTCGGGCTCGTAGCCGAAAACTAGCTTTACTTTGTTGTCTGGGTCAACTTTGCTAGCGAGAGACAGAGAGAGGCGTTGAAAGGCTGCTCCAACAGAACTTATTGTTTTTGGAGGAAAACACGAACACGGTGTACAGTCGAGTCTTAATAGCTTACTTACAACTGGGCTCGTCAGGCGCTCTTCTTGGCTGCAGTGGTTATTATTATATTTACATGCTTCCAGCTCCCGTTTTTGCTCGATGACAGCTCGTACTTTTCCTTTTTCTCCCTCCCTCGCTCACAGACACATAACGTGTATGGCAGTCCATTCTCCCTGCAGCACGGACTACACTGCCTATGATGCTACATTCTTTAGAGCTATACCTGTAGCATTCTGCCTATTAGCTTAGCACAACAACAACAAAAAGGCCTCTCTCACCCAGGAAACACGCAGAGAGAGAGCGTCACCCTGTAACCATGGTAACCGTAACGCTGCCGCCTGGAACAACAGAACGTAGCTGTCAAACAATTCAATTCAATTCAATTTTATTTATATAGCGCCAAATCACAACAAAAGTCGCCTCAAGGCGCTTCATAGATACAGAGAAAAACCCAACAATCATATGACCCCCTATGAGCAAGCACTTTGGCGACAGTGGGAAGGAAAAACTCCCTTTTAACAGGAAGAAACCTCCGGCAGAACCAGGCTCAGGGAGGGGCGGCCATCTGCTGCGACCGGTTGGGGTGAGAGAAGGAAGACAGGATAAAGACATGCTGTGGAAGAGAGACGGAGGTTAATAACAGATATGATTCAATGCAGAGAGGTCTGTTAATACATAGTGAGTGAACAAACAAAACCCAAACAGTCCTGACCCGCCACAATATGAAACAGGGAAGTACCGCCGTGTAATCCATTTATTTCAACAAAGTAACTGTATTCTAAATACCACCTTTTTAAACGGTAACTGTAACGGAATACAGTTACTCATATTTTGTATTTTAAATACGTAACGGCGGTACATGTATTCCGTTACTCCCCAACACTGATGGTACGTAAACAAAAGTTAAAATTGTTAATGAGCTAACAGAAATAGTCTATCTGGACTGAGACAGGCTGAGAGGAACCTGAAAGGACTTTCTGTTAAATCTGTTTAACAGATTAACTAAATTAAACTCACTGGTTTGATTAAGAACACTGTCAGGTGTCATTATCAGCTTCAAAGACACGATTAATCCTGGACTAAAAGGAAAGGCACTGAAGGCTTCCACAGAAAAACTTTGACTTGTTTTTATTGTAAGATGAAGATGAAATGTGGACACAGACCTCACTCATCTCTCGCAGGATGGGAAGCTTTTAATGAGCAAGCATGTTTCCCTTGGACGCGCTCACGTGGTCCATGTGTTTTACCCACTGGCACAACAAGGATACAAAGATGAATCAACAATGCTTTTGCTGTATATTTGATTTTCCTGTCATTTCAGCGCTTGTTATCCATTTGAGGCAGACTGAGGGATTTGTTACTGGGAGGATTTTGTGCAGTTTAGTGACTGATTGGCTGTCCACTTGGCATAGGACCAACGAGGGAGGCTGGCAAAAAAATAAAACCGATTATAAGCAAGTAGAGCAAATGTTAATTCATAGCTCATTGTGACATCGACAGACTTTGTTCCAGCAGCAACATCCAGAGACAGATTGAGGTTTAAATATAACAGCTGTGGCTTGATTTGGAGTTAATTGTCTGTCATCTTAATTTCATGTTCAAGCTATTAACATCTTATGAGTGACACTAAATTAGGCAAATCAGGTCTAAAAATAAAGAATCAACTTTAGTATGTTTAAAGAAATGTTTCCATCTGCTGCGATGTTGGATGCTACTGTATTACGAAGCTGTGATTTCACACCGGGAAGGAAATCCAGTTCAGCAGACCGTGCTGTGGAGATGTAGGTATGAAGGGAACTGGTGCTGCTTTGCCATCTTAGAGCTGAGCTGTTGGTAAAGTAGGCTAATCTTTATTATACTGTATCAACCAGCAGCTAATTGGCTTAGCTGGAGCTTATTCTGAACTCATCGCAGCACAAACATGTTTCATGAACAGCCTGATGTGGCACGACTTTCCCTCCTGCAGCTTCAAGAAAGACATTTAGTGATTTTCCTGCACATGGCTCAGTAAACTCAGTTGTACTCGCCTATTTTTGGCTATTTGTTTAATATAATTTATTAATAAACGAACCGAAATTAGTCATTCAGCATTTTTTCACATACACATTAAAAAGTCAGGGGATTTCTGGTGAATAAAAAGAAAATACACCTTCTTGCTATTTGTTTAATTCAAACATTTTTGTATCAGGCATACCAAATATAACTTTAATTGTTAACAAGACAAACACAACAAGTTTGTCTCCCTGAGTTTTCTTTTCGTGACACTTCCTTTTCTGCACCGACCTCAAACAGGAAAAATTATCTGTCCGTTTTTGTTTTAGCTGAACTTTCTGTGCCGCAGCCCGAGTTCATCCATCTCTGCTGGCCAGACACGTACGCCTCGGCAGCCTGATTACAGGAGGCAGGTCGAGGAGATTCCTTAAAAAATCTGGGACAAACTCTATAAATGCTCCCAGTCTGGCCCCAGACGTCTGAATGAGGAAAGACTGGGAAGCCACAGACTTCACCTTGATTTAGTTTGCAGAGCAAGACATGCTCCCTGGTGAAAGCAACGGGGATAAACAAGAACCTCAATCTTCATGTTTATTAATGACAGCAGGCAACTTGTTTGAAGATCATGTGATCATGCGAGCTTCCATGTAATGACAAAAGCCTGTCTGTCCTTTTACATCATCAGCAGACATACACCTGTAAACTTGCTGCATAAATCAGATTTTCTTTTCTCGTTTCTGAATTGCAATATTAAAAGTTTACACACTGAAGCTTATCTGGAGTCTCTTATCTTCACATACGTCTGATTGTATGTGAAGAACTCGGTAGGAATTTTCCTCAAAAACTCTGTAGCTACTAGAGGTGGGAATCACCATACATCCCACGATACGATATTATTGCAATTTTTAAAAATATTTTGCGATATTCAGATTCTGTACATAAAGGTAAACTTTATCAATATTCATTTTATCTAATATCAAAGTCTCACACTCAGTCTTTCTCTCATTTCAGTTTTATTGTTGACAAACTGAACGGTTTGTATTACAGTCTAGTCCAACTTAACTGAATCAACCATCTGGTACAATTATAGCTATTCTGAACTATGCAGTTTATGAAAACTATGCAGCCCCTTCAGCAACTGAAGAATTTGAAAGTAAATTAAAACAAAATATAATTTTACATTAAATAAAAAAGTTTTAAACGTAATTAAAATAAAACATGTCTTAAATTAAAATAAGTAAACTGTCATGTTTATTGCTGCCAAAGTTAAACACATTTGGACAGTGAAGGAATGTCAGGATTCTTGCTCAGAAAAAGGATCAACATGCTCTGAAGTCAGAGCACAAAAACCTTTTTTGTAACAAAATATCGATTTCTGCTGTCCCTGTATCCATACATTATTAGCAAACAAAATATCACGATGCTACACAGTATCGATTTTTCCCCCCCACCCCTAGTAGCTACATCATCCGTCGTTTATATTGTCGACTGTGCTTGTCATGAGTTGCGACAGGAAAAGGGAGATAATAAACGGACTGGTAGCCTGTTAATATGCTGCTTTGGTTTTTTTGCTGTTGGACTACAACCCAAATTCACACACATTGATGCAGAGCTTTAGCGAAGCTATTAAGTCACTTTAATGTATCACAGAAACACCAGTGGATGCACAGTGGATTCCCACTATCTGCTTTGTAGTTGGTTTGTAAAGGTTTTGCTTTGTCATGGAGAGACTAGTCAGTTTGAGCATTGGAATGCAGCGATGCCAACTGAAATGGCTGTTTCAAGTTTTTATCAGCTAAATATTTGGCTGGTAGCGCGATACGAGCAACCAGCACTGCGGACTGGCAAAGGGGAAAATGTTATTTTCGACAAACATGAAGTCTGTGTGTGTTTACTGTGTGTGTGTGTTTGTGTGTGAGATGAGTGAAGGAGGAATGAAAAAGGAGCATCCTCCCACACACAGCTGCCAAATCGAACAGCAGATCCGTCCTCGGCTGCTTGTTTGGCAGGAAAGATTTCAGGCGCAACTTTCTTAAGAAGCTGTGTTTACATGCAGTAACTATCTGTCATACACCGGCTCAGGTCTTCAGGTTTTATCAGGTTTTCCTTGGCATTGGGTTAATGGATTGATGGCACTTCCTGAGGCTGTTTGAGCAGCGCTGAGTTGCTTTCATGTTCACTGAAAACTGATGGTGGTGCTAATGATGCTGCGTGTTAGCTGTAACAGTGTGAGAGCTGGATGTGGCCATGTTAGGAAGCCTGAGGTCTTTACTGTGAATCGCACAGATACTCGATGCTATCTGAATTCACTTACCGTTCAAGATTCAAAGCGTTTATTGTCACGTGTGCACAGAAAAAGCATTTCTCTGTACAATGAACAAATAGATAAAATACAAATAGCATGGATAAATAAATGGAAACCAAAAAAATTGAATTTGAAAATAGATTTACAGTGGGGCAAAAAAGTATTTAGTCAGGCACCGATTGTGCAAGTTCCCCCACTTAAAATGATGACAGAGGTCAGTAATTTGCACCAGAGGTACACTTCAACTGTGAGAGACAGAATGTGAAAAAAAAATCCATGAATTCACATGGTAGGATTTGTAAAGAATTTATTCGTAAATCAGGGTGGAAAATAAGTATTTGGTCAATAACAAAAATACAACTCAATACTTTGTAACATAACCTTTGTTGGCAATAACAGAGGTCAAACGTTTACTATAGGTCTTTACCAGGTTTGCACACACAGTAGCTGGTATTTTGGCCCATTCCTCCATGCAGATCTTCTCAAGAGCAGTGATGTTTTGGGGCTGTCGCCGAGCAACACGGACTTTCAACTCCCGCCACAGATTTTCTATGGGGTTGAGGTCTGGAGACTGGCTAGGCCACTCCAGGACTTTCAAATGCTTCTTACGGAGCCACTCCTTTGTTGCCCGGGCGGTGTGTTTTGGATCATTGTCATGTTGGAAGACCCAGCCTCGTTTCATCTTCAAAGTTCTCACTGATGGAAGGAGGTTTTGGCTCAAAATCTCACGATACTTGGCCCCATTCATTCTGTCCTTAACACGGATCAGTCGTCCTGTCCCCTTGGCAGAAAAACAGCCCCATAGCATGATGTTTCCACCCCCATGCTTCACAGTAGGTATGGTGTTCTTGGGATGCAACTCAGTATTCTTCTTCCTCCAAACACGACGAGTTGAGTTTATACCAAAAAGTTCTACTTTGGTTTCATCTGACCACATGACATTCTCCCAATCCTCTGCTGTATCATCCATGTGCTCTCTGGCAAACTTCAGATGGGCCTGGACATGCACTGGCTTCAGCAGCGGAACACGTCTGGCACTGCGGGATTTGATTCCCTGCCGTTGTAGTGTATTACTGATGGTGACCTTTGTTACTTTGGTCCCAGCTCTCTGCAGGTCATTCACCAGGTCCCCCCGTGTGGTTCTGGGATCTTTGCTCACCGTTCTCATGATCATTTTGACCCCACGGGATGAGATCTTGCGTGGAGCCCCAGATCGAGGGAGATTATCAGTGTATGTCTTCCATTTTCTGATGATTGCTCCCACAGTTGATTTTTTAACACCAAGCTGCTTGCCTATTGTAGATTCACTCTTCCCAGTCTGGTGCAGGTCTACAATTCTTTTCCTGGTGTCCTTCGAAAGCTCTTTGGTCTTGGCCATGGCGGAGTTTGGAGTCTGACTGGTTGAGGCTGTGGACAGGTGTCTTTTATACAGATGATGAGGTCAAACAGGTGCCATTCATACAGGTAACGAGTGGGGGACAGAAAAGCTTCATACAGAAGACGTTACAGGTCTGTGAGAGCCAGGGATTTTCCTTGTTTGAGGTGACCAAATACTTATTTTCCACCCTGATTTACGAATAAATTCTTTACAAATCCTACCATGTGAATTCATGGATTTTTTTTTCACATTCTGTCTCTCACAGTTGAAGTGTACCTCTGGTGCAAATTACTGACCTCTGTCATCATTTTAAGTGGGGGAACTTGCACAATCGGTGGCTGACTAAATACTTTTTTGCCCCACTGTATGTGCAAAACAATGGCAATCAAAATAAGCAGTGACACAGCTCATAACTTCCCTTCAACTCATTCATGTCTCCTAAAAGGTAAACCTGTTTCTCCATCACCTGTTCAGCTCTGATGATCCAGTAAGGACGTCTCCTGGTTTCATCTTCATGTTTCCCTCTCACCACATATCCAAACCGATATCATGGCCAAGCAAACATCAGCTGATACTAGAAATTAATATTAAATAAATTCTAACAACAGCTGATCAAGCTTAAACGTGCTGCTGTTGTTTAGCGCGACATCCGCTGGTTTCCCCGTTCTGGCGCAAAGTGGGCGATAAACAAACAAGAGAGAAGATAAGCTGATCATTGATCAGTTTAATGATTGAATGAGAGAAGAAGAGGCAGCTGTGCAGCGTAAAGACGCAGAATAAATCCAGCTTTGTGTCTTTTTTCATTCTAGCTGAAGTCCGGGACAAACTGTGTTCCTTTTCATATCAATATGAAACGCGTAATATTTTCTCTGAATGCGAGACGATTACGTTTTTTAGGGGATGGTTGGCAGCTCTACTAACTAACCTTATGAATAAAATAAAGTTCACTATCAGTAAAATCATAGCACTCATCCAGCTGTATAGAAACTCCGTCATGCTAGCTAGCACGCAGTACGAGTTATTGTAACTGACGGTAAAAACTCAGCAAAACGAAAATAAACTCCACCTAAATTTGGTTTATATCTGACCCAGATAGACTGCAGCTCATAACTTCTTACCTGAAGTTCAGTTCACCTGACATCCGGACCGGCGGCCGCCTTGGGTCTCTGCTCCTCCTGCCTCCCCTCTCCCTCATCCACCTGGCCTCTTGTGGCAGCTCCGCCATAGCCACCGCCAGCAACTGAGTTATTTTTACACATCTGCCAGCATCTGGCCAATCCACCACCTTTCATTGTTTATACTGTTATAAAAAATAAAAAATGAAACACATCATTGGCGCATAAAAACGAAAAATCACCATCGGCCCACCGGCCAGTCCAGCTATGGTAGTAATATATAAATACACTTGTTTTTGACCTGGCGAGCTTTGACTCTGACCCTCTGCTGGCCATCAAAGGGAAGGCAGGTTTAAGGTAATTCAATGTTGGCCTCTCTGTTTAGAGAGGACCTGGCGTCCACATATGTGGACATCACATTTTTGGGTGTCTAGACCAAAATACTAAATTTTGCTCTACAAGGGCCTGATATCCACTTAGGAGGACATTACACTGCCTCTGTTCTATCGAGATTTGCAACGAATGGCGTCTTATGTGGATCTAATTTTTCTCAGAAACAAAAATCATAAAATAAAAAAAAAAATCAGGTAATTCTTTGTTTTTACATGCATCAGGTCCCAATCAGTCCAAATAATGATGAGAAATTGAAAATGCCTGCCATGAAAGAGTTCAGGTCTCAGGAGGTTAAACCCATTTTCTATATTTTCTGTGGTTTGTACAAAAGAAAAAAACCTTTTACTTTTGTACACTTATATTTTATAATTTTGGCATCCCATTTTAAAGTAGCCTTTCTTCTCATTTGTTTCACATCTTTTTCTTTCTTTTTTTCACTGACAAACCGACCTGGACTTTCCACTGTTTCGTTGTTAGCTTGGTACAAGTAATGCTCTGAAGTAAAGGTGTAGATTCTTTGGCTTTACACTGCTGTGAAGCCTTTTGTTTCAGTGCTTTCAGCCTTTTGTTGCCTTTGTTCAGCCCTGTACAAACCACTACACTGTCTAAATTCAGCCAGAGCTGCTCAACCTGTAGGCAGATCCCAGAGGCAGCCGTTGAGCTCAGAGACCGGGAGGCCCTCACAAGTGTGAGTAATAGTTCTGAATTACAGTCACCGTCTGAAAGGCCGTCTGCGGCAGAAAGCTGCTGTAAAGAGTTTGAAAAACGGTGACTGGGTGTCTACCTCATGATATACTGAAGCTTAGGTGGGTGCCCACTGCTGAGCTGAGCTCCACGGAAGCAGAACGTCAGTGGCTGAACTGTATTCTGATGCCAGACTTTCAGATCAAACTCCCTTAACTATTTGTTTGGTTGTTCCCATTTTTATTATGATTGAATAACAGCATGAGATACTGTATTGTTTATGCAACAATCAAACTGTGATACACGAGTGTGTGGATTATTCCAGGATATGCAGAGGGATTAAAAGACACCCTGTGCTTCCAGTTTTTTTCTCATGGATAAGGATCAGTGGTGCTTTGTGCAGTCAGATCCATTTTCAATCCATGTTTAGTGAGCCAGCGAGCTGCAGTCAGATGGATTTAAGGATGTTTTAAAATGTTGAGCCTTTGTTTTGCACAAAGATACACAGTTAAATATTTTACAATCTTATGTTGTGGGCTTTTTAAATGTCAGAGGGGCTGCAGACTGACTGCATGTATACTCAGGTTTGGCTTTGAAGGTGATTCCTCACAGGTTTAATGCTCCCTAAAAGAAAAGTCTTTAGAGTTTTGTTGTAAGTGAACATCTTAAACCACTGCACATTTTTAATGTTGTTTTAATATTCAGTTAGTATGTTAAAGTTTGTATAAGTAACGACGTAATGATGAGTAATGATGAGTGATGATGATTGATTTTTGAAATAAATAAAGGAATAAATAATTTATATTATGGCTGAAACGTAAGAAAAATGCTAATGCAGTCATGAAATCAAACCAAGTTTATTCTCCAATTGGTGTTTTCAAAATTTTAAGCACTGTCCCTTCCACTGTGACCCCTCAGCACAGGTATTTAAACTGGTATTTTTTTCTCTTAAACTCTTCACTAAAGGTGCAATCGTACCCAAAAAATAAAAATAAAAATCATGTTACAACGTTTATCATGAAGGATGGTAAACAGTGAAAGGATGACATATGTGTTTAGACACTGAAAGCTGGTAGGTTATAATGATGAACCAGGGAACCCAGTGAAAAGTACTCTGCAGCACACTTAGCTTAGCATAAAGTCTGGAAGCAGAAAAACAAATGAATGATAAATATTGTGTTAATTAACCCTTTAAAACCGGCCGGAGCAGCACGCTCTGTTTTGTGTAACTATTTTTAAATCTCGGTAGCTCTGCAACCACGTAAGCTAGCACAATAATTTTTTTTGCATATGAAGCCGGAGGAGTTGTACTTACATCTTATGCCATCAGCTTGTCCTCGGTCACAGTTTCCTTCCACATATAGCTTTGCAAAAACTGCATAAAAAGCGCTTGCAGCAATAAAAACATAATATTCCAGAAACACGCTTTGCCGATCCGATCAGCTGTTTGTAACACTTCCTATGTTGGAATAGACGTCAGCGTGAAATTTTGCACGTCCGCCATGACCTGCCCGAAACCGAAAGTGACGTCATTTTCGCGGAAATGTAGTTTTTTACCATCAGGGCCTCATGAGTCTGGACTGGTGTTTTTAAAAGTTATCTTTGACTTTATGACTTTCTGTGTCGTTTCTGGGATGCTTAGGACTCATATTGCACTGCTGGAAATAGTTTATTTTGATGCATATGCTGCTTTTTTGCAAATTTGCATTATAATATTTATTTTCGTTTTTCCTGCAGTGTATAAAAATTGATGTATTTCAAAAACAAAACTATGAAGACACTCAAAATAAATTTCCTGTGGTGGGAAACTATTTTGTGCAACTTTTTTGTATTTACAGTTTTGAGGGATAAGCCTCTTAAATTTCTCTAACTAGAAATATATGTTAAAAAAATTTGTTTTTTTGTAGTTTATTGCACTTTTTTGCAATTTATGTAATTACTATGCACTTAATGCAGACATATTATTAAAATGTGGATTATAATGGTTGTATTGATGTATAGCAACTTGAAATGCTCCCAAAAATGGCTCCACAGCATGTAAAAATATAATATAAGCTCTGACGGACTTGGTTCTATGGTAGGTCTTAAAGGGTTAAAGATAGAGCTGGGCTGGAATAGTTTGTCCACTTTAAGGATTCGTGCTAACCCTTCTTCTAGTTTTGAACAGTTGTTACATATTTACTCATTTCTTTTCAGTTCTTGTGTTATTTTCCTGCGCTTTGCTTGTTCAGAGTGAGACTGTGCAGATAAAGTAGATGATTCAACTCTGGGCAATGTGCTGTGAGCTCCACACATGTATGCACACCACACACTTGTGGTATGCACATAAGAAACACAAACCATGCACATTGCGTACAAAAATAATAATAATGTAAATACTGCAAATCCATGTACATGTTGTAATTACTCTAAAGGCTGCTCGTGTATCAGTGTAAATGACCCTGCTACAAGTGTATGTGTATATATGTTGTGTGTATATTTTGTATATACATACGCACACTGTTTGCACTTTGGATTAGATGGCAAACTTTCATTGTTTTTAGTAATGTACTTTTCAATGACAGTCTGACTGAATGAAGCCTAATTTAAAAGGTAGTGAAGTTGAGCTGAAGCTCACATAACCAGTTATTGTGCATAATTGTGCAATAAAACTTTAATAAATGCAAGAAGGATGTTTCTGTGTTAATCGTCCACATCCAGCCATCACCATCCAGTCTCTGTCCGTGTCTTCTATCCGTGTTATTCCTGTCCTTCTGTGGAAGTGTGTCTGACTGCGTCTGAACATATTTAAATGTGCGACTGTGATGTTTTTGTCTCGTGTTCCCTCCATCGCGGCGTGGCTCATTGAAACTGCATTGTCTTTCCAGGTGGCGAGCGTAACTGTGGAGTACATGAGCTGATCTGCGTCAGAAAAGGTAGGGCAGATCAGAGCTCTGGGAGGTTGACCTTTGACCCATGCACTGCACCTCCCCCTCCACCTGTCTGATCATTTGTCACCACTAAAAAACATCTGTGTGTTTGTTTCTGGCTGTTTCGAGTCGTGTTTACTGTTGGTCTGCTGTACTGTGTCGTTCTGTGTGCTCACTGCTTGTGTTCATGGTGTTTGTAAAGCTTGTAAAAGGTGATCCGTTAGAATTATCTGATGTTACATCTATGAAGTCGCCTTTTTATTTCTATAAAAGAATTCTTTTTTTAACAGGTATGTTTGTGTTTGTCATAGTTAGCGTTTCCTTTATGTATGACCAAGTTTCTAAGATGCTCCAATGTCACGATTTATGGTTTTTATACATTTTTCTGAACAGAAGAGTTACAGTATGCTAGCATCGTTTTGACACTGAACTAGATAAACTGTTGTCATGGCAGCCACACAGCAGTCATGCTGTCACTTTTGCTGCGTGCTTTCATTTGTGATGGTAGCAATTTGCAGCCAGCTTTATTTCAAATGCAGTGAACAAAAATAATGCTTGCAGAGCTGTAGCATTTTAAACATTTGATGTGTTTGCAAAGGTTAAAGCTAAAAGCTAAAATGAGATACCCAATTATGGAATAATTACCTGTAAATTATAACATCCGCTTGTTGCTCTGATAACAGAAGCCTTTAAATTCCATTTTTATTTAACTAATTTAAATTCTTTTAAAAAAATATGCATGACAGATTTTTTTAATTAAATAATTAAAACATTGAAAAAACAATTTGCCCTTCCAGCACTCCAAGATGCCACGATAGGTTTACTTCTATTTCATATTAAGCAGTCATCTGGTCACTCAGAAGCTCAGCTTTACCTCCAGTTAACACTTTGTTTTCATTGATCTAACACAGTTATTCACCGTATTATCACAAACAGATTGTATGTAATTTGAAACTTGACTATATTCAATTCCAAATTGATAGCAGACTGGCTCCATCTTATTTCCATTTTATTGCCGCCTCAGTGCACTAAAGCATTTTATTGTATGGGGAATGAAATGTTTATAATAAATGCAAAATTAGAATCCAAAAAATAATGTTTTGTTAAGCAACAACTATTAGATGGGATTTCAATGATACCAGATAACAAGTTACTGTATTTACATAACTGCATGTAAGGAAACACCAAAGTTAATGTTATTATAAAGTTGTCACAATGGCCACGGGCCGATAGCTAGATCGGACTCGATTGCAGATGACCACAACAGAGACGGCTCAACGTTTTGCAGTGTTTATTATTTAGTCAACAAGTGAATATGTGGCAGGGCGTCGCTAATGATGTAACCGTGTGACAGTGGGGATGAACGGGGGTCTAGAAGGTTGCGACGGAAACGGAGCGGTTGGGTCTGGGAAGAAAAGAGAACAGGGTTAAGAAGGCGGCAGGTGCAGGGTATCCAAGCAGAGGTGAAACTGACTGATAGCGCTTACTGGTGACCGGCATGAACCTCGCTTTGAGAGAGAGGCAGCGATAGTCCAGGGGAGTAGTGGAGAGGCTGGCAGACCTGAGTTCCGCTGTGTCCAAGGTGGTGAGTGAGGCTGGAGGGCAGGCAGGTGAGGGTCCTTGTATTTTTCCTGAATATGAAGATGATCCACGGAGAGCTGAGGTTGAGGGTGATAGCAAAGAAGGTCCAGGGAATCTGAAGCACATGAAACCAAAGTTAACAAGGAAAAAGTGGCAAGAGCGTAAAAAGCCGTAGAGTCAATACCAACGTGAGGTCGTTGACGAAATGGCGGTGAAGGAGAGTCTGAGAGGGCCTTAAATCCTCAACCTGATTGCCCTGAATCAGTCTCAGGTGTGCAGGACTGCAGCAGGGATGATGGCTCCGCCCAGGGGTGGAGACCAAGGAACTCAGGTGCCTGATGGAATTTTCCAGTCGAGTCTCCAGATCCTGACAAAAGTTGTTACAAATTAGTTTTCTGTTCTCTGTTCTGTTTGTCTAAAGAATTTCAGTAATGAAATTGGGTGATTATTAATGTAATCAGGGAAGTCTTCATGTGGCGAGCAATTTTAATAATCTGAAATATTTTATTTACCATGTTGGTAAATAACTTAGAAAGAAGTGGCAAAAAGTCCTTGTAAAAACGGTATTCAAACGCGGGGATTTATTGTTCAGCATCTGGTGGGTGTAACCACAAGCTTTTCTTAGTTCATCTGCAGTGAGTGGTTCGTTTAAATGTGACTCACCGAAGGGAGCTACAAAACGTCAGAGCAGTGTCAGACGATAATATAAAAGTACATATATGTCGTTACACTGACTACATCATGCATACATAAAAAATGGGAGGCAGGCCATGAAGGTTTGAGCGAAAGTATGTGTGTATTTGTTTATGACAGAGTATGATGGGACATAAAAACAGCTTGTTGAACATTAGTTTAGATTTAATGTTGGATGGTTCAGGCTTTCAGAGATTTAGGAGGAGAACATCAGGGTTCCCCTGTATTTTTTAGACAGATAAGGAATAAGATGAGTTTGTAGCTGCCCAGTTTTACTCATATTTTTCTATAATTTTCATTATTAGAAAATAAAAACACTGTAGTTTGTATTCTGTAATCAAAATTCTTGAGCCAGTATTGTGCTGTAGTTATCAAAACAACAAATTACTACTTCTGCATTAATCTCTTATTTGCATATGAAGAGTTTTTTTCTTTTTTAATAATGCTTCAATGTTCTGCTTCACTTTAATTGCATTGGAAAGGTTGTTGTTGTTCTTATTAAAGGTTATTATCACTGAATGAAAATCATATTTCAAAAATATAAATTAAGGCACTTAATTTGTTGTTTAACGAATTCATCTTTTAAAGCGAAACCTCTACATGCGTCTTTTAGTGCATTTTCCACACAAGTCTTGACGTCCAGGAGACGGTTTCACAATCAGTAAGGAAGCGACCGGAAACATTACAAATGATGAAAGCAGAGTTTGAAATGAAACTCTGAACAAACTGATAAATGAGACCCGTTTAAATGTCACCTGATACCATTTGCATCTTCTTGGTGGTTCTGTGAACATCACGGCTTTTGCCAACAAAGGGAAGTGACATTTAAAGGTTGGATATGACCTTTACAGTAATAGAGATCCTCACACTTGTGTCTTGGAAGAGGCTAAGGATTTAGCAGGGTGATACGTCTGCTAAGAGCTTTCACTGGATATATTTCTCTCATTTTTTATCCTTATATAACAAAGACATCAATTGATTTGGTGAAGAATATCGGAAGTGAGAGGATGTTGCAGAAAAAAGAGAGAGGTGTGCACAGTGTTGCCTGAGGAAGCTCCTAAAGATCGATTACTTGGAGCCAAGAAGTGTGCAGGCTGCTTTTGTCTTTTTTGGGTTACCTAAAAAAATCCAGGATGCTTATACCCTCCAATGCGTGGTTAACCTTAGTAATAATTTCTCACTGTCATATATTAATAACAAATCCTGCTCATAGTCATTTCTCGGTGAGCAGACATGGTTTGTTTTCGATGCAGCTCATGTATTGACGTTCCTGACTTGCCAGATTTTTTATTTATTTATTTTGTTTTTTGCATTTTTACACACTAATAAATCAAGTTAACTAGAAGAGTTGCAACTTGGCATGTTCAGTGAAAGTACAGAGTACTTCTCTTTTACCACAGCATACTCGTGTTCATAAAGTATTTCAAACCAAAAAATAAATATGCACAAGTGATTGCAGAAGGTCCTGATCATGATGGAGGAGGCAGCTGAGTGGTCTGCTTGTAGAAGTGTGTGTGTGTGTTTGTGTGTGTGTGCGTGCATCACATAATTGGGTTTAATCCATTTGTTTGAAACTACCACAGGTGTATGTGTTGTGTGTTTGCATGTGTGTGGCTACTCTGTGGGTAATGTGCTTCAGAGTATGTGTGGGAGTTTGCATGGGAGTGCTGAGAGTGCTTATGAGCTGCCTGTGGAGTGTGTGGGTGTCTGTGGATTTGAGGAGGTTTGGTTCTTGATGACAGTTTGCATGTGGACGGATCAGACTTTATCCAGCAATGTCCTCTCCTGGAGCATCACGTGAATGTAGTTCATCCACTGTGTCCTTTTAGAAAACCTGACATTGTAAAATGAAAGCCTCTGGCTCTTGCTGTCATTGCATTGAATGTTAAACTATTAAAAAGCTTTTCTGGTTGTAATTATTGGTTCCCACTGGTGTGAAATGTTGGCAGCTACAGGAGTTTTATTTTAGACGAACATGAAAACTGTTGGATCTCCTCAACCAGGGAGGTGGTTGTCATCTTTTAACTGTTTTTTGAGGAGTTGAAGCCAATTGCTTTTCTTACACTGATTAAAGCGAAATGCAATTTTCATTGTGCCTTTTCTTTTGCATTCACCAGTGACTGGAGAATCAATTTTTAATTAAATCTAATTAAATCTCTGAATTACTGCTGATACGGAGTACCCATCCAATACCAGAATTAAATTGAGCTTTACTCCTCACTCTGAGAAGGATAATGGGAGCCAATCAGTTTTGCCTGAAGCAACATGAGGCATGGTTTAAACACTTCACATGACAAAGTGTTAAATATGTGCATAACTAGTAAAACCTAATTTAGTTATTTTAGTAAAACAGGATCAAGAAAAGTAAAAGAAAAACATTTTTGCTCGTCACACAGAAGGAGCTCTGCTCTGAGCTGTTGGAGAGGACTAACTCAAACATACGCTTGTTGCAACCCAGACGTTGTACCTTAAAGCTGATTGGCTACAGCAGCAGAAGACCACACTGGATGCCACTTCTGTCATATGAGAACAGACACAGGAACTGAGAGTACATCTCACTCAGGCTCAACAAAAATGGACAATAGATGAATGATTTGATCAGAAATCTGCCATCTCTTAGTACCAACTGAGCATCATTTAAATGCCACAGTGTACCTGAGTAATTCCATCCATCCATCTTCTTCCGCTTTATCCGGGGCCGGGTCATGGGGGCAGCAGCCTAAGCAGAGAAGCCCAGACCTCCCTCTCCCCAGCCACCTCCTCCAGCTTATCCGGGGGAACACCAAGGCGTTCCCAGGCCAGCCGAGAGATATAATCTCTCCAGCGTGTCCTGGGTCTGCCCCGGGGCCTCCTGCCGGTGGGACATGCCCGGAAAACCTCGCCCAGGAGGCATCCTTGTCAGATGCCCGAACCACCTCAGCTGGCTCCTTTAAATATGGAGGAGCAGCGGGTCTACTCTGAGCCCCTCCCAGATGGCTGAACTTCTCACCCTATCTCTAAGCAATGAAGAAGCTCATTTCCGCCGCTTGTATCCACGATCTCGTTCTTTCGGTCACTACCCACAGCTCGTGGCCATAGGTGAGGGTAGGGACGTAGATCGACCGGTAAATTGAGAGCTTCGCTTTTACACTCAGCTCCCTCTTCACCACGACTGACCGGTGCAGCGTCCGCATCACTGCGGCCGCAGCACCAATCCGTCTGTCGATCTCCGGCTCCCTTCTCCCATCACTCGCGAACAAGACCCCGAGGTACTTGAACTCCTCCACTTGGGGCAGGAACTCATCCCCGACCTGAAGTGGGCACGCCACCCTTTTCCGGCTGAGAACCATGGCCTCAGATTTGGAGGTGCTGATCCTCATTCCCGCTGCTTCACACTCGGCTGCGAACCGTTCCAGTGCGAGCTGGAGGACATCACCCGATGAAGCGAACAGAACCACATCATCCGCGAAAAGCAGAGATGAGATTCTGAGGCCACCGAAGTGAAAGCCCTCTGCCACTTGGCTGTGCCTAGAAATCCTGAGTAATTCTCCTAACCATATCCATCTCTTTATGACCAAAAATTATGTATTTTCTGATGGCAATTTAATGCACCAGCCAAGTTCTAATCATCTCAATTTGGTTTCTTATACACAGCAATGAAGGCACTGCACTCAAATAGCCTCCATAGTCATCAGGTCTCAATACAACAAAGCACCTTTGGGATGTGGTAGAATCGGGGGGTCACATAATGGATGTGTTGCCTATAAATCTGCATGCTGTCATGATAGCTGCTAATCTATGCCATTAAGGAATAATACAGCTCTGAGGGTAAAATTCAATTAAATTTTATTTATACAGCGCCAAATCACAACAACAGTCGCCTCAAAGAAAAACTTTTAACAGGAAGAAACTTCCAGCAGAACCAGGCTCAGGGAGGGGCGGGGCCATCTGCTGTGATTGGTTGGGGAGAGAGAAGGAAGACAGGATAAAGACATGCTGTGGAAGAGAGAGAGAGGTTAATAACAAGTATGATTCAGTGCAGAGAGGTCTGTTAACACCATCTGAAGAGGTCTGACGGGTACTAGCAAGGTGTACCTGATGAAGTGGCTGATTGTATATACGTATATGTAGCTAATGAATTCATTATCAGAACGATATTCGATCCAAATAAAGAATCACAGGATTTCTCTTCATTTGTAAACATGTAAGGGAGCACAGCTGTGGGTGAGCCTGTGACCCACAAAGTGTTGCAGTATTTATATATTTGCAGCATTATAATCTGACAGTGGTGCCATTTCTGGGGTGGAAAAATCACTATTAAGAGGGTTTATTTTTCCATTAACAGAAACACCTGTTAATTTCATAAAATCTTTCCCGGTTTGTGAAAACTGCACATACAAGTTTTTGTATTTTCTGATACTCATAGTTTAATCCTGAACTGATTTCATTGATCTGTTGCCATGGGGAGGAAAGCATGAGTTATGCTGCAGGAAATGCCAAATATGTGTATTTTCTAAAGTACTTGGTTGAAATACTCCCTGTTAATTCACTTCACACATTAATTTTCAAAAAGTGGCTCTTTCCAAAGGTGTTCGGTACATTTTATAGCTGTTACAGGGTTTCTTTCCCACATAATTGTTCTCTGTGCTTCTTGTGTAACACAGTCGGTTATTGTTTAATCGTCCAGTGAGTCATCAGTCAGTCCCACACACGGGGCTATTCTCAGTATTTTAATGGAATCTGGCTTATTTGGTGAAGTAAGTCCAACAGGAAAATGATAAATGATGTTAGACAGCTTATACCACACAGCACCCACACTTTCACACAGCACCAGTTTTGCTGTGGAATTAAAAAAGCTTTTTTTTTAATGAAATGTTTTGTTTTTTAGCAGATGAAAGAAGTATGATGCAGTTTATGTGTAGATAAAATAAAAATATATAGTAGTTTGAAGTCAGGAGTGAAACTCACTGTAGATTTCTACGATTTAATATTCTTTTCCCTGTTTGAGGCATTTGGGGAATTATACAGAGCAGGATCCCTCCCGCTCCATCTGTGCTGTGAATAATTCAGTCAACAGTGAGAAGCTGGTACAGTGTGAGCAGACAGGCATTCCCATGAGAGAACGCCTCCTGCTCCCTTAGCGCCGTGTGACCAGACACTGAAAGCTACCAACAATAATCGGCTCGTTACAGACAAAGAGGACAACAAAATTAAAATCTGCCACTTTTCCTGACATGCACACATGTTTTAAGGCTAACAGACGAATTATCAGGTGGAAATAAGCACACGTCAGGTTATGTAACTGTCTTCTGCTTCTTTAGATGTGAAAGAGTCTGGTTGTTTTGTGTAGCAGTCTTGTTGTTAAAGCAACAATTACTTAAGCTTAACTGGCACGATGTCATGCGTAAAATAAGCTCCAGATCTGTATTTTTCATTTTGAACTCTAATAGATTAGATTTGCATGATTCAGAGTTCAATAAACATCTGGGTTTAACTTGTACTGGGCCTTTATGCAGCATTGTGAAGTCCTTTTTGAAAGCCTTCAGATAAGAGTTTACTCGTTGCCACGTACATATTTTGAAAGTTTATGTCAGGAACGAGGAGAGGAACTGACTGCTAACAACTTGTCAATAACAAATTAATCACAAGTCATGAGAGCACATCGCAGATAATCCTCCTTTCTGAAACAGAATGATCAAAATTTACAAAATGGTCTGATTGTTTTTATTCAGTCCAACCCAAAAAAGTGACTGAGGCCATAAACGCATCAGGAAAGTGTTTAAAGTCTAGGAGCTGTTTCCCTAAAGACCTATATAGAGCTGGAAGGCTCTTTGCATCTAAAACTGTCGCCCTCAGTCTCTCGTCCATCAACCCGAGTCAGTCGCGGCCAGTGTTGGTCAAGTTACTTGAAAAAAGTAATCAGTAACTAATTACTGATTACTTCCCCCAAAAAGTAATCCTGTTACTTTACTGATTACTTATTTTCAAAAGTAATAAATTACTTAGTTACTTTTTAAAAACACAGTTTACAACCTGAATAGGTGATAAAGTGATAGATCGTTCAGCCCAATTCTACTTTTTCTACATAATCCATCATACAAAATGTAATCAAATGGAAAAGTCTCTTTTTAAAACTTGTTTTATTAGTTTTAACCTTTTAACTTTATGCATCAAGCAAAAATTTAATTATATGCAACATTCTCTGACTGGAAGAAATTTGTTTAATATTTAAACCTATTTTCTGCACATTCCAGCACATAAAATAAAATATATATTTTTTTGTGTTTACACTCAGTTTTTCAAATAGATGCAAGTAAAACACAGCAGAAAATAAATAAAGTCAAAGACTAGCGGTCCTGTTGCTCTATTTTCACCTGTAAAGCAGGAGTTGGGTAGGCGGAGGTTTACCCTGGTGCAGGTGTGCCGCAGTGGTCAGTGGAAGAATCCGCGAGTTTCTCTGTGAGTTTCCCATTACGTCGTAGCTACTCGGTGCTTGTTCGGAAGTTTAGGGTTTTTTTCGCTGTAAAAAGAAGTTTTCTTCCCACGCACAACGGACACTAATGTTTTTGTCACTTTTTATGGAATCAAACTCAAAGTAAGGTCAGTACTTCCACGCTTTAAACACTGCACGCTCATACTCTCTCCCGTACTCGATCCGTTGTTGCTCTGCACACAGCTGTTGTCACGAACGTCGCACTCGCCTACGTCATTGTCATGAGACATTCTCGCAAAAAAAACCCAGAGATACTGCCCATCTCTGGTCACGGCAGACGGTGCCTCTCCCTGAGCCTTCTGGTTCTGCTGGAGGTTTCTTCCTGTTAAAGGGAGTTTTTAGTTCCCACTGTTGCCAAGTGCTTGCTTAGAGGCAGTTTTCTGATTGTTAGGGTTGTCTCTATATTATTGTGGGGTCTTTACTTTACAGTATAAAATACCTCGAGGTCACTGTGCTTTCTAAATAAAGACTGAATTTAACTACAGGTTGTCTGTGTCTTTGTAAACCAATGGTTTGAAAAGCTGGTGGGCGGGGCTAGTAATAGTAAGCAAGTAGTAAGTACATGTGGTGATCTCATTATTAGACGCTTCAGCCCTCTTTAATATGAACACCACCACCTGTCTAAGACTGAAATAAACACCAGCTTGAGAAAACTAAAAAAAACTTAAAATTGGTAAAAAGATTTGTTTTACCTGGTAAGATGATTCCCAGTGATGACAAAATACGATCGACCAGCTCATTCTTGGCTGTAGGAATGATGTTAAGTTGATGCAGAGTTCTGTCACTGGTCCGTAAAATGGGAAATAAACCCCACTGCCTGTCGCTGCGTCTGAGGAGATGCACCTATCAGTTAGTGTTATAGCACATTCATTAATTTTGCTAGTCAAAGCCACTGGGCTTAACAACTTCCTGGCAGAAACTCTGAATAGTGTAAAATATTACAAAAGTAAGGACAAGCATAATAGTTCCCCTTTAAAAGAACAGACGTGTTTTTCCTGGTTTTATTCAATCTTGACAAACACACAATAGACTGAAACCAGTGCAAGTTCTTTCCTCTTGGTGCCACTAATGGCTAAAACCAGTTAATTGTTACAGCCATTATATTGGAATTAAAAATAACAGAGAACCAGTCATCATTGCCGCTAATGGAGAAACACGTCTTCTAAGTACTTTCTTGCCAGATGGGCTCATTATCTCCCATTTGTAAGAAAGGCAGCAGCTTGGTTTAATTGAACAAAATGGACTTTTACATGTAGAGCTGCATTCATCATGGTAAATGAGCTCAGCAGTAATCTAAAGTCTCCCATTGCACTTGAAAACCTGCTCCGTCTCTCCACTTTTGTGACTGTGCATGAAATATTGTAAAGCAAGCGCTTCTCAGACGTTTATTCTTTTACGTATTGGCTGCTGCTGAGTACCTCTGCCACCCCATCATTCATGGGCGTATGTCAGTACACCCATGATTCTTTGGGTCAAATAGATTATTATGTATGACTGGTGAAAGATGTGTATCCACATGCATTGAAAAAAATAGGTGGACTGTTCTTTACAGACCCAGACCTAGTGCTGCATTTTTTATTTTACTCTGCACAACTTTTCCCGCAATTACAGTTTAGTTATTTTAATCAGCATTTTCTTTTGTTTTTACAGTGTTTGTACACAGGAAATACAAGCTAGTTGCATGCATTGTAACTCATATAGACGCATCCAAAGAAACAAGTCAGGGAAACGGAGAAAAGACACGGAAGTAGCCTAATAGTTGTATCAAAGTTTATTGCATTGAATTCTAATGCATGCTGGCTTTTACATTTTGGACTTTTGTTTGAGGAAATGTTCTCTAAATGGACCTCCTTGATGTGTATTTGAATGATGATGTAGATGATAGATGTAGCTTTTAGATCTGAAGTCAAGTTGACGCAAAATGGCCTTAAATCTGCATTCTTTATAACGACCACCAGGGGGCGATGACTGAGGTTGCAAACACGAGTTCTGACGCTATAGAAGAATATGGGAAAATGTTTTATTGATGATTTGATGGGCTCGGTCACTCCATTCTGATCATATCAAACATGTTAAGTTCATTTTATGTGTTTATGTGTATATGCATTATACGTATCACTAGGATTATCTAGGATATGTTATAGGTTCTGGGTTCACAGTAAAATTTACAACCCACCAGTGAAAATACTCATCCTGAAGCTTCTTAATGACATTCAAAAACAGATGGATCCTACCACAGCAGCTGGATCCATCTTTTATACATCTATAAGTAACGATTGGTTGCATTATGTGAAATGCAGGAGCCAGGTGTAGGTGTAGCATGTTAAACCCTTTCAAGTTTTGGAAAGAACATTGAACATTTATTTCTCGTTCGCTGCATCCTGGGTTCTAAATTCTTCTCACCATCACCGCTGTGCACCACTCTGTATGCTCACCAGTATTCAGGTGGATGACAGAAAGCATACAGACTGCTGCTAAAGTTTTCTCTCTGTCACAAACTTTCTCTGTGTATGAAGTGTTTGAGCGAGCAGCTTTCAGAGGTAAAATCCCCCGTTCGTCCCCACATGTTCTGAATGCAAAGCAATTCTGCGGCACTGAGGAAACATTTGATTCCATTAGACACCACAGTGAATCTGCTAGTTTTATCATCCATTGAGCAGCCTCTTTGCAAAGCTTTGTAGTGTAAGACATAATCATTCTGTAAGAACATGCGTCACACTTGTTAAAAATGGCTTTAATGAGTGCCTTTATTGGCTTTAATAGGCGCTTTACTTCCATTGTAGTGTTTATTGTCTAATAGCACTTCTGGTTAGCACGGCTGCAGTCTGTCGTGTCACTAAGATGGTTGATCTATCAGGCATCATAGCTGAGACCATTCTGAATGTTTCTCGTTATGCTGGGAAAAAGGAGAAATTGTCCCTCATTTTAAATTTTGACTTCAGCGAGATTTTGGGATTAGTTTAGCTTGTAAACAGGATTATTCAAAACTGTGTTTCATAAACATTTCAGTAGAAATCTGGCTCGGCCCTGCTTAGTACTGACTAACCTTTGAAGTTGATCTGGATCCAGACACCTTTAAAAGGGCTCTTTATCATCTTTATCATCTTTATCGTCAAAACCTTTAAAAGTTCCATTTTTTCCCCTTTAGTTGACAAAACAGGATGAGCAACAAAATGAGGAGGAGAAAATGGTCAGGGGTGGATTTGAACCTAAGATTGCAGTCTGTTGCCAGAGAGTTGCCAAACAGAAGTTGGCATTTTAAACCATATCTAAAAAATATACCAAATACTTCATTTTTACACTGTGCTGCAACCATGCTATGTTTCTCAGAGCTTGTGTTGTCAGCTAGGTGAATTAAGAGTTCACCCAGCACCTCGTAGGTTTGAAGCATGAATTCTGTAAACCCTCCAAAATTAGCGACACAGTTACCAGAATAACCAGAATACGACGGCTGTCAATCAGTTGAGCTGAGTCCCCTATCGCCCTGTGGCACATGAGTTGCGCTCGCAACATGTTGGCGATGTAAATGCATTTGTCTGTGCAATTGCCTTGTGATTGAACGACTGTTTTACGCGCAACATCTGGATGACCAGCTGGTTGCTGCAACTACATGCAGTTGGTTGTTGAATGCAAAAAAAAAATCAACACATTCACTGGTCAACCACCTATTTTTTCCATTGTTGCATGGAGGTTTCCGTCCTTGTATTGTCCGTGTTTTTATATTTAACAGTTATAACCGCTCACTTCAGGCAGACAGTCCAACAAGTGAAGTGAACCCTCTGGTTACAGATGAGTTGTCCTTAGTGAAAGGCTAAAAAAAATCTTCTGAACTGGCTGCAGGTGGTGACAGCAGGTCTCTGAAGGCTGACTGCAGCTAAATCTGACAATCAGCCTTCTTTAGTAAAAAAGTGGTTTAGGACAAAGATGATAGGCTTATTTGATCACTTTGATGCCACTGATGGAGACAATAGAAAAGCATCCTGACGTTTAACCGTCTGCGATGGCGTTGCACCTCCATCCTGATGCCAGAAGGTCATACATGTAGCTGAAGGTCATGCATTTGTATTTGTTTGTCACCAGTGCGGTCAGGATACATGTATCACCTGGGCAGGTTCATTCTGGCGTAACAAAGCCTCGCTAATGATGTTTGTGTCCAGACCTAACTGGATCTCCTGATGTGCGGCACTCAGTGCTGCCTTTAATGAGATCTGACTCGCCCGTGCGTCTGGGGGTCCGTGTGATACTGCACCTGAACCTGTCACTATGGCAACCAACAGGTTGCGTTTATACAGTGACACAACCCCTCTGAGTGTCTCCTTCACTCCGGTTTCTTTGCCTCTGTGTCTCTCATCTGCATTGTTTGTAGAAGTGTTTTTTTGTCAGATGCTAAATACTGACACAATACAGATGTTTTTTCTGCGTTGTACCCAGCAAAGGTTTCAGGTAGAGCCCAGATGTGTTCTAACTGTACACCTAAGATGTTTGTGAATGTGGACATTAGTAATTTTTTTATCTTTAACAACTGGTTAATGTAATTTGTGTTCGTTTTCTAAAAAGTAACATATATCACACGTTACTTAATAACTGATCTAAAAATTATTTATTATGTTTTTTTTTCCTCTACTCACCAAGAGGACCTGAAATGTTTTATAATTATGAGTGAAAAGCACAAAGATTAACCTTAGGCTAACTTCAGTCTCTTAGTCCTACACACTGACAGAATTCCTTATTTTGAAACACATGAAAAACTCTGTCAGTGTGGAAAAGTAAAAAGTCAGATGTCACGTCGATTTTATTGTAGAAATAGATACAGATAGAAATGGAGAGTTGAAGTTGGACTGCTTTTTTTGGCACTTATTCTGTTCCCTGTTAAATATTTGGCTCATACATTCATCTGTAACATCACTCTACATTCTTTGCTGCTGGCTTTGTGTTCACCTGCTGATTTTGCAGATGTTTTGCAAAGAGGTGATGTCCTGTTAGCATTAGAGGATCTAGGTTTCACTTAACTCTCACTTCTTCTGAATATTTTTTTAGCTCAGAAAAAGTGAAAGCGGGTGTGAATAAATTATTACCATTATTACCATTTCTTACAACATGACAACCTACTACATTAGATTTTTTTTATAGATCAGGGCCTGAGTAACCCAACCTTACGTTTTTATTAAGGTGTTTGTCACATAGATATAAAACAAGCTCAGAGATTAAGCGGGTGTTATAGACAGGGTGATTAGTTTATGTAAAAATGTAGTTTGTTGTTGTGCTGGTTTACGTGCTGAAATGGTTTTTATTTGTGTATGTTCAATGTGTTAGACTTGTACATAGTTAGCCATATATGATCAAATAATGTTGAATCCTGGATATGGATTTGTAAGCAATGAAATTTGAAATAAGGGGGTAGGAACAAGAAAAGTGTAAACTTCCTCCTACTCCTTTTCGAGCACACACATTCTCTAGACAAAGATATATACAGACATATACATGTTTTTTGTTTTTTTTCTGTTGTTATTTCAATTATATTTGCATGTTCGAAATAAAAAAATTATATCTATATAAAAAATTATATCTATCTATTTAAGGCTAAAAACAGCTTAAGTAGTCACGTTTTGATACTTAAAAATGCGTATTTGTTTTCTAGTCTCTCCAGAGGTGCTGGGGTTTCTGACAGCCATCGGACTCTTCATCATCCTCATGACGTTCCTGTTTTGGTACCTCAACAATAAGTTGGCACTAGAGAACCCAGGAAGCCTTCAGTGCCTTGATGAATTCAGGAAAACCACTGAGCTGCAAGGTGAGCATGCATACATTTAAAATGAAAGCACATTTGGTTGTCTTTCTTTCACATCTGATCTTCTTTAGTGCCTTTGATCCCAGCACGAGGCCCGGCCTCTGCATGGAGGCATTTTCCACTGACACTGGCCTTTCTCAGCCCATGCTGGGATTACTGTTACTGACAGCTGTAGGACTGTTTACTTGTCATCTGCCCACGGGGGGCTTCAAAGGTTTAAAAGGTTGGTGCCCCCCGGGAGCCCACACAGGGAGTTTGCTCGACTCAGAGAAGCCATCTGCAGAAAACAAAGGGAGGCAGTGTAACGCAGCAAAGTGACTAATCTCAATGACCTTCTGTGTGGACAGATTTGGAACAGTGGCTGTTTTGACACATGAGACAAATATTAGTTCGAATTGTCACCAATCTGTTGAAAAAACAGTTTACAGTGTCCTGATTCTGTTTGTTAAAGATGTATGTATTGAAGACTGCATGTTGTAAGTGGGAGTGTATGTTGAGTTAGTGGGAAGGTTTGCAGAGCAACCACGGATTGGGTTATTTTAAAAGCTGTGCTGCCCCCTGCTGGAAAAAATACAAAGCTACAGTGACAAAAAACTAGCTTCCTGACTTCACTTCACTTTTTATTCTCTGCTTTATTGTGTTTCTTTCCCTAATTTTAATTATACCCTCACTGAGCATCTGCATCACATTGAGAAATACTTTATTCTAATTGAGAGGACGTGTAACTAACTGTAGTCTTTAAGTGACCACTTAAGCAGGGATGTCCAACTCCAGGCTTCAAGGGCCGGTGTCCTGCAGGTTTTAGATATCACACCTGAATCAAATGATTAGTTCATTATCAGACCTTTGGAGAACTTCAAGACATGTTGAGGAGGTAATTTGGCCGTTTAAATGAGCTGTGTTGGATCAAGCACACATCTGAAACCTGCAGGACACCGGCCCTCGAGGCCTGACTTAGAGTTTGAATATTTAAAGATAGTAAAGATAAAAAAAAAAGTCTTTTATGTTTTCCATGAATAGTTGTCAGCTGTGTAACAACTGCACAGAGCACCATGGCAGCTTCATTATTGGAAATAATCTTCATTACTGTTCAAACAGCCTTCACTGTGACTTCAGGTTGCTGCACACGTTCAAAGTTTAGACTATTGAAAATCTTGGTTCACTCAATCTCAATCTGTCCTCCGTGTGGAATCACACGTTTGCCTGTTTAAGGGTCTCTTAAATGGTATTGTGAAAACGCAGCAGCTTTTATTGAGACGCCCTCGACTTCCTGCAGTGGAAGGCAAATTGGCTCTGGCAATTTGTGCCTTTGTGTTCAGATCACGTCCATTAGCTTTTGTAAAACACACCTGTTACAAATCTATCCAGTTTCTTTTCAACCTTTGTAGTAGTTTCAAAACGTGTCACCTGTTCAGCTTTTAAAACAACAAAAATCTCATTTTGGCGTGTAGGAGAACACCTGGAGAATATCTCATCCGCCATTGGCCAGGCTGCCAGTCTGTCACGGCACAGCTAATAAATAAATTTGGAAGCTCTTTTTTAAAAGCATTGATGAAAGCATGTTGTTGTGACTTAAAAGGCATTAATTGAAAGTTGCATGATTGTTGCAGGATTGATACAACCAAAGCAGGTGAGCAGATTTGGCTAACCATCAGTTAACTGAACTAAATGAGTTTATGCATTTGACAGATTTATGACTCGTTTAAAGGATGCTTTAGTCCATAAATGCTCGAATTTAGAAGAGATTTAAATTTAATATGTGATGAAGAAAAAGTCGCATTGAGTGATAATTCCAGTAGAAAGTGTTGGCAAGAACAACAAGAAAACCCATCAGAGTATATGACATCAGAGTAAATGACACACAGACTGAAAGCACAAGCAGAATTTTAAACATCTTGTAAATTTCTCTGAATTCAGTCACTACGTCACGCTGGATGTGTGATGGAGGTAATTTGGTGGAGGAGAAACCAAAAGGAGAGAGTAATATCACAGGATGAGGGTGCAGATGTTCCTTTTTAATCACAGGGCTCTTCTGTTTTCACTGCAGTGACTTATCAAAGGCTTTTCTGAGCGATCACGAGCTTTCTGTGCAGAATGATCCAATAAGCTGCAGCTGCCAGAACCAGTGCAATGATATTTTTCCCTCATTGATTTTATCTGTCGTGTCCACCCGTACGGTGTTTATTTTTATATATAAAAAAGATGCTTCTTAAAGTGAAGCCAAAGTAAAATTGTCTTAGACCTGAATTCCATCTAATAGCCAGCAGGGGGCATCTCCTCTGGTTTCAAAATGCTGTCTATGGAAGGACATCCCATCAGATCAGCAAACATGTAGTGCTTACAAAACCTGTTAGACCATCACCCAGTGTGAGGTTTAATCCTCAGATGTTCTGAATTAACAGTATTGGTGCTTCTCAAAATCAATTTTATGTTTTTGTAATGGTTACTCCACCAGTGTGCACAAGCTCTTTAATCATATTCTTTCATGCTAAAATATAATTATTGTTGTTATCCAAACATTTTCAAGTTTACTCGTTTAGAAACAGCAGAAAAACAAAGTAATGCACATTATTTGTTTTCGATTAAGATGCCAGATTCTCCATCATTTATTTGCTTTCTTGAACAGAAAAATTATTTTTGGTGGTTGTCCGCTCAGATTTGGGTGTTAAAACAAGAATTCACTTTGTTTTTTACCTGATAAATATCATTTTTATTTTAAACAGCTTTTTCTAAATAACTTGTGTTTTCTTGCTGTTATGACAGGCGGTCTAATAAATGTACCAAACACTCGACCTGATGAGCTTTTAGACTTAATCTCTTATTAAATACAGTGCAATGTTCATTTTGCAAATTATGAACTTCATCGACCTTCATTCAGCTACATTCAAATCCTTCATGACGTCCTTCAACCTTTTGAGCCTGTCATCATCCACTTTAGTCATCTTCTGTGGGGTTTTTTTTCAGCTCTTCCAGTGAATTCTTCCTTTTATTTTTAAAAAATGTACTAGTTTGTTGATTTGGTCACTTCTAAAGGTTCTTTGTTTTTATTTTGTTTTTTCAATTTAATGATTAACGGCGGGGGTCTTTCTGTGTGGAGTTTGCATGTTCTCCCCGTGTTTGTGTGGGTTCTCTCCGGGTACTCCGGCTTCCTCCCACCGTCCAAAGACATGCAGCTTGTGGGGATAGGTTAATTGGATAATCCAAATTACCACTAGGTGTAAATGTGCGAGTGAATGTGAGTGTGAATGGTTGTCTGTCCCTGTGTGTTGGCCCTGTGACAGACTAGCGACCTGTCCAGGGTGTACCCCGCCTCTTGCCCTATGACAGCTGGGATAGGCTCTAGCGGAGCTCCCCCGCGACCCTGAAAAGAATAAGCGGAAGCGAATGGATGGATGGATGATTAACGGCCTCCCTCACTTGTATCGACATCTCTTTGGCTCTCATATTGAGAGCTCCAGCAGACAGCTAGTTCCAGATCTTTTATCAGCATAATTTTTATTTCTATAACGAGGTAACGGGCCTCACATGGCCATAAAACAGTCAGTCAGTGGTCAAGTTACTTTTAAGCCCCTCAAAATGTGTGACTGTGTATAAAACTTCCTAACATAAAGCCAGCAAATTCCTAAAAATACCTCGAATTAATGCTAAAAGTCTTCAGTTCCATCACACCATGATTGTTTTTGTTTTAATTTAATACACACTGTGTGAGTTGAATCATGTCGGAAACAGTTTTTGTGATATATAAGACAGTGTGGAGGGAAATGATTATGGAACTGACCGTACTGTCCTCTATCCCCAAACAGATAAGGTCTACTCCGATGCTGACTTGCAGGCTTCATCGTCGGACAGCGAGGATGAACTGATGGGTCAGTATCAGGAAGCGGTCAGCCGCTCCCAGGGCCTCAGAGGAGGAGCCAAAGTGTCCTCTAATGCCAAGCACACTGGAGGTTTCAGCTGGGAGAGCCGGCAGAAGTACAGCCCGCTTACTGCTGATTATGATGGCTACAGCAGTGAAGCCTCAGCTGATGATGGTGGGTCCTCCCACATTTGACCGTCTCGCATGTTTTCCGTGTATCCACAGATTTGACACAGTGAGAAGTTCAGATATTTCCTTCATATCACCTCAGGGAGTTTTTGTTAAACGCTCAGTCTTCTGCAGCTCCGTACCAACAAACACCATATGTGTAACACACACACTTATACACACTGTCAGTTAATCTAGAGAGGTGATCAAAGCGAGGCTGCCGTTCAGCACACTCTCCGTGGGAGGGTTGTGAAACAGTCAACTGTCTGTGCACAGCCGCAGCCTCGCACTCTTCCTTCTTTTTTTTATAACACGTCTACGTTTCCCTTCTGCCCGACTCGCCATCGCTGCGATTGTTCTTCACCCTTGTCGAGGTGGGTTCAGTCACAGAAGAGCGCTGGCACTGACCTCCTTGGATTAGTTTGTTATTCATCTGACACGTTATTGGCCAAGAAGCATATCGTGTTGATTTAACGCTATAGAAAAAGCCACTCTTGACTTTCTCCTCAGTAAATGTTCACCCAACTTTATGCTTAAAAATAGCTTAGCATGGCATAAATGACAAGACTTGCTCTGCCTAAAATTAAGAGAAAGTGCATGTCAACACTTACAATGGACGTTTTTTAAGCTCGTAGCTTCCTGAGGTGCTTCTTTCACCTCTACATCCAGCCTGTCATCTAACCCTGTAAGAACCATCCTACACTATGCCGCTAAATGTGAAACTAGCCCTTTAGGGAAAGCAAATAAGCAAATGTATCTGTTGCATGAAGAAGAAAACTGTTACAAGGAATGTCAAATTCATCTAAAAGTCTCCGATTGATTGATTGTTTTTCCATCCTGCAGAAATATATCGGCAGTGCTGTTGTTGCCTGTTTTCGTCACACCCAGACAGGAATGTTTTGTGTCTGACAGTATTTTTCAAAGACAAAAACAATCTAGTCTTTGCCAGGGTCCTTGATTGGTGAATCACGTCTGAACCAGTTTTCTGTGTTATATAAGACAGTGGGTTCAAGTGCCGGGTGTCTGGCACAGTCTATTTAAAGCCGCGTTTGAATGCGTAGCTGGGGGAGAAGTAGTACATGGCGTGCTTCTGACTCCATTAGCAGAGAGGCAACGGACTGCACAAGGTTGTTGTTGAAGAAAAGCAGAGCGTCTCCTGATATCCACTAGATGATCTCTGTTATCTTCAGATGATGCTTTGAATTTTTAGGTCACTATAGAAAATGATCCCACATGGGGAAATGAGTGCTATTCAGTAATATTATACTCCAAGATTTTCAGGTAACTCTTACTAGCAAAACTTTAGAATGAATTTATATTTAATCTGCCTTCATTTAGAGACACGAAGGAGCCAACTAGAGAATATTGTCCCAAAGGTAATCATCGAAATCTGAATTTTGTTTCTGGTGCCTCAAATAGGGCAGGGCGATATGACCAAAAATATTTATCACGATATACATTTGAAAATTTGCGATAACGATACAACTGACGATATAATTGACACTAGACAAAATACTTTACAACTCCACAACTTAAACAAGCAGCTGTTTTTTTTATGTGCATTAAAGTTACATAAAAATGTAACAGTGCAAATTTGCTGACAGTTTAACCAAAAGGCATTTCCAGTGGAAACCGGTCGACATATCCTCAGCATAACCATGTGTAATATCCACAAAACTTAAAAAGAGGTTATACACACACAATACCGTAATATTATGTTGACGCACAGTACGTATCACTCCGCGAGGTGATACGTACTGTCGGAGCCGTAATACTCCGACAATCCATCAAGCAGTGCGGCTTCGTAGCTTAGCAAAGTCGTACTGAAACATCTGACAGATTTTCGAGCGCCGTGAACATAAAATCGTTTCGAGGTCAGTAAACACAACCAGAATTCATACATAAGGCACACGGGATTATAAAGGGCACTGTCGATTTTCAGAAAAATCAAAGGATTGATTTTAAGTGTGCCGTATTTTCCAAACAACACGGTAATAACGACGGCCCGCTAGCATGCTCTACCAAAAATAGTGCTTTGTTGTGTATCTGACGGACGAAAGCTAAACCAGTTCCACACCACTGAAGTTTTTTAACAAACCAGTAATGGTTCATCCGTTTCATTTAACGATCCGCTTTCGCTCTTCTCATTCTGCGTCGCCGCCATGTGCGTATGTAAACATAGGCAGTGCGCATGCGCGTTTTACCCATATTCTATCGCGATATTTCATTTTCCTATCGTTGCCCAAAATTACACCGGTATTACCGTGAACGGTATGATATAGCCCAGCCCTAGCCTCAAATGTAAATGTCAGTGCAGTATTTGCTTTGCAGCTGTGATGCTTTAAAGCAGCATATATCTGCTTACTTTGAAAATACTGCACTACATGTACTCACTGGCCACATTATTAGATACGCCTTGCTAATACTGCGCCTTAACTCTTCGTAGTTCAGATTCAAAGATGCGCTGAAAACCTCTAAGATTTTAGGTTAAATTGACACGATAGCATCACACAGTTGCTGCACATGTGTCGACTTCACATCCACGATCTCCTGTTCCATCACACCCAAGTGCTGCTCTATTTGATTGACGTCTGGTGACTGTGGAGGCCATTAGAGTACAGTGAACTCACTGTCATGTTCAAGAAGGCAAGTTTGAGATGGTTTCAGCTTTGTGACGTGACCTGTTATCAGAAAATGATTACACTGTGCTCATAAAGGAGCCCAAAGTGTCAGGACAATGTCCGCCACTCTCCAGTTTTCCTCCCTGCTCTACCTGCTCAGCCATGTCTATGCCCACCTGGACAAGCTGGCGTGCACTGTGGGAATCATGTTTCTTGAACTTCTCCAGTGCTTTCAGGTCAGTTCTACTGGTGGTAAATCGACAGCGATGCAGGTGGATGCCTCCCTGGTGACCTGGATAGTTTACTAAGTGACTGGCAGACCACAGTATGTGCGCCTGCAGCACTGTGTGTCGGACAGTAAGTGTAGTAAGCGACACGGGATCCCTGCGGGGCACTGTCCCCTCTCCCTCATCTTCCCCTTTTACACCATGGACTTTAACTCCTGCATTGAGGCCTGACACCTTCAAAGGTTTTCTGATAACTCAGCCACAGTGGGCTGTATCAGGCTGTGGTGGGTAACTTTGTTATGTGATGCAGGCAAAAGCATCTGCAGCTTAACTTGGGAAAACTGTATGTGGATGAGAACACTGCTGACTCCTGCATTTATGGGGTCTGGGTGGAGACAGTGGAGGATTACAAGTGTCTTGGTGTTCACAATGACAGAAAAATAAACTTCATTAAAAACACAGAAGTGCTCTCCAAAAACATATCAACTTCTGAGATGACTGAGGTTGTTTAATATCTGCCCGATGATGCTCACGGTGTTTTATGAGCCTGTGGTGGCCTGTGCCATCATCTGTACTGTGGTGTGCTGAGGCAGCAAGTAGCAGCAGACTCAATAAACTGACCCACAAGGTCAGTCATGCTGTGGGTGTGGAGCTTTTAGCGTCTTTGTTTTACTTATTTTTTAGCAGAGAAAGTTTACATCCATCCATCTTCATCCGCTTTATCCGGGTCGCGGGGGCAGCAGCCTAAGCAGAGAGGCCTAGACCTCCCTCTCCCCAGCCACCTCCTCCAGCTTATCCAGGGGAACACCAAGGCGTTCCCAGGCCAGCCGAGAGAGATAATCTCTCCAGCGTGTCCTGGGTCTGCCCCGGGGCCTCCTCCCGGTGGGACATGCCCGGAACACCTCACCCAGGAGGCGCCCAGGAGGCATCCTTGTCAGATGCCCGAACCACCTCAGCTGGCTCCTTTCGATGTGGAGCAGCAGCGGCTCTACTCTGAGCCCCTTCCGGATGGCTTAACTCCCCCTATCTCTAAGGGAGAGGCCAGCCACCCTTCAGAGGAAGCTCATTTCTGCCGCTTGTATCCGCGATCTCGTTCTTTCGGCCACTACCCACAGCTCGTGGCCATAGGTGAGGGTAGGGACGTAGATCGACCGGTAAATTAAGAGCTTCGCTTTTACACTCAGCTCTCTTTTCACCACAACGGACCGGTGCAGCGTTTACATTTTCTTTCATATTTATAATTTTCAATTGTGTGTCGATAATTAAAAACAATTTCCCCTGCTGGATTGAGAGTGTTTTGATTCTGATTATACCTCCAGCAACCTGAAATGTTGATACAAGGCATGATGGAGCCATGTGTTCATGTTTATGCCAAATTCTGACCCTGGCATCTGAGTGTGACACTCATTAGGTCAGGCAACATTTCTCCAAAGCAGTTCTTCTCCGATGTCTGGCATCAACCAGGCATTTTCATGCAGAGGTCACTGCTTTTCACTTCTCAGGAACATCGTCTGTGAACGTCAGAGGTGCTTGTATAGGATCAGCAGTAAGTCAGCTGTTTCTGCCTACCTGGCACCAATAACAATGTCACGTTCACCCCCCACCCCATCAATCAGATGCTTAGTTTGCTCAGTTAATGATGTCACTGTGACCACGTCTAGATCAGTGCAAACAGTAGCTGCCATGTGATTGGCCGATATTTGTATTAACGAGCAGTTCGACATGTGTACCTAATAAAGTGGCTGGTGAGTATATATTGACTGAGCTGTTTACTTTGGTTTGAAGTCATGTTTGTTTTCTTGCACAAATCCATCGCTGACTTCTTGCCTGTTGCAGGAACGTCACGTAGTGAGTGTTCTTTGTGCGCGAGAGAGAAGCAGGGATTTGAGTCACAAGAGCCTGCCAGCAATAATTTGAAATTTACTTGGTTTATTTATGACAACATGTTAGCTACGCGAGGTCTTGTTTTGATTTTTTTCCTCATGATTCTAATACCCTTAAAGGTTTCAAGGATTATCCAGATAACTGGCAGATGATGTATTTCTCGGCTGCCAAGAAAACAAACTCAAGGCAAAGCAGTTGTTTGTGTGCCGTCTGTAAAGTTTTTGGTTCATCAGATCATAATCAGCTTACTTATAATTGCTCGACTATAACCAAAGAGGAGGTAAAAGCTCTGTCCGTCCGTGGCTGCACTTCAGTTGAAAGTACTGGAGGATCATTATTTTCCTCCCTGTGGTAAGGCTTTGATGGCTGTGGTTTTCTCTCCCACCAAGCCATCGTGGATCAGCAATAACAAAGCAGCGGGCTCATGCCATGGCTGACATCGGTTCAGGCTTTCTCTGCAATATGGAAAGTTTCATTAGATAAATAGGTGAGTCGTTTCCATGATTTTCCACGAGCGCTAAAGGACAAGCATTTCATTATTTTTTCAAGCAAACAGCCATAAAAGCTTCCTCTCCACACCCACAGCTACCGCTGTTGTGTTTGTCTGAGCATGAAGAGCTTCATCCTCAGGACATATGTATAAAACATGAGGAGGATTGTGCCAGAGCTGCAGAATCAGAGTTTGGGTGCCCCGGTGGCTTCACTCAGACTCCAAAAATAGGAAGTAAGCAGAAAGAAGAAAAATTATCTCAGGTTTCCCTCCTCTGAAGTAAGCCCCTGCTCTAATGGCCACTTTGAGAACCGTGTTGCACAGCATGTGCCGGTGCTTTTTGATGGTTTCCTCACTCCTGTGGATAGTAGGATTTCAGCTTATGGTCAATGGGCCCTCCAAATCATTTGCTGTATATGGTTATAAATCGGTCCATAAATAAACTGTGTTGTCACTGTATCCATATTTTTATTTTGTCTTGTCACCTGCACTTTGCTCTTGGCATAATTAGTGAAAAAAACAGTTATTATAAAAATAATAATTAGATTTAAAGATGAAATGTAAACTGTTCTGTTATGTAAAAAAAAACTCTTCTTTTTTTCTTTTGTTATTATTTTCTTTTAAGAGAAATATGGTAGACACTCACATTTCTGTTAATTTACCTGTTGCTATGGTTTCAGTTCAATTTTAATTATATATCACCAAATCACACTTTATTTTGTAAGGTAAAACACTCTAATGACCAGTGTTGGTCAAGTTACTTGAAAAAAGTAATCAGTAACTAATTACCGATTACTTCCCCCAAAAAGTAATCCCGTTACTTTAGTGATTACTTGTTTTCAAAAGTAATTAATTACTTAGTTACTTTTTAAAAACACGATTTACAACCTGAATAGGTGATAAAGTGATAGATCTTTCAGCCCAATTCTACTTTTTCTGCATAATCATCATACAAAATGTAATCAAATGGAAAAGTCTCTTTTTAAAACTTGTTTTATTAGTTTTAATCTTTTAACTTTATGCATCAAGCAAAAATTTAATTATATGCAACATTCTCTGACTGGAAGAAATTAGTTTAACATTTAAACCTATTTTCTGCACATTCCTGCACATAAAATAAAATATTTTTGTGTGTTTACACTCACTCTTTCAAATAGATGCAAGTAAAACACAGCAGAAAATAAATAAAGTCAAAGACTAGCAGTCCTGTTGCTCTATTTTCACCTGTAAAGCAGGAGTGGGGTAGGCGGAGGTTTACCCTGGTGCAGGTGTGCAGCGGTCAGTGGAAGAATCCGCGAGTTTCTCTGTGAGTTTCCCGTTACTTCGTAGCTACTCGGTGCTTGCTCGGAAGTTTAGGGGTTTTTTCGCTGTAAAAAGAAGTTTTCTTCCCACGCACAACGGACACTAATGTTTTTGTCACTTTATGGAATCAAACTCAAAGTAAGGTCAGTACTTCCACGCTTTAAACGCTGCACGCTCATACTCTCTCCCGCACTCGATATATGATCCATTGTTGATCTGCACACAGCTGTTGTCACGAACGTCGCACTCGCTTACGTCACTGTCATGAGACATTCTCGCAAAAAAATCACGGTTTTAGTAACGCAGTAACGCAGCTTTCCTACGGGAAAGTAACGGTAATCTAATTACCGTTTTTGCGATAGTAATCCCTTACTTTACTCGTTACTTTAAAAAGTAATGAGATTACAGTAACGCGTTACAACTAACGCGTTACTGCCCATCTCTGCTAATGACACAGAGAAAACTCAAAAATCAAACAACCCCCTATGACTTGGCGACAGTGGGAAAGAAAAACTCACTTTTTACAGGAAAGAAACCTTCAGCAGAACCAGGCTCAGAAACAGCAGCCATCTGCTACAAGAGGTTGGGGATGAGGTTTCATTGATTGTGGCTTTATTTCATGCACTTTACTCAGAGCTGATTGGCCTACCTCTGACCAGTAGGCTCAATTAATCAATCCAGAGTTCAGGATTTGATTCAGTTTGAATGAAAGTGGTTTCACTAATCCAACATAAACCTTGGAAAGAAGCAAATTAGTTTTTCACATAGAACAAAATTCACTTGTATTGCGAATGGGGGTGCAGCGATGACTGGTGCCATGTTGGAAGTCGGCCACATTTTACCCAACCAGCTCAATAAGAGCAAAGGCCGTTTTCTGAAGCGTTAACTAATAAAAGTGAGAGAATGTTTCTCAGCCACTCAAACCTGCACATTTAGCACTTTTCTCACATGAAAATCGGTGAGGTGTGAGTGAGATCACGATAGATTTATTCATACGCTGCAACACAGAAGCAAAAGAAAGCTGTTTTTAGTATCCACACCTCTGAGCACATGTTTTACAAAGAATATTGACAGAGAATAAATGGGGATTGAAACTGGGAGGAGGTCATAGTCTATGCTCTGCACAATTTTTAAGGGATTATTTCTTGAGTGAAATGTAGTTCCAGCAAGTAGTTCCAATCCTGTACATTGTTTTCAGGATTAAGATTTAGTTTCTACCACCATGCTAAGCCAGAAAAATAGATCCCGGCTGTGTTTCAGAGATTCTTTAATGAATAAATTAATTATTTTTTTCAAATATAGTTTTCACACAAGAACTGGAATACATTGCAGCTGGGTTCAGTCCACTGTTCCACAGAGCCCAAAGTTGGGGGTAAAAAGGTGTACAATAGGGTGTGCAACTGTTAAAACGCAAACCTGACCCATTGTTACAGGATGCAAGTCATTAGAACCATTTTATTACAGAAAACGTGCTCTCCACTCATTCTCAGCCAACACGTGCAAAACAAAATACTATATTTTTTCCATATGAGGAATTTTTTTTTAATGTAACTCGAGTCATGCACTCATACTGGGTGTCCTTGTCTCTGACCCAGTTTTGTTTTGTCCTTCCGTCGAGTGTTTTAGAATCGGAGACTTTAGTCTGGAGGAGGTCTTTTATTTTGAAATTTGACTGAATTTTCCATTCGGTTCCTGATGTCTCTGACTTCCTGCCTCCTCATCTGCCCTGAGCAGCTTTAAACAGCTTCCAGTTAAATAAATAAATGAATGAATGAGTAGATTATCCACTATTTTAAGAGATACGGAGCAGACGGTCACTTCTGGGGCACGTCTGGAACTGAAAGCATTGTCTCAAGCTGGTGAGGTCAGTGCTGGAATGTGGTGCAGCTCTTCTCAGTGTGTTTCTGGGAAAAAACTAACGATAAAGTAGTAGCTTGTTTGCATTTACACCATGCAGAAAGTGGCTTTAACACTGACACAACTGGTTTCTCACAGGGAGAATAAATATCAGTTTTATGTATTTATTGGTAATATAGCAAATCTATCTGCTTCTTTCACCTGCTTTGTTTAAATTGGGGTGATGGCACTTCTGTTTTCTTTACACTTAGCCTCCTACATAATCCGACGCTGATAATTTTGCTTAACTCCTTTGAAAACTTTTAGAAAGTTAGCAGGAGGTCAGGTGTGTTTCCTCCTGCTTACAGTTGGGAAAAGGACAATCGAGTGCAGCATCTCTCATTTTTCAGCTAAGATATTTTTACCTGCTTCTCACAGGCGAGATTCACAAACTGTTTTCCCACTTGAAGAGGTACAAGAAGGCAAAACAAGGCGAACGCCAGCAGAGAAGGGATGAAAGGGTGGGTGAGACGAGGGGAGGAATGGTAACCGTCCCAATTAGCGGGCTGGAGAAAAGAGTAGTGCTTTTACACGGCAGCTTCTATCAAATCAACCGCCTCCAGCTCAGCAGGAAAGAGCTGCTCAAAATGGATTTGCTCCTTTTATCAAGCCCTCCATGACACTTAGTTAAGACTCCTTTGCCTCTATCCTGCCACTGATATGTGCCACTTTGAGCTGGTGTCTCACTGACATTATTAAGAGTGAAAGTTTCAGGAACTTGGGAGAAAGCTGGAACATTGTGTTGGAGTGGATTACGTCATGACAGTGTTGGCTTTTTCCAAAAGTTAGAGGAAAGAAGAGATCGTTCTTTTCAACTTATGTTCTTCTTCATCTTTTGTTTTCTTTTCTCTCTCTCTGCCCCCTTATTTTTTTCTGCAACAGGCTGGGTTTAAAGCATTCATTCCTCACCAGCGTCCCTCTGGGAGTATTAGCATCGGCTGCTCAGTTATTGTGAATCCAAATTGGACAAAGGAGTCAGGTTTGAGAATGCAGCTGACAACACTATTCAGGGTTCTTTGTAAGTGCCACAGAAATGTTCAGCACAGCCTCACTCTGTGCCTTCCAGGCAACTGAATCATTTAGAAAGGTGAGAGGCATAAAATGTGTGGCAGATTAAGAAGTATTCAGTTCAGTCCTTTTAATGGTGTGTATCTGATGTTTTATTTAGACTGTGCATTCAAAAGATTCCTCTCGCAGAGCGTATTATACTCACGAGGGCAGCTGCATCAGACCTGTTTGTGAGGCTGACAAAGAAGTCTGAAAAATTTCAAACAAAATCATAATAATGACAAATTTACAGATCGAGATAATACAGATAGAGTTAGGATTGAAGATTAAACATTAAGACTCACCTGGTATTGTTACAATTAATTTATTATCTGTTAATCTTTAATAAGATGTACAAATTACATTTGCATAGCATTAATTGCTATGCAAATAAAACTAAGTACACCCCGTGACTCAGTAGCACTGTTGGTCAAGTTACTTGAAAAAAGTAATCAGTAACTAATTACTGATTACTTCCCCAAAAAAGTAATCCAGTTACTTTACTGATTACTTATTTTCAAAAGTAATTAATTACTTAGTTACTTTTTAAAAACACGATTTACAACCTGAATAGGTGATAAAGCGATAGATCTTTCAGCCCAATTCTACTTTTTCTGCATAATCATCATACAAAATGTAATCAAATGGAAAAGTCTCTTTTTAAAACTTGTTTTATTCGTTTTAATCTTTTAACTTTATGCATCAAGCAAACATTTAATTATATGCAACATTCTCTGACTGGAAGAAATTTGTTTAATATTTAAACCTATTTTCTGCACATTCCAGCACATAAAATAATTTTTTTTGTGTGTTTACACTCAGTCTTTCAAATAGATGCAAGTAAAACACAGCAGAAAATAAATAACATCAAAGACTAGCGGTCCTGTTGCTCTATTTTCACCTGTAAAGCAGGAGTGGGGTAGGCGGAGGTTTACCCTGGTGCAGGTGTGCCGCAGCGGTCAGTGGAAGAATCCGCGAGTTTCTCTGTGAGTTTCCCATTACGTCGTAGCTACTCGGAGCTTGTTTAGGGGTTTTTTCGCTGTAAAAAGAAGTTTTCTTCCCACGCACAACAGACACTAATGTTTTTGTCACTTTTTATGGAATCAAACTCAAAGTAAGGTCAGTACTTCCACGCTTTAAACGCTGCACGCTCATACTCTCTCTGCACTCGATATATGAGCCATTGTTGATCTGCACACAGCTGTTGTCACGAACGTCGCACTCGCTTACGTCACTGTCATGAGACATTCTCGCAAAAAAAAAATCACGGTTTTAGTAACGCAGTAACGCAGCGTTCCTACTGGAAAGTAACGGTAATCTAATTACCGTTTATGCAATACTAATCTCTTACTTTACTCGTTACTTGAAAAAAGTAATCGGAAGTAACACGTTACTGCCCATCTCTGCTCTGTAGTTTGTGGTCCCACCTTTAACTGAAGTAGTTGTTTTCTCTCACAACACTGTGGAGAAGGTTTAGCCCACTCTTCTTCAGTTCGTTGTCGTTTGCTTTCCTTCCACAGCGTTTTAATTGAGCTGAGGTCTGGACTGTGACTGAGCCACTGCAACACCTGGATTTCTTTCTTTTTCAGCCATTCTTAAAAAGAAACACATCGAGGTGATTTGCTGCTGTGCCTGGGATTCTGGGGTCCTCGTGCTGTCGAATGACCCAGTTTGGGCCAAGCTTTAGCTGTCAGACAGACGACCTCACATTTGACTCTAGAATACTTTGTTTCATGGTCAACTGTGGGCAGTGCGCAGCTCCCAGGGCTGCAAGACAAGCCCAAATCATCACGCCTCCACCTTCGTGCTGACAGTTGGTGGCTAATTTTCTCCAAATGTGATGCTGTACAGTGTGGCCAATCACCTCCACTTTGGTCTCATCTGTCCGAAGGGCATTTCTCAAGAGGTCTTGTGGTTTCTTCAGATGAAACTTTGCAAACATAATCCATGGTGCAATGCCAAGATCTGTGTCTTTTTAAGTCTGTAGGGTTGATTTTGAATACATGCTGTAGTTGGTGTTCCACATATGTACTAAATGGGCTACATACCCAACCTGTTGTAAAAATGTAAATACTTTAGGATTGTCCTTGAAGTTACTTAAACTCTGTTAAAGTTTTACATTTCTCTCATTGTTTACAAATAAATAAATAAATAGAAAGATCAAAACCTTCAAAATTGAAAATAATTGCCTGTGTTTCTGTAGCTTTGCACAGTGTCTCTTTGTTTTCGGTGCCACAGAGCTCCATTTATTTATTTACTCTGCTGTAATGCTCACATTCGCCAAATCAGAGGCTGAAAATAGTCTTTAAGAAACACACGATTTTCCTCCAGTTTGAAAACCATTCAAACTGTTGAGTTTTTGCTTAAAAAAGAAAGAAAGAATAGATATGTGTTTACCCTGTTTTATGGATGTAGTGCTTTTAATTGGATTGACAAGCTGGGTACGTTGGAAGGCATTAAGACCTTTTTGGTCTTTTGATGCTATGATGTTTGTTGATGATGATGAAGCACTGATGAAGCTGTAAATGTATGCAACCAAATTACTTTCTTTAATGGTTCCTATTAAATGATGTGTTATGATGCGTCTGTATTTTGTTATTTTATCCATTTATATCCTCCCAACCAGTCAACTGCATCCAGAGGATGAGACGGACGCCGCCACTGGATGAGCTTCAGCCACCGCCCTATCAGGATGAGAATGGCTCTCCGAGGATGTCCTGCACCCTGTCAGATCTGGGTGATGCCAAGTGTGATCTGTCCCACACCAGCGGTAGCCCCCACCTCTCTTTCGGCAAGTGTCCCAGTGAGGGCAGTGACGGCCCTGAGACTGAGAGTTACCTCAACAAGGGCTATGAGGAGGACGTGCCCAGTGACAGCACAGCTGTCCTCAGCCCAGAGGTAAATACCAGTCAAGCAATATCAGAGTGATACTTTAGATTGAGGTGTTATTTTGAACACTGAACATTTCATTGGTTTCCGTAGGATATGTCAGCCCGTGGATCAGCAGCCCAGCTACCGAAAGGTTACGAACCAGATCCTGTTGCAAAATACGGGACCCTGGACATCGTGTTTGACTACGACTCAGAGGAGCAGCAGCTGTCTGTAACCATCATGGCAGTCACCGACCTTCCCAGCTACAAGCGCACCGGTAACATCTCCTGGCAGGTTCATTTGGTGCTTCTGCCCACCAAGAAACAGCGGGCGAAGACGGGGATCCAGAGAGGCCCGTGCCCCATCTTCACGGAGACCTTCCGCTTCAGCCACGTGGAGTCAGAGATGATCAGCAATTATGCTATCAGATTTCGCCTTTACAGCATGCGACGAATGAAGAAGGAGAAGGTGCTCGGGGAAAAGGTGTTCTACCTCACCAAGCTCAACCTTCAGGGCAAAATGTCGGTGCCGGTCACATTAGACCCATGCTGTGCACTCCCGGTAAGATGATCAACGCAGGTGTTGGCTTTCAAGCTGCCACTCATCACCTCGCTAATTACTTCTCTTTGTTGATTGATCTTTCATCTAGCTGGATAACATTTTCAGAGTGAGATCACATTTTGCAGATCATTCTTACTGAACTGCCTGTTTTGTTTGCTTGTTGGCTTTTAATGCTTCTCAGGAGTAGATGGTAGTGCGACACTGGCTCCATTTCATCTTAGGGAATAAACAATAATCAGTTTACTTATTTTTTTCCTTTTGCTCACTTTCAAAGGCTACAAAGAAGAAAGGCAGCCTTAAAAGGCACCTATTTATCTTGCTTCGAATCTGTCAGATATTAGTTTTCTTTCCCTTTAGTAACAATATTTTTATCTATGTAGATATCCAGGTGTTGAATTAACCCAATACAGCAACATTCAGTGCTTAATTCACTGAACATAAGATAACTAAAAATGTAAAGAGTATTTTTAGCCTATCCAAAAACACAAGTCCTTAAGTATAAAGAAAGATGTGCATTACGTAACCTTCAAATGTTAGCTTGCCCAGCGTAATACAGGCTCCTTTTTTTAGCGGGTTAGCTATCTGTTTGGAGATATCATATTAAAATCTTCCCTGAATCTGGTTTATTTTCCTCACGGTTCTTCTCCACGGCCAGCTTCTGGCCTAGTCCAGCTTCCTCACTCTCTGATGACTTTATGAGCTCAGTCGACAGTTTGAGGTAATAATGAATCAAATGCAAAGTTTATTTTGTAAATGTTGCTATTATTAGTGTTCAAAAGTAGGATTATCCTGGTTAAGCCGTTATCCACTGAGTGTGATTTCAGCAACAGATCATTAATCCCACTCTGGCTACCACCATATTTTATATCCAAGTTATAGTGGCTAGCAGGGATGCACCGATACCGATACTGGTATCGGGTATCGGCCTCGATACCACATTTTCTAAAGTACTCGTACTCGTTAAAAGTCCCCCGATACCGGGGGCCGATACCACGGTCTGAGACCTGTCTATGTTTGAGCGGCATGTAAGGGGTTAATCACAGGCCCCGAGTGCCCGCCCCCAGGCCCCGAGTGCCCGCCCCCAGGCCCCGAGTGCCCGCCCCCAGGCCCCGGCTGCAGCTCAGAGCTGAGAGAAGGGCAGGCGAGACAAGTCAGCCGTGTGGAACTATTTCAAAGTGAAGGAAGACGCGAAAACAAAGGCGGACTGCAAATTGTGCTCAGCGAAATTGTCCAGAGGAGGCTCTAAAGGTAGCGCATTTAACACAAGTTAAAGCACCAAAGTCCCAACACGACAACAAGTACAAAGAGTTTACCCACGCTTATTTACCCACGCTTATTTACCCACGCTTATTAGCACAGAGGAGCATAGCTGATGCTATAGCAGTGGGACGGAAAATAGTTGGGCATTTTAAACATCCCGCCTTAGCCTACTCCCGCCTCGAGGACATTCAGGGACAGCTCAACCAGCCAATAAAGAGACTGCAGCAGGATGTACAGACGCGCTGGAACAGCACGTATTACATGCTCGAGTCCCTCATTGAGCAAAAGCGAGTGCTGGGCGTGTCCGAGCACGAACTCCCTGACTATCTCACCGCTCACCAATGGGCTCTTATGGAGACGACTGTTGCCATCCTCGCCCCCTTTGAGGAACTAACTAAAAAAGTGAGCAGCTACGACGCACTAGCCTCTGATGTCATCCCAGCTGTGACTGTGCTAGTGAGACTTCTAAACAGAGAAACAGACGAACAAATTTAAAATTTAATTTTGTTTTTTTATAATTATTTATTCTGTAATATGTTGCATACATGTTCTTAATTCCAGTGTTTTGTTTTGTTTTTGTTAAATTATAGGACTAAAGCTGTTACCTGTAAATTTAAATCATGTTTTTATTAAGTACTCTGTATCGGTATCGGAGAGTACTGAAATGCAAGTACTCGTACTCGTTTCCAAAAAAGTGGTATCGGTGCATCCCTAGTGGCTAGCATTATTTAGTGTGTACTATACGACACTATTTTGCCTAAACAAACCCTCTGTGATAGTAAATACATCATGTGTGTAGTGTATTAAAAGAAGTCAAAGCCAGAACCTCGTAGCTTTGAAACCGGAAAACTGGATACATTGTAACTGCATGACAGTGATTTTCAAAATCAAATAGGCATTGAGGTATTCAGCAGCTTTGCCTTTATTCAGGAATATAACCAGAATACAACTGTGTTGGATTATAGATGAGTTGCGCTCATTGGCACAGACAGACTGAGATTGATTGAAACATGCTAGCAATCTGTCTGTGTTTATAAAGTAGATGGCAGTTATGTGCGTACCTCACCGGTCTGTCTGAGAGTGATTACTCGACGTGATCGATGAATGCGAAAAATTCAGTACAACGACCAAGTAAGGAGTCTGACGTCCTGCTGGGACAGAGCAGTAAAGGGAGGGTGTAGCGAACTGCTGTTTGAATTGTAATTCATTTGTGTTTTGGAAAATCCTTAACAATTAAAAACTGATATTAAGAATGTTCTGAAAGTTTGCCAACTCTTTCAGGGTGGCGAATCCCAGGTCAGCCTCTCAGATATGACATGCAGTGAAAGCGCCTCGTCATTCCAGTCAGTCAGTCAGGCTTCCACACCGGAGATCCTCGTGGGCCTGGTTTACAACGCCACAACAGGACGTCTCTCTGTGGAAGTCATCAAAGGCATCCACTTCAAAAACCTGGCTGCTAACAAACCACCCAGTAAGTACCTTAAAACGTTTTGTTGTCCAGTTAGAGAAAGAGCAGGAAAACACTTTTAATGTTTCAAATGCTACAGCGGAAGAGGACAAGTTGAGCCTGTGCATAGAAGTTTATCTCCTGTAAACATCTGTAGTCAAAGTCTATATATTTTACATACTACGTGCTTCCTTACGTTCAGTCAGAGAGGGACTATGCACAGCGTATAACTTCTCCGAACCAGAGATAGTGTACTCTATCTCGGCCACCACCTGCTTTCCAGTTTTCCTCTGGTTTGATCTCTGGTTTCCCTCATTTCCCGGTCAGCCTCCTCAGTCAGCTTCCAGGGATCTGAGCAGCAAGTTCAAACAAAAACTGCCTCTTGTTGAACTTTGTGCAAATGTTGTTGTCGTTGGCCTTCTGACCCTGTTTCTCTTTCCTTGCACCTTCTGTTATGTCTGCACCTGAAACTCTCTCACCCTACTACCTTTTTGACATCTTGGTCCGCTGTTTTTCTTACTGCTGTCCAACCCTTGTTGTCAGATGGACTGTTCTGTTGTCTAAAACACTTGATAGGTGGACAGGTTTATATTATCAGAGGTGAGTTTCTGTTTTTCCCTGTGAAGTGCCATCAGTGTTAATTTCACATCCTTTTTTTAAAAAATACATCTTCATGGATGCAAATAGATGTAAGTAAATGGAATGACTGTTGATTGGAGACACACTAATTTAACTGGCTTCTATCATTAATATATATCTAATTTGATGCTGTAGTATGTTAGGCTGACTCAATGTCGCCTCAGTCAGTTGCATCAGATGGCTGCCGCTTCCTGAGCTTGGTTTTCCTCATGTCTTCCTCTTAAAAGGGAGTTCTTCGCTCCCACCGTTGCCAAAGTGCTTACTCTTACTGCATCACATGATAATTGTGATTAACTTTGTTTTACAGTATGAAACAATTGTTGCTATAAAAATGTAAATTACATATAACAGCAACTGTTTATGCAATATTGGGAGCCCAAGCTCTTTGCACCCATCCCAAATAAGTTGAAAAAAATGTAACTAAATTCTCTTGGAAGCAGTTTTGATAAGATAAGCTTTTCCCATAAAACCTGAAATATGACTTTCTTTAAATTCATGTAAACTTTGGACCATAGGACTCTTATTGCATTTAACTCTCATCCATGAAGATGCTCGGCTGTTGTGCTGTAAGTCTTCTTGCTGTATTTCTGCATGCGTATCACATCACGCATGCATCTGAGATCCCCCCTCCTGGCCTCCTTTGCCCGTTTCTTGTGTTGCCTGGAAGTCCTTCGTGTTTTCACTCAGCCTTTTTCATGCTATGTCAGTCTAGTTTTCTTGGTGTCTGATAGCCAGCAAGAAGGAGATGCTGTCATTGAGTGCTGGCCTAATTCGAACAGTACGCTTTGCACATTTTACATTTTTCGGCTTTGCTTCCAGCATATGAAACATAAACAGGACTTCTGAGTTGCATAAATATTCATCTAAAATCCACACTGTACTGTCCTCCCATTAATTGCCATGTTCCATGTATTCGTGAATGTCTCTAACTAATAACTAGCTGTCAGATTTTGATATTGTTTGTACATTCCTGAATAGCATATCCACATACTTCATAGTCTTCAAATTGTACTTGGAAAATAGTCGCATCTGGCAACACTGAAAAAAACCTTTGTGCAAAATCCTCACGAAGGCCTTGATTGACTTTGTGCGTCCTCACAAAGTGGAAAGAGCACGGTGAAAGATGCGGAGCAATTTCAAAGCTTCTTTTCTGCCATTTCAAAACAGTACCGAGCCGACGAGTCAAGTTAATCATCAGCCGCAGCCCCTCTCATTCAGCAACAATGCCAAAGAGCCATGCATCACCGCTACTGACCACTTAAGACATCCACAGCTCTACAGAGCCCATTCAGCAGCAGTCAAAAAAGAAATCAAGGCTATTTTTTTCACTCTGCTTTTATGTCAAAGAGAGCAACTGAATGTGTGATTGAAGGCGGTGAGCTAGGCGTTGGAAGGCAGCTGGCACTCGACAGCATGAAACCCTCAGCAATTCATTCCTTATACCCCTCTTAGACTGGAACATAATACACAGCATTATTACAGAGTATGGTTGTAGACGAGGGGCGAAACACTCTCAAAGATCCATTGTGATTGCCAGTCTTGCCTCGCTTACTTTCCGCTGGATTTATGGCTTCAGTTTGTGCCGTGATTTCTGCATTGAAATGAGGAGTGAATAAGGAAAGCGTGAATGCTGAAATCACTTGATAATGGCAGTGTTTTTCCTTTTTGCTTTTTCCTCTTCTGGGCTAAATGAATGAGCTTTATCGGGATTTTGTTTTTTGGAATGTGATCAGCAGGGTAATAAAAGGTGGAAAATGTCGCAAACCGCGAGTATCAGCAGTACAAGTCGTGCTTCTAAGCTCAGAATTCTCAAATACTTTAATCCTGACTCGATATATTATGTTCTGTCTTTGATTGCTAGGGTCTTGAGCTAAATATGTTTTTTCATATCTCATCTGAAAGCTTCATATAACATATTAGAATCATGCACCATCAGTCATACTAGTAGCAAGTGCTTTTTCTGTTCTGTTTCACATTAAAAGCCCCTATATGCATGAAAACCTGGCAACATGCTTGCATTAGTTGCATAACGCAACTATTAAAATAAATACTAACAAATGAAATTATCATTTTTATTCATCAGATTATTAAAAAATAGATTATTTAAAGAGTTTCTAGTGCAGCTAAGGGGCAGAGGGCTGTAGGGTTTTGGTTGTGCAAGCTTCCTTGAGCAATGAGAGCTGGCGCCTCCAAATTTAAGGCCACAGTTCTCAGCCAGACAAGGGTGGATTGCCCACTCCAGGTTGGAGATGAATTGCTGCCCCACTTGGAGGAGTTCAAGTACGTCGGGGTCTTGATAACAAGTTGCGCCTCAAGTGGACGCGTTCGATTGCCTCTGGGTCTTGATAAGGAGCTGGGGAGGAGTGGAACAGGAGGCTAGCGGGATTGATGCATCAATGCAGACGATGTGCCACTCTGGTGAAGAGCGAGCCGAGTGTGAAGGTGAAGCGGCCGATTTACAAGCGAAATTTCAATGAAGCTGTGTAAAATAAAGTCTCATAAACTCTTATTTTATTCACAACAAAACTTGGAGAGAATTCACTATTTTAAGGAAAATATTGGCACATTTTATACTTGATGGCAGCAACACGCACTAAAAAAGTTGGGACAAGATCAAGTTTACTACTGTGTTATTTTAACACCAGTCTGTAAACATGTGGGAACTCATGACACCAATGCTGGGCTTCTGCGAGAGGAAGGTCGTCCCATCCATGTCCGATCTGTTGTTATGGATGCAGACCTCTCTTTAAAAAGATGCGAGCAGATTTGTAGGCAGCCAAGTCCGTAGGGACTAATACACCCCATAGCGTCAAGCATGCAGCTTTTGAACAGCGCTGATAACAATCTGGATGTTCCTTCTTCCCTGTAGTCTGAAGGCTGCAGCGTCCAGAGCCTTAACCTGCATTTGTGGATGGCACAGTGAACTGTGTTCACAGACAGTGATTTGTGGAAGTGTTCCTAAGCCCATGCACTGATTTCCATTAAGCAATCATGCCTTTTTCAAGGGCATCCAATACTGATTTTTGGTCGTGTCCCTCGCACACAAAGGTTTCTGCAGATTCTTTCATTAGATATTTGGTGCTATAGATTATACCATGTTGACAGTTTTGAATTTTGCGTATTCTGAAATTCTTCCACAGTTTTTTTTTGCTGTCTGGTGAACCTCTGCCTGTATTTACCTCTGAGAAACTCTGCTTCTCTAAGATGCTCTTTTTATGCTACTGACTGTTGCAAATGAACTTATTTGCAAAATGATCTTCCAGCTGTTTCTTTGTAATATCACGAGACATGTTGCTGCCAAAACCATTCAAAATGAGTCAAAAAGTAAAATGTTTTAATTTAAACATATGACCTGTTTTTCTCTGTTGTATTGTGGATGAAATATGGGATTATAAGAAAAGCAAATTCTGAATGTATTTGTATTTTACACAGTGACACAACTTTTTTGAGTTTGGAGTTGTACCAGTCCCTCCTACCTTCACAGCCAAACGCTGTGGGCAGTGCCCGAAAGAATACGTTTGCAGAAAAAAGCAGTGAATTGAAGTTCCTCCCATGAGTGTTTGGGCTCTCCAGGGGAGTAGCTCAGCCATTCAGAAGGAGCTCAAAGTGGAACCACAACTCCTACAGACTGAGACACCCAGCTGAGGTACTTCTGGCATTTGAATAGAATACCTCCCAGTGAAGTGTTTCACCATTCTGGGTCTGCCCTGGACACACTGGGAATTTATGGAAAAACAATACTAAACACATTTTTAAAATAATTTTCTACAGATAAATAATTAACAAAAACTTCAGTTCAAGCTTTTCTGAACAAGTTTGTGGCATGATGGAAGAACAACGCGTGTGCCCATACACAGAAAAGAGTCTGCTTGAGAGAAATAGACCTTAACGGGAAAACTGAAGAAGACCTCTTTGCATGTGAAAGTGAAAGAAAAATAAATCCAGTGAGAATCTGGGTTACAGTAAGTGTCTATTGCCAAAGTCATAAGGGCAAATGCATGGCACCCAAAAAAATCTAAATAAAATCTACATATTTCTTTATTTCCTTCTGAACATGATACAGGTATTGGTCATATTAACACTTTAATGCTGGCAAGAAATGGTTTAAATGGAAGCAGTAATCACATTTGTAGACATGCATGAAACAAATGGAGTTTCCATGAGCAGTGGCGTTCAATTCATAAATCATGAAAAACACTCAGTGCAACAACTTAACCTTCTTATTTTTCCTGTTACGCAGTTCCTCCACAGATTTTATTCAAGACTTTTTCGAATGTCTTGTATTTCCCTTATGTTTCTGACACCCCTCACCCAGATTCTCATTTAGTGTCAGCAGACCCGTATATCCTGCACAATATGTGAGTCACATTTTGGACAAAGCACGTCTTGGGACTGCCTCGGGCTCTAAAGTTTTAGCATAAGTCATTATGTCAAATAATAGCAGCTCTTCATGGTAATTTGTGATGAACCACGTAACCAGAATTAATTAATTTTGGCTACATGGTTCATTTCAGGAGCTCCTAATCCTTTCAAACACAAGCAAACGTATGACTAACTTTCTCCAGTCAGTTTTCATCTTCGGCATTATCCCCCATTTCAGATTAGACATCAGTAGTCGCATAGCAACAAGACTGAAGTAACGCTCCCTGCGCTCACAGCTGTGCTTTGTGTTTGATCAGGAGAAAAAACGCATCCTATGTGGTCATGCTCTTATATATCATCCGCTGTGACATTATTACAGAAGTGAATGCTTTGTGGGGAAAATGTGTCATTCTTTGCTGCAGAGGAAGCAGCTGCAGCAGGTCGTCATGGCTGATTGCTAAGAGGAAAGGTGAAGAAACATAAGGATTTTGCACAAAGGGTTTATTATTTAAGTCTGGTGCTTGAATTATTTTCTTTCCTTTTTTTTACTACTACAAAGTTATTGTAGAATCTCAAAATATATAAAGATGTATCATTTCCCTTGTAACTCTCTCCTCCACCTGCTTCCTCTCTAGATACATATGTTAAGCTGACCTTACTTAACTCCATGGGCCATGAGATGTCCAAGTGTAAGACCTCCATCTGTCGAGGTCAGCCCAACCCAACCTACAAAGAGACGTTTGTCTTCCAGGTAGCCCTTTTCCAGCTATCGGACGTCACGCTCATCCTATCCGTCTACAACAAGCGCAGCATGAAGCGCAAGGAGATGATTGGTTGGATTTCGCTGGGCCTCAACAGCTCTGGAGAGGAGGAGCTCACCCACTGGACTCAGATGAAAGAGTCTAAAGGACAGCAGGTTTGCCGCTGGCACAGCTTGCTGGAATCTTAATGGCACAGCAAGATACCGCGCGGGCATAGCTACACGGCGCCGCCGTGTTCGTTGTCCCAGATGGGCAGGAAATGGAAATGTTCAACTGGGAAGCGGGAGTGCGATGCCGTCCAATGAACCAGCGTCAGTGGTGATGAAGAGACGGGAACACAACCACACGCATCTGCACTCAGTTTCTCAGCTCGGCGTGGCATAAGCGATTTCATGGCTCTGTTTGACTAAACAGTCATGAATTAGTTTTATGATGAGACGTGCTATTTTCCATATACTGCCGTGTAATGACCTTTAAGTTTTTGTAGATCATCTTTTCGTCTGCTGAGCCGGTTTAGCTGGGGCTAAAGATCATTGAGCAAATTACACCTGGTAGCCATGTGTACCCACACCTCCAGCCGCATAAATACAAGTAGGAGTTTTAATTTTTGTAATTATATTTTTTTAACAAATGTTTTCCAGACCACCTCTTAGCAGATCCTTGCCTCAAAATTTAGCTAGAGACAACTTCTTACCTGGAAATGTCAAACAAGGCTGGACATTGTGTCATCCCCATCGACTTCAAAAGCACAAGAAGTTTGGCAGATTTTAAAATGGCAGTTCTACAATGGTGTAAAATAGGGACTGTAAAAAATTAAAAAGGAAAAAAGCTTTTTAACTGCAAGACCCACCAGAAAGTTCCTGTTCTTTAAAATACTACAAGCAATCTGAAGTGCTTCAGTCAAAGGCAGCTGGACTCCTTTTAGGATTTTGAAGACATCGTCACCTCTCACCTGAAAGGGTTATTTGCACCTAAAGAAGAAGAGACACTGTAAAATACAAATGTTCAGATTTTGGATTCACGCCTCACGTAAGCATAACTCATGATCTTAGGTGGCGCACTAGACAGCACTCTGAATCAGTCTTTAGGACTGAAAACAATCTTCTGAATGAAAATGGTAAATGGCCTGCATTTGTATAGCGCTTTTACTCAGTCCCTAAGGACCCCAAAGCACTTTACACTACATTCAGTCATTCACACATTCACACACTGGTGATGGCAGCTACATTGTAGCCACAGCTGCCCTGGGGCGCACTGACAGAGGCGAGACTGCCGGACACTGGCGCCACCAAGCCCTCTGACCACCACCAGTAGGCAAACATGGTTAGTATCTTGCCCAAGGATAATTCAGGAGGGATCAAACCACCGACCTTCTGATTAGTGGCTGACCTGCTCTGCCACTTGAGCTACAGCCACCCCCAGAAAAGTAAAACCTCTTCAGGAACCTAAAGCAAGTGCAGCTGCCTTCAGTTCAAGCACTTTAGATTACCATAACTTAGTCGACTGAGAACCCATTCAGTCATAGATAGTAAAAAGGGACTCATGGGGGAGGTAAAACTAGTCACCATGGAACTTCCATAAAATCCTAGTTCTTACATTGGGAATGAAGTGCAAGCCTTAGCTTGTTTAGTATATAACAAAGAGTGACAATCCAAACAGCAACAGCAAAACATTTAACTCAGTCAGAATGCATTAATGGTAAACCAAAAAAGATAAAGCAATTAGAAGAGATAAGGAGCCGTGGATAAGGACCTGTAAACAAAGAAGCAAAAGGCCGGTCTAACAGCAAACAGGAACTTCCAGAGCTAAAAGAAGAAAAGAGACGCCAGTGTGTAAGCGCAAAAACCATTTGAGGTTGGTTCCAAACGTGAGTCAGTCCCCATAGACTCCCACTTTAAAATGCCCAATGCAAAGCATTAAAATCATTAAAATGTTTATAGTCTGTTTATGGTCCATCGGCTAAGCCCATTCTCTACTAATTGGAGTCACTGAACTGGATCTCTCCACTGTGTTTATGCTGTTTGGAGCACCTTTAATAGAATTGTCTAACACATAAAATAGCTGTGTGGTACAAACCAACCAAGAAATCTCTCACTCCACCCTTTTGTCTACATATCATTAATTCTGGGTCCAAAAACCTAGTATAGCAAAAATACTGAGTCCAAACCAATGAACGCCTTTATGGTGTCCATCTTTTACACAGTACTGACATAAAGCTATGGACCTTTTCAGGATTTAGGGTGGCATGATTGTAAGCATTAGTTAAAAGAACTGCTAAAAGGATCTGAGCAGAATTTACTCAGCTGGTTAGTTGAGTTTCTCCAGATGTCTGATGTGTGAGTCGGAGGTGTGGATACACAGAGCTACCATTACTGGTCGTGCTAACTGCACTGACTCTCTTTCTCTTTGGACCAAAAAATGACATTTCATCTGCTACAGTTCACCTTCCCTCTGTCTTCAGGCTTTAGAAGATCTCGACTGTGACCGGAGACTTTGCACTGGCAGGTCTTTTTATCAGATGTGACCAGCTGATTGGTAACGATCATGTCTTAAACCAGAAATTATATTTTAGTGGATGTTTAGAACAGAGAATGAGCACTAGAGGAAGAGGACTTTTCATTTTCTTATTTTGTTTGTCCATCTTTTTTCCGACTGCAGCTTTAATCATGCATGCCACATGCTCCGTCCAGGGTAACCATAAATGGGACAACTATAAAGTGAATATAGGGACTTTTTCAATTTTAAATGTCCTTTACCAAAGTTTCTTTCATCACGCTGCATTGTAACCAGTGCAGTTTCATTCAGGGTGGTTGGACGTTATAAGGCAGTCATAAGAAAAAGAAAGTCAATTCTAAGGTTTTTATGTATCAGGAAAAAATGTTAAAAATAATCTAGGACTTAGCTGCTCTTAAAATCGCTCAAGTGCTTCGTCAGATGAACAGTTTTTAGTCCGCCCCTCTGTTACTGACCACATTTATTTTGTCCTGATAAGTAAAACCTTAGATTTGATACTTTCTTTTTCATGGCTGTAGATTGAGTGAGAATTATTACACTTTAACGAATTCCTCTCTGCCAACACTACTGAGTTAAAGCATAGCTTTTTATAAACTCAAGCTTAAGTAGAATAAATAAATGTGTCAGACACGCCCTGACATCACTGCCAGGGTTTGTGTCAAGATGACATTCAATAGTGATCGTGGAGGCGAAATGAGTGTTTCAGATTGTCGAATATTTATAGAAAACACCAGTTGGAGGACACATTGACTGACTGGGATATGCTATATGTAGGTTAGTTAGATGGATTTGTGAACATGACTTTTCATTCGAAGGTTACACGTAATGTCACGATTCTTTAAAGAAATTTCCAACACCTTTTTGAATATAAACGACTCGTTAAATCGCAGCTAACAGGTGAGACTAAAACCTACTTGTTACCTTTTTCTAACCTGCTCTGGTGCTATAGGAGAGCTGTGGGTGTCCACACAGAAGCCCTTGCCTTATGGTTTTTAGTCAGTTCATCAACTTCTTGAAGAGTTCAAAACACAGACACACCCTGAGAGCACACAGACCTGCATCCACACTTACAGAAAGCACACACAGTGCAGCACCACTCAGCCTCGCTGGAGGGAATTCAAACTTTTGAGGCGATTTCATTACGGCAGCGAGCACCGACAACCCTGCAGACTGTCTACGGGCTTTTTAGCTGCAGCCGCTTTATCTCTGCGTTTCATATACAGATCAAAAAATATATATATACTCTTTACTGTGCCTGTGGTTGTGGTGAAAGGTAGCTTTGTGCAGTGTTTACCAAGTGTGTGTGTGCGTGTGTGTGTGTTGACTGGAGAAGGTACAGTAAAGGGGGCGTGGGGGGGCTGTGATGTAGGTAGAGTTGTTGTATTTGTTGTTGGGTGTAACCGTTTCTGATTTTAATTACTGGTTATTAGAAGAAAACAAGCCAAGTCCTGATTGTCTGACATATGCTTTATATTAGTAACTGTTTTATCTATTTTTGTATCAGCAGCCGGGAGAAGAAAATGTGTCAAGCCAGTTATTAGTGAATCAAATATTAACCGACTCCGTGAGCAATACTGTTCTGGATTGCTACTCTTTATGATTCAGTTTGTTTACGTGGCGGGAAAGCAACACACGTCTTATAGCTCAGGTCTTATTTACGTTCCCTTTTCTAAAAGCAGAGAGGGGTGTGATGGAGACCGGCTGAGTTCATCTCAAAGCAATCTGTCAAGACTTCTCAGCTTTGATGCTTTCTAACAGCTTGAAACAGAAGCACAGCCTTTACAGCACAACAATGTGAAAGACCAAAGCTCATTTGGAAGTGTAGAGATGCACCTGTAATCTGAATCCAAAAGGTTTTTATTTTATGGGATCAGCCTGGAGCCTTTGAGTGAATTTGTATAGTGTGATATTTGATTACCTGTAGGGGGGAGAAAAAGGGGGTGTGTGGAATTCAACAGAAGACGTGCAGGGATATATTAAAGTGGGATCACAGGCCCCATAGTTAATAATATTACAATATTATTATCAGTAAAGTAACAGATGAAAAATATTAACACTGCTGGGAAAAAAATCCTCTTCTCTGAAAATATAATTATGCTGGAGAGAACTAGTACCTGAAAACCAACTGGAAATGTTATCCGCAACACTTGATCCATGATTCATGTTCCCTCCAAATACGGAAGCAAAAGAAGGCCAAAACATTTGACTTCTAGATACTGTTACGTTTATAGATTTGAAAAAATGAAAATGCTTTCACATTGTAATACTTCAGAAATGTTGTTAAAGTGTTTTTAGAGTTTGCAAAAACCAGAAAGCAATACTATCACAAAAGGAACAACATCATACAATCTGTACTGGCTTTAGCTCTGATGACAGCATTCAACGTGGGATCATTTTGATACATTTATCCAGCATTTTTTTCCATCTAGAACTGCATTAATTTCTCACTATTATCTTGTTTGACGATGGGAGAGGCAGAAATCCCAAATATTCTCAGTGGCCTTAAGATCTGGACTCTGTTGTGGTCGATATGTATTCAATTCAATTCAATTCAATTCAATTTTATTTATATAGCGCCAAATCACAACAAAAGTCGCCTCAAGGCGCTTCATAGATACAGAGAAAAACCCAACAATCATATGACCCCCTATGAGCAGCACTTTGGCGACAGTGGGAAGGAAAAACTCCCTTTTAACAGGAAGAAACCTCCGGCAGAACCAGGCTCAGGGAGGGGCGGGGCCATCTGCTGCGACCGGTTGGGGTGAGAGAAGGAAGACAGGATAAAGACATAATGTGGAAGAGAGACAGAGGTTAATAACAGATATGATTCAATGCAGAGAGGTCTGTTAATACATAGTGAGGGAGAAAGGTGACTGGAAAGGAAAAACTCAATGCATCATGGGAATCCCCCGGCAGCCTTGGTTTTCACTACTTTGTATGTGAAAACCAAGTCACACGTTTTCTCCCTGAGCCCCTCTTTCGCAATCTGAGCCCAATGAAGCCTGCCATGGTCGTCTTTGAACATGCCCGTGACATCAGGGGAGAAAAACATCCATTGATGGAAAAACCTGGTCGTTCACTATGTTAAAGCTGTCAGTATATCAGCATATATATGTATCAGTATATTCAGGAAGTCAGCTAACCTCATTTTTTTAAACGTACAATTCGCTGAACGTAAACCTGACCAACTGAGGCAAACCCCAGTCACAGCACTGCCCACACAGGCTTGCCCAGCAGGTACGAGGCATGATGGGCGCATGACTTCATCCACCCCTCGTTAGTTAGCCATAAGTCTGGAGCAAGGTAAATCTGGACCACATGACCTTTTACCATTGCCCCAGAGTCCAGTCCTTATGATCCCAGCAACGTGCAGCCCATTTTTCTGATTAGCCACACAGATAAGTGGTTTTCTTAAGACTACACAGCTGTGTAGTTCTCTTAATTTCATATCTATGATGACTGTGGTTGATTCTGATTTCACCAAGTTTTTAAGTGATTGTGATCACGATCAGTCAAGTTTTTTTTTTTTACATACATTTCTTAACCCGGCTTTAGTACTTTCAGCTTCTCCAAAGTTGTTTTCCTTGCTTGATGGAGGCCAATAATTTGACCCCTCTGCAATAAAGCAGTGCATTTTTATTTATTTATTTATTTTAAAAGAGAATCTACTAATTTCATCAACTGAAACAAACATTTTTGTCCTCAAGCAGCTGCTCGAGGACCTGAGGGCCAACTACTTAATCTGCTGCCAGCATGTGAGACCATGAAGTGCTTTAGAAACAAGTGAAAATACTTGAAAGTCAATTTAAAATGCAGAATTTAAAGTTTTAGGTTCGTTCAGGGTCGTTTGAAGAAGTTTAGATGTACAACAGCAAATTTTTGACACATGAGTTTTCTGTTTAATGTAGTAAAATAGTAAAAAGTAATATTTCCAATCAGGGAATTAAAAACAGATCTCTGTACGTTTAAATTCAGTGCAGTGTACGTATTTAAACTCTGCTGGTCTTCTTTTGCTTCCGTACCAAACGACAGAAACCTGTTTAACATCCCTTTGACGAGCTCTGAATGTGTTAATCTTTCACAGGCTGCGTTCCACTAATTACGTGTTCGGACTTGTACGTTTACGCTTTGCTGCGTTGTTTCTTACGCTTTCATTTAATTGACAAGTTTTTAAGAATTTTCTGGTTTTTAAGGCTGGCTTTAATTTGTGATTTGATTTGATTTTTTAGAAACTACCTATGCCACAGAGGCATCGGTGCCTTACTGTTTTTCACTCAGCAACCTTGTGTCACAGTGTCTTAACGTACCTGTAAATGTATTTTTCTCCTGTACTTTGGACTGACTTTGATTTGTAAACTGTCTTATTAATTGACTTCTGATAGAGAATTTCTATGTGATGATATTGTTTAAAAAAGAAAAACAAAACAAAGAAACATCATCATGTAAGAGTTTTTTTTTTAATTGAATTGTGTGTTGCATTTGAATCAATGTCCTAAAATTTGCCTTAAATTGCATTTCCACAAAATAACCAACAGGTGGAGCAACCATTGCATCCTGTTTCTTTTTTTTTTTGTCAATGTTTGAACTTCACTTACTTTATAAACTTTTAACTGTCCTCCGTTAAATGTAAACCACCGAAATTTGCATGAATTCAAAATAAGCGTGGCGGCGTTGTTTCTCGAAATCAGACCGCCTGCAGCTCATGCGGAGAGCGGCTCACTTGTACAGTGGCATCTTTTGATGAACGTTTCTGCCCCACAGGCAAAGATATCATAGCTACACCCAAGTGTATGTCTAAATACCTCTCTGTTGCAGAAATCCTAAAAATGGCACCGAAATGGAATGTTAAAAAACCAAACACATCTTTAGGTGGATATCTGTTACTCTACACCTAAATATGTTTGCACTTGTTGTACAAGAGTGTAATTAATCCCAGCTTCATTTTTATTGCACAGACAGACAACTTTAAAGCCCTCCCCCCTCTTGTCGGGGACTTTGCTGTGGTGAAGTGACACCTCTGCTTTGTGTGATCCTGACACCTAGCAGTAGTTTGAGCTACGTATAAAAAGAAGGTAAAGAGAGAGAAAACAAGATCAGAGATACAAGGTTTTCACAATTAACTGTGTTCCCCGACACGTTCCACAGCTGAACGCAGAACAAAGCGCTCTCAGGGAGAAACACTGGAAAATAAGATTCAGTGGCTGCTGTGGAATCAAAGGGGAAATGCATAACAGATGAGAGGGGTTCGCTCCCTCCCCTCTCTTTGTCGGTCACATCCCTGCAGAGCAGATCTTCCAACACACAACCTGTCTGGAAAAAAAAAAAGCTGTTAGAATCCTTCAGGTGCTGTCGGAAATTATATTATTACAGCCAGAGGGCACGTGGACGTTTGAGAAAGTAAATGAAGTCAATGGTGTAACCAATAAAAACAATAAGCAACTGCCAGGATGGCTGAGCAATAAGTAGTCAAACAAAAGAGGCATCGATTTACTGACATTAGTTAAACTTAACTGAAGCTGAAGGAGATTTTAGCAAGTAGAAGAGAAAGTAGTTCTTCAGGCAGATATGAACGAAAGCATCCAAACTTACAAAAAGGCACGCACACTGCTGCAGCACTTGGCTTCATTAACTATAATCCAAACACTGAGGTGATTTCATTTCTCCAGCGAGCATCAACAGCCCTGCAGAGTGTCTGCAGAATACCAACATTTGATGGCTCCAGGCAAAAGCCGAAGTACACGCTTTTTAGAGACCAGGGGATTATGTAAAGTGGTTAATAAAGAAAATATTAAGTAGATTAAGAAATACCCATTGTCTGCAACTTGGATTCAAATTATTCTCAACTACTGATTAACAGGTTTAAATTTGAGCCTGAGGGATGCTGGATTATTGGGGCCAAGGTGGATGTTTATGCTACATATAATATACTTATAAGGAAAGTAATGATTGTTTAGAAACTAGTCTCTAACTTGCACAATAATTAGCTAATATCTTCTTCTACCTTATCCTCTGAAAAACAAAAGCCATGCAAAAAAAATACATATATATATTTTTTACCGGCATCCTTGGACAGTATTTGTACTTTATTACAACATGTTACAGAATTTTACCCATGTGTCTGTCTTACACTGGTCAGATTATCCAGTGAGCATTCTGAGCACAGAAAGCAGCACGTGAAATCTATGATTTGGTGTTTTTATAACCAAAAGTATTTGCATATTTATATTTTCGTGTCATCCCATATACTGATGGAGTAAAAGGACTGAGACGGGGAATAAACAGCAACAGTAGCTGCACATAATCCTGATGAAAAACAATAAAAAAGCACAAGCTCATTTTCCACTTAATAGCAGATACTTTTTTTGGTTCTGCCTTTACAACGGTCTTAATTCTTCATAGCATGGATTCAACAAGGTTCTGGAAACGTTCCTCTCAGACTTTGGTCCATGTTCCCACGATAGCATCACAAAGCTGCAGCTGATTTGTTACCACTTTGAGATGATTGGAGCTTTGTGACACGGCGTCGCATCCTGCTGGAAGAATCCACTACTAGAAGATGGTAGACCGTGGCGGTAAAGGGACGCACACAGTCAACAACAATATGCAGGTAGACTGTGATGTTTAAAAGATCCCCAGTTGGTACTAAGTGTGCCAAAAAATATGATTACAGTAGCAGCAGCACTGTAAGCCACTGATACAAGGCACGATGGATTTATTCTTTCATGTTGTTTGTACCACATGCTGCCCCTGCCATCCAAATGTTCCAGCAAAAATCGCCACTGTGTGTGTACAGTTGGCATCAGCTTCCTGTTCTATGCTGGCAGGTGACACCTAGTGTGCTCTTCTGCAGCTCTAGTGCAGCTGCTTCAATGTTTTACGGTGTGTTATGTGTTCAGAGATGCTCTTCTGCAGAACTTTGTTGTAACTTGTGGTTATCTGACTTGCTTTTGCCTTCTTATCAGCTCAAAGCAATCTGGCCATTTTCCTGTAACCTTTGGTATCTTCCAGAGAAGTGCTGCTCACTGGATATTTTCTCTTTCTCTGACCGTTTTCTGAAAACGTTAGAGATGACCGTGCCGGGAAATTACAGTAGATCAGCAGTTTCTGAAACACTCAGACCAGCCCATCTGGCACAAACAACCACGCCACGTTCAAACTCACTTAAATTACCTTTCTTCCTCATTCTGATGGTGGCTTTGAACTTCGGCAGGTCGTCTCGACCACGTGGACATGCCATTGGAATTGGCTGACTTTTAATTTGTACCCAGGGATCCCCCACATAACAACCTATCGCGTGTTAATAAAAACGCTCTTCTGTGGGTGCTTTTTGCAAAAATAATATAAAATTAATCGACATACAATAACGCGGGCGCGATAAGTCACTCAGAGCGGGAGAGTGGGGGAAGTTCCGAGCAGGCCGTGAACTCCTCAGCAGTACTGGTCGGGATGGAGCTGCGGCGCTGCTGCTGTTGTTTTCTCTCCGCCGCACGTTCATATTAACTGTCAACCGACGGGAGCAGCTCGGGACCCTCTGCGCGGAGAAGCACCGTGAATGGACTACCACAGAGAGAGCTGGGGCTCGCCTTTATCCCTCCGCCGAAGAGAAGACAAGAAAACATCAAATAAAACAGCTGCAGCATCTGTCAACCGTTGCAGTCTAGGAAAACGCGCGGGTGCAGTAAGAAAAACGGCGCGCGCTCACTGATTAGTATGTAGACAAGTCGCTAATTAACTGGTAATTACACAAGTAGTATTTAAACCCGCCTGTGCGCCTCGCGTGTCTGCCAGGAGTCTAAAATTAGACCGAGGCAGAGCCGCCGGAGGACGCGGTAGTATTTATTTAGTAGTTGGTTGTTGTTTTTTTTCGTTTTTCATTAACGCACCTTGGATTCCTGCCGTTACCACAAAGCAAGTGTGGAGCCGAGGACGAGGTCCAAACAATTCAAGTCAGGTAAGATCATATCTGCTCGCTCTAATGTGTGAACGTGCTCAGGATTCCCGGCGCTGGAAAGTAAAAGTAGGCTATTAAAATAAAGTAGTAAACGGTTCGTTTTTGAATCACTGCGCGGTCCTTGTTTTCAGTCTGCTTGTTAAACAGTAGCTTATGATTTTGTTTTAATGTGCTACATGTTAAGTTGTGAATGCAAAATGTTTACTGAAACTGTTTTTGTGCGTCCTCCTGATTTTAACCACTTGAGTAAACTGTTGGATAAACCTAATTTGGATCTTGCTCCATGCGGGACTAATGAGAATCGGGGCGCTCAATAGCTCGCTGGTGTGACATGACGGACACCCAGGTCCTACACATTACGCAGGCTGACATAACCAGCCACCCTCCTGGCACCCATCCAGCCTCACTTCATTATTTTTGTGGCGACTGCTCTTGGCTGCAAATCCTGAAGTGGCGGTTGCCTGTATTACTGCTGCCTTCTGAAAGGACAGGCTTTTAGGCGATTTAGCTCAATCCTGATCTTCTGTTGTCTCCTTGATGTCATTTCTGTGCTTTCTCTGGCTTAGAGTCACAAGCATCCACTGCTCCCAGGGTGGACTATTAACACCCTGTTAGCCCCAGATGGGATTAAAAAATTCCAGCCTGGCATGCTAATGGAGTGAAGGCGATAAATAAACATCATCTCCCTCCGCCTTTCTGTATCTGCTGTTTTGGTGAAATAAAGGCTTCGAGTGCAGCCAGCTGGTAATAGGGTTGGATGCGCTTCACCTCCTCTCGCTGCCAACAACATCCGGAGTCACTTGCCAGGAATTCCACCTTTTCTATTTGTTTCCCTTGGAGGGGGGTGAAAAGTGCTATGTGGAATATAGTGAAGCACGCAACAGGGAGAAACATCCAGGTCAGACAGTACAGACGAGAGGGGCTGTAACAAGAGGAAGCGTCGGGGCTTCTGCAGCACGGTGGACGGCTTCTTGGCATCCAGCTCGGGCAAGTCCGATGCCAGATTCCTTCTCTTTGCCGCCTGCCAGAGCCCCTCCACCCCACCGTCTTTATCAAAAGCCTCACTGTGATTTCCCCCTTTCAGTTCTGTTGCTGAGCTATCAATCATATCTCGCTCTCAGCAGACTCTTCTGCTCATTAAGGATGTGAACCTGTAGGTAGCCTGCAGCCCCCCCAGCTATTCATCTCCCTCAGTGGGGCGCAGAGACTCACATCTGGAGCAGCATTGCAAAACATGGCTCTTAGCAGACATGTAGTGTACGCTTAAGGAGATTCAGCACACTGGTGCCAAGCATAAAATTAACAAGTGTGCGGCTCATACACAAACCTGCACTGGTATGTAATTAGGCAGAAAAGCAGAAAAAGGATAGATGTAGTGGATTATAGAGACTCCACTGCAAAGGAAAGTCTGGAAAAATAATGCTGAAGGGACGTCAGTGGTGATGATAGCTGGCTGGCTTCACATCATCCCCTTTGTCCCTCTCTTTCCCTGCTCTGTTTTGTGTAAAAGGTCTCAGCCAAGACAAGTTGAGCTGCTTTAGTGAGTGTTTTTGTGTGTGTGTCAGGACCGCAGGGTGTAGCCCCAGACTTTTTTTTTTCCTCCCCCCCCTTCAGGCACAGCTTTCCCATCATGAATGCTCCTTTGTGCTCCAGAATGACACACAAGGACGGAGAGCAACTTCAGAGGAAAGGATAACGCTTAAGTTTGTTTCTGCACAATTAAGTGTAAAAATAGAGGAAGGTATGACACGGCTCTCGCTTATAGCAAGGAGCTCACGGGCAGTATTTACAGCCCGAGATCCTGCGGCTCAAGAGGAATTTTCTCAAAGGTTTCTTTCAGTGCTTTAGTGTGGGTGTCTGGGGTGAATTTAGACCTGACAGAATTAATGCAACATGTACAAACACCGCTTCAAAATGCCTCGCATTCCAGAAAGGAAAAGTAGTTAATCACTTATCATAACTGCTAACACATGTGCAGTCTTGGAGGATTTCACTCCCGTTTTTTATTAGCTTAAAAAAAATCACCTTTGGTTTCATGCACAGGTTTAGGAGGAAGAAGAAAAGTGGATTTGTTATACTGTCAACTGACAATGTGGTGGCTTTTCTTTTCTTTTTTGTACACAAACACACGATGCCCTTGCTTGTCTTTAATGTGCGGCATGTCCACCTCTGGGAGCATCGGCAGTGACGTACTCACACACAACCCCGGCCCGTGAACCCTCACAGCCACAACAAGCCGTCCCCAGATAGTCCATAATGCAGCTTCCCTGTCACAACACATGTGTCACCGCTCAGCAAGAAGAGCGCCCGGCGAAAACCTCGAGGGCCCTGAACCCAGCTTAGTCACGCCACCGCGGCCAAGACGGCCCCTCTGATAGCTCCTGACAGGCTGCACGCTGGCACAAGCACAATCAAAGATGCAACGCAAAAGGAGGAAAAAAGCAAAGAAAGAAAATACTAGCGTAAGAGCAGAGGAGGCAGTTACTTGGGGAGCTGCGGTTTTTGACCTTGAAACAAACACCAGACAGAAATCATTTTTGCTTTCTGTAGCTGCTCGATAGAAAACGTAAATCTGGACCGAATAAAAAATAACTCCACCGCCTTAGAGTCTGCACAGCTTCAGCTCAGATGCTGGGAATTTTGCCTCGTGCTGTATTTCAATTTTAATTGGGACATTCAGAGTAGCTGGACTTATTTGTGGTTTTTTTGTTGTATTGCCAGATGTGTACCACTGGTGAAATTCTGGTCATATATCAGTGTTTATTTTGGGGGCACAGGAGTCCTTTTTGTAACCATAACTGACCATTTTAAAGCCGACGTTGCATTACTAATGAACGTAACACCAAAAAGCATCCAGTATCTGCCCACGTCAGTCGACGAGGCCAGCGATACGAGCCCTGTTGACATGTGTCTCGGGGCTTTTTTAAACCCCTGAAAAAAACCTGTTGATTGACTTTTTGTTCACACCTCTGCAGCGTTTCTCTCTGATTTAGTCAGCATGGCTACTGCTTCTGTTTGACTGCGGTCCACTTCACTAGCAGGGGGCTAATTGCTTTCCATTTGAGTGTCTCAGTTTTGATTCATGGCTCACAGCGCCTTGTTGTTGCTATTCTGAAGGAGATCTTGATGTCATGAAAGCTATTATCTACTCTCTATCTGTTCCCTCTCGCTGCTTCACCCTCTGATGCCAGCACTCCCGCACGCTATCCGCCCCCACTTCAACAGGCGCGTTGATGGGTCGTAGCTTCTCCATATTGAGAAGAAGTGGGCTGCGTGTTAGCTTACAGTTCTCAGTTAAAGTATGCTGATCACCCTCAGTTCATCCTCTCTCATAGAGTTTATTAGTCATCCTGCCACTCTCCGCCAGCTGGTATTAACCTGCAGTACTTATTTTTTATGCAAAGTGTGTCAGCATCTAAATCTCTGTTTATATTTTACGTATTTTTATTAAATAACATTCGTTTTTTAATGCATCGGGTATACTAATGATAGTGTTAAAAAGAAACAAAATGCTAATAATAATAGAAAAACACATTGTGGGTATTTCAATTGATTGATTAATAAGTTTTACTTTAAACTTTTCCACAATTAGTCCAATATTTCCGACTGATTTTATGAACGGCCTCACAGATGGGATTATACTGGTTTTATTCATCCATTTTCTTCCTCTTATCCAGTTCAGGGTTGCTGAATTGGATAAGTGGGGGATGATAAACAGGATACACCCTGGACAGGTCACCAGTCTGGGATGAAGCTGGAAGCATGTTGGCTTTAAACTGGATAAAACAGCCACGCCAAAGGAGCTAATTAAAGCAATCAGACGCTCACCACATTATAGCTGCTAGCTCAGACTTCCACACTGTTATTTGTTCCTCAATGGTTAACAATGACCATACAATGTGAGGTGTTCACAGCACTATGATCCCTTGTCCTTGTATACGGTTTTCCAGCCGCTTCTTTGTGCCAACGGGAGCCAGCTGAGGTGATGTGGGCATTGGGTCAGGGTGCCTCATGGGTGACTCCCTTTGAAGGTTTTCCATGAACAGCCGACTGGAGACTTTATTATTTATCTGGCCTCTGAACGCTTCAGAATCACCTGGGAGGAAGTGGAAAGTTTTGCTGGGGAGAAGGATGCCTCCAATATCCTGCTAGCCTGCGTTCAAAACGACCTGGCGTTGGATAAGTGGAAAATGATCGCTGACTCAAATGCAACTCCAAGTTCTTATAGTGGTCAATTATTTAGTGAGTTGAATTTTGAGGCAGACATGCTACTAAATTAACATTTTTAACATTACAACGGCAAAACAAGTCAACCCCAAAGCGATAGAAAGCCAGGATTTGCTGCATTCTTTTGTGTGTTTCGTGTATTAATCCGAGGAGCTCATTGCTTCGCGTATATTTGAGTTTATTCTCTAATTTTTTGTCTCGCTGTATCACTTCATGTACAGTTTGTTTCTGTTGTTCTTTGTCACATTTTCTGATTCACCGACTCTCAGCTTCGCACTTTGAAGGTGCTATTTTGACTCTGTTACACAAACAGGTGGGTGGAAATGCAGTTAATGAAGCGCAGAATCAGTGCAAGCAGCTGCATCCTTTTGGAGTGACATTTATTGACTGTGTAAGCTCTCGTTAGTACACATTTCTGTATCCATATTATAGATGATGCTGTTTAAAGTTTTGAGTTGCCGAAAGGCTTTCTGGCTGCTTTTGTGCCACGTTTAATTGTACTTTATTTGCATTTGCAGTTAGATGCACATTTCTAGAAGCTTTCAGTATTTGAAAGCCTCTCTAGTGAAAGCGAGACTGCGGATAGAAAAGACCACGAGTTGTATTGATGCATCTGGCCAGGTATCTCTAGACACAACAGGTACTCCACATGTGACAGGTTTCAGTGCCGCTGTCCCCGTCACATCACATCAGCATTCAGTGTCTGTGTGTGAGCAGAGGCAGCAGGCATCACACTATAAAGAAAAGCAAGGGAGCAGCGAAGGCAGTGCCGACACTCAACTTTTTCCTCTTCCTGCGAGATCCAAAGTGCCTGCCGTGAGATCACAGAGCTCTGAGGAAGCCTGCTGTTGAAACTCCCGTCAACGCAACCACAGGCAGCTCTTTCAGGGCTACACCCACTTATCTTCCCACTGTGGAGATGTGTCGCTTAGATTTGGTCCACCACACAAACTGCCAGCACACGCACGCACCTGCCTGTATCTGTGCAGGAGCAAGTACTGACACACACGAAGGCTGACGGTGACAGGAGCTGACGCTGTTGACAGTGAATTTTTAAAAGCCTTTTTTTTTTGCTTCATGCATATGCATAAGGTCAATATCAGTGTGCTTCTCAGGGCTTTATACCTTCCAGACGGTGTCCCACAGCAAGCCCGGGTGTGCTGTTATTACTGCAGAGGTACAAAAAGCAATTAATACAGTTTAAATGTACAATATTAGTCCCAACCAACATGGTGCCATACCAGCTGTAAAGGCACCTGAACATGAAATATGAAAGAGTTTATCAGACCGTTTAAAAGTGTTTTTAAAAGCAAATAGAAATGTCGGTGTCATGCTCAAAAGGGCCGTCATCTGACATTAAAGTCGAGAACTGACGTCAGGTAACATAAAGGTTTTTTTAGGCAGATGCGTGTTGAAATTTTGGTTTGCCTTTTGCTGTGCTTTGGGGTCAGAGAGTTTGATACCCACTGCTCATAATGCATTATATTCACTTCACCTTACTGGCATTCAGTGCCATCAAAGGAGCCCTTCAGTGACCGAGCACCTCAGGAAATACAGAACTCATTCACTGGACTTTATTATAGAAACTTTGATGTATCCCAATTTGTATTTTAAACTTGAATAATAACAGATTTTTCATCTTTTGGACAACAATTAAAATGAAAAAGGAATTAATTTACTCATTAAAAGAGAAGAAACTGCAGTTACATTGATGTTTCCACATTTTACATTATTGCTCATATATCTCTGTGTCAAAGGTCATTTTTTTACCCAGAAGCACATAATCATGACCCCAGTGTTCACACTTATAATGGCCTGCATTTGTATAGCGCTTTTCTAGTCCTTAAGGACCCCAAAGCGCTTTACACTACATTCAGTCATTCACACATTCACACACTGGTGATGGCAGCTACATTGTAGCCACAGCCAGCCTGGGGCACACTGACAGAGGCGAGGCTGCCGGACACTGGCGCCACTGGGCCCTCTGACCACCAGCAGTAAGCAAACTTGGGGTTAGTATCTTGCACGCAGCCAGGAGGCAGCCTGGTATCGAACCACCGACCTTCTGATTAGTGGCTGACCCATAATATTACCTACTTATCTAGAGCTATATAACATCTGCAGCAGGTTATTTATTTTATTTTTTATTAAGATTTGAGGACAGCAATCATAGTTGCTCCTTGTCAGAATTTGTTGCTCTGGCTGTGCATTTGTTGCAGTGGAATATGGCAGAACAAAATCTTGCCGACACACTCGTGTCCTCTGCACAATTCCCTGTTGCACAATTTATCTGCTTGATTCTGCGTGGTTGTTACGTCGTGACACATCGCATGTTTGTGTGCGATGCTCTCAGGCTGTCCGGGATCTATTTTGATGCGAAAACCACAGACCACATCTTTTCCCTGCTATCTGCTCCCCTAAGGCTTGAAGTAAAAACCTGGCCAAAGAAACAGGGAGTAAACACTTAGCTCACACACACACACTCTGTTAAACACATGCTGGATTGATTAGCATTTTTGAGGCCGCAGAGAAAAATAGTTTGAGAGAGAGCACAGAGTTTATTAGAGACATGCTTCAAAGCTTCTCAGAATCAGTGGACAAATAAAATCCCCCATGTTTGGCTGGTGCTCATTTTTTTTTCTCTTAAATATTCCTAAAAAACAGCAGCTGACAAAATGCAGACAACACGCTCTCATATATTAAAACACTGTGAGCTGAGGGTCCTGGTTTATCCACCTTAATGTCATAAATGCCTGTGACTACAGAGTACCACGTTCAGCATAAAAACCTGCTGTGCGTGTGTGTGTGGATGCTGTGCAGCAGTTGCAAACAAAATGTGAAAACAAAAGCTGCTGGCAGTGGTACAGTGTTCACTTCTAAGGCATGTAGCTGCAGAAAAATGAAGAAGAAGATGAACACCGAAGTCCAGTAAAATCCAGCTGTTAACACCGTCATAGTTGGAGGTGTATGTGTGATACCACTCACAAGATTGTAGCTGTGGTTTCCAGTCAGGAGGGTCCCAGTACAATAGGAGGTGTCACTCCAACATTCACGTCAAGAAAAACCAACTTCAGCTGCAGTTTTCTGCTTTTTTTTGTCACATACAGTCACCGGACACTTGCTCAGTTGCTTATTAACACAAATATCTAATCACATGGCAGCGACTCAGTGTACTTAGGCATGAAGACAACCTGCTGAAAATCACACCGAGCATTAGAATGAGATAGAGAGGTGATTAGACTTTAAACGTGGCATAGCTCTTGGTGGCAGATGGGCTGCTATTCCCATCTCTAGGGTTTACAGGGAACGTTCGACGTTCAGGGATAAAACATCTCATAGATGTCAGAGGTTAAAGAAAATGGCCAGATCACTTTCAGCTAATAGGAAGGCAACAGCAACTCAGATAACGCAACACAGAAGAGCATCTCTGAGTGCAGAGCACATTAGCAGAAGAGCACATCAGCAGAAGAGCACACCAGAAGCCAGTCCTGTCCAATTCCAATCCAATCCAATTTTATTTATAAAGCACTTTAAAATACCCAGCACAGGAACAAAGTGCTGTAAAGAAAATAAGTTAAAACAATGGAACAGAAAACAGCAAAATAAATAAATAAAACATATAAAACATAAAATTAAAACAGCCCTATATTAAAACAAAAACAAGATAAAACAGCATCGAATCACCTAAAAACAACTAAAATAAAAAATAAAAATAAACAGTCAGCCAAGAACAGGAAGCTCAGCTTCCAATTCTCACAGGTTCATTAAACTGGAGTCATGGATTTTTCAAATATCTGAAAAACACGATGCTGTGAGTCATATCTTCCTGGTACACTTTGTGCTCCTTGGTACCAAAGGAGCCACTGAACGTTTTTTTAAACATGACACCAGATCTCATCGTAGGTGTTCAGAAAAATCTGCACCCTGCTCAATCTTTCCCATTAAGAATTAAGAATTTCCAGTACCAAGCGTCCAATCTCGTGCTAGCAAGGCAGGGCTCGCAAAATTGCTAGCCCGACGTCCCGGAGCTAGCGATATCTCCGGTTGGGCGACCAAAATCTATCTCAGCCCTGCCCGTCGGACTATATGATAATCCGATGGGCGGGGCTGAGATAGATTTTGGTCGCCCGACCGGAGATATCGCTAGCTCCGGGACGTCGGGCTAGCAATTTTGCAAGCCCTGCAAGGTGTACCTACAAACATGTATCAATAAATGGACACCTAAAATAACCAACATGAGCCATTTACATAGATAATGAGATGCAGATTATTAATGCATTGAAGCAGCAGGTTGTAGGAACAGCAGAAACAATATGTATAGCGTACATATGAACACAAGAAGCGATACATATCAGTAATTAGATAAATACAGTTTTTATGTAATATTAAATGTGTTATATAGAAGCTTTATTTCTAGAACTGTGCGAGTTCTCCAATAAACCTGTCACGGCTCTGTTGTTTCAGGCTGTCGTGTCTCTTTGTCTGATCTCAGACCGACTCTGTGATGTTCCCATTGATGGGCTGCACTATGAAATGAATTTGACCTACTTAGCTTTACCTTGGGGGTTATCAAGGAATGTCAGGATTAATGAACTCTACGACACTAAAACCATAATTAAGATACACGCTAACTAATGTGGAGCTTGTGCCCTTTCATGTAAAAGCAGTGGGGTTTGCGTCGCCCCACTGCCGGTCACAGATGCATTTCTGCGTATTTCTCATGAGAAGGATCAAATGTAATCCATATCCAAAACAAATGTGAGGAATTTTTAAAATCGAATACAGGATGAAGGCAGAAGGAAAGCTGAGGAAAAAACACCAGATAAGTTCTGTTGATGTGCGTCATGGATTTATCTGTAATCGTCTCTATTGTTGGATTTTTTCACTTTATTTAGGCCCAAAAAACAATAAAAAAAATTTATTTAAACTTGTCAGGTAAAGTCAAAGAGTTCAGACTCTTTGTTATACATATTCTGAGCTGCAGGGCATCTTCTAGAAATGAATTGTGACGTTGTTTCCCAAAAGAGGACATTGGTCAGTGAGCAGATCCGATCCCAGCTGCAACTGGTTTACTCGGGAAGTTTAACCTGACATTATAAAGTTTTGTAGTTTCGCTCTTAAGTGGCTGAAGATCACGATGTTAGCTGTACGTTTGCAGAATAAATTTGACACCCTAATGGTGTTGCATGATAAATGATCTAAGCACGCGACGTGTCCAACACCTTTGCAGAGTACTGTGACAACTGAATACCTCCATAGAAATGTGTGCGTCTGAGCACCGTGGTCAGCACTCGTGGTCCTTCCTCGGCTTCCCTTTCAAAATGTTTCAGGACACATCAAGCTGTGTGTGTCTGAGTGTGTGTTCGCCTGCCTGTCTCAACGCTGGAGGGAGGGAGTCAATCACAGCAGCAGAAATCATCCCTGCAGGCGATCTGTCTCCACTCATGACAAGGCTCCTAAGGCACTTATCTTTCGTTCCCTGACTCATACCATCTATCCCGCCCTCCCTCTGTCTCTTCCCCCCCCCCTCAGCCTTCCTTCCTATTCTCTATCACTCTCTGTATCCCTCCCACGGTTTGTCTCGTGCCCTGGCACCGCAATTAACTTCTCATCATCAAAGAGTGTAATGAAAAAGAAGGCGAGATGGAGAGTCAGACAGAGTTAGGGAAGCTGCGAGAGAAGAAAGATAAGAGGGATGGAGCCAGAGGAGCTGTGACTGAACAGAGGTGAAGCACTCACACAATGCTAGCACACACTTGTGCGCACTCAGTTTTTTTTTTCTTCTGTTTTTTCGCACGGGAGGAAGAGCAGGATGATCTCCCACCCTAGGAGATTATTCTCTCCTCGTTCCCTGCTTTTATTCCTCAACCCTCCGTTTCTTCCTCCTTCTTCGTTTACAGACACACACACTTGTTCTCGCTGCCTCCTCCTCCTCCCCCTCCTTTTCTTTGAAGAACAAGAAGTATTGCTGCACATGTAGGGAAGCTGCTCTGTCGGCATTCTCATTGTTTTTCTTCACCCCCTTGGTTCAGAGAGCTGTCAACTGTGACCGCTGTTGAAAGGATGTCAGCAAGAGACTGAGAGAGGGATTCGGGCGGAGAGGGTGGGGGGATGAAAGAGACGAGCGAAGGAGGGAGAGGGGATGTCGAGATGGAGGTCCCTACGGAGGGCAGAGGGAGTAATGGCATGCTTGTTTCTTTGTGCCCGAGCAAACGTTGCAACAGCAGCGGTAAGGGGAGGTGATGGAGAGAAAAATAGCTGAGGGCAAAAAAGCAGCTTGGGGTGGAGAGACGAGAGGGGCCAAAGCCGCTAATGAAGCATGGCACTAGCGCTCAATAACAGTGACATAATTGGCCTTAGTCGGTGGTCCTCAGGTGTGGAAACCCTCAGCAGTGAAATGTAGTTCACAGAAGTATGATTTGACTAATTTGACAGCATGTTAGAAAATGTGCATAATTCATAATGTAACATGGTGGATTAGGACCAAAACCAGAAGAGCTGAGTTGCAGGCTCCAGCAGGGAGTCGGAAGAAAACCCTCAAGCTCTTTCTGGCCTGTTCTCCGTCTGATTCCTCCACATGTGCCGACATTAAAATCTGCTTGCTCAATTTCCCCAACCACAGCACCACAGTCTGTGTGCCCGTTTCCTCAAATTTAAGGCAAGTGTTTAAAATCATCACTTTCTCCTCCATATATAGTCAAAATTCACCAGCTGCTCCTCTAAGCCTATTTGTGTATGATGAAGATGGACAAAGCCACTGTGGTGTCAGCCGAAATCCTGTTTTTAAAACCTCAAGCATCTTAGCTTTGGTCTGACTGGTGATACCGAGGGAGACTGCATCCATACTTGAACTAACAGAATAATAATAATTTACAAAATGAATATTAAGTAAGTTGCATTAAGTTGAAATGATTAAGTAGGACAGCACTCTCCAAGTTTGTCTCCTTTCTGAGCTAACATGCTATGTTAACCTCTTGCAGTAAATTTCTTTGTTCATTTAGAGGCTGCAGGGAGTCCTTCATCTCATTTCTTCAGCTTCCCAGACCTTTTTCTTTTCTTTTCAAATCAAATTTGTTCCCAAATGTTCAGCGATTGCTGGACTGATGTTGGTTGTTGGACGTATCGCCCAACCTCATCGTCCTGACCTTATCTATCTAGGATATATCCTGCCTCTTTCCCAGTGTCCCAGTGTCATCTCCCTCCAACCTTAAGTGGATAAGCAATTAAAAAATGGGTGGATGGACGTGTTTTCCTTACATACCTTTACACATGTCACTTACAAAATATTTTGTCTACTATAACCGTCTTTAGTTTTACATGTTTCTCCCATTTGTACACTTTAATGTACTTTATATTCACTTTACCAATATCCAGTGTTCTCTTCTGCTTTTGCATAACATGACTAGTGAAATCTTGAAAAACTGTGACCGTTCATAACAGGCGGATCCAGCAGACAGGAGCACAGCCCTGGATAGAAGCTAAAGCCATGTGAACTGGTTAGCTGCCTAAAAGAAATCGATATTGGTCTAAGTGTGTGCTCTATTTACTACATTTCAAATTCAAATTCAAATTTTATTTGTCACACACACACAACCATACACAGTATGACATGGGGGTGAAATGCTTGTAGCTGTACAATGCCCGACCATTAAATGACAGAAAAAAAGTTTTACAGTATTTACAATTTACAGGTTACTACAAAATTTACAAATTAACTTAGAAATTTACAGTAAAAAATGTGCAAATAGCAGAAAGAGATTATCAAGATTATAAATTATAGGAATTATAGGATTATAGGAAATGTGTGGTGGTGTGATGTGTGTGAGAGAGTCCAGTCCTACACCTGGTTCAGGGCCCGAATAGCCTGGGGGAAGAAGCTCCTCCTCATTCTCTCTGTTTTGGCCTTAAGGGAGCGGAAGCGCTTCCCAGACCTCAACAGTGAGAAGAGTCCATTGTTGGGATGGGAGAGGTCCATCATAATCTTCCTAGCTTTGGACTTGCACCGCCTGGTGTAGATGGACAGCAGGTCAGGGAGCTCTGATTGAATGATGCGTTCGGCTGAGCGCACCACTCTTTGCAGATCTCGTCTGTCCTGCTTGGTGCTGTTCCCAAACCAGGTGCAGATGTTTGCCGTCAGGACGCTCTCGATGGCGCAGCAGTAGAAGTTCTTGAGCACCTTCAGTGGCAGATGGAAGTCTCTAAGTCTTCTGAGGAAGAAGAGACGCTGACGCGCTTTCTTAAACGGGCTCTTTTAAAGCTAAACTGACAAAAACAGCACTTTAACCTCAAAAGAGACTAGTTGTGTCACTGTGTGACTTTTTTTTATTAGTTTGAAAGCAAAGCTGCAAAAAGTGACGCAGCTTTGTTGAAGAAGTGATTTATGAAAAGCCAAAGTACGAAAACGTAAATGATATTGTCTAATTCTGCAGGTCTGAAAATATGTGATATGATGAGGAGAGACTATTGATCTTTGGTGTTACTCCTGTCTTCTCAATGTTGGTCGTTTCCAAAGAGTGTGTGCTCCAACCAACTTTTAGATGTTTTCGCGTTTACCCATCGCGAGGCGGTGGACGTTTAAATGACTCGCTCTAGGTCTCAGCTTTGCAAAGAGGCTGAGTTTCATGCAGTGGCAGTAATTCAGTGGATTGCCAAACACAGTGTTTTTGTTTGTTTTGTTCTCTCTTGATGTTTGCATTTACATTTTTCCATTGCAAGCTTAACCACTTGTTGTTCTTTTTTTGCGTGTATCTGTATCAGCTTCATTTCCTAAATATTCACTTCACTTTCATTGGCTATTTCTTCCGATGCTGCATCTCGTGCAATCGCAGCGACGTGTAAATCCTGTCATGAGGTCGTAGCTCACAGGGGGTCTTGTTCAGTGAGGATAAAATGGAGCATAAAATTAACTACATTGCTGCAACAACTGCAGTGGTGTAGAAAAAAAATAGCACAAGATTGGCGATGTTGAGTTTTAAAGCATGTCTGCTGTATGCACGGCCGTTGCGTGTAATCCATTACTCCCCGGGGACGAGTAGATTGGATTGGTGAGAGCAGCTCTGTCTGAGCTGATGTTTCGTTGGCTTTAGGTGTGCCTGATTAGTCAGTTAAAGGCAAATGCTAGAAAAGCTGCACAGAGAAATAAAACTGTTCAGCCAAGCAAAACTGGGAGCTTATTGAAGCGGACATTTTAATCAGCTACCCAACAGGGGTGAGGCTGAGATGGTGTCGCCTCAGTTTGGTCTGTCAGGATGGATTGTGGGCGATGATATCTGTTCGAGCGGGCAGGTGGAGGAGGGGCGGGAGAAGCTTTGAGGAGGAAAGGTGGTGACAAGGAGGTCCGGCAGCTGATAAGTCAAACAGCTGGCTCTGCATTCTGCATGAAGGGGGGAAAATATCAACAGTGAACCAAATGACAGCCATTCGCTGTGATCAAAAGAGCGATTCGGCGTCTCTCTGCAGATTCACAGGATCACAGACAGATTTTGGCTGTCGGGCCACTCGGCATCTTCACAGTAGGGCTCTGTTTTCAGATTGAAAAAGCTCAGTTGGCAGGTTACTGCTGCTCGCTGCCAAGTAATATCTTGGTGTCTTAGCGGCGTCACTTCAGTTTCAAACGTAAGGTGGTACAGAGTGAAATATTTCGTTCTGTTCTCACTTAATTCAGCACTAATAAGAATCAAATAAGCGCAGTGCCTGTTGGAAACATGTTGTCAAATCGTATGCCCTGTGCTCCGGTCCTGCTGGCACCGCGCACGTCATCTCCTTCGCTTCCTAGATTATCACGTTGTTGACACAATCTTCCCAGTGTGATTTGATGTGTGGGATCCATTTCACCGAACAAATTGGTGTCAAACATCTCGCCAAGTCTCCTACCAGCTAATCAATAGGGAATTCATGGTGCGAGTGGGTGTCATTTCTCCATCTGTCCCTCGCTTTACAGAACTGCGCATATAACGGAGCTGCCAACCATCTGCCGATTTCTAGCGCTCGCCATTATTGCCGTTCGGATGTGTCATGCAGCTCGAACAGAAGCTGGTTACTCCTCCACGCAAAATCAATGTATTTGGCAGCATCAGATAAACAGCTTGTTAACATTTACTGCGTCATTAGGGGAACATATGCAGAGCGCTTGTGAGATTTATGGAAACCGGTTCATTATTAACCGCTAATAGCGGATAAACCAAACTCAGTTTATCATTCTGTTTCCAAATACTGCGCAAGTTGATGTGATGTCTTTATAAGTGGAGGCTGAGCTCGGCCGTTCTTTTATTCTGTTTGTTCCAGACCTGATTAGGAGAGAGAGATGACCCTTGTTTTGTCCATGAATCCCTTCCTGGACCCAGAGGGAGACCCTCCGCTCTCCACTTACCAGCCCATATGGGAGTCGGAGCGCTGCACTAAGACCTGCCTGTCAAACCCCGCCCCGCCATGCAGCTCCGAAGAACAGTTCACTCCAGGTACACACAGACTGATGTTTGCACGGTTAAGTTGTTTATTCAAACTTGCACAATTGAAGTTGTTGAGTAAAACAAGCAGAGTTGAAACAGTTGTGTGGCCATGCTCGACCTTGTAATCTGAGCCATCTGCCCAAGCCTCATCAAGGCGACTTGCTCTCCAGGAACCAGAATGTAAGCATGCAGCGCTTCTTGTAGCAGATGCTGTTGTGTTGAGCGGTCAGCTAATTAACATGGTAGCAGGCTGGCATGTGCTTCTTAGTTCCATTTTAATTTAGAGCCCACTCATAAGAGGTGGCACGGTGGTTAGCACTGTTGCCGCACAGCAAGAAGGTCCTGAGTTCAATTCCACCATCAGGCCGGGGTCTTTCTGTGTGGAGTTTGCATGTTCTCCCCGTGTTTGCGTGGGTTCCCTCCGGGTACTCCGGCTTCCTCCCACCGTCCAAAGACATGCAGCTTGTGGGGATAGGTTAATTGGATAATCCAAATTGCCACTAGGTGTGAATGTGCGAGTGAATGTGAGTGCGAATGGTTGTCTGTCTCTGTGTGTTGGCCCTGCGACAGACTGGCGACCTGTCCAGGGTGTACCCCGCCTCTCCCCCTATGACAGCTGGGATAGGCTCCAGTGCCCCCCACAACCCTGAAAAAAGATAAGCAGAAGCGAATGGATGGATGGAAGCCCACTCATAAGACAAAGACCCTGCAAAAGCTTCAAAAGATATGTTGTTGTTTTAGTCTTGCATTAAACAGATGTTTCAGCTAAAGTATTAACTCTGACTCCGACCTTTCTCTGACCCTGGTCTCTGAGGTTTTGACCCCTGACTTCACCCCAAATTTTAGTCAGGGTCGCCTCACAAAGTTTCTGTGTCTCTCTTTGGCACTTCTGAAATCTTAACATGTATTTCAGTGTCTTAAACATCCCCATAGTGTGCACATTAATTTCAGTTTAAAAATATTTCATTTATATTTACTATTTTTGGCTTCTGCATAAACGCCTGCAGGGACAGTTTACCCCAAAATCAAATTGATCTGTTTTTGCCTCTGGCCTGTGGTGCTGTTTATAAATCTAGATTATTCAGGTGTGAGTCACGTAGTGTTGGAGATACAGAGATGTCTCTTTTCGCTCGCATACGAGGCAGATGACACTCAAGCTTGCAGTGCTTAAAGCGACCCGAAATACAGCAGCAGTGTCTCTTTGCAGAAATCACGAGACCTGATCACTCAAATAAATATATAACAAATCAGCTCCGCAAACATTGTTGTGAGTAGTTTTATGTATTTTAAAGGCAACTGCAAGGTTTGTTTAGTAACCGTGTCGTAGGTTCTAAAAAGAGACACCGCTGCTGACTCTTTCAGATGTACTTTTGGCATGATACCACGTGCCAGCTGCGTCCAATATATTCAACAGAAGGTGGATATCTCTACTGTGGATTTCTACAAAACTGGGCACCTCACATGAAATAATCCAGCTGGATAAACAGCACGACAGGCTGGGAACTGTTCCTTTAAGGAGTCTAAATATTCTATGTTCAGTCGGTGATTAATGTTAGCTAATGTCACGCAGTAATGGTGAAAACTTATAGTTCATCAGTGCAAATGATTAATGGTGATATTCTCTCTCCCTCTCTGCGCAGAGTCATCCTGCAGACGAGTTCCTGATCATATTTCAATGTCGAGGATCGCATACTTCAAGAGGAAGTTTGTTGATGATGATGATGAGGCGCCCTTTAGCTTCAGGACATACTGCCAGACTGTAAGTATTGGTACAAACACACTGAGACAGAATAAGTGGAAAGACTGTTGAAAAGTGAAGCGTTTAGTTTATTCCGAAACACAAACTGTACAGTATCTATGCTGTTTAACCCTTTAAAGCGGGCACGCTCCGTTTCGTGTAACTATTTTTAAATTCCTGTAGAACCGGAACCACATAAGCTAGCACAATATTTTTTTTTGCATATGAAACCGGAGGAGTTGTACTTACATCTTATGCATTCAGCTTGTCCTAGGTTACGGTTTCCTTCCCCATATAGCTTTGCAAAAATTGCATAAAAAGCTCTTGCAGGAACAAAAACATAATATTCCAGAAACACGCTTTGCCGATCCGATCAGCTGTTTGTAACACTTCCCACACTGAAACAGACATCAGCGCGAACGATCGCATGTCCGCCATTACCTGCCTGAAACCGGAAGTGACATCATTTTCGCGGAAAATGTAGTTTTTTACTTGTAGGCCTTAAGAGCCTATACTGGTGTTTTTATAAGTCATGTTTGACTTTATGCTTTTCTGAATAGTTGCTGGGATGCTTAGAACTTTATTTTGATGCACATGCTGTTTTCTTTGCAAATTTGCATCATAGGATTGTTTTTCGTTTTTTCCTGCAGTGTATAAAAAATTGGTGTATTTCAAAAATAAAACTATGAAGACACTCAAAATAAATTTCCTGTTGTTGTAAACTATTTTTTGCACCTTTTTTGTATTTAAAGTTTTGAGGAATAAGCCTCGTAAATTTCTCCAAGTAGAAATATGTGTAAAAAAACAAAAACGATTTAAAAATTTCTTGTAGTTTATTGCACTTTTTTGCAATTTATGTAGTTACTATGCACTTAATGCAGACATATTATTAAAATTTGGGCTATAACAGTTTTATTGGTGTATAGCAACTTGAAATGCTCCCAAAAATGGCTCCACAGCATATAAAAATATAAAGTAAGCTCTGGCGGACTTGGTTCTATGGTAGGTCTTAAAGGGTTAATGCAAATATCTTTAAGTCCAGCTATTTCCATCTCTGTATTTTGTTACTAATTGAGGCAGGTCACTGACAGGTAGATCTAATGGAAAACTGTCCTTCAGGTTGCACCGGTTCTGGAGGAGCGTGCCCACGTGCTGCGCCTCTCCCTGGAGAAGATGCGATTCATCGACGACCCCGAGGCATTCCTCCGCCGCTCCGTTCTTGTTAACAACCTCCTTCGGCGTCTGCGAGCAGAGATCCTGCTCCAGAGCACTGACTGGTGCTTTCCGCCCAACCCGGCGTTTGCCTCTGGCCCTTGCATCCTGCCTGCCAGCACTAACCCCGCTCACCAGGCACTCCACAGAGCAGTGCCCGCCCGCATCTGCTTAGCGCCCCAAGCCGGGCCGCCCTTACGCAAACGTTTCCGAATGGTCCGTGGAGGACAGGGGGATCTCCGCCCTGACTGTGCCCAGACATGCTGCTGCATCTACGCCGCCGCGGCCGCCGCAGGACACTACCTCCACCTCCCATTCTCCATGTACGACGCAGCGCTCTCCTGCTCGTCCGCGCCGCACTCCTCCTCGTTTTTTCAGCTGGCCAGCCATAGTAAGTTAGGGCTGGCAGTGGCCGTGGATGATCGTGACGACGAGGATGACGATGTTGAGGAAGAGGAGGAAAATGAGGAGGAGGAAGAAGAGCGGGAGGAAGAGGAGGAGGACGAGGAAGACGATGACGAAAGAAGACAAGCGGGGCCTTCGGTCGATGTCGTTAGCAACAAATCAAGCCAGAAAAGTAGGACTAGGACCCTGCTGGGTGATGCACACGGGAGGACAGAGGACAGCTGCATGACAGATAGGGTGGAAGAAGAGGAGGGAGAGCAGGAGGAAGAAGAGGAGGAGGAGGAGGAGGAGGAAGAAGGCGTGAGACAGTGCCAGTGGGACTGTACTGCAACAGAAAGAGGGCCACACAAGCTGAGCTTTTGGCATCGGAGAGCTCACAGACAATAATTCAATAGCCTTCTAAGTCTGCTAAAAACGTAACGATGACGACAACTGTCTCATAACAGATTAAGGTGGAAGCTACCTACACTATAGAAATGCCAAGTCAGCTTTATTTTAATGGGTTATTATACTTCAGGGTACACAGACACAGCTGTCATTAGCATTAGGGAGATGAAGAAAAACAGCCTCTTCTCGGCCTCTGTCGGCACTGCACACATTTCTCAAACAATTATAAAGACCAAGGTCACATATGGCGGGGTCTTAGGTCCCCAAAGTGAAGTGAAGCTTGCTATTGCACTGTCTGCAAGACCATTTTCAAGCCCCACAGCACAAAGGAAAAGGTCTCAAACGGGGCTTTTTTATTGGTGCGACGGTCTCGTTTCAGGACCCTAAACAAGCCTATGAAATAATGGGCTGTGGATCTGGGAGTGTGTGTTTGCTTCTGTGTGTGTGTTTGCAACATAATATGTAGCATTTAAAAAAAAAACTTGATTCTGAGCTGTTGTTTTTATTAATAAATCGGGGTGGTTGGGGGGGGGTCACACATGATTATGCGTGACTGCTGATTTTGACGCTGACTCAGGCTATGGCGCGCGACTGTGCTGCGGCGGCGGCACGATATCGTTTATTCTTCAGATTACTTTAAAACAACACAATCATGAACATTGTTAAATCACATTTTCAAAGTGCCTTAGTGTTTTTATAGATTCATGTATATGGCGTGTTTATGTATTTGTTCTTGTTTTTACGTAGCTATCTTGCATTCCAAGCGACTGCGTTTGACTAAAACAGGACACGGGCATGTAGTTAAATGCAGGGATATTAAAAAAACTAAATTTAGACACCTGAAAAGTGGTTTTTTTTTTTTGTACTTTGGAATGCATGTTTTCTAGCACCTCCTCTTCTGACAAAGCACAAACGTTCTGCAAACTTTGAAGGAGCGATGTTTAAGCCTTTAAATGCTAAATGTTTAAGACCTCATTTATACTCGTCATATCCGACCGGAGAAGGTTTGTTGTTGGTTTACCAAAAATCACATGAATCTAAAAAAACATAAAACTGGATCACACACTCTGAATTTAAAGATTTTGTTGACAGCATGATAATTAGATCCTGTAAATATCTATAGAGCAATGTTGGTTTTGTTTGTTTTTTGGTTTTTTTTAAAGATTTCTGGTTGGTGGATTTGTTTCCTTTGCACAGATCCAGTCCTCCCATTTATGGTGTTTATGGTCAGCTGTATGACACGCTAACTGCTAACACCTTCTGATTTAATCTCTTGAAAATAAAACAATAAGTATTTTCCAAAATGATGAACTGTGATTATGACTGAACTCTGAAAGTGTGCCCATCCTCTCGAGAGTCACGTCTGTGTTTTCTTGCGTCTTTGTGCATCGGAAATCAAGCACAATGTACTCAAAGCACATTGATTGGGGAGAAAAATGTCAGGCCAATGTTAAATACATACACTTGATTCAAAACTAAGGACAGGCACTGCACCGAAGCAGCTCTCACACTTAGGAGACTAATCGTGGGGGTCTTGTTTGTTGCTGTGTCTCGTTTGCAAATTCTAAGGATCAGAAACTGAAGCCAAAGCTGTTAAAAAATGGACATAAAATATCCAGTTGTTGTAATTTCCTTTTCCCCATGATAATAACCTTAAGGCCCAAAGGATTTGGATAGATACATTTACATTGTTAGGTAGAGTCACCCACATTCAACCGGAAAAAAAGGGAATTTAAAACACCGAAACCCATTCACTATCAGCGGTAATCTCAAAAATGGAAGACGGAGCGATGTTTTTGTGTGAATCGAGAACATGTAACTGCATTGTCTTATTAAAAATAACAAAAGAGCAAGCCTGCTCTGGTAATTTTGTGTGATGTTCTGTGACAAGTGTAAAGCTCAGTAAAAGAAATGTTGAAAAAACATCGCCGCCTCTTTTATTCTTTTTACATCACGCTGATCCTCGCAGCTTTTTTAAATACGACAATGCAGCGGGGGATGTGTGTGTGTGAGTTCCCGCTTATTGAATTGCTTCCCGTTCTGTCTGCTGTTCAGTGGAGTGCGGTGCCGCAGCACACCGCTCTTGCCAAATGTCTCTCAGGTGTCACTTTGCTGTTCAATTCATGTTAATTTTTTTGACATTACGCTCGGAGCAGTCACCTCCACACTTCTCCCCGCGCTCCCTGGCACACCTATTGTCCCTGCAATGCAACATTCACATAAAGCTTCTGCTTCCTTTAAACCCCACAGATAAGACAGGGACATTTTCTAAATATACACAACCACATTTGTGATTTTAAAAAAGCCTCCAGTACTTGCATATTTCTCTTTTCCATTTCTCTTGTTAAGCTTTAAGTTAAACATTCGTTAAATAGAGTAATGGCGCTTCATGTGCGTAGCCTCTAATTACTGGATTATTGCTAATGCTGTGCAGGTTTTTCTATGACATTGCTACTGGTTGCTTGAAAGCAGCGAAGCCATTGTGGCTTAGAGTTTCCATGTGAGTGTGTGTCAGTAGGATGTAACAGTGTGAAGCTGGGAGGTTAAATCGCAGGTCTGAACATCTTGACAGCTCTGTTGCGAGGTGAGGATGGGAGATCATCTTTTCATGACACTTCTGCTGCAGGGGTGTTTGGATCCTGCTGCTCAGCCTGGCCCCATCCCTCTCTCCGCTTCCACTTCAGATCACTCACTGTTACCGTCTCATTTTACACTTCCTGTCATTGGACAGATAAATATTATTGCAAAAGAAACATACGAAACTGAAATCATCCCTAAAATATTGTTTTTATGTTGTATAAAGGAAAGCACACCTTCTTTAACTCGTAAGGTTTTACATATCAGAAGACAATGAAACCTGGTCATTATCAGGTCTTAAAATTAAGTAAATGCAACTTCAGTTGAACAAACTATATTACACCATGTGCTTATTTATTTACCTAAATCTATGCCAAACAGAAACTGTGTGGAAATATTAGAGCACTCTCACTGCTTCCAGAGCAATTAAGAGGACAAGTAACTGCAAATCAAATGCATTTGATTCATTGACCATTAATGCGAGCAACTCTGAAAACAGAGGTTTTGGCAGTTTGCCCGCCTGAAGCATTCAGGTTTGTTAACAGACACCAGCAGTTACTGCCCATAAACCTGGGAAAGGTTATAAGAGAATGCAAAGTCCATCATTTTGCAGGAGAAAGATTATTCACAAGTGGGAAACATTCATGTCAACTGCTAATCTTCCCAGGAGTGGACAAAAACACTGCCCAAGGTCAGCTTGCAAAACTGCAAAAAACCCAAGAGCTCCATCTCAGACTCTACAGACGTGTTAAATGCTAAAGTTCATGAGAGTACACTTAAAAAAAAAAGCTTGAGCAAGTATGGTTTTTCATCTATCTAAAAGAACATGGCTGCACAGCTTAGCTTTGCAAAGTTGTATTTAAACAAACAACAAAACTCCTGGAACAATGTCTTTTGGACAGATGAGCCCAAAGTGAAGCGAAACGTTTGGCAAAAACCAAACAGCCAATCAGCTCAAACACCTCAACCCAACTGTCAGCACGATGGGGGACAACTGATGATTTGGGCATGTTTTGTACCCATGGGACCCGAAGACCTTCCAGTCACCGAACTCCTCTGTACACCAAAGAATTTGCCTCCATAAAAAGGGGGCATTCATGATCTCCAGAAGATCTACCTAAGATCTACTCCGGTGGTGCAAGTTTTCACTTGCGTCTTAGCATTTCCTGGTTAGATTTCAGTGAAATGTCTTAAAGAATGGCCTCAGTCATGTTCAGACTCTCAGTCTGACTGAAATGCTGTAGGTCTCAGGAGGTAGAGCAGGTCACCTGCTGATCGGAAGGTTAGTGGTTCGATTCTTTGCTCCTCCTCCAGTCTGCATGGGCAAGATGGGCAAGATACTAATCCCAAGTTGCTCTCCGATGCATCCATCGGAGTATGAATGTGTCTGAATGTAGTTAGGAAGCACTAAGCATAGAGGAAAGTGCTTGGATGAATGGGTGTGATTGGGTGAATGCCGTATGTTGTTTAGAGCGCTTTGAGTACTCCGGGAGAGTAGGAAAGCCTTATATAAGAATCAGTCCATTTATGAGAGTGCATGAGCTACAAAAAACAAATAATTCAAGTTTTTGCTACTAAAGTTGTTACTGATCTACTGAAGGAAGATGTGTTTTTTTTCCCAAAGGACTGTATGTAACGTAAAATTACTTAATTATTAAATTTAGATAAGCTGTACTTAATTTTCAATCATTTATGGTTTTTAGATAACCATTGAAGCAATTTTTAGCTAACCTATTAAAATCATTTATCTTTAACTGACAGTTTACTAATTCTAATTACATGATTCATCCATTACTTTTAGCTATTTCAACAATTTTATCAAATCCCATTTTCCCATTTTCCTTTACTTTCTCATACATGTGAATGGAAGTCATTATTTCACATGATACATGAGACGCTGTTAAATTATTTTCTTTCCAGACTCTTTGTTCTCACAACATTTTCTTATAAAACTCAACATTAGGAATTTGGACAAATCTTATATAAAAAAACAGAAAACATTGTCCAACTACTGTGTGTTTGTATGTGTGAACGCCACACTTACACTTTTGTCTACATACTAACACAATTCTGTCTGTGTCCCTTCCCCCCCCCCCCCCATGCCTAAGGCAAAGACGGGGACTTACCAAATACCACACTCATCCACGCACGCATAAACACAGACACATGAATATCGCCAGGCGAGTACTGAGGAGAGGGGAGCCGTCATTTGTCAACAAGGAACTTTGGCAGCTCACAGTTGCCATGGGAACTGTCTGTTGCCGAGGACTGGTTTTGCATCACAAGGTCCTCAAATTGGCTCCAAAGCCTCGGAGGTCCCACCCCTCCTCCACCCGGCTCACCTCCATCTCTCAGAGCTTCAAACATATTGTCAGGTTTTTCTTTTCTCCTCCGCTTTCTTTTTTCTTCTTGCTTTGCCGTCTGCTGCATTTCAATCCCCAGTCAAGTTTTCTAATTAGCAGGGACAGCGATAGATAGATAGATAGATAGATAGATAGATAGATAGATAGATAGATAGATCGACTCTTACATATCAGGGATCCCTTTAAACCAACAACCACAATACACTGTTTAAAATAACAAGGACTACAGCAGTGATTTGCCCTCTGCAAGTGCTTACAGATTGTTATGCCTGAATTTTCATCCATGTCACCGCAGCTCAAGCCCAACAAGTCGATCCCCGTAGGATCAATTTGATTCAGCTTACATAACATCCACAGTTCTCTGGCTGTTGTTGATGTTTCTGGGTCTCTCCCTCCAGCATAATGCGCCTGCATTTCAGGGCTCAAAGAAGCTGTTGGTGTTTGATAAACACTTGTAATGTGTAGGATTGTCCTCAATCCTGGACTGTGAAGCACGTCCCCTTCACCACCCCAGCGGATATTTCACGGTGCCAAGACAAAGTTTGTAAGATAGAAGATGAAAGAAAGAAAGGATTTTATTGGGTAGGAAACCTGACTTTGGAGATGGCTGGTCTCAGCTAACCATGTTTTTCTCAGTGTCGTTCTGAATGGGGCAAACAAAGCTGATGCATGATAACACAGACTGGTGACAAAAGCTGTGCAGTGACACTGATCGGCTTATGAGGATACTTGAGATCTAATTAGCCTGTTTGGGTAGATTAAAGACTGTTTTGTTGCTTTGTAAATGATCATGCTTATTTGTTTAGATCTGGTTTAAAGAAAAGAAGAAACAAAACACTAGACAATACATTTTTATTTTCACATTACAAGCTTGCTGAGCTCCTCAAAAGGTCCTCGGTGACTAATGTTGAACTTTCAAAAACTGCAGTTCCTCTAATGACCACTTGGGGCTGGCTTCAGAAGCAAGTCAATCCACGTATTGTCCCAACTGTAGAGCACAAATTAACATTTTACTGACTGGTAAAAAAATATTGTTTTGATTTCTATTGCTAATTTCTCTATTTTTATCTAACGTGTCCCTTAAGGCTTAACATTATATATAATTGGATGCAAGGCCTAATTACTCTTTATCATGCTGCGGTAACACAAATATTTCCCTTGTGAGATCAATAAAGTATCCAACTATCTATGGCCTTTTTGTGTGATGTGTAGCTGCCCATTCGGTTCTCCAGTAGGGACTCTGCGCTCTAAGATCTTTAACTAATTTTATATTTGACCCATTTCATTTACACAGAAACACCTTGCTTTCCAACTACAAGGAGCATTGCAGTGGCCGAAACGGAAACTAAAAGATTCCCAAACAGCCCACAAACCAACTTTGTCATTTATTACATTTATTAGGCTACGTCCACACGTACACGGGTATTTTTGAAAATGGAGATTTTCCGTTTTCGTTTTAAAAAATAATCCCGTCCACACGTAAAGGCAGAAATGAAGGAAAACGCTGCTAGGAACATGCCAAAGCATCAGGTGGCGATATATTCCTAACCGTGTAGAAATGTTGTCCAATCAGAAGTCTAGAAGCCTCGGTGGGAAGAAGTAAACAAAGCTGGGGCATAGAAGCAGAACCGAGTGGTATGTGTGGAAGGACAGTAACTGTGTGTATATGTAAGCATTTAAACACTGCAGAGACAATTAACAGTAACAGTATTGTAGAAATTCATTTCACCGAAACAATAACGTGGCGCACAGTGTGACGTCAAAAAATGTGCCCACCTTTGACGCTGCGTTTTCTGCGTTTTTCTCGTCCACAGTAAATGCAAAAACTGAGTTTTCAAAAATATCCACCCTGGCCGGAGTTTTTAAAAATCTCTGTTTTCAGTGACCGAAAACGCCGTTTACGTGTGGACGAAAGGTGCAAACGCATAGAAAAATCTGCGTTTTCAAAAATACCCGAGTACGTGTGGACGTAGCCTTAGATTCCCCTTGTGTTTTTGCCCCCTTGTTTAAGTCCCCCTCGCTCTTCATGTGTTTCAGTAACATCTTTGTCTCCCATCTCCTCCTCTTGTTTACATGTTTCAGTCCTTGTGTTTCGTTCAGTCTCCCCTGTTTGTCCACTCAGGTTCTCCTTGTGTCTCTGTCCCGAGTCCCTCTCTGTGTTTATGTGCATATGTCCCTTTTCTGTTCCCATGTTCCCCTCATGTTTATTCTTTATCTCCTGCCTATTATGTTTATCCATGTTCCCTCGCCCCCTCTCTCTCTCACGGCAAGCTTGCGAGTCCCAAGTTATGTCTCTCCATGTTTCCTGTTTTATTTTGAAGGCCTTGTGCTCCATGTTCAGTGTGTTTAGTGTTGCTTCCCCTGTGGCCTCACGCTCATTTGTATCAGCTGTTTCCCCATGTGTTTCCACTTCCCCTGATCACCTCCACTTGCTCCAAGCCAGTGTGTCAAAATGGAGCTCTTTCTGCTTGAAATGTATTTTTATAAAGTGGATGAAATTACAAAACTGGTGAGCGGTCCTGGTGTTGAGGAAAGACCGTGCTGGTGCGGCCAAAAAACACCTTTAACTGTAAACCTGTCAGCTGAAAGCTGCACAGACATGACTGGAGACAATTATCCTCAACAGGAAATAGATGTCAGTTTGACATTTGTGAAGTTGGAGATTTGTGGTGAAAGCACACAGTGCAACTGGTCAGATCAGGATGTTGAGGGAAGGAATGAAACACAGCAGCTGCATCCATCTGGACGGGCCTAAGAAGACGATCCTGAACAGGAGATCAGCCAGCTCCAAATTAGGGTAAGGTTTTCTCTTTTTCATGGGCCAGTTGGCAGTTTAATTCATGAGTGGGTATAATTCACAAGTCTGATTCAGACTGGTTCCAGATCTGTCCAAACTGGTTCCTTCAACTTGACTGTATAAGCAACAGCAGTATACTAAACACTGCAGAGTATTTCCACACACATTTCAATCTTGTCACACAACACAAGAGTGCGAGAAGGAGCACAAATATCCGACTCTAAATAAAACTTAATGTGGCTAATGTCACCAAATAAAGGAATTAACAGGAGTTTCCACTTGGCTGCGTAAAGGGAATGAATGGATAAAGTGGATGATGCCAGTGTGTCTCTTTTGTTTGCTGAATATGCTGCTTTCAGTGACAGAACACAACTGTCACTTAAGGCCTCGCATATTAAACGTGACATTAATTACATTAACGACAGTTCATTAGTAACCTTTGCGATGCTTCAGCATTCAGACTCTGGCATTTAATTTCTTCTCTCGTTGGTCTTTAATCGCTGTTAAGTGTTGCTCTGACAGTGCAGCAGGGGATTGAGAGTCAGCCGCTCTCGTAATGTGAAGCAATATAAGCTTCCAGCATCCAGCTGCGAGTTTGAGGAGTAGCAAAACGAAGGGAGGAGGGCAGTGTGAAAGGCCACACCCTGTCTGAAGACTGATACCTTTGGCAGGAATTCAAGTTTCCTTGTTGAGGCCCTGAATCGCTCTTCTTGTTTCAGCATGTAGCAGCAATGAGGTCTGACGGACCTGAGAGGAAGAATGAGGTTAAATGTTGGAGGAGGGGAAAGATGGCCCGAGAGCATCCACAACATGTCCTCCTTTAACCTTGTTCTATATACGTTCTGCCGCATTCCCCGTTTTTTTCCACCACGCTAACTGTACAACCCCTGAGATCAGCTGTTAAGCTACACATCTCTCCACCCCGGCCCACCGTCCTATTTCCTCAGGTCATGTCCTTTACTGTTCTGCACCACGGCTGCTTTGAACTGTCTGCAAAATATATATGGAATCATGAAGGGCGAGGATGGGGCGACAGAAATATTATGTAGTGGGGCCGCTAGCTTTGATGTAACCTTTTAATCTTGCTTGTACCAGCCATTTTCACTCTTTACATCTGAATTTCAAATGCCAACCTTTTTTTCTTTTTTTTCTCTCGCTCCTCTTCTCGGCTGCATTTGTCACACGGAGAAAGGCAGGTCATCTGTGCTTGATTAATGCCGTTCTATTGGTCTCTGGACTTGTTGTCTTTGACCCCAAGCACAATTTTACTGGCACTGTGTTTTGAAAGTGCATGCGAGGGGCGCAACTGAGCTGAAAGGAGTTAGCGGGTCATTTGCACAAACTGGTCAGTGGTCAAATTCAAATTGGTATTAAACCAGTCATTGTCGCGTGATTGTCAAGGGCCACAGCACAGTGGAAGATGCCTACAGCTGCAGGGACGTTTACTGGCCGTTGCACTACCATGAGTGGCCACTAGGACAAATATTTCCATGGTAACCTTCTGTTTCAGTAACTATCAAATGGAAATCTGAAGCCATCAAATGATTATTTGTTGAACTTGACTTAAAGTGTCTGTCTTGTTAAAAAACAAACAAAAAAACATTCTCACTGAGGTTTAAAGACTGTTGTATGTGGGACAGGGATCCAAGCGATGGTGCCAGAAATTCATGCGCAAAACATGAAACACCTCTGAAAGCCTCCGCTGGAACCTCTTGAACCGCTCCGTTTTATTTACAGTTGATATATCCATAAAAAGTCTTTTTCACACGCGATCAGAAAATTTCACAGAGGTTCATCACTGTCACCACTCACTGTATCCATACACGTGTAAATAAAGACTCAGAACTTTCCCTGTGCCAGCATTCATCAAGGCAAAAACATGACTCAGACTGCCCTCTGAGTCATTTCTACAGCTCGTCTTAACCTCAAATACTCCGAAACTCCAGCCTCTAATTGGCACTCGAACTAAATTCTTATTAGTTGGTTTCTTTGTCTCCTGTGTTTCTGTGGTTTAGTTCAGAATTATGGTTCCCAGTGTAACCAATTAAAGTGCAGGAAAAACAAGAGAGAGCGCATAGAGATGGGTCAAAAGTACATTGCTGAACTATATAACATATCATTACAGTGAGCGTGCAGTGATTCTTGGGTGGGCACGAACAATACTGATGTGCGAAATGATTTTCACAGCAAGTTACAACAGCTATTCCTACCTCGCATTTAATTTCCAGTTATACCCAAGCCATCTTTTAAACTACCACAGGCACAATTATCACTTTCATTCTTAGCGAGCGATACGTAAACCAGTACTTGTGCATCCATTTAGGAAAAGCAAACAGCATTTAAAAAAGTTTGTTAAAAAAAGCACCAATTTGATTTAACAGTGGTTTTATGAAATGCAGCCGCTAAACTGATATACAGAGTAGGGAGCGTCATTAACAACATCCTCTGCAAAATCAGTGCAAATGGACTTTGGTTAAATTTCTTGTCGCGCTTTAAATTTCCAATACAAGGGACTCGTCTCGCAATGCCATTGGGTCTCGGAGTATGCTCCCTCAGTCGTTGCCAACTCAACGAGTCGGCAAAAAGTGATCAGATTTATGAAAAAAGTAGATGGTTTGACCTGCAACGTAAAACTGGTGCTAGCAGAAAGACTGTCATGAGTCCCACTTGAAACATTTCCTAGCTTCAAAGTAACCACGTTAACCAAGTTTAGCTTCAGCACTGCACAGACAACAATGCTTTGCGAATGGGTGAAAGACAAATAACGCTAGAGCTATTTAATTATTCTGCTCACTAACAAGCTAGGTAAGTGTCACATCACAGTCAATAATAAGATAGCTATGGCATTTTAATAATACAGCATTTATAAAGCTATTAATAATAAAGCAATTGACTTGCTTTAAACAATATAATATTTTAGCTAAGGATAGCATCACCATCCTTTAAGGGGTGGCAAGAATGATATATTGTGGTATCTCTACTATTTTCACAAATACAGTTTTATGCAGTGACTCACACTGTTAATGGTTAACTTAAGCTTAAATTCTTGGTGTTGTGGTGGTTATTTCAGCTAGACGATGATTCTTGTAGATGTGTGATGGTTTCTAGTGTTTGTGTGGCCAAGAAAGGTGTAAAGGCTTAGCTATTAACAGGCCACCGTGACTGAGACTCATGTAGCAATTAATGACTCACAGTCAGTGTTCCTGTCTGGGGCTGTTTTCCAAATGTTAATAAAACCCGTGGTCCTGTAGCTGTGACAAAAATGTAAAATTTAAATCCCTCACAGTGACAATTCCTGAGTTATTTATTACAAAGTTATTGCAAAACTAAATAAAACTAAACAGAAAATAAGACTTTGACAGAGTCTATGTGCAGCTTAGAAACCCCCAACTGGAAAACATGAAGCTGTTAAGTAACATGTTAGCATTCCCTTTGTAAGCTCAAACCATCACTATGTAGACAGTCTCACTGAGCTTGCATGGCTGAGTCTTAGATCCTTCATTATCCTCTGGACAGGAACTGTTAAATAGACTGCCATTGAAAAGCATTTTCTTACCACAAGTCTCATTCACCCATTCACATAGATTCATGCAAACCCTTTATTTTTTATGTCCAAAGTTTTTACCTAACATTCACCCAAATCTTGCGCACAAATATTTCAACATGCAGACTAGGCGAGCCAGAGATCAAAACATGCACTTGTGGACATGGAAAGTATAATGGAGGCCTTAGTCCTATCAATTAACGAGGCTACAGCAGTTATATTGAAATCCATTGTTGGGCTTTGGTATTGTCAGTTTCATTTTTCTCAGGCAAACATCAGTATTTCCCAGTTTTTCCCTAAATTCTCTAAAAATTTCATTCAAATCCTTGACCACTAAAGGGTTTAACAGTCCTGCAGGCACACATGAATTGTTATATTTTAATAGAAAACTCTGAGATAAGCGCATGAGCATTAATTGACTTCATGCAGGGTTAACTTCTCCCACTCCATATTGTTTAAAGGCTTATATGCAGATGTTACTTTAATTCTTCTTTAACATTTAAACCGCATGGAAACTTCAAGCATCTCCAGGAGTAACCAGTGTGAGTGTGCTCTGTACACCACTGGGAAAACTCACCAGGTGGCTTTAGTTAGAAGAATGGCTGTAGTTTCACTGGTGTGTAGAAATGTATACGCCCCCCCGACCCCGTCTAAGTCAAACCCTTCGCCGCTCTCTTTGGGGCCCTCAAAGCCTCCAAACAATAGACGTAGTGTACTCGAGACTGTCACTGAAACGACCACTGCGAGAGCTTGCCTGTGTTAGCCTGCTTTGTCCCCACGTTAAAGTGACATCTGTATGTTCATTTCCATGTGCATTCTGGTTCGTTTGACAGTGTGTGTACACACTTTTTGCCATTTCTCAGTGAATTAAAGAGGCATTCTTTGAGCAGTGGGCGGCCCTGGGGAAGCACAGGGGCTTTCAGATGGTGTGGCAAGGTCGCTGTTTAACTTGGACAGCCTGGCTGTTATTTCTGTCTAACCTGTGGCAAGCTGGCAACACTCTCTGAAAGGAACCTGGAGGACTACCGGGAGGAAAACTAAGTGCGTAGTGTATGAATGGGGAAGCGGCAAGATACAGACAGAAAGAGACGGAGACCTCACACACCAGAAAGTTAAACTAGAGTTTAACCAAAGGGGGAAGAAAACAAACCGAATCAACGAGTGTTAAAAAGAGGCCCAGCGAGTCATAGCTGTTATGACTGCGCCTCTGTGTGTAACGTGTTAATGTTAATGTGTTTCTACGGGAGTACCAGTGTGCCTATGAACATAAAAGGGCTGCGTGCATGTGTGTAAGTATTAATGATGGTGATACAGCTTCACAGTAAGGCCACAGCAGTGTTTACTGAGCTATAAGTGGACACACAAGCTACAGTCGAGCGATCTGACTGCTGCACACACAAACACACGAGCGAATAGCCAAACAGTATGTCTTCCATAGAAAAATATAATCTAACCAGCCAACATGTTAACATCAATTATACCTTGACTAACTATATACAAAGTGTCAAAGTCCAGAGGCTGTTATGAATAAAGTCGAGCCTGATTTCATGGAAAAACATGAAATGGTACTGAAAATATAATGTTTATGTTCATGAACAAGTTTACAAATTATCCTCTCACCTTTTTTATTAAAGACGGCAAGACTTTAAAACAAATATATGTTGATATGAAGTATATTTTGTGCCTGTCAACCAAAAATAATAATAATTAAAAAATGGAGCTTTGTAAAAATGGCAGCTTTTTGTATTTTAATCCAAATCATCATCTTGGTCTCACTCTAACCATGTATCGTTGTCTCAACATAGCTGGGAATTAATTAGAACACCAATGCAAAAGAAAATGTATCAGTTCAATGTGGACTGTGTGTGGTCTCACACCAAATATAGTCTTACACGATTAGTCCTGGAAAACCTTAAATGGCTGTCAAACAAATCTGTTTAAAGAAAAATTTAAAGAAGGCAAACAAAGACATGCAAACGGATTTTTTTTTTATGGTTATACAATCAGTATCTCATGGTTCATATAAGAGGATCTAAGTGAACCACAGCAACACAACACTGCTGTTAAAATTTCCCAGCCTTGATAAATATACAACATTATTACACATGAGCAGATTTAAGCACTGTGACAGACTGGTGACCTGTTTAGGGCGCACCCTGCCTCTCGTCCTATAGCAGCTATGATAGGCTATAGCCCCCCTGGCAACTCTGAATTGGATAAATGGAAGAGAATGGAAAGATGGATGGATCAGGTTTAAATGCACATTTGTGGTGGTGATTTTCTTTTTATATATCAATAAGAATTTGGTAGAAAAAGCTGTAACCAGCATCTTCAAACACTTTCCATAGAGAGAGATATCTCTATAGAGAGAGATATCTCTAGAGAGAGAGAGGGAGATATATGAATGAGATATATAGAGAGAACAAACAGAAAGGGGACTCTGCACACAAATTAAGTTAGAAAAGTGTTTGAAGATGCTGGTTACAGCTTCTTCTACCCAATTCTTATTGCATTTGACCTGAGCTGGTACCCAGAGTCCTGTGATTCATGTTTAATTGGGTGGATGCAAAAAAACAAACAAAACTAAAGATATATTTTAAAAAATCTATATTTGATTTGGTTGCATGTTCATGTCTTCCTGTAGTTTTTTCTTTGTGTCTTTGTTTTGAAGCATTTGGCTGAATCTGAGCAGAATGCACTTGTATAGATCTGCGGTCCTCCTGCTTCTGCTGTCAGCAGTGAAATTACCAATAAATACAAGTTCCAGTGGCACCCATGCATCTCAGCCATAACTGAAGCGCCACCATGTTTGTCTTTGCATCATAAGCTGTGCCTCTTTTCTCCATCTTTATCCTTTCCATCGTCACTCCGCTGTTTTCTTTTTGGATTTTTTTTCCTCTGCTCTGCAGCCTGCAGCCTCTGTTTTCTTGGCTTACCGGGGATTTGTATTTTGTGGTGAACCCTCTGAGGTTCTGATCATAAAATCTTCTCCTCATTGTTGACAACATTTACCTCCAATCTGGAGAGCATTCTGGACTTGCTGTGCAGTCATGAAAATTGTTTTTCTTCACAAGGCAAATGATTTTCTCTACATCAACAACACTTTTTCTAATTTTTCTGTGTGCGCATGCACTGACAAACTGACAGCCTTTGATATCACTCATCACTTGCATGCTCTTTACTCCACGAACTGACAGCACGTGGCAGAAAATGCGTTCACTGACAGAAAACACCAGCTCAGTCTAAGCAGAAAAGGTGTGAGCTCGACCAAATGGCTCAAGGCCAGAAACAGTTCAAGCTTATTTGATAGCTTTGTAAATTTAACTACTGCAGGAGGGAGGACGGCATAGATCTTTGCCTTTTGACTCCATTTTACTACAAGAAGCAGACTGACTGCAGTAAAATAATTAGAGTAGTGTTTCTTTGTAATGAAAGTAGACTTATGAAATGATGTAAAGCAATAATAGCTGATTTTTCTCATCGTCTGAGCTTCGTTCAAGTTTGGCCATCATTTTTTATAGGTTATTATTTAGCAACAAAGTATTCAGTTACATTTGAACTTTTCTTAGTCTGGGTACTCTGTGATATTAATCAACACATATCAGTAAAGTGTAGAGTGATGAATAAAAAATGAAATCACAAGCTCTGAAAACTGCAGTTCCCCTAATAGCCACTTGGGGCATGCTCCATCAAACATGTTTACTGCCTGCTACAAAAGTTTTACTCAGTATTCAAGAGTCTATATGGGGGGATTTTATTTATAACTCATCCCTCTAAATTTTAGTAAGGTTTAAATAATTGATATGTGGATGTTGACATGCTTCATTTTATGGAATTGGATTTCTAGATGATGTTTTGTTTCCTCCAATATTCTCTAACGATTTTAAAATTATACAACCAGTGGCTGCAAAAGAAAAGTGTGTTTTTCCTGGTAAGTTAACCATGATTCATGGCAGTTTTTGAAAATCAATTTCAAAGAAGGCGCTGCACCAAAAACCTCATAGTCATTGCTTTGTTTATCTGCAAATGCATCTGAACTAACATGCCGAGCGGTTGTTCAACTTCAATAATTCCAAAGCAAATTGGAATGGAGAAGGCTAACTTTCAGAGTAAAAGTTGAGCTTCACCACAGTCATACCAACATGATTCATTCATAAAGCACAACATTTTGCTTTGAAAGCAAAACTTCTCCATGTATGGTTTGTGTTGCATTTTTCACAACTTCACTGCAGCTCAGAGTAGCTGGACTACACTCAACCTCCTGCTACCAGTCAGGGAATACTAATATTTCCATTCACAACTGATACTTCCCAGATGCCTGTAAATTGGTCTTTAGGCTTGTGTGACTGGGGTCTTGATCCTACACTATCACCATGAGTATAGACTTTGTGCACGTTAGCATATGCTACTTCCGGTGCGGAAACTCCTGTGGGGAGCTTTGTTTCCGTGGTCCTATTCGCACCTTGTTTACGGTCCAAAACAAGTTAAGCAAATGAATGAATCAAGCGGCGATTTACATTTCTATAGGTGTCTTGGGCATTTACCCAGTATATCTGTAAATGATGTTCATCGACTTGTCGATATTTTCCACCGCGCCTCAGAGCAAAAGAGAAAAGGGATTCAAAATGTTATATTTCTCAGTATCTGTAAACAGCGGTCCCTCGTTTATCGCGGGTGTATTGTTCTAAAAACAACCAGCGATAGGTGAAATCAAGTAGCCAATTTTATTTTTTGGCGGTGCAAAACGTTTCGTGGACATACAGTACTGCACTTCAGAGTCACACTGCTAGCGATCGATGCAGCGATTCTGTACTGTACAGGAGAGACGTCACGGAGGAGATGGTCTGCAGCGATCAGGACACAATGTGACATAAAAATAAGCATGCAAACTTGCACTAAAAAATCCACGAAACAGCGAGGTGTAAGGTTTAAGGTGATTATAAAAATATAATATATTTTATTACAGCACTTAGAGCATACTGTACGTATTAAAGTGCTGTGCTGCATTGGTTTGAATCATATCAATCTAATAAACTCTGGAGAGGCTTCTTCACCTCTAAGGTTAATTATGGAGTTCCACATGGTTCCATGCTTGGACCCATTCCGTTTACATTATACATGCTTCCCTTAGACAGTATCATTAGACGACATAGTATATATTTTCACTGCTATGCAGATGATCCCAACTTTATCTATCCTTGAAGCCAAATAGCACACCAATTTGTTAAACTGCAGTTTTTCCTTCCTACTGTCGCCAAAGCTCTTGCTCATAGGGCTCATTTGATTGTTGGGTTTTTTCTATGTTTTATCTGCATTACTGTAGGATCATTACCTTACACTATAAGCAGCCTTGAGGCAACTGTTGTTGTGATTTGGTGCTATATATTATTGAAATTGAATTATTCGTTGGTTTTCATTGTAAAAACCTGAAAGCTATGTCTGTCTTTTGCCTTGAGTTATGTCTCAGTGCAGTGACCTGCTTCTCCAAACTATTTTTTTTGTTAAAAAGTAGTTTTATGCAAGAGTACAGCCACACTCTATTTCACCAAGTTGATATCTATACTACATCATACACAGACATCTTGGACCTAATGTCATAGCTTTTGTTTCTTCATGTTCGTTTAATACTCTTAGTTTGAAGGTTTTAAAATTATTTCCAAACAAGACCCGTAACAAGGAGGCCCTTTAAAGACAAGGCTACATTCAGCTTTTATGTACAGCCAAAGGACAAAAAATATGTAGCTGACCTAATACTTATGGTCTGGACATAACCTCACCATTAGATGTAGACACACTTATTTCACTTAAGTTCCTGTTACACAAGGAGAAAAATATGAGAACACATTTTACTCAGAGCAAGAAAAAAAACAGTGCACCTACAAATCCGTCTCGGTGTTTACTCAAACATTCCCTCAAGGATTGATTACATCTTGAATTGGTTTGGTCCACATGCAATCCTTTTCTAATAAATAAACCATATTGATTTTCCTATGTGTTCATCTGTGGGTGGGTGTGTTTGTTTTATTTGTTTAGGTCCCCCCAAAAGACACAAGCGTTGTCCAGCAGTGGGCCCCCAGCCAGTGTGTTTCCTTCACTCGCCAGGGTTTATTGTTCCTCGGGCTCTCTCTGCTCGGCAGGAGGATGTTGTCTGTTTCTTGATTCTCTTACCAGTCTCTCTCTCTCTGTCTCACTTACACACACACACACAGACACACACACGTACGCACACACACACACACACACACACTATTCATGTGGGAAAGAATGGGCCCAGTCTGGATTAAACTATTCCCCTGCGTAACACTAGACAAGGCATTCAATATCTCCAACCTTCTCTGTCCAAACAGTGACTTGGCACAGGCTGAGTGGAGGGCTGGAAAATCCCAGAGCTGCTGTAGAGTTTTTGGTGTGACCCACTCTTTTATTATAACGATTCCATAAATGCTTACAGACCCTTAACTTGGCCCGTCCCCATGAGCGATTTCAAGAAACCCATGAGGCACAGATTCAAACATATTATGTACACATGACACATCAAAGTAAGCACACACACATGCATGAAAAATAACCCTCAGTGTCAAAGGTGAATTTACAGAAAACGCAGTTTATATATTCTTTAACTTCGTATTGGACGTTCCAGCAGCAGCAGCTGGGGAAAGGACAGCTGGGACTTTTTAGTATTGCTGCTCTGCTTCCACACACACACACACACACACACACACACACACACAGGAGGACTGAGAAACTGAAAATTGAGAGCTAGTAAGAAGGAATCACATGACACGCATACTAAAACATGATTTCTTGTGCACCCTGGAAAACAAACAATCGGTAAAGATTTGAGGGGAAAGAAAGCAGTTCAACAAATTTATAGAAAGCCATTAAGCTCGATAGCTTTATCTTATTTTATTTTACTCTAACCGGCGCTGTTTCTCCTGTTGAGGCTAATAGAGGCCATCAAAGCACTCAGATGTCCTCACCTCACTCTACCATTTCAAGGCACTTAATTGTGCTCTGGCCAGCTTTGGAAGCTCAGTTAGGAATTTATCCCCCCCCTCTCCTGTTTTCCCTCCCTTCCCCCTGTTTCTTACATCTGGAAAATCATAATCTGGCAGCTTACATTGGAAGCAACTAAAGCCAGTTAGATATTGTCTGACTTTTCCCTCCCTTTTCTTTCTCTGCTTTTTTTTTCTTTCAGCACCTCTGGGTTCTGTTTTTCTCTCTCTCTCACTTCAGCAGTTTTTCCTCTTTACATGCTTTCGTTGTCCTCAGTTTTCTCTTGAAGTTTTTCCTGGAAGGTGTTTTTGGCAAAGGCGTGAAAGTGAATTTTAACCTTGGTTCTCACCTGCTTTCTATTTTCCTTTCTATCTTTTTTTTTTTACAGTGTCCTTTTCTATTTTAAGACAGTCCCAAATGTTTGATGTTCGTACACACCTATCACTTCATCTGCTTTCAGTATCGGCTGCTTTTGCTTTGCTCTTATGTTCACCTCATCTCATCCAGCGTTCTGAGATGAGCTGAGAAAGTGCAAACCAGATGAGCAGGCATGTCAGAAGCCAAAGAAATTGCCAACATCATTAATGCTATTATGGTATTGCATAACGCAAGTGTTGCATTTGATCATAGTTTGGTATCTTGCAACATTTTTATATTACAAAAGTGACATCATCCAATGGTTTTGGGTGAAGCTTAGCAGATGTAATTGACTCCGGTTGCTTGTGTTGGACACCTGCCAAAACAGCAACCACACCCCTTATTCTAGTCTGTAGGTGAATCATTTATAAAAATTTTTTTTAAATTGAACAAAAACAAACATAACAAAAACCCCGTCACCAACCCCCAAATCAATAAGGAGAAGAAAACCATCCATAGAGGTCAAAACCATTTGCTGTAACAGTGTTTAAATATGTACCTCAGGGCTGTAAAATCGGGTATTTTTAACTCTGCGGCCTGTGGGGAATCCCTTTGGTCTCAAGTGGCACCGTTACAAAGTGGTGGCCTTGAACAACATATAAAACACACACCACACATTGACATTGCAGTAATGTTAGAGAATAACAAAAATTCAATGTATTTTGACATAGCAGTGATGTTTTATCAAAGGTGGGGAAATGTTGTTCTATTGTGTTGTTAAAGTTTAGATTTACATTAAAATAGGTGTTGGATAAATATGCAGTCCTGAGAGAATTTTGTTCATAGGGTCAGTCGTTATTTGAAAACCATTTGAAATATCTCTATTAATGTGCAAAGCTCTCATTAAAAACAGAAGCCAATTTTAATTAACACTACTTTGTTCACTGTATAAATTTATGCACTTCATGTTAGATTTGGAGCTTTAGTTTTATTCTACACAGCATGATTTTAAATGGTTTTTACAGGTACCGCACACTCATAAAAAAATACTTCGGTCTATATATTAAATGCTTTATTTGTCTTGGGTAACGCTTAAAACCTGCTTTAAATGTAAAGCTAGCTCAGGCTTGTTAGCTTGGCTTACCTTAGCACAAAGACTGGGGACGGGAAGAACCCTCGCCCAAAGAGCAAAATGAAAGAAATCAAAGAAAGATTAAAATAACGATAACAAGAAATAGTGAACAAAGAATTAATTGGATTTTTACCGGCCACTAAGCAAAGCTGAAGGGATGTTACTAGCAATTAGCATTAGCATTAGCATTGCTAGCATAGCACTGTTTAGACATTGCCAATGTCCAAACAGTGTGTTGGCATTTATCCCCCCACCAAGTTCTGATATTTCTGGTACATATAGTACTTTTTCTTCCCTTTTAAAAAATATTTATGGTATGTTTAAGTAGCTAAAAGACATTAAAAAGCTTTCTGTGGAACTGATTCCATACAAACGGCAATAACTGCAGCTTTAAATATACTTGTATTATAACTATAGATTATTACATTCATTGAACAGGAGAGGTAAGTGTGTTGTAAAAACATGTGAGTAAATGAAGAGTTGCAGTATGAAATATTAAGGCAAATGTGTTGGGTTATGTTCAGTACGTTTTCATAATCTGCCACATTTGATCTGGAAGCTATCACAGGAAGTTAAAAACCTGAGAAAGTATTACAGTGCTCACTAGAATAAAGTACACATTGAACACATTGGTTACATATTGGGTCAAAATAAATCCTCCAGGATGTTATGGGCGTAACAATCTGGAGTGTAACAGCAGCTCTGTGCGTCCCTCCATCCCCAAAATCACCAATAGGTTCATAAATATTTGGACTATGATGAACATTTTCTTTAGGTTTAACAGTTTCCCACTTTCAGAAGCTCAAAACTAATTGGACACTGGCTTGGGAAGCTTGCTTCATTATTCCAAACTAAATTAAGATACCAGAGCTGGAGCTGACTACAAGTATTGACCTTGCATTGTGTCGCTGAACATATAATTTTCTGGAAATGAACAAAGAAACAGCTGGATAAAATTAAAGTAGACAAAAACAGGTTTCTAAAAGGGCATGTTAAAGACCAAAGCTCCTTCGTCAAAAGCTAGAATTCAAAATGAAAGTGCCTCGAGTCTGTCTTCTATTAATGTTTCCAAGAAAATCCAGAGAAAGATTATTTTCTCTTCAACTCAATAAATTCTTAACAAGACCATACAGCATAAATCGTTAATTTGACTCCTTTTTCTTTTTCTCCTTTAAAGGCTCTTGAGCATAATCATTATTCGTCGTAATTACTCATCTCCTTCTTTCCAGCCAATGGGTCTCTCTCAGCTCCCTCTGCTTTTGTTTGATTTGGCCAATGACTGTGCTGTGAAAGCAATCCTCCCCAGTAAACCCATTCATGGTTGACCACTTTGACTCCCTTAACTACAGCAAAGCAAAGCAGAGCAGCCACATCTGGCAAGCGGTTTTCACATCTGGTTTGTGTATCAGCTCTTTGCACGGCTGTCTGATAGCCTGCCTTGCAGGCATAAGATGTGATACAGACACTCTAGGGAAGAGAGGCTAGAGGATAGTGTGCAAGTTTGTGTTCAGAGGTCAGATACACAGAGAGAGGAAATGTCATTCTTTGACAAAAACACCAGACAAAGAAACAGCTGTATGCTTTAACTTTCTACTATTTTAATAAGATGCTGCAGGATCTTGTGGCTTCTAGAAAAATAAATCTAATTTAAAGCAAATTTCAAAAAGTCCTTTAAATCAGTTTCATACTCGCTATAAAATAAACTGACTAGAGCAGCGTCATTAAATTTGTCTTAACTAAGTGGTATGAAGCTAAAATTCAGCATGCAGAAAAAAACCCCCAAAAAGATTACTATAAACCAGTGTGAGAATGACTGCCAATAAATAACAGATAATAAGAGCTAGCAGACAAAAAGTCTGATAAGGAAGAGGATGAAGTGATAATGAGATCCAGATGAGGAACATAGCCACTGTGAAAGTTGGATGAGGGAAAGACGTGGGTCTGTGGGAATCATATAATGAGATGCTGCCCTCTTGTGCCAAGCCTGTATTTTGCTCTTCTCTGATATTTAATTTTGATGGAATAAAGCATCTTGTTTGACAGTTTTCCTCTCACTTCAGCATAGTCAAAGGAAATGTTTTAATTGATTATCTATTGAAGCGTTGACCCTGTGTGGATTAGAGAACTTCTGACTAATGTGTATAAATCACAACACATTCATATCCTCTGTATCAGTTTGTCACAGCGACTCTCTCGACAAGGCATGCAGTACCTCACTGTTAATCTACATAAAGCTAGACAAATCCCTGGTGTAACGGACATGTCAAAAGAAAACTGGAGGTGAGAGATTAAATCCGTCGTTCTACAATTAGATTTTTAATAAGGGAGGAAACATCACAGCAAACTCGCTGCAAGGTAAAACTGTGAAACGCTCAGAGTATAAAAAACACAAGAGCTACATCTCACATGCTACAGGCCTCAGTACATTAAATGACAAAGGTTATGAGAGTAGAATTTGAAAAAGACAAGCCAAGCATCTTTGGGAGGTTTCGCCTTTTCTAAAAGTAACATAGCCGTAAGGTGTGGGTTTGCAAAGGATAAACTGAAATCATGGATAAATCACAAGACTTGGACAAAACCTTTGGAGAGACAAGACAGAAGTGGAAATCCTTGATCATAATGGATAGCACCATGTTTGGCAATTATAAAATAAAATAAATAAAAGGGTTGGTGATTTGGGCACTAGGCTGTCACTGAGTCCTCTGTATACCAAAGAGTCCCAGTGTCAAATGTGGGGACATCTCCAAACAGCTAATGTTTGGCTAAATTGTGCAAATGTACAACAGAAGAAGAAGAAAAAAAGAATCAAAGTATTGCAATGGCCCAGTCATCAAAGTCCAGACTTTAACCTGTTCCAAGTGCTGTGTTTAAACGTAAGAGAGCTGTGTGTAAATAAATGTCTGCAAACCTCAGTGAGCTGAAGCAGCTGTAAACGAGAGTGGGCTTAAATTCCTCCACAACTAAATGACCGACTGAGAAATTCATACAGAAGGCAATTATTTTAACTTATTACTGAAAGTGTCTACAACACACAATCATTGTGTGTACTTGTATTTTTTTTTTTCACATGAAAGGAGACATTTATGGTCTCAAAAAGACCTGTCAGATGACTCTGACGATGCAAGTTTCACTTGAGTTGGTTATCATCATGCTACATTATGCTACATTAGCTACATTAGCAATCATGCTAATGTTTCAGCCTACTGGACTTCAGTGACCGTTCATATTAGCCATCACTTACTGACCATTAATTAGCAGCTATGAACTACATTTCCATCAAACTCACACACTCAAAGGTAGATTCTGTTCAAAGAACCAGTTCATGCTAATTTTTTGCAAAGCTAATGACATCCCCGTCAGCCTTCACTTCGTACTCGTGTTACATGTTACACTAGCAAACATCAACCTTTTAGCATTGTCCTAAAAATAATGTGTACACAAACAGCAGTGCTTATTTCAAATATTTTTATTTTATGGCGAAAGATTTCAATGATCATGCAGGAAATGAATTTTATAAAATGTTTAACACCTTAACATCTAATGTTGCTTTTAAACTAATCATGAACTTTGCATACCGTACATTTTGTCCTACAGGAAGCACTAGATCAATATCACAAAGCACTCAGGCAGAGATGTGAGAATATTTCACTTCACTGTGGTCGAACTCCTTTTGCATTAAAGTGAAAATGGCCCTACTGAGTTTGCAAAAATACAGAAAAAAAAATATTTACACCTGGATAATACAGCAGTGTAAATTAATCTTCATGTTTTCCACCATTATCTACAGTGAAGAGTTTTCTTAATCTACGTGAGAGAACACAGTTAAATATTCTTAAATATCTTTGGTTGATAAGCAGGTTAGCCCTTCAGTAATAATCTTATTATGTTAATGTCATCTTTCTGTTTGATGACGTGGTTCAGTCAGTCGGGGTTTCAGTTTTTATTGTCGTTTCATGTTCACTGATGCTCAATACTGGCCTGCTTCATGTTCATTAGTGGCAGTTTCCACACAATTTAAAGGCTTTCTGTCTAAAAGCCTATCACAAAACTTACATTTCTACAGCAAAGTCTGTTCAGGTATGAGAGGCTTTACTGTAACGACCCTTTAAAGAAGAGGAAATTTGATCCAACAGGCAGGTGAGGTTTTCCTGTATAAGTCGAGGGGATTCACAGTTATTATTCGTCGTTCTCTTGGGTTTACCTGAATTCAGATCTTCAATCTGTGCCTGTCAAAGGCTCGCTTCAACCTGAACAAAGGCAACGGGCCAAAAATGGCTGCATTTTCTTTCCAGGTTGAAAATACATTTTAAAACATCAGGCCACCGTAATCAAAGTGACATATGTGTTTATCTGTGTTTTTTAAGACGAAAGTGGTAAACTTACAAAATACACTCATCTAAGAAGACATCTTTGTACGTTTTTGGCAACAAAAAGCAGAAAGATTACCACAAATGTACAGCACCGTTTTGAAATGTGTTCACAGAGGCGGGATGTAGAGAGCAGCTCAAAAAGATGAACGCGTGAATGCACACTGGAGGAAAACTACCAGACATGGGCAAAACAATGGTCTGACACATGTAAATGTAGCTTTTCAAACAACAACAAACTGTGGTTTAAGTCAAACGAATGAACAGTGTCGACTAGCAGAATCAGTCTTGGCAGCTCAAATGCCTAAAAGATAAGTTTTTTTATGTACTCTTAATTTAAAGCTACAGGCAAAAAAACAAAAACTGCTTTAAAGCAACATTATTTTTCATAGTCGACACTGATTTCAGTATCCATGTGACAAAGTGTGCTGCGATATTTTTGAAAGAAAGCTAAATACTGGGACTTTTTAAGCAGACATGTTTTTCCCTCCTTCCTGCAAGCACTGTGTGCACATCCGTATCAAGGTGGCTCCCGGTATTCCTCTTAGGCCTTTTTCTTACAGACGTGGATGAAGTAACACGGAGCCTGAGACTGGCCCGGCACGTAAGTCTTGAAATCTCCGTAAATGGCGTGCTCCAGTTTGCCGTTGAAGGCGTCGTTCAGCAGACCTCTGAAGCTGTCCAGGCGGTGAGGGTAGTAGGACAAACGGAATTTACTGGAGGACACAAACAGAGCAAAACACCAGAGTTACTGAAGTTTGGTAGTATTTATGAGATTTCAGCTCAGTTTCAACTGTGATACTCAGAAGTATCAACGTTTAGTTTTAACAATAACACTACTGCAGACCATTTGTCCTTGATTTCAGGAATGCAGCGCAGTTTAACAGCTGTTGTTGTGTCTGAGGATGGAGCCCAGCGACCTCGGCTGTAAAATAATTTACACATCATGAATGATGTTTATAAAGCCCGATGAGGGTTAGGATTATTCATTGGTGTTACATCTTGTGAGGCTGTGGGAGTGTGTGGGTGGGGTGTTTGCCCTCTCACTCTCCTCTCTCCCCAGGACACAGCTGCTCTTGATTAGCCTTGTTTGCCGCCTGAATCCAGTCAGCAATCACCTCTGAGGCTATTTAAGCTGGGGATGAGCTGTGAGCAAGGGTGTTTTTTCCCCTCTGTGGCTCTACGTGTTTTTCTGCTAAGTTTTGGACAGACAGCCTCTTTTTGACTAGTGAGTAGACGGGCTTGTGGGCCCTGAGAGTGTCTCCCCGTGGTGAGGAGTAAAGTAGGAAGTGTGAGAAGTGGGAAGTGCCTCCCTTATTTGCGTTTAGTAGTTCTGTTTTCTTTTGTTGCTGCGAGTGTTCCCTTTGTTTCTTTGGCATCATTGGTAAAACGGCGTTGCCGGCTCTTTAAGTTAACGTCATTTGTAATAAAACTATATTACACATTGAACACATTGGTTACATATTGGGTCAAAATAAATCCTCCAGGATGTTATGGGTGTAACAATCTGGAGTGTAACAGCAGCTCTGTGCGTCCCTCCATCCCAAAAAACACAATTAGGTCCATAAATATTTGGACTATGATGAACATTTTCTTTAGGTTTAACAGTTTCCCACTTTCAGAAACTCAAAACTAATTGGACACTGGCTTGGGAAGCTTGCTTCATTATTCCAAACTAAATTAAGATACCAGAGCTGGAGCTGACTACAAGTATTGACCTTGCATTGTGTCACTGAACATATAATTTTCTGGAAATGAACAAAGAAACAGTTGGATAAAATTAAAGTAGACAAAAAACAGGTTTCTAAAAGGGCATGTTAAAGACTAAAGCTCCTTCGTCAAAAGCTAGAATTCGGCATAAAAGTTCCTTCGAGTCTGTCTTCTATTAATGTTTCCAAGAAAATCCAGAGAAAGATTTTCTCTTCAACTATATAATAAAACTATATTATTATAGAACAACTCTGTCTGTTTTCCTTTTCATTCTGTTTCCGGACTCACTTGTTACTGGTCCCCTCACTCACATGCCTAGACCCCTTCGGAGGGGACGTAACAATTGGTCTATGTGAAAAATTGTGCTCTTCTGTTGCTATGGGGATATATATACTGTATATACAAAGGGGGTGACAACAGTGGCATGGTGTGCTGTCTAATATGGCGGCATGACCAGTAACCAAGGTTACCCTAAACTAAGACTAAATTAGAAAAAAAAAAAATTATTTGACCAAAACATAAATAACATATTTGATTAAAATTGAAGCCTAAATGACTTAATTTAAAAATAGAGGAAATATCATTGGTTTTAGTATCTGTTCGTTTGATTAGTTTGCCTGATGAGTTGGTGACGGATGTCTCAAGACTGTAAATACACTGCTTTCAAAAAGTCATGCGCTTTTATTCATGTACTGATTTTCTTATTTCTTGCCTCTGACATAAGCCCTCATGCAACAATAATAACACTAAAACTAATTAAAATCTAACTGAAACATTTTCAAATAACTGAAAAGAAACTGAATTCAAAATAAAATTAAAATAAAATTAAGAGAAAAATAAATTAGAAAATGCAAAACCACAATAATCCTGCTCATGACGTTTAAACACCATCTAAAGTTAATGTAAGAAAACTGTTTTGTTTTTTAGCATCTTAATGAATTAATGTTACCGTTTATGGCTGGAAAACAAAAATATTCAAGGCAATGTAAACCTAAAGATTTGAGATACAGTAAAAGCATACAAGACATGAAATTGTAGACGCTATAATGACAAATGTATAATGTATTGTCCAGATCTACCAGTTAGAATAGGTCGCCCATAAAAGGATCACATATAATGTATGAGGTGTGAGCTCAGTCTCCGATCAGCTCTGCAGCAGCATCAGAGCCCGACTCACCTAACTTCAGGCAGGTTCTGGAGGGTGGCCTGTGGCACGTGGATGGTGTAGTCGAGAGTGATCATATGTGGCTTACTGTTGACCCACAACACTGAGGTGGTGATGTCCTGAGTGAGGTCACTCTGCAACACACATACACACATTATTTATCCTCATTTTCTTCTATGATGTCCAAACACAGCCTGAACAGAAGAGACTGATGACAGGAAAATAATTTGGTTGGTTCAGTGTTGGAGCACAAGAGCAAACTCGGGGATTACGAAGGCATCAGAAGCTGATTTTTGCCAACTAGCAATTGTTGACGTAGTATTTATATCGAGGCCTTCCAGCTGGATACTTCCTGCTTTGGCTGGATTAAAGAATATGGACGTTGTTTTTAATGCAAACATCTTGAATCAAATATGGCTCCCTACAGTCACGACCTGCTGTTGTGTATTCTCCACATCTCATATCTGAGCTCATTCCAAATGCAAGCCTGGCTGGTTGTCTGAATTATGTGAACACAAGGTTAAAAAAAAGGGGATGAGACAGACAAAAAAAAAAAATCATACATGCAATCTATACAGAAATGTCCACTTAATGTGCACACTAGAGCTACGTGTACTTTCAGTCATGTCGTTTCCCGTCTTCCCAAAGGGCTTTTTACTCATTATTCCTGACTTCATCTGTTTTTTGCCCCATTTGCCAAAATGAAATGAAAACCCAAACACATTTCCTTCTGTTTCTCCTGCACCAGTTTTAGTGAAAATCTCACAATATCCGTCAGGCTCCGTGTGGGGATTTAAGTCTTAAAGCCAGCTGCTGCTAGGGATGGCGTAAATAAACCATTCTTAAACAATACTGTCTGTCCCACTACTACTCGCATAGCAATAAAAGACCAGATTGTGCAGAGAATTAAGATTAAAAACGGGCTTCTTTGTGCCATCCATACTGAAGAATGGCTTCAAACTTCAGATTCTCTTTTTGGGCAGAGAGAGAAGTCCAAAACTTATGATCTGTATGACAATAAAATAAGGATATTTGAGATAAAGCCAATAGATAACTGCACAGTGTATGATTAATTCACATTCAGCAAAGTATAAAAGACAGATGTAGCTTCAGGCCCTGAAAAGTGAAGCCAACACAGAAGTGCCTTAAACCTACACTCATTTGAAGGACCAATGGGGAGCGCCAACTGTGGCTGCAAAATGACTTCCGGTTCTGTAAAAAGTCTGAAAACAAATTTCAGTTCTGACCTCTGTAAATTACTTTCTGATCGATTCAATTTTAATCACTGAGTTGTATTAAAAATTAAGTGAATTTTGCATATTTTAAAAATGTACAAACAAAAGAGGATTATGAGAGATGATTCCTTGTGATTAACAAGTTTTTAGTCAACGATTGTGCGCTTTCGCAGTCAGATCTGCTCCTCACTCGTCACATTTCAAAGCAAAAGGACACCAATGGCAAAAATGCTCGTCTCAAGGCTTCAAAGTGGGACATTCACAGGTGACGTCCAGGAGCTATGTCCATCTTTTACACTGAAGGATGTAATCAGCCATTTCCAGGTCCAAATGCTCCATAATTTCCAAGAATAAACAAGCAGTTCGACACCACAAGAGCTCAGCCAGGAAGAGCTAAATCAATATTTGGAGATTTAACAATCTGACATTCAGATGCATGAACAGATTCTCTAATATTTATTACATGTAGTCATTTATTTACTCGTTTATCTTCTGCCCAAGTCTTCTTAGATCAGCTGATAGCTGTTGGGAAGTTGCAGAGTGTCCTCTGGTGGACAAACTATGCAATATCAACACTCCTAAGATGGCTGGAGGGTGTCTCTCCAATTATTTCTTTACCTTTTTAAATTTTAATTTAAGGGCTGTATAGGCTCCAGCAAACGTATGACAGGATGGATTTAACAGCTGATAGATCACCAAAAGGCTGATATTGGCCAACTGATAAAGTGGTCAGGCTCTAGACACCACTGAGTAAGAAATAGATCCAGTTCTTTGAACTTGAATAAACTAAACGTTGTATCTGTTCTCAGAGGTTTTACAATCAAACATACTGTCATCCTTGAAAAGAGAATAAATGACTAAAACAAACAGGAGCAGAGAGAACGTCTGTGATCAGCGTAGCCACAACACAAGGTTAATCATTCATATGTTGCTGTGTGCTTTGTTATTTTTTGGTACGAACCCAATCTTAAGCTCTATAGCAGTCTCTAAAGCAAAATCCTGGAAGTGATTTACCAAAGGATTAAAAACAGAGGGGCACCGGGTCCAAGTTTCTTGGCTGACACCAATTTTTTCCCTAAATTTTACCCATCAAAACAGATTTTTTGCTGATTCTGATTTTCTCTCCACGAATTATAGGAGCATATACAAGCAAATTAAAATAATATTCAATTTAAAATAATATTTTGAAATTAAATTTAAATATTTCAAACTGTTCAATTGCCATAAGCCTGCAGTACTTTGGAAAGAGTTAAGAAAAACTGACTAAAATGTACACCGACTGTTACCTGATGCATTTCACCTTTCCAAACAAAGCAGGTGTCGTGCCTGAAGGCTGTAGTTTCCACCATGAGTTCTTAAAAGCTCAGCTTAAAAACTAAGCTACACATGAATGCTGTTTATACAAAACGAAAACAAATGCTGCTTTTTTTGTTGTTGTTTAGAACTAGCACTGATTCAAAAATTACATTTAAAATGTGAATATCAGTGTTTCTATAACCGGATGTCCCAAACTGGAGAAGTCCTAAACCCAGTCGTACATCAGGCACTGAAACAAATACTGTTACAAGCATTTAAGACAAGAATCCATAATTAGAACTGCTCAGTATGCATCTCTGACAATTCAGCATTATCTAAATAAGGCTAATGCTTCTGTATTTACACTGTTATGCAATTATGTTGTAAAAAGAATAATCACTGTAGTAAATCCAATATTGGTATATGTTCGGTACCTTGTAGTAGATGTTCTTGCCTTGTGGAGCACGCCCGGTCTCCAGGATGTAGTCGTAATTGCGGTGGTCAATGATGAGGATCCCACCTGGTCTGACCATACTGGCGATGTTGTGAAGGGCCAACTTTTGGTCACTCTGGTCCCCTAACAGCAACAACAGCACGACTGAGTGCATGAATAAGGGATCAAATTGGCAGCTAAACACATGGTAACAAACTGTGGATGGCAAAGGCGTGTGCGTCGATTCAAGGAGATGTTTGATTTGAGTTATGGATGCAGGAGTAAGTATGTAAGTATGGGCTTGCCGTGCCTCCACACCCTGCTACAGCGAGGTGAAAGAGCACTCCAGGGCACTGCAACATCATCGCTGGGTGTGTTCAGAGGTGCACCCAGACAGGTCATACCGACCTTATACTAGGTCGGTATGACCTGGCATAAATTTAAACTCCAATGCCTACGTTTGCCAAGTCCAGGCATAATGAGATGTTTTGACAAGCCAAGAGGAAAAGCCCTTAAGCTCACCTATAAAATTAACAACACTTTTATTATTTGTGTACCTTTAAAGTCTGGTAAGTGGGCAAATGAGTTGCCGAGGCAGATGACTGCATCAAAACCATCTCCTGGTTTCTGAATGTCTTCTGTTAAAGTCAGCCAGTTGGCCTCTTCAATCACTGAAGACAAGAAGGAAAAGAGCAGAACATGAGGTCACCTGAGGAAAGGTAGATATCCACCACAAACATGCGTGCACTTTGCAACAGTTTAAGACAAATGAAACGACTCTGAGTGCTGCCCACACACAGGGCTTTATTGGGAGCAACCCAGGCATGACGGCCAATGCAAAACAAACACCACCCAGTCTTTGTTTTATTACTATAAGAAGGTCCGTGACTAAATGTCATACTGATTGCTTAGCTTTTCAACTTTAAGCTCACCCTGCCATCACTTGTACTGATGTTGCTCTGTTGATTAAGTTAACTTAATGTTAAGATGCACATTATCTCACGAATGCTTCATTTGTGTCACTTCTTCTTTAGGTTATTTTCCATTGATTCATATGAGAGATCAATTTACTAGTTAACAATTCCCTGGCAACTCGCCCTGGCCCTTGTCTCATGCTTTAACTACCAGTTGGCTCATTGGCTTCAATATCCTTTAGCTGCTTCCCTGGAGAGGATCTCATCCCATGACTGGAGCTGCTCCAGCTCAACTTGTACTGCAGCTAGACTCTGTAGTCCTTGTTCTGCTCTTATGTTCCACTTGGGGATCAGAACCTGCAGCTTGTGCTGCTCTGCTGAGGTCACAGAGAAGAACAAGGACTGCCGTCTCCAGCTGTAGTCCAAGATGGTGGACTTTTGAGCTTATCGTGAGGACGAGAGGCTCACAAAGAGACTGTCACAAAACGCTTGGCAAATATGATTTGATTACTGGCACAAATAGAATCTAAATCTGTGGAACTCACTGATTCAATAAATATATTTAAATTTTCATACCCCACTGGTCAAAAGCTGGTTCTTTTCTCCTGTCCCATCTCGCCTTCAGTGCATACTTGAGCATTTTGTCGCTGGCATCCACACTCACTAAATTAAACCCCTCCTCCACCAACATAATGGAGTCAATCCTAGAAAACAAAATCCATGAATACATTAAAAACAACAACAGACCTGTGAGGATCATGATTTGATGCAGTAGGTGTGTTTTGATTTTGAAGTAATCCCTGCTGTCATCTTCCCCTAAAAAAACAGTTTGATCAAGTCTGAGTGCGAGTGTGTGCTTGCTGTGACTGCACAACATGTGGTTTAGTAGTAGGTTGATAAGCTTATTGTCTCACTACAGACAGGAATATTAACCTTGTCACAGGTAAGGAGAGATGATTTGTATAGCAGCCAGAAGCTACTCCTATTTTGAAAACCTGACAGGAAAATGTGATTGCGGGCCAAACCACAGCCTGAATAGATGCTACTGACTGACTTTAAAAAAAAATGTTTTCTCAGCAGTTTATGAGTTAATAATAATAAACAATACAGACGTGTTTCAGTGCAACAGGGGGAGGGATTCAATGGACAATAGTGTAGAAATCATTAACATCTACTGGGTAACTGCAAGATAATATATAACCGCAAAACAAATAAAGCTTACGTAAAAAGAACAGCCAGTTTTCAGATTTGGATTAAACAGTCTTAGGCTAAAAGCAAATTCATATCTTTTAGATTTCATCTTGGCAACAAGTCTCATTTGGTTCAACTGTGTTCAGTCTGGTGACTGTGAAGGCCTCAGCTTAACAGATCCAGTATAATCCTTGAGGTATGAGTCAGGGATTCATGGTTTCCCTTTAATTTGTCTGTTTGCCTATCCATTCTGCAGTTATACATAAGATTTCCTGCTAGAACCTATGGAAACCTAAATTTAAAAACTCTCACAGGTTCAGCTGAAAGTGATTCACAGCCTGAAGCTTCTTCTCAGAATTAGAAAGCAACACAAACACACTCTGCCAAAAATAGCTATTTGTAACCGTGATCCACGAGGAATATGTTTACGTCGAGGCTTCTGCACTACGGAGAGGCACCACTACTAGGGTATCGGGTCAGAATCAATGTGCTGGGGTGCTCCAAACAGCAGGAAAACAACCATGCAGCCTGAGATATGGAGCTGAGTTATTATGGAAATGACTGCAGTTCTTACATGAACAGCTCTGTAATGTTGATTAGCAACATCAAATAAAAAAATGGTTATAGTGCATCTCCAGTGAAAATTCTCCATGAGAAAAACAACAGCTGGGGTTACATATATGGTCTGCTTGTCTGTGCTTAGGCAATGGCCTTGCTGCTGTGTGAGAGCAAAGTCAACGTATCAAGGGAGATAAAAAAGACTGCAGGAAACCAGAAAAAACTCCTTTCAACTACCCAGCACTAGTTCATCACCCACTGACCTACTCAGTGCAAGTTTAGGGTTCGCTTGTGTTTAGTTTGCTTTAGAAACAGGAAATTTAAATGGACAACACTTGCTTCTACAAGCTTGTGTCTCAGACATATTATGCCTCTCTAATTGAATCGCATTTAACCAGCATGTGTAAACCTGCTGTGTCCACACCAGACCAGTGCAGCAGGCAGGACGTGGCTCAGGATCAGGTGCAACTCTGCACTTTCATTCATTATTCTGTGGCTTAATCCGGATTTTGTCCCGAGTTAAAAAGGGTCAGTGAGTTGAAATTCCACAAAAGTCAAACTCACTTGAACGGCTATAAAGATGGGTACACGTACGAAAAGGCCTATGTGAGCTGAAATCACTTTATTTTTACCTACAGATCTATCAAGAACAGCAAAGAAGCAAACACCATCATCACTATCAGCTACGCCTACACAACTCTGTTCTGAAGCTGCACAATCACTGTGAATCACACACACCTTTTCACAAATCTGAAAAGCAGTAATGCAGTATGAGTCAGCACGTTTTATGTCATCAGCAGCTGTTCACCTGCTGTCTCATTGTGAGTTCAGGTTTTTGTTTGGCATATGCAATTTAAATCAGTTTAACCATTAACAAAAGCGTGCTCGAGATACTTGGATAAAGCCGTATTTAAGATTTTGTTATGGAAATTTCAGAACTTAAAGTTTTTGCTTATATATATATTTTTATTTGATCCTATTTATAGATCCATACTAAGTTGAACGATTTGTAAGTGGATTTTGATGAAGCAGAGCTGAAGCTCCTGTCAGACGTGTCACTATGACACTGCTAAGTTGACCTGACATTACCCTGTTCCGCAGGCTACATCCAGCACACTCCGCACCCCGTGCTGCTTCAGCAGGGACACCACCGAGCTCCTGTACTCCTGCGTCCTGCTCTTCGTGTCTCCGATGTACAGCTGCCACACTTTCGCTGCTTTGCCATCGGCGTATTGATCAGGAAGACCTTCGGCTGCCACACCGAGGGACCGGGTCCTAAACACGCTGTCGACCGACATACTGCTGCTGCTTCTCCCTGCCCGGACCGCTACCTCTACCTGAGTGTCGAGCGGACAATTTTAACTGAGTGAGGAAACGCGCTACCTCTCTGACAGGTATGCTTGCCACATGCTAGCCGAGATGTTATTATTTATATGAACAACCTAAGGGAGAAACTTTAAGCCAATGACACGCCGTCGAGGACTGCCGCCTACTTTCTGATTGGATAACCTCAAGGGCCCCGCCCCTTTTCTGTTTAGCATTGGAATACGTCACTCGAGTGAAGCTTTGCTAGGTTGCTAATTTTTCCCCTGAACTTACCTTCCAGGATAAGTGTCACACTGTATTCCATCAAAGTTAAAATAAATACACGTGCATATTCAAGTTAAAATTAAGTTATGTTTGACGTTGAAGGAGAAGTATTTAAGTATAACGTTAAAATAAAGTAGAGCTCACGAAGCCCATTACCTGTAAGGTTTTACTCGGGGAATAAATCCCACCAAGTGCAGCACAGAGGACTCGCCCCCTTTAACATTTCATCATCTATCGTTTGATCATGCTGTTTGGACGCATTGCTTGCGAAACATGAATAGTAGGAGTTTTTTGCAAAGTAAAAATCATAATAATTTCATTTTTTTAACAATAAAATGCACAATGCTGCAGTAGTTAAGTGCACAGGGTGTAATATAGGTGAACAATGTGATTTTAAAAAAACATGGAATAAAATCATCTCAGGACTCTCCCAGACAGATTATTAGGCACTTTTCGTGCCCTCCCAAACAAAGTGAACTCCTCCTGTTGTGATTGGCGGATTTGGTTCTCTAGGACCCATATTTGCTGGTAGAGGTGAGGTCATGTCAGCTACAACCAGTGCCAGCTAGGTTAGGTTTGCAACTTCCAGTTTTTTCAGAATTGCACTACTACTTTATGGGTTGTTCACGCACACATACACACTTACTACTTTCAAAAATCCAGATCTGACTTCGAACACAGGCATAGTTATGTAATTCAGCCTAAGCAGGGGTTGGCAAGAATACACAGCACTGCCTAGAGGAAGTCACACATTAGTGCACCTTTGCACTAGTCTGCCAAAAAGACATTCCTTCCTGTGGTTGTTTTGATGATGGTTGTGGAGAGCAAAATGTGACTCACTGCAAAGGACAAAGGCCATGATCCACATCATTTTTATCCTCACTGACACGTCATGACATTTGCATGTGGGCATTGTCATGGTTGATCATAAATTAAATCCCTACGAGCAACCTTGTAGCATTTTGTATCATCTTTGCTTCTAAAAGAATAAATGGACCTAAATCATGGCCAGAAATTGCACCCCAGACCTTAACAGATGACCAGTGAGAGGGAGAGAGAGACTCTAATGCAGTTTGTTGAATGTACGCATTAAATTAATCATCGTATTCCTTCTGAAGTATTGCGTCAATGCTGTTGTTACAAAATGAAACAGGAAGTGAGTGATTAGTCAGATGGCGGAACAGATAAAAGGCTGAAGAAAATCGTTACATTTCAACTTGTTGTTTTCAGTAGGACCATGATTGACACCACTTCCAGCGCAGAGCCAAACTTTGCTGGAAATCGCCTCCTATCAATCAAATCAAATTTAAGATTGACACAGTTACGGCCATTGCGTCGGCTGCACATCATGTGAATCTTTTATTCCACCACATCCCAAAGGTGCTCTGTTTGACTGAGATATGGTGAATGTGGATGCCGTTTGAGTACAGCGAACACAAGTCATGTTCAAGAAACTAGTGAGATGATTTGAAGATTTTGGTATGTGGTTGTGATGGACCGAGCAGTGAAGGAAACTTAGGCACAGGTTAAAGTCCAAAAAAAAGATTTTTTATTTAACCCAAAAAACATAATTGGTTAAATCATGCAAAAAGAATCAAAATCTTGGGCCCATAAAAGAGGTCAACAGTACTGATAACTCAAACAAACTGACCTAACTTAACAAGACAAAGGGGAAACTATAGTGGCTGATCAGCCCACAAAAACAGGAGACGGGGTAAAACACACAAAACCTAACTAAACCAAACATAATGAACTCCAATTCCCCCCCATGGTCCCGAGTTATGGCATGAACCAATTTGTAGTCTTCCTTTAAAACTCGCTCCGCCCCTTTTCCACCTCTTGGCTCCTTAATCAAGGGACTGGAACAGCTGCAACTAAGGTAACTCAGAAAACAAAAGATTAATCATACATAACAGTGTAAACTAAAATGTGCGCACTTATTTTAGAATGCAGTGTTATGTGGATATGTGAATTAACTCTAAACCAAAACCAGTTATTTATTGTCCTGTAAATTAATTCCTATATTTAAAGAAAGACAAATGTGAATGCAATGTTACTTATAAGCGTCTACACTGTGTGGCTGTAAGTGCAGCCATCACAGTGGTGTTATCCTACTGGAAGGAGCCATCAGAAGTGGGGTACACTGTGCTCATAAAGAGATGGACATGGTCAACAGTATTCAGGCAAATGTGCAAACAAATGTTGCATCAGAAACTGAGAGTCCGGAGACCGGCTGACAGATTGTTGAAGCGACCTGGAAATTTCCCTTAGAGCTCTGACATCAACAAAGGATTTTTATCCAGTAAGCTACCGCTCGCTGGATATTTTCATTTTTTCACATATACATCATCTGTAAACTCTGGATATGGTTGTGTTCTAAGCAGATCAGCAGTTTCTGAAATACTCACACCAGCTCGTCTGGCACCAACAACTGTGTCACATTCAGAGCCACGTAAACAACCTTCCTTCTCTTTACTGATGCTCAGTTTGAATTTCAGCAGGTTGTCTCAACCATGTCTACATGCCTAGCCTCAAAGAGTTGCTGAATTCTGATTGACTGATCAGACATTGTTAGTAACGAGTCGCACAACAAGTGTACTCAAAGTGGCCAGTGAGCGCGAACAGATGAATAAAAAGGACAAATAATTTTTTGCTAAATAAAATTGAAAGAAAAACACAAGTCCGATCATTTATTTATCAATATACCTGCAACAATGTCCATGTTTCTTTATTTATACAGCATATTTCATTACATGTTGCTTAAGAAAAATAAATGTAAAAAAAAAAGTAGGTGTACAGGGTCTTAAGGCCATAAAAACAAAATAATAATTAATATTAGAGATATTTTATATTTTAAAACAGTTGTTACTAATGCTATATTATTAGAAGATACATCTAAAGTAATTCGGTTTCTGTTGGAACAAACAAATTACAATTTGACTGAGTTCTGACTGCCTTCCCATACTTTCTCAGCACTTTGTTCTTGAGGACAGTAGATGGTGCTATAAGAGCAAGTCTGAAAGAATTCACGCTTGAACATGAAACATAATTGACCATAAAATTACCTCAAAAAAGACCTGAAATAAAAGTATACACATGTCATATCTTTAAAACTCATTTGCAACCAGTTAAATGTACAAATATGAATGATTATAGAAAAAGGTCAGCGTTAACATATTTATACATATGCTGTACGTCAAGTACACATAAGTATGTTAAGAGTGTAAAAATAGTTTGATTACTTTTTGAATACTCTGTACCATTTTATATACTTCTATATTATATGTTTAAGCATTAATGAGTTCATAAAGATGTTTCAAAAACTGCTTTTGGAAGAATACAAAACTGATAAAGTTGATGACTGATAGTATATATAACTACGCTATATTGTATCTGAATTATAGTTATCACTGTAGCTATCTTTATACTTGTTCTTCATTCCTTATTGTGTGGGGGAAGTGATGAGGGGAAGTTGGGTTAACACTGAATATGGTGACTCAATAGAGTGAGCGTAAGGTAGGGATTAATAAGTGCACATATTTCTTCCTACTCCATTTCAGACTTAACGGTTGTCATTTCATGTAATTTAGATTCTGTTTATTTTATTTTAATTTTTGTTTTTGTCTGAGAACATGTGTGTATGTACATAGTAGTAGTAACAAGAACAGCACATTGGGTTTCATTCATATAAGCTCTGAAATGTAATAAAATAAAGGTGTAAACCTCCTAAAACGATAGCTGTTAAAATGTTTCATGTATCAAAATGTAGTTCTCACTTTTCTTGTTTTCCAAAAGTTAAAATGAGATGTAAAACATTTGGAATTCTTTACATTCATCTATACATCTGGCCAGTTGTTCATCTAATCTACACTCCTTTTTGACAAAAACACACAAATAAACCATGATTAATGACCATAGGCTCAGCCCGCTGGTCAGGCTTCTGAGGAAGAAAATATGACTGCAGCTAATAGTTGGAGGCCAGTCAGTAATTGGAGGTGTAGGTTAGAGATACTTTGACTTGTTAAGCACTTAAACATTTAGCGTTTTCTGTTCCCAGTGATGTGGACCACACCTTTAGGTTCATGAGTGTACCATTAAATAACTAGGAGACAACACAGAATACCCAAGTCTGCGATAAAGAGCAAAGAGCCAGAGGACTCTGTCATTTTGCGGCAATAATTAAGTCACAACGTTGTTGCGATTAGAATTTTCTCTTTGCCTGTAACGCTTAACTACATAAAACCTAATGACAAAAATAGATGCAATGACAACAACAATGACCACAATCCAAATCCACAGAAAGCGCATCCCAGGAACAGAAGGCGCCTTCAGTGTATTGTTGCTGATGGGTGGTTTGACAAACGCTACAACGGGAGGAGTTGTGACTGGACCTTCATTAGGGTCCTCACAAAAGTTACCGTCAACCTTTAGAAAGCCTTCAGGACATATGTCATAGCCAGCCTCTTGAATACTAGGGCATCTCTTTTGTGCACAGTGTGGTTTGCACTGCCTGGGGTCTTTGTTGTCTGGTATATATTGTTTGAAACAAGAGCATGTGTAACCCCCCTTAAAATCCTCACAGTTCTGCTCACATGGTCCAGATGAACAGTCTTTAGAGCTTTGAAAAAGGGTTGGATGCGATACTTCTTGTCCACTGCATGCATCTTGGAGCTCAACTTTGCACAGAAACCCATCAGCTTTATCTGAGCACGGTCTCTCTGTCCATTTTTCATCACTTGAAAGTGATACGCAATGTGGAGAGCAGAGTTGAATGTGGTTATTCCAGGATGGAGGAAAGGTGATGCACGGTCTGCCAGAATTCCACTTATAGCCTCTCAGTGGAGCTGAGAGGTTGCTGCAGGCACCAGCTGGTAAATGCAGCCCGATCCAGTAGTTCCCAAACAATTTCTTGCTCAGAATGTCAAACAAGCTCTTATCACTCTTAGAGCACAACTGCAGAAGTTCTCCTTTCCTGTCATGGCAGGCTTCTTCAGCTGTTTTAAAATCCACTTCACCCTGGTTTAGAGTTATGCACTCAGGTTTGTCATCATTACTGCAAACGGCTCTGCAGTGGCCAGGCTGCTTTATATCCAATCCTTTTCCAAGAGTCAGTGAAACCATCAGAATAATCATACTCATCCTAAGCACAGGCACTCTCGTCTGCAAGCAGGCCATGCTGTCTCATAGTGGAGTACAAAAGGTTGCCTGTCTTAAATGATGGGGAATTTCCAGTCTTTGTGCCATTGCGGAAACAGGGTATCTCAGGAAGGAAATGAGATAAAGGGAAAAAAAGTTTAAGTAGGACCAGCAGCAACAAAATGAAGAACAACGTTTAGATATACTAAATATGCAAAGGCCTCTTATATAAACTGCCAAACTAATTCAAGTACTTGCCTAAAATCAAGATTCCCGATTTTATACCAAAATTTGAGCTGGCACACTGGACCTCTCTGAGAAGTCAGGAATTAATCAAGCAGAACAATCGACTGCTAATTTATTTATTTCTGGAATGTAAGGTTTAATTTGGCAACCTCATCAAAAACAGTAATGTGTTTAAAATAAATTCATGGGTAAGAACAATAATATTAAATAAAAATAAATAAATTGGATTCAAATTCTAACAAATTAACCTTTACAGAAACATAAACAATGATTCTGGTAATAGAATGGGCTTCATGAATGGTAGTGCTATCTATACATGTAAATAAGAACAACAAATAGCACAGTACATTTATTTTTTTTTATTAAAAAACAAAGCAAAACAAGCAAACAATTCATTTTAGATTTTATACTTGCAGTATAAAATAAATATATAAATTGACACCAGCTTCATCTTTACATGATGGCGTGTAGATGTGGAACTTCAATCAAAAAGCCTTATTTGTTGGTGTGTACAAGTACAACATGTCATTGTCAGAGACTAAACAGGTTTACTTAAAGGTACTTCTTCTTCAACAAAAACAAGAAAATTACCAGCATTTTTAAACATTTTGAAAGGCACCTTTTGTTTTTTATCATAGTCTGAATCTGCTCTGTTTTAGCAGGATGGAGTTTAATATCTTTAAAAAGGCTGAAATGTGTTGTGCTGAACTCTGGGCAGGTCAAAATAACTCTCTGTATTATCACGTGGTCCAAATGAGAGTTTACAGCCAGAGCCTATTTCAACTTCATATCGCTGCAACACAGTACAAAAGCTTTGACCTTTGAAGTTCTTTTAAACAATTTTTTTTCAAAAAGTACCTTTAAGTTCTTAAGAATGTTTGTGAGGTTTACTCTCTGGAGAATATACTGGAGTGTTAGTCCACTTTTTACTTTTAGATTAATGTTATACTTCAGCCAGCTCAAACAGCAAAGTACCACCAACATTTTAATGCACCAGTAATAATGATCATATTATACAAATAATATCTCTTTAGTACTTTTACTTCGATACTTGTGTATTTTTATTTGGGGCACAGGTTGTAGAGTGATCAGTAAATGGTCTAATGATCATTTTCTGTGATATTAAAGCTAAAGATCCTCTTTTGTTTTCATATTACACAAGCAGATTCTCAGGACAGGATGTAATAGCAGGGTTATACACAATAGCATAAAATATTGTCACAAACAAATGCAGAAAAGTGTCTGATCTTAACATTAAATGACATTTTTTACAGCAAATACTGGTAACTTTCTCATAGGTAAAGATATTTACATTTCCTCAGACTATTAACCGTGCAATAAAAACAGTCTTTCATAACCTTTACAGCATATTATGCACTTCCACTTAACATCCATTTACTTTTTATTTTTCCCCCATTATGACTCTACTCTTATTCAAATACTAAATTGATGGACAATGCAGTTTTCTGATTTGCATTTTGATATGTAGTGTAATCACAGGAGATTGCAAGAATTGCATAAATAAACATAACTCTAGTCAGTCTTTTCTGTCACTAAATGGTCATGGGTCATCAGTCAAGATGGACTCGTATAGTTTCTCTAAACGTGGATCCAAGCCAGAGGACACCCAGCAGTAGCCATCTGCAGTGGTGTTCTTCTTCACTTCTTTTTTAGAGCGACTGCATCGAAAAATTGCAAAAAACAAAGTAATTGCAATCAACACGACAAGAGGAATGACTGAACCGAGGACGCAGATTATCACCCTGGAATTGATTGTCTTGGCGAAGCTCGTGGCCACGGTTGTGTTGCTCAGTGGATCCTTGTTTGTAACTTTCTCCGGGTCTGGAATGGGTGAATCGGTTTGAGGATATGGGTGCTCAGTTGTAGTTCTGGTTAAAGACTCTGTCAAGTTTTCTTGTGTCTTCTCATAAGATGGGTAATCTGATGAGGTTAATGGTGCAAAGGTCACATTCGGAGCATAAGTGGTTCCATCATTCTCCAGGTGGGTGCATATGAAGCTTCCTACAGTATTTACACATTTAAACTTAGCCCCTGAACAGCTGTCAGTCACACATTCGTTAATGTCTTCACATGAATGGCCGTCTTCAGAGAAAGCAAAGCCTTCCTTGCAAAAACAAGAGAACGATCCAATGGTATTCAAGCAGATGTGCTCACATTTCCTTTGTGCACACTCATCAACATCCCTGCATTTGCCATCCATCATTTTGTAGCCGACTTTGCAGGCACACTTATAACTGCCATGCGTGTTTATGCACAGGTCATTCTTACAAGCCTGTGATTGGCACTCATCAATGTCAGAGCAGTTGCGTTGGTTTTCGTGCAGTTCGAAGCCAACTGGACATTTGCAGAAATATCCCGACTCGCTCATTACACACTGATGCTCACATGTGTCAGGGCTGCACAAGTCTTTGATCCTGCAGCGGAGTCCATCTTTTTCCAATTCATAACCTTCTCTGCAATAGCATCGAATTTCATCTGCATCCTGACGGCACGAATGTTCACACCCACCATTGCTGATATCACAGCTTCGCTTTCCTGTTTTGCAAAAGGGGCCCAGGTTAGTCCACCGGTAGGTGTGGTTAACAGCGTTGCACAAAGACATGCGATCCTCCTGATCGCTACACCGAATTATAGCAAAAGTTCCATGAGGAAATGACTTCAGTTGACTTTTAAGTGGGTCTTGTGAGAAAGGTACTGTGTAAGCGATTTCCCCAGGCCCCAGTAGAGCCAAAGGTTCACACATCCCCTTAAAATAGAACTTGCATGCATAAAAAGCCTTACGTTTTTTGCAAGGGACAGCAGTCCATTTCAGGTGATTCTCACTTGAAAAGTTGTAATCAATATTTACACATCTCTCTGCTAAGCATGTGGAGGCAGGCTCTTCTTTCCAGTTGGAGTAGTGGGATTCCTCATTTCCAGATACCCATTTAAATCCTCGGAGTGGCTGGTCAGCAAATACACAGTCGGTTTCTTTGAGTTTTAATCCAATCCAAAATTCAAGCAGCGTCCCATGTCGTTGACTTTTTATTAATGAGAGAAGTGAGCGCAGCACATCCTCTTCTTTTCGGTCCCTTATCGTCATCAAATATCCTCCTCTTTTGTCGCAGTCTTCTTTGGCCTTGTCAAACCTCTCCTTCTTCATGTGTGCGGTGAAGCAGGCATTAGAGGTGCACAGCGTTTCGTGTTCAAACCCTGATAAACCTTCGAAGCTGTTAATGAGCTGCAGGACAAGAAGCCACAACATAATTGCCACGAAGATCAGCAAAATGTTTGCTCTCCAAAGGGTTCCTGGGAGTTTTCGGGTAAAAAGAGACCAATAAGTGGTTGCCCATTCGTAGCCAAAGAACAAGTGCTTCTCAAAGCAGCATTCAGGCTCCAGTATCCTGTTTGCAAAACTAAAGACGGAAATCATGTTTAGCAGCAGTTAGTAGCTCTTTCTTACTCCCATGCTGACTGGTTCCGTTTTGAGGAAGAAAACAATGAAAGGCTCTGGAGTGTTTTGACTGGTTATCCAGATGTCTCCGGCCCCAGCAGAGTTCAGGTTTTTTAAGCAGACTCCCTGAATTGTGCTGCCTTTCAATACATGAACATGGAGCAGTCAGATTCATGGAGGCGACTGTGCCATTACAAATAGCCGCCACAGGAAGTGAACCCGTGAACTTTGCCACTCTGTCGCCACGGCTGACCTTCACCTCATTATTTACTATAAAGATGTTAATATTGCAGTTATCGTAAACCATCAGTATTTTATTATTGTGTAATCTTCCTCCTGTTATGCAGGTATAGAAGCATCACTATTGTTTTGATTTGCTGCCTGCCCCCAGCTGCTATGCTGCTATTTAATTTTTTGTGTATAATAACCAAAATATGAGTTTTAATATTCATACTGTAATTTAAGTTTAAAACCTCCCAAAATTTACAATTTACATAACTCTTGATTACTGCTTTTTCATATTTAAACCCAATAACTTTTTGGAGGGCATGCACAGAAGATCTTTGCGGGCCTTCATGTGAATACAGACGTTTCCTGTATTTGTTTAAATACAGGAAGTGCCTCGACTTCAATCGCAGGAAACAGACACCAATCTCCACCCTCTGAGTGCACACTGGCACTTAAGTAGTGTCTACTTCAAACAAAGCCCTGCTGATAAATTCTTCCAAGTCTATTTAAAATATTATTACTATCAGGTTAATCACCGTCTGTCTACTTTGGTGTAGGAAATTCAGATAACTACATTTTACCAAACTGGGTGAATCTACGAAACTGGTGGCTTTAGTTACATGACAACGATCAGAAAACAAACGTAAATCTTTTCTGATGTGATGTGACTTAGTAATTCTCACACTTTATAGAAAACTGCCTTAATATCTATATTTAAGCTATTATTTGCAATATTTTCTGAAGCAGATTTCTTTGAATTCAACCCAGTCACGAGCTTTTGTAATTCAGCTGTTTATATTTAGGTTTCTGGTTATATTCTTGCAAGTACTCTTAGTTTATTTTCAAATTTGGAAATTAAATACTTGAAAATATGTCAAACACCATTTGTTTGGATAAAATATTTTCCAATTTTAAATAAAAACATGTAAAAAAAAATTTGTTCAATATTCTGAGAAGCTATATGAAAAATATAATTTGGGATTGTTGACCTGAGGGTGTGTCTGTGTTAATATGTGGTCCACTTAATAAAATTTTATTTTGGTATTTTCACAGCCATAATAAACGTACACGGGTTTTTATGGTTTCATCTTCTTTTTAGGTCATGGCTGTGTTTAGACCCTTTATCAGGGTAATGATAATGCGTTTTAATATTTTCTGACATTGTTTTATAATCATATTTTGCCAACTCCTCTACTGGAAAATGAAAGCTGCAGAGCGCTCACACAGAGGCTGGTTTGTCATCAATAGATTAAATGAGACTTTGGTTGCTGTGGCAGAAAGAAGATGCAGAGGTCGTTTCGTGATATAAATTAGTGATGCAGATTTAAAACATTTATATGAAATACTGTAAAAGTGCAAACTGTTCTGATAAGTCACAACATCGCCCCTGCATTATTTGAATTTGTTCTCTAAATAGCATCAGAAACATTACCTTACGTAGCTTAAATTACTAGATTATTTGAGCGATCGTGGCTCAAAAAGTTGGCAGTTCGTCTTGTAACCGGAAGGTTGCCGGTTCGAGCCCCGGCTCGGACAGTCTCGGTCGTTGTGTCCTTGGGCAAGACACTTCACCTACCGCCAGAGGGGCCGATGGCGTGATATGGCAGCCTCGCTTCTGTCAGTCTGCCCAGGGCAGCTGTGGCTACAACTGTAGCTGCTTCCACTAGTGTGTGAATGTGAGAGTGAATAAATAGTGGAATTGTAAAGCACTTTGAGGGCCCCGAAAAGCGCTATGTAAATGCAATTCATTATTATTATTATTATTATTATTATTATTGGCCAATTTTAACTTTCGGAGCCATTAGTCTGCTGGCATATCGCAAGTTGCCGGTAAAGAAGCTGATGTAAAGTTTATTATTTTACTTTCCATCTACGTTCTATTCCTGTTCTGCGCTTCATTGTTTGTTTACAGCACAGATCTAAATCCAGGTGAGAGCAAGTCTAAAGGATGTGACAAGTCAAAGCCTGTATTCATTCTAAATATTGTTATAAAGAGACAGAAAGAGAAATTGTTGAGCGCAACATAAATTATAAAGGGAGTCTAGCTTCTGCTTTGTGCATATTTTTTTGACACGTTTTCCAGCCAGCCGGTAATAGTAGGATTATATTTTCAGCTATTAATTAGTATCAGAAAGTAGTGTCGTTAAATGATAATGCTTTAAGTTTTCCACTACATCCTGGCAACTGTCTCTCACTGTCTCAGACACTTAACAGCTCATCAAGAAAAGGTAAAAACATGCATTCCTGTGGGACGAGAAACTGTGGGCCAGATGTATCCTGTTTACTCTGCTAACAAACTTGTCTGGAGTCCAAGATACATTGTGTAAGAACATTTAGTCTGGCACAATGTACATAAGGTCAGGGCAAAACCAATTCAGTGAAGTCAAAAGAGTTCTCTGGAGAGGCTGACGCACACATCGGTATGAAAACATTTCTGAAGTGTTAAGTGTTCTCAATATTAATGTCACGGAGGGCGTTCAGAGTGAAGGATATGATTAATAACAGAGCAGTTGCCAACAAACCTTCAGATATCCTGTGGTGGAAAGCTTGTCATGTCAGCCGACATAAACTAAACCGAGAACACTGAGTAAAATATAAGTCCATACGTGGAGTCTGCAATTTAAAAAGTCTGAGGAAACAACAGGCTTCATTATGACTTGGATAAAATCACCCCAGCAGGTGCTGACAGCATGGCACAGTTTTGTTTGTGAAGGGAGGTTGGTAACTCGGGTTATTTACTTTTACAGGAACCATGACCTATAGTGACACTATTTCTTGGGTTGACAGCACATTTGTCCTGTTATCCTCCATTATCTCCTGCTAAGCAAAGACTTAACTCTAAGTAAGAAAGTATTTGAAAACCAGAATATGACTCTCCATGTCATCTATGGTATTGGCTAGACTTCCATCCTCGATCAAAGCAATCAAAGCCTATGATGGATAAACTGTACCAGGTGATAAAAGATGGTAGAAACTTGCCCCAACTTGCAAATATTGCAAATAACACAAATATTCAGCGAGCTTTTTTTTTTCTTTTTCATTCAAAAATGCAATCTCCAGATTTGCAATTTAGGCATGTTCACGCTGACTGACAGCTCCTTCAGTCAGAGATTCATTGCACCTGTCAGGGTAGGACAGCTTTATGAGCTGATAACCTGCTGGAACCTCTGCTCAGGAATCTGTGCAAGGTAAGTTACACTTATTCTAGGTGATGACGTGTGATGTGATGTGATGACAGCTGTGATTGCTAAAGAAACACAGCAAACGCATGAAGTTCTTCGGAATTGGGAGCGCTAAAGGAGACACGAGCAAAACAGGTGAGTATGTTTTCAACTCTTTGTGATTGAACATTTAATTTAAGGTCAACAGAACCGCTGTAATTCATGTGCCAACTTTATTCTGAGACGGCTACAAATAAGGAAGAGCTGCTTAGATTATACCTTTAATTTCATATCTTTTATTGCCATGTTATGTTATCTAGAATATTAGTCAGTGTGTTTGTTTAAAGGCAGGAAATTACCCAGCATCACCACTGGGACATTATTCCCTCCACCGGCCTCCATGCTCACTTATACAATTACTCTATTGTAATTACAGGGAGACATTAAAAAACCCAAAAAAACAACTTTTACCTGAAATTCAAGTTCAATTACATTTTGAAAACATAACTTATGTAAACCTTTTGTTTATCAATGACTTAGCCTGCTGAGGGCTCTGCAAAGACCACGTCACCTTTGATGTTCAGTCTAAAATTAGCAGCCATAAGGAAGTTTCTAATCCTGCACTGGGACATCACAGAGGAGTTGGCAAACTGTAGGCACGATTCACAACATTTAAGATTCTGATGTTGAAGGAAACGTAGTTTTCATATGCTTTCCCTGCTGAGGTCAGAATAATGTGCATTGCAATCATCTGTAAGAGATTAAAGCATTAATGACCTTCTAGTTCTGCACAATAGGGGTTAGCCATCACACTGGGGCATAGCAGCACTGCACCACTTCAGTGAAGTCAAAGAGAATAGAGTACATGTTAATATTGTCAGCAATCAGATCACTGATTGTGACGTTAAAATATTTGAGTAAAATTGTTTTTCCTCCACCAAAGACTTTTTGTGTATTATCACATTGTTTCTGATAAACAAGGAGTTGCTTAATGTATGATTTTAGGTCTTTACCTTCTCTTGTGTGATCACCATCACTTCCATTACTGCCCTCTACTGGCTTCTATCAGAAATGTCCAGGTCTCTAGCAGGGCTGGACTGGGACAAAAAATCGGCCCGGGCATTTTGACTAGAGACCGGCCCACCAAAAATGTGACGTCATTCAGGGGTAAAACCGCAAAGGATTCTGGGAACTTGTGGCAAGCGGTACTAGCGCATGCAGGCTTTCAATTGAACTCAGTTACACAGCGATAAAAAGAAACACAAAAACTGTTGTATTATTAACTGCAATAGCCGGTGTTGTGCCAAAAAGTAATTGTCTGCCAAAAACTGATTTCCGGTATTTGCCAAAAACTGATTGCTCGTATTTAAATTGCTATAAGTAACTTGTTGGGCTATAATATGTGAAACATATGTCAAATGCATCCCTCATGGATGACATAAAGTCATATTGAGCTACAAACAACATTAGTGTAACAAGGTAGAAGCCGCAATCAGTCTTTGGCAGTGACTTTTATATAACCTTTATTTATGCCGTTAAAAAAAAGTCTAATTAACATTAAAAATGTATTTTGTAAGAAGTAATTGGACAGCAGAAATGGCTCAAATATTACAATAGTTCTGTAAAAATATTTAAAGTGGGGATAAAGGACCGGATTGGTTATAATGTAAGTACAATAACACAGAGTTGTAAAGATACTTGAAAAAACAGATAATTTTTTAATTCCATATATAGCCCCTTTGTAAACGCTGTTCACCGAAGTCTATTTACCAACATAGATATTACACATAAAAAATACAAGCAAACATTGGAAATCACTTTTTGGCACAACACCTGTTGCATGACAGCCACGGGAAGCCGATGGGTAAAGAGATCGGTTGTTATCGGATTACGTCGCGGAAATTGTTTAAGCCATGTTTCCGAAGTAACAAAGAGCCGATGGATGGTCTATAAGATTGCTAAACAAGGGGGAGGGTGCATCCGACCTCCTCGGGTATAATTGGTCCAGCCCAGAGTCGATAATGACCAATTGGCCAATCCAACACCTTTCATTATTTATACCCTTCCAAAAAAAAAAAAAAAAAAAAAAAATCGATCGGCCCATAAAAACAAAAAATCGCAAATGCCCGGTATGCCCGATGGCCAGTCCAGCTATGGTCTCTAGCTAGAGTCTAATTAGATAGTGTTCATTTACAGTGAAGATGCCATCAGTGACACCTGTTAAATGAGAGAGACTCAACAAAAACAACAGAATGGCCTCCAAAGTCAACAGCCTACAAAACCTTTTGTTGTTGTTGTTTTTGGCATATTCAAATAACGGTAAAGAGATTAGTGATCGCTTCTGGGAACACTTTAAAGAGAAGTGGTACCAGTTTGACTGGAAATAGCTTATAAAATCAGACCGTCGCCTGATGACTGATGGCTATAAGACCAACGCAACGTTAGGCATGAGTAAAAGAGAATAATTCTCAGAAGATTTTAATATTTTTTTTCACGTTTGTGAACACCTATTGTGTGTTTGAATGAAATACTCTGCTTCGGTTTTTCTGGTTCAAGACGTTTCAAAGCCCATAGTCTTTGGTGTTTACTTTTCTAACGTCAAACTGATGTTGTAGCTTAAAAAATAAGTTTTTCCTTGACTGGCATAAGAGTTCTCATACAGGACTTTTGAAAGCATGCACAGACTTTTGAACTGACATTTCTAGATATCTTTTGACTTCACGTTTTAGAAGCTCTCAGTTTTAAAATGTGTGTAGAGAGGTCTTCACGGTCCGCTGCGTAACAAAAACATAATTTAACGAAATGACTACGGATTTGGAGACAAGTTTGGCCATGTTGCAGTATCTCTATTAATCTCGCTCGCTTGTTGTTTAGTGTGAACAAAACAAACTCAAACTCATGGCATTACGCAAACCTATTACAATAACAAACTATTATAAAATTAGCTCCACCCACAGATGTCTTGATGCTTCAGAAGAAGTCATGGGGGATGAAACGTTTGTCCCACGTCCAGATGAACAGAATCAACTTTTTGGGATATAGCCGTAGAACAGAGTAGCTACACAAATGATAAATCATTTTGGCACTGCCAGCTAGCTACTATCACAAAAACCTGGTTTTCCATTAGTTTTCTCTCTTTTCCCTTTTGGGCGGCTAATTATATTTATATTTATAAGTCCTCGTTATCTGTTAGTGCAGTTACCGAACATGTGTTTCTCTCTGTAAACATAACAGTGCATCACATTCAGTTACTACTTCGATGCTAATAATCAACAATTACACGAGTAAAAATAACACTTTCTTTATGGGTTTTATGAGGGCTCCTGTCCTTTTTGTTGCTGCCTATTCTACTCCTTTCTTTTCTCACTAGATGGGAAATTCACCATTACCTTCTTTTTAATTAATAAACTATTTTCTTGGGAATGGGTTGATTTTGTTTGATAATTTGGCCTCGGAGACTCCAGCATTTGACTGCATCCTTTAGTTATCTTAGTTTAGTTTCTTCATCTTTGTTGATCACTGTAAAGTGTTTCAGCAGATTTTCTTGTGCAGCCATAGGCAGGTCTTAACATGACACCAGTAATTTAGTTTCATTTTTCCCCATCACTTGAAAGGATCTGAACGTGATAAGATCACTGTATGCGCTATCACGCAAGAATAACTTCTGAATAAATAAACTGGAAATGTGCTTTGCTTTGCCAGCTTACCTATCCTAAATTTGCAGGTAGAGGCGGTTAGACTGAACATGGTAAAACATACAAAAGAATGACATAAAATCTGTGTTTACCACAAATTTCAGATTAACTCATTAGCAAAGGTGTGAAAGTACAGATGCCCCTTTCTATAGAAATTCCCATATCCTGACTGCTGAGTTTATAACCTCTGGCCTCCTTAAGGAAACAAAGTAACCCTTCTCACATGGCCAGCCCGGATAAGGAGTTTTTGCTCACTGACAGGCTCACACTCTGATAAAAAGCTTTAGTTTATAATTGCAGTTATCGTCCTAATTGCAATATTCTAATGGCAATTTAGGCCTTAACCTTGACACTGGCTTACAATAATGCAAGTTTTAACTTCACCTATACACTTGGAAATACTGTATATAAGTAATCTATAATGGGGAAATTGTGGGCAGTGAGGGGAATCCTTCAACATCCAGAACAGATGAGACATTCAAGTGCATCTTTGCTGATTTTACCACTGATATGTAACGGTGGTAAAAATGATGCATGGGAGAGGTTTACCTCTAAACAGGTTTTTATGGTGTGAAAGTAACCTAACCATGTACTCTTCTGGTTATCTTCAGTGTTGGGAAGGTTACTTTTAAAATGTATTCCAATACAGAATAAATGCCCCAAAATGTATTCTGTAACATATTCCGTTACGTTACTCAATGAGAGTAACGTGTTCTGAATACTTTGGATTACTTAATATATTATCATGCTGTTTACAACTACATGAATGTACTATTGCTGTGATTTATTACTGTTACTGAAGGTCCGCGGCTCCGAACCGTAGTAAAGGGACCTCTGGCTAATACGGTGGGCTCGTGTCGGGCTCGTAGCCGAAAACTAGCTTTACTTTGTTGTCTGGGTCAACTTTGCTAGCGAGAGACAGAGAGAGGCGTTGAAAGGCTGCTCCAACGGAACTTATTGTTTTTGGAGGAAAACACGAACACGGTGTACAGTCGAGTCTTAATAGCTTACTTACAACTGGGCTCGTCAGGCTCTCTTCTTGGCTGCAGTGGTTATTATTATATTTACATGCTTCCAGCTCCCGTTTCTGCTTGATGACAGCTCGTACTTTTCCTTTTTCTCCCTCCCTCGCTCACAGACACATAACGTGTATGGCAGTCCATTCTCCCTGCAGCACGGACTACACTGCCTATAATGCTACATTCTTTAGAGCTATACCTGTAGCATTCTGCCTATTAGCTTAGCACAACAACAACAGGGCTCTCTCACCCAGGAAACACGCAGAGAGAGAGCGTCACCCTGTAACCATAGCAACCGTAACGCTGTCGCCTGGAACAACAGAACGTAGCTGTCAAACAAAACCCAAACAGTCCTGACCCGCGACAACATGAAAAAGGGAAGTACCGCCGTGTAATCCATTTATTTCAACAAAGTAACTGTATTCTAAATACCACCTTTTTAAACGGTAACTGTAACGGAATACAGTTACTCATATTTTGTATTTTAAATACGTAATGGCGGTACATGTATTCCCTTACTCCCCAACACTGACAGACGGAAAAATGAAACACATCAAGAAAAGAACACTGTTACAACAAACATGTGGGAGGCTTGGTTATGTTCTGGTGCTGCTTTGCTGCATCTGACACAGGGTGTCTTGAATCTGTGCGGGGTACAATGAAATCTCAAGACTATCAAGGGATTCTAGAGAGAAATGTGCTGGTCAGTATCAGAAAGCTTGGTCTCAGTCGCAGATCATGGGTCTTACAACAGGACAATGACACAAAACACAGCTAAAAACACCCAAGAATGGCTAAGAGGAAAACTTAAGACTATTTTAAAGTGGCCTTCTATGAGCCCTGACCTCAATCCTATTGAGCATCTTTGGAAGGAGCTGAAACATGCAGTCTGGAAAAGGCGCCCTTTAAACCGGAAACAACTGGATCAGTTTGCTCATGAGGAGTGGACCAAAATACCTGCTGAGAGGTGCAGAAGTCTCATTGACAGTTACAGGAATCGTTTGATTGCAGTGTTTGTCTCAAAAGGTTGTGCAACAAAATATTAAGTTGTGGGTACCATCATTTTTGTCCAGGCCTGTTTCATGCATTTATTTTTTAAATAATTCAGTTGAAGCTTGGTTGAAAAGCAATGTCTGACTTTCATTGGTTAAGATTTATGGAACTTTTATTTATTATTACTTTTGTCAGATTAGTTATTTCTGTGACCATTGTGACCATTCATTGACCGAAGGGTAGCAACATTTTTGTCCACGTCTGTAAATATTTAAATACATACTAAATCTTTGTTAAGCAAGTAACATCAGGATCTTTACTGCACATGTACATCAGCAAAAAATATCTTGGCGTGCAGTTAAATGGTGAAGTCAACATCAAAATAAATGGCTCCTTGTTCTACAGAAGTCACACACATTAGAGGCAAACAGATTTAACTGTCAGCCACAAAGTCTTTGCGTAGTTACAAGTTCTAACATGCACAAATGCTCAAAGAAACCATGGCAGCCCTGTAAGTATAAACAAACTTACTCAAGGTTTTTCAAACATCTAAAATATAATGTTTATTTAGCAGACAACTCTGCAGGTTCCAGAGTAATTCCAAGAAAAGTGGTGGCGTTTGTTTGAGTGACATTTGCATAGTAAGGTAAGGAGGTGCCACAACATGTGCTGGCTGATTTAGGGGATCGTGGGCATTATATAAGACTGAAGTCTGTCCACTCTTACCTGCAGACCTGCTCCATATCTACTAAACAACACGCTTCCTCTTTCGTGACTCATTCAGGTAAGATGTTTGTTTAACAATTTTAGGACTAATGACTAAAATCAGTTATTATAGTTTTACTTTTTGTTTATTTTTAGTGTTAGGTTTTGTTTGGTTTTTATTAGTTTCATAGTCTTATTAAATAGTATTACTATATGGGCATTTAATTTATATTTTATTTTAAATTGCAGTCCTTTTTCTTTTAAAAGAAAAAAAACCCAAGCAATGTTTTTAATATTTATATATTATTTCACCTATTTTTTTCTCACCTAGATTTAGTCAGGCGACCCACCTTTATCATTATGGGTCACCTATACCTATTAGAACAGGTGCTGCACTTGTGCTGTTGCAGACTGTTACCGTGCAAAAAACAGCTCATAAAACTGGGAGTTAAATCTTAGGTAATTTCCTCTAAATGTCTACCACTTTAATCTCAGTATGTATATTGTTTTTAGTTAATTCTATTAATATTATTAGTAGTAGCAGCTATAGTCAATATAAACATTAAGCATGAACTGAGCAGCTTCCTAAAAAGCAAATGGGCAAACAGTGCTTAACAAATGTATTAGACCATCTATCATAACAAGAATGAAAATGTGTTTTTAGAAGTTACTTAGAATTATATTGTTATCTATTAGGCAAAATAAAATATGAAAATTAATGGATAACAACAGCTTTAAAAATACTATTTTGATTAAAGAGGCTACACATACAGTTGGTTACAGAAACATAAAATATGATTTTGTTTTTTACTAATACTGTTAATTTAGAGCAGCTGTGGCATAAACGTTACACTGGGTGGTGGTCTAATAAATTTATAATTTGTATGTACTTGTTTTGTGCAGACAGAGATTTTCATACATAAAGAAGCCTACAAATAACCTTTTCTGAAGTACTAAATTTAAACACGAGCAAAGAAGGATAAAATTGTCTTATATGACATTTAAATATATGAAATGACAGAGTATATCATGTTTTTCTGGCATTGACTTTTTACATCAATTCTTACATCAACCAAGCTTTATTTTTAATATCTAAAGTTATGTTACCAAAAAAAATATTTAACGTAATTTACTGGTTGTAATCTGGAGGTGGAGTAGACTGATAATCACCCTGGAGGTTTGAGGAGTGTACTGATCATTTTAAGAAAAATTATTTTACTGTTAGGATTTGAGCTGACATTGTTTCTTTGTAGCATATCATTTATTATACTAATCTGTCAAATTTACATGCCAACTTCTTGAAAACAGACACCAACACTGCAGCAATGCCTCTTCCTGGTGCATGCCTGAACATTATGGAGGCTCGTTACAAGCAGAAGGGATATGGGAGCATCTCCAACCCTGAAAGGTTCTGTAACCAAGACTTCAAGAACCTGAAGCACTACTGTCTAATCAAAGGAGTAAGGTACGTCGATGACATGTTCCCCCCTGATGCAAAGTCTATTGGCCAGGGGATACTGAGGCCCACCGACCTGGCCCACGTGAAGTGGCTAAGACCTGCAGTGAGTATTTAAAGATATTTAAATTGCACATTAGATGCTCTATCACATCTAAATGTTTAATCAGCCGGGGACTGATTCCCCCTTTTTCACTGCAAACGATTCAGTTTAAATTTTCTGCTAACGACATTTTTCTGCAGTCAGATTGCAAAAGTGTTTAAATGAGCTGTTTTTATTCATAATACTTAACATTTCAAAAATAAAAGCGGTTGCCCAAAACAAGCTTGACGGGCAAAACTAGACTGCTAGACATGAGCTAATAATTCATTTTAGAATTTTAGAAAACAAAATACAATATTTTGTCCACCTTTGCCCCACTGCATTTGAGATTGTGAAAATGTAACTCTTCTTATGAACCAAGAAGTGAAATTTTCACTGTAACAGCGCCCTCTAGTGGATGGGACAATAATTAAATTAATCCTGATATTTAAGCCTGTGAAGTTGTGAATTAGGGGCCATGGAAGAGTTTCATATTTCAAACTTGGCCCCAAACCTCTCAAATTTGGGAATGATCTGATACATTAAGTAAAAGTGGAAATGAGTGAAGCAATCCTTATATTTGAAAACTGACTCCCTGTTTTACAGCAAATTGCTCCTGATCCTGAATTTGTGGTTGATGGCGTCTCCAGATTTGACTTTGGTCAAGGTGTACTTGGTAGGGTCATTTCTTCACTCTTAATATTTACACTCTTGTATCTGCCTGCAGTCCTGATTGTTCTTTTTTGTTGTTGTTAAACAGGAAACTGCTGGTTTCTTGCATCAATCGGCGCACTGACTTTCCAGAAACACATCTTTAATCAAGTTGTTCCCCTCGACCAAAAAATCAAAGAGAACTACTGTGGCATTTTTCACTTCAGGGTAAACATCATTAAACTATCAGAATAAGAGAAGTAATTATTATCTGTAACTGTTTTTTCCCCACTAAACTAAAACTTAAAAGCTGTTTATTTCACAGAGTTTGGATTATTTTGTCTCTAATGATCAAATTTCATGAAACACAACAAGCTCACAAAATAGTTGTATCTTTACTTTAGTTCTGGAGATTCGGGCGGTGGGTGGACGTCGTCATTGATGACAAGTTGCCGACGATCAATGGCAGACTAATCTTTGTTCACTCCAAAGATCCAAATGAGTTCTGGCCTGCTCTGCTGGAGAAAGCTTATGCCAAGTATGCAAAGAAACATATGATTTATCTGATATACAGTGAACAAGTTACATGTGGGGGATCTGTGAAAAATATTATCTACCTCTGTCAGGGTTTGTGGTTCCTACACCGACATGACTTCTGGAACTCCTTCAGAGGCTATGATGGATTTCACCGGTGGCGTCCACATGTGCGTCCAGCTGTCGGACGCCAGTTCAGACGTGTGGGGGCTGATATGCAGAGCTGGCAAATCCAACACATTGATGGGCTGTGGTACACCTCAAGGGGTAAGCACAAAAAAACAGAACTCAGAAACAGCCTGAGGTTATTCAGGGAGATTATTCTCCAACTACTAAAAAGGGCTTAGAGGGCTTTGATTAGTGTTAGTATAGATTAGAGATGCTGTGAAACTGTTTTGACATTTTAACAAACATTTTATGCATTTTGAGGTGAGTTATAACAAAGTCTGTGTTTTCCACTCAGACTGCACTTCATTATCTACCAATAAAACTGGTATCATATTGCCTAAAAACTATAAAACTAAGTCAATGACGTAATGATAAAGTTATATTTATGGCATAATCAACCAATATTGCACAAATACAACCCAAGTTAGCATGCACTTTGGGACTGCTTAAGTGGGAATGCAAATCCTGGAACAAGAAGACTGTTTTGACTTACTGGACTCTGAAAGTTCAAAATCTATTTTAAGTTTTTTGTGAAGCGGTTGATTGACTGCCAGAAACACCTTTTATGAAGACAAAGAGTCCCAAAATGTTGGAATTTGCTTTAAGTCAACATAATCAAACTTTGCAGTCACTTTTTTCTAATGATATTATTGAATCAGAAGTCTTTATTTACATTTTTTATGCTTTTACAATAACCAGTGTTCCTTGATTGTAGAAAAAATCTGCTAACACAGTTTCGCCAAATGGACTGGTCCAAGGGCACGCCTACACTGTGACAGGGGTTAAAGAGGTAAAGAATTATACTTACACAGTAATCACAGTTAGTAGTGGAAGTGAATCTACAGTAATAACATTTCCCTGGTAAGATTATAGCAATAAAAAGAATGCTATCACATAGTATCACAGTATGCAGTGTAGGAAGAATTACAGTAAAAACAAGCTCCTGACATATTAGACAAAATGTTGAGGGGAGATTTAAAAACCTTTGAGCATACATTTAAATACAACAATAATATGTCCCAAAAGGTTGATTCTGTTCATCTGGACGTAGCGTTTTGTGGGAGAAACGTTCCGTCACTCATCCAAGTGACTTCTTCAGTCTCAGCTGACTGCAGGTTTCCCCAACCTTATAAACAATGACTGAAAATAGAACCACTGAATGAACAATGGGCTCTGATATCAGTTCCTTGATCATTAATATGCAAATTCTCATGACCATTGACTAACAACTACTGATCAAAGACCGCTGATCAGTGGCCATGAGTACCATCCACAGAGAGTTGGGGAATGGCTGCAATCACAGCAATCACGTAAATGGCCTCCTTGACTCCCCCTCAAACCAGTGTTCCCAGCTGATTGTTCGTTCAGTGATGCTCGTTTCAGTCATTGTGCAAATGTACTGTTTATAAGGTTGGGGAAACCTGCAGTAAGCTGAGACTAAAGACCTCACTTGGATGAGTGACGAAACGTTTCTTGCATTGAAAACGTTACGTCCAGATGAACAGAATCAACCTTTTGTGATTTACTTACCTGGATGATTGAGCATGCATTGAACCAATAACTGTGATTTTTCTGGTGCCTGCTGCCAGCTTATTAGCCAAGGAAAACTTGTGAAGCTGATCCGTTTGTGGAACCCCTGGGGCAAAGGAGAGTGGGTAGGAGACTGGAGTGATCGGTAAGCAGTAATCAGCTTTGGTATATTTAATTAGAGAATAATTTTCTTCAAAATATGCAACTCTAGATAAAAATTACCAACATAATGTGTCATCTCTTACCTAAAATACTGTCTTTAAGGTCCCCCATGTGGAACACTGTGAGTTCTCAAGACCGCCAAATGTGCCAATCAGTGGCCGATGATGGAGAGTTTTGGTAAGCAAATTTCATTAAAAGAAAACTACAACCTATGGCGGTATTATATTAATACCACCAGAAGTTGTAGTTTTCTCTTTTTTTGCTTTATTTACTCTGTACTATGTCATAAGCTTAGAGTTTTATACTTTGACATCACATCTAAATAAATTAGGAATGAGAATCTACCTGATTTTATTAACAGGATGGCATTTGAAGATTTCTGTAAGTTCTACACAGATCTTGACATCTGTGGCCTGAAACCAGACTTCATAGATGGAAAATCCTCTGCTCAGTGGAAGACCTCTGTGTACGAGGGTCGGTGGGTTGCTGGAACTACTGCTGGAGGCTGCAAAAAAAACAGAGGTAATTATATAGCATATACTGGAATATAAGTGTTTAAATGTTTAGCAGAACAGAATGTTTTAATCTTCAATTCATGTAAATAAAACATATTTTTCCTCTATGTCCTCCAGACACTTTCTGGACAAATCCACAGTATCGAATTAAGGTCGTAGGTGAAAACTCAGAGACCAATGGGGAGAAAAACATCCTCGTGTCTCTCATGCAAAAGCCTGACAAGAGGAACAGATGCCTGGTGCAGAACCTCCACATTGGTTTTGCTGTATATTTGGTAAATATTTCTCTTGGTCATATCATTCATACACGCATAACTATGGTAAAAACAAAAACCATGTTGAAGTTCACATTTTCAGAGCATGGAAATGTATTTAACCATTGTCAGAACTTGTATCGTAATGTGGAAACAACAATAATAATGTGGTGTTGAAATGCAGAAAATGACAGATCAAAAATTAACTACAACATAAAAATTATTTGTAAGCTAGAAAACATTTTGTTAGCAAGCCAAGCTTTAATATGCTGTCCAAACATTCATACAGTGGCTGTGCACATGTTGAAATAACTAACTAACGACTAACTGAATTATTATTTATTCCCAACATGAACAAAATTCCTCTGACGTCCTTCAAGGTGTCTGAAGACGTAAGAAACTAATTTATTCTATTTTATGTTAAGGTCAAGGAAAGTACACTGTCTTTCACTATTAAGGTTCTGTGTATCTGTATGCGCTGATACATAAATCCTTCAAGCTGACATGTCTGTACGCACTTCAGAAACTTCTTCAAATGAAATTGGGGAGCTGAAATATCACTTTGAATAATTTCAGTACAAAGCGCAAAGTGGGAAGTTTCCAGCAATGTTCTTCAACACCCATCAGCCTGTTGCTCGGAGTGATAAATACATGAATGCCCGTGACGTGACAGAGTTCCTTATGCTGAAGCCAGGTGAATATCTGATTGTGCCATCCACCTTCGAACCCAACGAGACAGCCTCCTTCATCCTCACCATCCACTCAAGAGAAGAGACGTGTTGCTAGTATGCTCACCCTCGATGTCTGATGATATGACATTTTCAAACAAAATTTGCATTTGACACATTACAGTTGATTTCTATGAAAGTAATGCATATTGGTCTGTCTCCCCACAGTGAGAATTCAAATTCAAATGAGCAGAAATATGAGCCAGTTGAAAAGGTTTGTAACAAATCATTTAATTGTGTCCATTTTATTCTGCTGTTCATGTGTTATTAACGCAAACTGTTGACTCGTCAGGTCACAAAAGTAAAAAACCATCAGGATGAAGAAAACAAGAAAACATTCTTCCGTCAATACTCTGACAAGGTAATTAAAAAAGATCTTTTTGCTAATAATATTAGCCACATTACTGCAATATTACAAATGTATATAGCATTATGTGTCTAACGTCTGTGTAATGTATCAGGTAGTAAAGCAAATCAATTAATGTTTCAGTATGAAGAAGTGGATGCTGAGCAGCTCCAGAGGCTTCTAAATGAAAACATCCTGAAAGGTTTGGCCTTTAAAAACTCTGTCAAGCTCAATTTAAATTTACTGGGCCACCTACACATGGCTGCTTGGCCATGGGAACCCATTCCATGAAGCTCCTTGTGCACAGTTTTTGTGCTGATGTTAATGTAGCGTAGTTTCCAGGTCTGACCCGTCCAATTTATGAATCAGTATTATTTCCTGTAAGCCTTCATCGGACTCTGGCAAACTCTGGTTCATGAGAATATGACTCTAACTTACTGGTTTATTGGTAGTTTAACGTCTTCGTTAATACAAAATAAACTGTGGTCCACATTAGTGTAAACATCAGTAATACAGCAGGGTGTGCAAGACCCTCAGTTTCTTAGTTGCCATGGCTACTTCGACATGCAGTCTATGACCCTGGATACTGTGGATGACAATTGTGCTACACTGTCTTTGCTAATTCAGCTCTGTTTTATTTAGGAGACATGAAATCTGGAGGGTTCAGCCTTGATGCCTGTCGCAGCATGGTGGCTCTACTGGATGTATCCTGTTATAATACATGTGATACTAGAAAAAGCAGATTAAGAAACTTTGTAGTTTGCCTTTTTGAGCTGTTGAAAAGTAACAATGAATCTTTGTAGGTACATAACAGAAGAATAGTCTATGTGTAAGCAAACCCGTGTGCTTCTCTGTTGATTTAACCAGCATTACTCATCTGAAAGACCAGACTAAGATTTGTCCCTTTGCTACCTTAATGTGGGTTTTAAAAGACGTCGATCACAGGCAAACTAAACAGTGAGGAATTCGTCCGTCTGTGGAACAAGGTCACTAAATACAAGGTAAAGAAAGAAAAAAAAAAAAACAGCCTTAAGACATATATCAATACATCTGCTATAGATGTGAAGATTTTCCCTGATCACAGTTTCTTTTTTTTCTTCTCTTATCAGGAGACTTTCTTCCTCACCGACGTTTCAAAAACAGGAACGCTGTCACTGAGTGAGCTGAGGAATGCATTTGTAGCTTCAGGTATATCAGACAAGGATTCAGTATATTTAATATAAATGTAATATGTTCAAATATAAATAGTATGAACAAAAAAACAATTCTGTGCTTCATACTGCAACACTGAATCACATTAAATTATGTAATAAAATTCTAGATTATAGTTTAACTGCATAAATTATCATTGGAAAAAATACAAGAATTATAGTATAGTATAATTAATATATATTCATTATATAGATGATATTGTAAATGTCACAGTAAACATGTTAATGTTTGGATAAAAATGTTCCAACTATCATCATAAAGTTACAAGCACACAAACCACTTCCTGGTGCATTTGGATGAGTTGAAATGAGGGTTCCTAATACCTATCTGCAAATACCTGCTCCTCTTGTCCTTATTATCTGGTTAGGCAAAATGTACCTTTATCTGTGACTTCTGCTTTATTTGCATCAGCCAGACAGGACAGGTTCAACCAGATAACCTCTCTCCCTGTACACTACCCATCCCATGAAACAACCAAAGCCCTGAATAGCTCCTTTGGAGCTGGATGAGATTGTTTTCCAAACATATTTAAAGCCTGATGGCAAGATTAGATGATCCCGAGTCCAGCTATTGGCCCACATCCTTCAGACTGTTGATGTCAGGATCTTGATATCCAGTGACAACAATAAGTGGTGTTGTGTTCCCTTTTTATTGGCAGAAGGATGTTTAAGGATGTTTGAGAAAGTTGAAATGGTTTATATGGACTGAAGGTGGGAGGATGGGTCATCCTTATGACTTTGCACATGGCTGAATATTGTAACTATTGTCTGTCATCCTCACAAATAGAATGGGATTTCATACCAGCTTAATAATGCAATTATACAGATAGATAGATAGATAGATAAGCAAACTCCTCCTAAAGTCTGACTGTGTGTGTTCTTCAGGAATGAAGGTTTCAGATGACATGCTCAGTCTGATGGCTCTGCGCTATGGCGCCTCCTCTGGACACATGACACTGGAGTGCTTCATCAGTCTCATGATTCGCTTGGACTGCATGAAAAGTAAGTGAAGCTAAGAAGAAATAACAACAGTAGACGTGTAGATAGCTGAAAATAAATCTCATGCAGTGAGAATGAAAAGTTTTTTCAGTTGAAAACATGTTTCTCGCTTCTAAGATTTGATTAAGGTTCATGATTTGTACAGTTTAAACTCAAAGTTGTGTTCTTCAACAGAAATCTTCAAACAGTTGTCTGATGGAAAATCCATTAATCTCAAGGAGTCAGAGGTAATAAAGTCACTTTAGTGCTAACAGAGCAAAATAATAAGTAAATATAAATATAAATATTTGTACAAAGAAAATGCATTAGTTTAAATGGTGATACTTAAATGTTATTAATAAATAATCTCTGTCTTATTTTCAGTGGATGTACGTTTCCATGTACACTTAAGCCAGCTGAAAGACAGATGCACGTTTCATCTGGAAAACACAAGAAGATATTTCAAAAGCTTGTTTTCTGTGAATTAGCTATAACACTTTATTACTTTGAAACAACTAAACACAATAATGTGAAACTATAACAAACACTATATATAAAGCTGTAAACCTTATGCCTCTCTGCATATTATGTCAATGACTGAATAACTGCATTTTTTTTTGTAAATAGTATTGCAAACTTGTCAATCTGTGTTTTAATTAGAGATGGCACGATACCAATAGCGATATCATAAAGTTGGATATCTGCCGATACCAATACGAATCCGATATAGTGTGTTTTTTAATCAATAAAACTGTTTTTTAATATCTGGCTGTGTTTTGTATAAGTTCATACTGAAGTTTTAAAAAAACAAAACACTAAAGCTATTCTGTTAAACCTGTATGCAAAAAATACACTGCACCCAAAATATTTCATAGTTCAGCAAAACTGATCAATCTAATAAACTTAAACCTGCTCCATCCTCCCTATTCTGGTATTTTAAACAATACTTAGCAGAAATATTAAGCAACTTAACTAATAGGGTTGCCAACTCCCAGCAAAAAAAATTTAAAAAAAGGGAACGACCCCCACCCTCCACCTCATGATGCTTAACATCTTTCTTCAACAAATTTGCAGACTGCACGAATGGTATCTTCCCAAAGGAAAAAGTACTATAGCTTACTAGGGTATATTAGACTTAATAGTTACTATATACATTTTACATCAGATTAAAACTTTGGGTGTAAGATTCAGATAGTTATTTATTAAAAGCTAAACATTTTAACTGAGAATAAGAAAGAAAAGTATGTTTTTGTGCCCCCTTTTCCTGTTAATGCCCTATCGGCCCCCCTGGCTAAACTTTGCTACACCCGCCCCTGCAGAAGAGGCAGTCGCTCCATATATCGGTTGTTAAGCTTAACGTGGGAATGCTGTACAAACATTCAGAGATTAATTTACACACTTGCTTTACTTCTCTCTGGGATAACTTTCTTGGAGATGAAATTCCGGTTTGGTAGCGAGGCTCCAAATACTCAACCAGACCACCAAGAGGTCTCGCACTCCACAGCCGCTCTATCACGTGACGCATACTGCTCGACGTGCTAAGGTTATGAGCTGAGTTACGTGATATTTAATGGATTGGATTACATTTTTTATTTCTCTCCGATTTCTCTCTGATATCCGATCCAGTAATTTAGGTCAGTATAGGACCGATACGTAATATCAGATCGGTCCATCTCTAGTTTTAATAGAAACAAAATACAGATGTTAGTGAATGACATGGGACTACTGTATGAATCAAAAATGAATGAAGTGGATGGGAAATTAAACTGATAAGTAAATAAATTTAAAAAATCTAGGAAAATGGAAATTCAAAGAAAAAAATGTCACATTTAACTGTTTTTATATGTATTTTTCTATATCAGCTGCTTTTTAAAATTCCTTTTATATTGGGGAGAGGAAGCAGCAAACTTCATTGGGTCAGTTTCAATCCTAAGCTAATAGTGAGAGGCTGCGTTCTCCTTCTTTGAATAAAGCATTTTCTTTGTGATCTTTTTCCAGCAGCTGGGACCTTTAAAAAAATAATTTATTTTGTGGGTTTTTATATATTTAGCTGCATAGCTGCCTGTAAAGTTACATTTTCTTAATAAAATTGTATTTTATATGTAGATTTGCCTTTTTTGAGTCTTCTTTGACAACTTTTTTTTCTTACCTAGACACTTTTATGGTTACTTCCCTCTATCACTTTGAATACTTTAGACATTTTAAAAAATATATAAAAAGTTTCTTGCCAGATGACCTGTCCAAGGTGTACTCCACCTCTACCATTTAACTCATTCATGTTTATTCTCTACAGGACCTTCATGAGCTCATCGCCTGGAGTTTTTCCAACAACCCAGGAGGAAGTGGATTTGCCTTCATGCTATGGCCCAACCCAAAAAAGGTGTGTTTCAGGCCAGTAGCCCTCACGGAGCCTTTGTTTTGCTGTAAGTCTCGTTCCTGCTGTGAAGCAAATAATTGTTCCACTATTTATAAAGCAGATGTGAGTGAAAATGCTGTAAAGCAAACATCCATCCACACACTGTTGGTGTGTGTGTGTGTGTGTGTGTGTGTGTGTTTAACAAAGCAGTTTGATCCTCCTTCTTGGTCTCCCTCAGTAATGGTTTCTTTGATTGTATGTATCTCAGAGCTGGTGATGCTCAGTTGTGTCTGCTGCTTGAACTCAGAAACTTTAATGTTGTGTTTCATTAACTGGCTTTTTCTCAGGCCAGTAACTTGATGAATTTATCCTCTGAACTGAGAGAAGTCTTGCTTTATTATTCTGTGAGACCCTAACGAGAACCTTTATTTTTCTGTTTGATGTTTTTTTTTTCTATGTTGCACTTGAAGAAACTTTCAAAGTTCTTGAAATTTAGTAACTAACTGAAGTGAAAGCATAGATTAACTGGCGGCTGCTAGAGGTTACTTGTTGCTGCTGGCCTTGTGATGCTTTTATTCACAAGCAGGTTGCCACCGGTAGTTTGCACAAAAGATGCCAACTTGTATGCAGAAACTCGCTACTTACTTTCTGAGCTGTAATAAGAAACATCCAAGAAATTCCGATCCAAAGTGGACACAGAGAAAGCAGTAGGATACAACTTTTCAAAAGAAAAATTGTATCCTACTGCTGCAACCAATGGACAACCAAGTGTTACAGGAGGAAAATGGTATAGAAATTACTTCTCTTTTTATTGCACAAAAGGACTCTATGGGACACTAGCATGCTAACGCAAAGTAACCCAAGGATCCAAAGTGATGATAAAACTAAGTCAATGCCGAGACCAGCCCAGCAGCAAGACTTAGGATAATGGTTAATGTGTAATACATTATTGTTTGAATAACAACCCCAACACTAATCCCCTTTTTCACAGTGTCACTGCTGCTTCCATGAAAACGACTGGTCTTTGTGGAAGCCTGCTAGCAAACAAAGCAATCACAAGGAGATTTTCAGTGCAACGTTATATATCTCTTTGCAAACAATGCTATCACCAGCCGGTGCCAGAATACACCCTTTTCCCTAGCAACTGCCAGTTGCCAGTGGGCCATTGACTGGTTTCTCCGCCCATTTGAGGGGATGATCTAATATGGATAAAGGTAGCAAAGGTGGGAAGGAAAACTTCCTTTTTAAAGTCATCGCCCACTGCTGAGTGTAGAAAAAGGAAAGCATAAGGGAAAAACAAAGACCATTCGCATGCCATGTGAGAGAAAAGACAAACTTTAATGACATGTAGCAGTGGTATGTGAGTGTCTGGGGAGTTGAAAATAGGTGAGAATAAATGTTAAGAGCATCATGGGCAGCTCAGCAGAATCCTGAGCCTATAACAGCATAAGACTAATCTCAAAAGCAGACAGAGCTTCTGTCTGCTAGGTCCACAGGAGATGGGGCTCTGCCTCTCAATCTAGTCTTGGAAACTCTACAAGCAGCGAGTAAGTCTGCAGTGGAGGATGAAAGTTCTTTATTAAGTTAACATGGTATTTGAGGTGTGTAAGATATCACAGGGTTTGATTATTTAGGACTTTTATATGTAAGTGAAAGTTTTTAAAATTTAACTCAAGATTTAACAGGGAACCATTGAAGAAATGCTGACATACTGGGAATATGCATTTCCTGTTAATTTCACTACAGTGCTGTGGATTAACATTCCCTTTGTACCTTCTGAAATGCTTGAGAGGGGAAACTCTTGGTACTGTCTTGGAATATTTACAAACATTTAGCAAGGCTACTGGTGTAAGTAAATTTATGCTGGAAATTATTAGAGTTTCAGTAAATGTGGTTTATGCTCACTGGGGAGTTTTTACACAAGGAAGTGTGCCACTTCCTTGATGAGCTAGCCTCTACACTTAGGTGCTTTTCCTCTACTACATACTCTTACAGTTTACAAACACTGAGCTGCAGCTGAATCAATGAGTACCTTCCAGATTCTGGTGCCAGAATTTGAATTGATGGCTCATTTGCTAAACTTCTTCTTCTTCTTTTTTAAATGTATTTACATGAAAATGTTCCAGTGATTTTGAGTGGTTTTGATAAAGGCCCTGAATGCTTTCCAAATGATTGAGCCTTATATGTAAAAAGTAACCTGAACCTGAAATGAGGAGTGGACAGTGGGACAATAAGCCAGATACATATGTGCATAATGCATTTATCAAAAAGAGCTGCATTTAAATGACGATATAAAATAATTTCAACAGTATGTTGATTCCAACCACACTGGTGCTTTCTTGCACTGTTGTGTCAGTAATGAGTGATGAATTAATCAATAAAGCATCATGGCCAAATCAAACATTGCACCCTCACATAATCTATGTGTGTTTAATGAGCTCAAAGTGCACAAGGAAAAAACATCTTTTATAGCTGTTTACCTGTTTTTCTGTTAGAACAGTTACTAATTCAGAGCCGCCTTTTACATGCAAGCACATTCTTGTAGTATTTAATTTTCATTGATTATTCATATTCACGTTATATATCTCAGATTGTTCCCTCTACATTAAGTTTGTCTTCTCTGTCTGTCTCAGTAAAAAACAAATTGCCAAGTAAATGACAATTAAAAATAGAAATGTCTACTTTTTGAGAAAAGTTATCTTGAAAGCATTTTGCATTTTGGCAATTATCTAAACGACAACTTAGAGCTTAGCAGGAAAAATATACATGGATCTCTTCTTCAGTGCGTGCAGATGAACTGTGCATCAAACGTCCATTCCTTTGCGTTAAGTGTACATCGAAATGTACATCCACTGGAAATAAAGAGAGACAGGTTGTTAGTGCAGTATGTGCAGCCCCTCCACCTATCTCCAAGGACATCCTGGCCTACTCTTCTTGATCATTGGCTGACATGGGAGAGTCTTCAACTGACATAGCTCTCCTCGGACTGCTGAACTATAAAAGCTGGCCAAGATAAAAGGCTCAGTATCTCTCATCCCTCTTTAATGGCTATATTTGTAATTCTCAAAAACTTTAATCATAACAACATTCAAAAAAGCTGCATTTGAGGGATATAAGTGAAATCAGTTGAACTTTTAGCAAATGCCAATCTAAGTCTGCCCTTAACACATTAACAGTTGTTAACTGTCTAACCTTACCAACGTGTTTTAAAATCCCGGACATGCCCCACTTGGTCACAAACTAGCTCAAGGTATGCACAAGGAGTGCGCAACTGTTTCCTTTAGTGTAAGATAATTTATGAATAGTATATAAATTTATTTTCAGTTTTAAAAATGTATTTTTCTTTCCTCTGAACTTCAAAATGAATCAACATCTGTTATAAAATGTACTAATGAGAACAAGCTGGCTTTATTACCTCAGACTCTTGAAGAGTCATGGCTTTTCCATCAGATAACTGTCTGAAGATTTCTGTTGATGAGCAAAAATTTATTGAATCTCTTAAAAGATACGTATAAAATTAATGTCTTCCACAACAAAAAGGTTAAAGTTTTCCATTGTGAGGTTGTATTTTTGAATTGACTCACTTCAGATAAATCGCAAACAGAAATAAACAGATCATAGCTTGTCCCACTTGTCTTCACTTACTGTTCATGCAGTCAAAGCGAAGGATGAGACTGATGAAGCTCTCCAGCGTCATGTGTCCAGAGGAGGCGCCGTAGCGCAGAGCCATCAGATTCAGCATGTCGTCTCTCACCCTTATTCCTGACAAGCACATTAAACACACACATTCACATTAATGACTTACATTGAGACTTCGGTCAGAAACTCTTAGATTCTAACAAAATAAATTTAGAACTTTTGCATTAATAGTGACGTAGTTCCTGTAGGACAGTGCTTTAACTGAAAAATTACACAGGCGCTTGGTAACCCTGTGTTTATATAGGAAGTAGTGCTGTCAGCGTTAATCTCATTAAAATGATGTTAACGCATTTTGTGGCAAATCTCCGTTAACGAGTTATCACGGATCGCCCCGTGCGTGAGGCTGGATGGTGTCAACATGTTAACGAGCTAACTGCACTAACAACGCCATGTAGCCCCATTTTAACGAGACTGACGCTGGCAGCACTAATAGGAAGATAACCAGAATACAAGCAGATGGCAATCGGCTGAGTCGAGTGTCCATTTTCAAAGTAAAGTGATGCAAACAAGTTGCTGTCATTAGCAGAGGCTGACTCAGATTGATTGCAACTTGTTGGCAGTTTATCTGCATTTATAAATAACATGACTGTTATTTGCAAACCTTCACCAATCTGTCAGACAATGATGCAGTCAATCTGAGGTAGACCATAATCCCTTGGAGACAGGTTGCCTCCCACCAGGTGAAATGAGCAATCTCTTTGCAATTGAAAATGTTTGCCATGAGGTTGAAGGTGTTGCAAGCTCTGGGCAATCAGTTGGTGATCGCAATTACTTGCATACGACCAGCACAAAGCATCAATTGCCAAGTTTTTTCCCAGTCACAAGAAATAGCAGTCCTATTTTTGTTGTGGTGTGCCTTAGCCATTTGGGAGTCCAGTGAGAGGATTGCAGGAGGGTGTAGTTTCAGGAACATTAATGAATGAATGAATTCCAAGCAGGCCTACCTGAAACTAAGAATGCATTTCGTAGTTCTCTCAGTGACAGCGTTCCTGTTCGTGAAACATCAGTGCGGAAGAAAATTTCCTAGAAAACAAAAAGAAAAAAGCCAAATGTAGCAGAAGTATTATTCATACATAATTAACTATAGAGCAGTGCATGTAGTTAAAAAAATGTAACTTTTTTCAGCATATTTAACCTAATTTTCATTGTCTTTACCTTGAATGTAATAACTTTGTTCCACAGACGAAGAAATTCCTCACTGTTGAGTTTTCCTGTAATTGATGTCTGTTTTACCCAACATTAAGGCAACAAAACTATGTGTGCGAGTAAAACATGTACTGGCCAACTGGGTAGCTCCTCTACAAGCCAAGAAGCTGTGCTGACCAGTGTTGGGGAGTAACGGAATACATGTACCGCCGTTACATTTAAAATACAAACTATGACTAACTGTATTCCGTTACAGTTACCGTTTATAAAGGTGTTATCAGAATACAGTTACTTTGTCTAAATTAATGGATTACGCGGCGGTATTTTCCTGTTTCATATGTTAGGCTATGCCCTCTTTATTTTTGGTTTCCACGCCAGTGGAAAAGTGCGAGCTGTCACTGAGCAGAAACGGGAGCTGGAAGCATGTAAATATAATAATAACCACTGCAGCCAAGAAGAGAGCCTGACGAGCCCAGTTGTAAGTAAACTATTAAGAATCGACTGTACACCGTGTTCCTGTTTTCCTCCAAAGACAATAAGTTCCGTTGGAGCAGCCTTTCAACGCCTCTCTCTGTCTCTGCTAGCAAAGTTGACCCAGACAACAAAGTAAAGCTAGTTTTCAGCTACGAGCCCGACACAGAACCCGACGTATTAGCCAGAGGTCCCTTTATGGTTTTACGCCTTTACGGTTTGGAGTGGCGGACCTGTTTTATATAAGCGCGGAATAGTTTTCTATACGAGATTGCTGCAAAAAGCGCAGCCTTACCCAATGTCCACCTACTGTTACTCATTTTATATTAAGATTTAAACATCTAGTTGGTATTGGTATGGTGAATAACCTTCAGTAAAAGTAATAATTCACACCGCAATAGTACATTCATGCAGTTGTAAAAAGCATGATAATATATTAAGTAATCCAAAGTATTCATAATACGTTACTCTCATTGAGTAACGGAATACGTTACAAAATACATTCTGGGGCATGTATTCTGTAATCTGTAGTGGAATACATTTTAAAAGTAACCTTCCCAACACTGGTGCTGACCCACTAAAGCGTGAACTCTACATGACTGCTAACCATATGAAGTCTCATAAAACCTCAAAGTGACAAGATGAAGACTTTTCTAACTGGCCTTTTTCCAAAACCATGAGATAAAATTAAGACCTTTATTTGGCAAGAACTCTGAGATATCCTTCAATGCTACATCCAGATGAACAGAATTTGTTGGGACTTCCTCACCTGGATTGTTGACTCTTTAACTCTGTTTTAGATACTTTTTGATATTATTTTCAAATTACTTAGCTTTAGTCACAATGTTGCTGTGATCATGCATACAAATGTTTGAAAATGTGGAGAACATGTAAATCTATTATTTGCGTTGTCTGAGTGACTATGACAAATGTCACATGCACCACAACAGGATACATCCATTAATGCAACCATGCTGCGACAGGCGTCAATGCTGAAGCCTCCAGATTTCAGGTCTCCTAAATGAAACAGAAATATATATTTCAGCAATATATAAGTCTTAAGCTCTTGAGCTGTAGTCTCTTGAAGTGCAAACCTTTTAGGATGTTTTCATTTAGAAGCCTCTGAAGCTGCTCAGCATCCACTTCTTCATACTGGAAATGAAAACAGGATTTCTCTTATACTTCTATTTATGAGCCTCGGTCACTTGTTAACGTACCAAATTAAACTGTCTTGTGTATTGCTGTAATTTCTCTTTTACAATACAAAATCTTTGCTAGCTTTAGCAAAACTCTAACCAATCAAGCTAAATATTACAAGTTGTAATCCAGTTATTTCAAGTTGCCCAGAAATAATTAGGTTAGATGGAAAAGGTGGATAGATATTTTGATGATTAGCACTGAAGTAATGCATGGCTATTAGTTCAGCATGTGGGTGCAATTCTAGGGCCACTGTTATTCACAGTTCTCATAATTAAGTGAGTTACACATTGATTTTTGTTTTGTCTGGAAACATCTAAGTGCTTTGTCTGTGAAGGTTCTCAGTCATCCAGGTCATCGTAGTCAAAGGAGCTTGCAAAGAAAAGCGTCTGGACTTCTTTAAGTTACTTGAAGACGTTTCACCTCTTATCCGAGAAGAACTGAAGAAGCTTCTCGGATGAGAGGTGAAACGTCTTCAAGTAACTTAAAGAAGTCCATCTAAGTGCTTTCAAAAAAGATTTGAACTCAGATTAAAACCCTTTTTTTAAATTTTTTATTTAAACGTTTCCAATAAAGCTGGCTAACATTACTTAGCCAGTTAAATATTGCTACTTTTGATAGGACACCAAATTAGAAAAAGTTTGTCTATAAGTACCTTGGTTTTATTACTATGGACACTGAACTTGTCTTAAAGAAGATGTTATTGCATATTCTTTTTTTCTTCTTTTTTTTACTATTTTATAGTGCTCTAGACTGTATATCTAGAGATAAAATGTGTAATTTAGAGCAGCGGTCCCCAACCTTTTTTGCGCCACGGACCAATTTATGCCCGACAATATTTTCATGGACCGGCCTTTAAGGTGTCGCGGATAAATACAACAAAATAAAACTAGTAACGGTACCGAAAAAAAGAAAATTTATTCATAACACACGTGAAAAGACCAAGGAAAACCGAGTAAACGATAAAAACGATAACAAAATAACGCTGAAAACCGATAAAAACCCTGAAAACTATACATTTCACACCTGAGCCTCAACTCTCGCGGCCCGGTACCAAACGACTCACGGACCGGTACTGGTCCGAGGCCCGGGGGTTGAGGACCGCTGATTTAGAGCTATAGAAAGCTAATATTTAAACAGTCTTTTTCCATTTTCATATTTTATTTCTGTCTTATTTATATCAACTTAGTTCTTCAGTAAGTTAAGCTTTCTTCACCATACTGAGCCAATAATGTGTCATACAAGATTCATATTTTGATCCTAGCTTAAATTGCTACTAAATAACTGTGATAAATAACCAACAGTGAGAAGACAACTAAACCACAAGTGCATCTTTAAAGTAGCCAAAAAATTAATCAGGATGATTAAGCTTTCACTTTAAAATTTCTCACTTTTATACACAACTGGTGTTCTGTTGTGGATTTTTTTTGGTTGAGAACAAATGTAACAAAATGCATTTAAACTTTCATGTTAGCACGTTTTATGTTCTTTGTATACAGAAGTCAAACAGTTTTATTTTGTGCACTGAAGTATAATAGTTTGTCAAACCTCTCACAGATAAGATTTTTTTTCATCCTCATCTAAAACTTATCAAACAAACAAAAGTTTCCACTGTGTGATAAAACTCAGTCTATATAAGAGAAATAGTAAACTCAACAGTGTCAGGGATGCTCGTGAGAAAATAACAGGAAGTTACCTTGTCAGAGTTTTTATGGAAAAACTCTCTCCTTTGTTCATCATCCTGTCGATTTTTTACCTTGACCTGAAACAGAGAAATTAAATTCTGTGTTAAATAAAAAGCTATTTACATATCATTTAGCATATAACACAACCGCAACCAGACATGATTTATTGTTGAACACCCACCTTCTCGTCAAGCTCATGTTTGTGATCACCAGAATTATCACTGCAGAGAAAGAAAAAAATCACAATTTATTTGTTCTTGTCTGTTTTGCATATATCTCATGCAGATTGTTCCAATTTAGCAATGTTGTGTTTGCACAAACAATGAGCGTGCATACTAGCAGTTGGTCTCTGATTTTGCGTGGATGGTCAGGATAAAGGAGGCTGTCTCGTTGGGATTGAAGGTGGATGGCACAATCAAATATTCCCCATGCTTTAACATAAAGAACTCCATCACCTCACGGGCATTCAGGTAGGTTTTAGTTTGGGCAACAGGTGCCTGGAATTTGAAGAACTCCTCTGTAAATTTCCCCCTCTGTGTCTTATACTGAAATAACAGGTAGATATGTCAGTTATCTTACACCATTTAAAGTGGGGCTTCTGTATCTGTAAATGGGAACTGGATACAAACTGTTTCTTACTTTTTCAGTCACCTTGAAGGAAATCAGTGCAAGTTGGTTCATGTTCAGAATAAGAAATATACTCGGTTAGTGTCAGAATACAACCCTAATAAAATCTGTATACAGTGGGGCAAAAAAGTATTTAGTCAGCCACCGATTGTGCAAGTTCCCCCACTTAAAATGATGACAGAGGTCAGTAATTTGCACCAGAGGTACACTTTAACTGTGAGAGACAGAATGTGAAAAAAAAATCCATGAATTCACATGGTAGGATTTGTAAAGAATTTATTCGTAAATCAGGGTGGAAAATAAGTATTTGGTCAATAACAAAAATACAACTCAATACTTTGTAACATAACCTTTGTTGGCAATAACAGAGGTCAAACGTTTACTATAGGTCTTTACCAGGTTTGCACACACAGTAGCTGGTATTTTGGCCCATTCCTCCATGCAGATCTTCTCAAGAGCAGTGATGTTTTGGGGCTGTCGCCGAGCAACACGGACTTTCAACTCCCGCCACAGATTTTCTATGGCGTTGAGGTCTGGAGACTGGCTAGGCCACTCCAGGACTTTCAAATGCTTCTTACGGAGCCACTCCTTTGTTGCCCGGGCGGTGTGTTTTGGATCATTGTCATGTTGGAAGACCCAGCCTCGTTTCATCTTCAAAGTTCTCACTGATGGAAGGAGGTTTTGGCTCAAAATCTCACGATACTTGGCCCCATTCATTCTGTCCTTAACACGGATCAGTCGTCCTGTCCCCTTGGCAGAAAAACAGCCCCATAGCATGATGTTTCCACCCCCATGCTTCACAGTAGGTATGGTGTTCTTGGGATGCAACTCAGTATTCTTCTTCCTCCAAACACGACGAGTTGAGTTCATACCAAAAAGTTCTACTTTGGTTTCATCTGACCACATGACATTCTCCCAATCCTCTGCTGTATCATCCATGTGCTCTCTGGCAAACTTCAGACGGGCCTGGACATGCACTGGCTTCAGCAGCGGAACACGTCTGGCACTGCGGGATTTGATTCCCTGCCGTTGTAGTGTGTTACTGATGGTGACCTTTGTTACTTTGGTCCCAGCTCTCTGCAGGTCATTCACCAGGTCCCCCCGTGTGGTTCTGGGATCTTTGCTCACCGTTCTCATGATCATTTTGACCCCACGGGATGAGATCTTGCGTGGAGCCCCAGATCGAGGGAGATTATCAGTGGTCTTGTATGTCTTCCATTTTCTGATGATTGCTCCCACAGTTGATTTTTTCACACCAAGCTGCTTGCCTATTGTAGATTCACTCTTCCCAGTCTGGTGCAGGTCTACAATTCTTTTCCTGGTGTCCTTCGAAAGCTCTTTGGTCTTGGCCATGGCGGAGTTTGGAGTCTGACTGGTTGAGGCTGTGGACAGGTGTCTTTTATACAGATGATGAGGTCAAACAGGTGCCATTCATACAGGTAACGAGTGGGGGACAGAAAAGCTTCTTACAGAAGACGTTACAGGTCTGTGAGAGCCAGGGATTTTCCTTGTTTGAGGTGACCAAATACTTATTTTCCACCCTGATTTACGAATAAATTCTTTACAAATCCTACCATGTGAATTCATGGATTTTTTTTTCACATTCTGTCTCTCACAGTTGAAGTGTACCTCTGGTGCAAATTACTGACCTCTGTCATCATTTTAAGTGGGGGAACTTGCACAATCGGTGGCTGACTAAATACTTTTTTGCCCCACTGTACATCTTTTACTAATGATTATAGGCTCTTCAAAGATGATGACAACTGAGCCAAAGGTTTAATCATTGAAGGAATAGCAGTGCAGCCTTCAAGTTGAGGTCATCCTTATCACCATCCTGATGTGCAATACCTTTGCAACTTGGAAACGATTCAAAACATAAAAGTGTCATGACATTTCCATATTAGGCAGCAAAGAGTAATGTTTACCTCAAATATGAAAAACCCAATGTGGAGGTTTTGCGCCAGGTGTCTGTTCCTTTTTTCGGGCTTTTGCATGAGAGACACCAATATGTTTTTATCACCGTCTTTCTCTGAGTATCCACCGCAAATTTTGAAACGACACTGTGGATTAGTCCAGAAACTGTCTAGAAAGCAAATAAAAAAACATGGTTTATTTGCTGGATACAGAAGTTCAAAAATGAACCTGAAAGTTAGGCTGGTTAAATAGTCCAGGTCAGGTGGGTGAAAGGTTCACTTAACTTTTGTTTAATAAATGACAAAGTCATGCAATTAAATGAGCTATATAGATAATATACTTTGGAAAAGACTTTACAACTCTGTTTATGGGTCTGTATTGTTATGGATGTCCAACTCATTCTTTCCATTTACAAGAAAAAACTATGTTACCATATTTGGGCTTTTAATATTGTAACATATTTGTTACTACTGGTTACAGAATTTTAATACCTACAATACTTGGGAAAAAATAGCTGAAATTTGCATGCACATTTTTTTTAGTTTAACATAACTCTGTTATGTTAAACTAAAAAAATTAAGCAATGACCTTAATACTAACTACACTAAACTAAAGAACTTGTTGCCCTATTGGACCTATTGTTAATTTTAGGCTCCGCATCAAGACTAAAAGAATAATCTTATTTAATAATTACTGAAATAAATTGCTACATAGCACCTATGAACTTCAGGACTCTTTTATCTCTTTTAATTGTCTATTTCAAGACACTGAGGTTGATAAAAATCTTAAATGTGAATCTGTTAAATATTAAAATCACACAAACACTACATGTATGTGTTTGTGCTTTACCAATTTGTGCTTATTTCGGTACATTCTTTCTAGTATACACTCTCGGTCAAAAGTTTTAGAACATCCCAATTTTCCCAGTTATTTATTGCAATTCAAGTCATTCAAGTCCAGCTTGAAATGGTACAAAGGTAAGTGAACTGCCGGAGGTAAAAAGATAAAAAAAAAAAATTTTTAAATGGCGTGGTAACCCAAATTAATGTACATTTTTGGAATTATACACAAAGGCCTTTTTCATGGAACACAAAACAGGTTAGCAATTAAAAGCTGTGCTGGAACAATGGAGGTTGATCAAGCTTTGAAAACTTCAATTACTGATTCCTACATGTGTTCCAACTTTTCTGGATTACTTCCAACCCCCTCTGTCTGCATAAAAGCAGTATGAAACACACTGTGGTACCATACCCTCGTGATCAGTTGAACAGTACTGTACTGCAGAAAGCACTGTGTTGCTACAAAAATGGCCAGAAAAATGCAAATAACAATGGAAGTGAGAAAGACCACCATAACGCTTAAAAATGTATCCTGAAAAGTTGATTCTGTTCATCTGGATGTAGCCTTTTCAGTCGGAGAAACATTTCATGACAGTGAGTACTGTTTCCTTGCCCATCAAAAGACCCAAAGCCACAAATAAATCAGAGGACACGTTTGTGAGAAACTAGGCGGCTCACAGGACAACAGCTTCAAGCACAGTTTAATAGTGTCATAGTAAGCAAGTCTCAGTTTCAACTGTGAAGAGAAGACTTCGAGCTGCAGGTTTGACAGGACAATGCTAAGACATCAGAATAAGACAAAGAGGCTTCCCTGGGCCATGAAACATCGCCATTGGACTACTGAAGACTGGGAGAAGGTATTGTGGACTGATGAATCAAAATTTGAACTCTTTGGATCGTCATGCAGGATCTTTGTACTCAAGTAGGGGAAGGATGGTTCCACAGTGTGTGGCATCAACTGTCAAACATGGAAGAGGAAGTGTGATGGTCTCAGGCTGTTTTGCTGGATCCAGGGTGGGTGACTTGCACATAGTGAGAGGCACCCTAAACCAAAACAGCTACCAAAGCAATCTGCAGCACCATGCAATACCCTCTAGTATGCACCTAGTTGTTCAGGTGTTCATCCTACAGCAAGATAATGAACCAAAACATAAGTCCAAGCTATGCCACAACTACGTCAGGAAAAAAAGAACAAGATAAGCTTGAAAACATGGAGTGTCCAGCACAGTCTCCAGAATTAAATCCCAACGAGCTGGTTTGGGATCAACTGGACAGAAGAGTGAAAGCAAAGCAACCTACAAGTGCCACACATTTATGGGAACTTCTGCAACAGATATGGGAACAACTTTCAGAATAATATTTGATTTCTATTGTAGAAAGAATGACACAGGTGTGTCCAGCTGTTCTATGGTAAATGGTTAATGGACTGATTCTTATATAGAGCTTTTCTGCTCTCCTGGAGCACTCAAAGCGCTTTGTATCTGCCAACGGTGGCTACTTTGAAGAGTCAAAGTTGATTTGATTGATAATGATGATTTTGGTCTCTAAATTGATTCCATGATTTATTTTTTAACTCCAACTGCTTATTTGTACAATGTTTTCATTTCAGAGTGCAATGAGACAGTAAAATGCATAATTTTCACAAAAAAATAAATAAAATTGGGATGTTCTAAAACTTTTAACTGAAAGTGTATGTATTTAATGTTTCAACGCATTTGCAATAAGATTTAATACCTCTGTAATTAAGGCAACCTCCAGCAGTGGTTCCTGCAACCCATCGGCCCTCATACACAGAGGTCTTCCACTGACTAGAGTCACTTTCATCAAAGAAGTCAGGAGACAGCCCACAGATGTCAATATCTGTGTAGAACTTACAGAAATCTTCAAAGGTCATCCTGTAAAAATCAGATGAATTTTGAGATTACTTGTTTTACATCTGGATGGGATGTTAGGGTACAATGCAAAAAGTGTTTGTATTTGTTTTTTTGTTTTTTAATTTCACAAGTTTTCTTACCAAAACTCTCCATCATCAGCCACTGAAAGGCACATTTCACGGTCTTCAGGACTCACAGTTTGCCACAGAGGAGACCTCAAAGAAAATTTGTCATTTTATTTAGACAAAGAGACAGCTTTTCAAAATTCTTTTGAATATTCAAAGGGAGTTCAGAGAAGCTCTCCTGCATGTGTCCACAGCCCTACTTGAAATATAATCTTTACACTAGATAGAAGGCTACCACATAGGTTTTGACATTGATTTGCTTTCCATCTTTGAAGTTGAGAGCCACGAGTGTGAGTCTGACTTACCGATCACTCCAGTCTCCTTTCCACTCTCCTTTACCCCAGGGATTCCACAAACGCACCAGGTATACAATTTTTCCTCGACTCATCATCTGACCGCAAACCACCATTTGTTTTTGTTAATTTTAAGTATCATTTGATTTTTTTTTTCTATTTCCAGTACAAATCTTTACCTCTTTGATACCTGTCACAGTGTATGCATGGCCTGCAACCAGTCCATTTGGTAATATTTCGTTACCAGATGTCTCCTACAAGACAAAAGCATTTGCTACTAGTAAAGTAGAATATTATACATTAAGAACATCAACTTCTATTGATGATGATGAAGCCAATAAATCATTTTACGTGTGCAAGTGACTGTGAAATGGTTTGCTTGTGGCTAAATTCGACACTACTTTGCTCAGATGTTTTTCAGAATGTTATTTCCTTGCAGAGTTAAATATATACTAAATGTTAGACTGGCACGAGTAAGCACAATAACTGAACAACAGCAGCATTTATATCAAACTGGCTCATGTAAGCAAAGGTCTGTCTAGCACATCCCTGCCTTGTCAATGAACTTTATCCTTGGGTAATGTGAAGACCATGTTATAAGTGTCACAAACAATTGTTTTATAGCGGCATTTATAAAGTGACTGTAATAAAAGTTTATAACCATGACTAAGGTCCTTTTAGCTGCTTTGGCAGACGTTTAAACCTCTGTCTCTGGGTAGATTCTGACAAAAAGATACCAAAACTGTGCCGGATACAGTTATAAAACTTTATAGGTGTTTAGTGAAATGAATGAAAATAAGTCTTCATGTATGAGTGAGTATAGGGCAGCAGAAGTATCAGGGACATTAAGCCAATGCTGGTGATTCTGTGTGGTGCAGTTCTACTTACCCTGGGAGGTGTACCACAGCCCATCAGTGTGTTTGATTTGCCAGCTCTGCAGATCAGCCCCCACAGGCTTGGACTCGGATGTGACAGCTCGATGTTAATGTGGACGCCGCCGGTGAAGTCCATCATAGCCTCTGAAGGAGTTCCAGCAATCATGTCGGAGTAGGAACCACAAACCCTGACAGGATAATATTGTTTTTTTAATATTTAGAGAAATCACACCTTCAACTCATTTATGTCTAAGATTAAGATTGCATACTTGGCATAGGCTTTCTCCAGGAGAGCAGACCAGAACTCATTTTGGTCTTTGGAATGAACAAAGATTAGTCTGCCATTGATTGTTGGTAGTTTGTCATCAATGACCACATCCTCCCACTGCCCAAATCTCCAGAACTGGGGGAAAAAAAGAATCCAGCATGTCACACTTGATTTATTATTTAACAAAAAATGTCTTGAAGCGTGTTGGCGCTCGACCTCGGTCTCTAAAAGTTATGATAGATGAAAAGATGATTCGGGCCAAGAATTTTGTTCCCTTTTAGGCCAATCTGATATTTAGGAAAATACATATCCAGCAATTTATTTCCTCTCCTGTGGCCCTAAAAGTTGCAGGATTCTGCGTTTACATTACACACAGTTTAGTTTCAACATGAAAATGTGTTAATCCAAAATATAAGCAGTAAAAGAATTTTAAACCATGTAGCACATGCTTGTTAGCTAGTTTATTCTGCTGTGGTTAAAATACAAACAAAAAGCGACATCTCAAAAATAAATAAATAAATCACTAAGTATTTTTGACAGGTGTATTTTTATTGAACATTTGGTTTGTTACATGTTGGTGTTTACCCTGAAGTGAAAAATCCCACAGTAGTTCTCATCAAATCCTTGTTCAAGCGGGACAACTTCTGCGAAAATGGATTTCTGGAACGTCAGCGCTCCGATTGACGCAAGAAACCAGCAGTTTCCTGTTCAAAAATATTCTCAGGGTTACCACAGGAAATCAGGTGAGGAGAACAATAAATATATTCATGAATACATTTCCCTACCTAGTTTCCCTTGACCAAAATCAAACCTGGAGACTCCGTCAAGTACAAAGCCTGGAAAACGAACAATTTCCTGAAAAAGGGAGAGTGCTGATCAGAGAGTAAAGTTCTGGAAGTCTTAAAGGAAAGGATGCACATTTCTTTTAGTGTATCCTTCACAAAAATGTGCATTTATTCAAATTATTTTAAGAGTCACAATAGCATGTTGAAGACTGTTGTTTTGTTCAATTCAATTCAATTCAATTTTATTTATATAGCGCCAAATCACAACAAAAGTCACCTCAAGGCGCTTCATAGATACAGAGAAAAACCCAACAATCACATGACCCCCTATGGGCAAGCACTTTGGCGACAGTGGGAAGGAAAAACTCCCTTTTAACAGGAAGAAACCTCCGGCAGAACCAGGCTCAGGGAGGGGCGGGGCCATCTGCTGCGACCGGTTGAGGTGAGAGAAGTTGAACCAAACTAAAAAGCATACCTGAAATCTGTTTGTAGAAAGTATAAGAGAAGGTATTACTTGTACTCAAAGCTGCAGTGTATCAAATATCTGTGTCGAGCTGTGACAAACTAAACTAGAAACCTGAATGTGCTATTTTTGAACCGTGGAATAAGAAATTCTTTGTGTAGTGAGAATCAATCTAAATGCAGGTCAAGTACTAAAAGTGAATTGCTCTTTTTATAATCAGCTGAGCAGTTTAGCTTTACAAAATTACCTAATATTAACATTTCAGCGCAACACTCACTGCTGGTCGGCGCCACTCCACACAGGCCAGTTCAGAAGGGCTCAGTATGCCATGGTGTAGTATCTCTTGACCAATGGACCTTCCGTCAGGTAGAAATGTCTCATCAATGAAGCTTACTCCTCTTGTGAGGCAGTACTGTTTCAACTGCTCGTAGTCTTGGCCCAAGAACTTCTGGGGCTTGGTGAACTTTCCGAAACCGTCCTTCTTGTAGCGGGCCTCTATGATGTTCAAGCATACACCGGGAGGAGGCATCACTGCAGTTTTTGGACTGTTTACAAGAATTTTGCATAAAAAATCCAGACAATGTAAGAGATTAAAGAACGCAGCATCACCTATTTAAGGTTGGGTATAGATCAAGGGTGTGGGAATGGCATTTCAAAATGGGAAGTCATGACACAAATGATCACATACATGTTTTAAATAAATATAATGAGCTACAGAATGATGGAAAAAGATAATTCCATTATGGTGCATAAAATCATATTTGCAGCTCGCTGAAAAAGAGCAAAAATGAGTTCAAACTTCAGATAGTTCATGTGAAATTATTGCAAAGTGCGGTTTGCCCAACTATTATGAAACATAGTATATAACAAGAGTATTATTAACATTATAATACTAATAATAAATAGGCATTTTTGAGAACTTTTTTGTCAGGAAAACTAGATTAAAGGCTTTTATATTAATTATTATGTTACATTGTTCCAAACATTAAAAATAGATGTAAAACGTAAAGGTTTTCATTATGTTGGACCTTATTTGCACCCTGAATGGAAAAATTTAAAATTATACCTTTAACATTCATTCTTTTTCAGGGGGCTTCTCTTTTGTTTACATTTATCTAAAAATGTAAACAAATTCTGCTATAGACACTTTTTTTTATGATAGTCTTAAAAATATAATATCTTCATGCATGAACAATCCCTTGTAAGGTCAACTGCACCAGTAATAACATTTGAACTTACAAAGCCCATAGTTTGCATTCACAGCAGCAGGAAGCACCACACTGATACGAATGCAAATTAAGGATCATCTGGTTCAAGGTTTTAAAAGCAGGTCTTACCTCACTAACTCAAAAGTGAAAAGCTGTGCAGAAAAAGGTGTAGTTGCGTCGCGGTGAACCGGTGGGTGAGAACCAAGTAGCTTCGACTGTGCATTTAAGCACCTGAGGCTGTGCACTCCGTCCTTATGTTTCTAACACAGATATGAAAATCACCTTTGAACAAACCACACCTGTGCTGACTTGTAGCTCATACTAATCTACTTCCTGCAAGCTACTGTTTGACCAACAGAGAGATGGCCTAGAGAAAGTTTCACTTTCATTCAAGTGACCCTCCACTACCCCATATTTATGTGTATCACAGTCTTATACGTTTATGTGTTTATGGTATCCACTTTCATGTTTAGAGAACAGCAGTTGCTGTTAATGGTTAGCCTGTCAGCAGCAGTAATATTGAAAGTACTCACTGCTTGCAGTAGAGTAGAATAGAATAGAATAGAGTGCCTTTATTGTCACTAGACAGATGTACAATGAGATACAGAGCATCTCCTGCTCACTATGGCTGTGCTTCTTGTTGGCTGCCAGTGTTTGCAGTCCTCACAGTATGACTGAAATCTGTTGTTTATATCTTTGTGTGAACCTCAAAAGTTTTATAGTTGATAATAAATGTTGCCATAAAAAAATCAACATTAGTCACCATTTTAAGATGAAGATCTCAGAAGACTAAGTGACGTGCTGAACACATTTAAGAGATCATTCTTTGTTTGTTAAAACAAAGCCCATATATTATATTTGTGTGAGAGCCATCCTAAACCAAATTTGTGCCCACACACCTGTCAGACAAAGAGCCACTTTATCCCATCTGACCCAATTTACTTAGTTAATTACCTTTAAGCAAACATACAAAGAAAACCTGTTACTGGGAGTCACATGGTGAGTAGACTGTCAGTGTATGTGTCGCTTTAAAACAAACATCCTATGAAATATAGACGTTTGAAGCAAAGTGTCCTGCCCTAAACAGCAGCATGAAATTTATAAATTGAGCACATGGCTTGGACGTATCCCAGGCTAATGTAAGGTGTGTGCCAACTACCATGACACACCTGCCACCATTAGCGTTGGACTTAATGATTATTCACTGTGTAAACAATAGCAGGTACACACTGACATTACAGTGGCAAGTCAAGCTGAACTCTCTGTGATTGAAGATACTAAAGGAGCCAATATTGTACTTATAGTTAACCTTTTTTCAAAAAGAAAGTGAAAAAATATGGTTACAAATAGTTTCTTGAGTCCAGAAGGGCAGTGTCAGCCTACTTTAATGACCAAAGTTGATTCAAAGGGTAATGAAAGGAATAAAATATTATATAGGCTGAGATACAGCTACTATTGGTCTGTGTATTATCTGTCAATCCATTCACAATTTAATTCAAGTCATAACTGAATTTTTGTGGTATAGAATAAGAAGTATTTACTAACTCATATTGAATATTATCAAAATAATTAATTCACATGTTAATTATGTCTTATAATTTATTTTAATGTGAGATGGGTACATTTGTGTTCTACCATCTGCACGGTAGCATGCAAAGAACAACTATAATCTCCCATATTTTAAAACATGTTTAAAAATGTCATCTTTGGACTTTAATACAGGGAATCTGTTACCTGTCTGTCATGAGAGCTCCACCCTGAAACTACACCTTAAAATCACAAAGGCAGATACACAACAGACAACATCTGCTTTCTACATTTTGACTCTCAAAAAAACAGTCAAATTACTTTGTTTAGACAAAGTTTTAAGGTGATTTGAATGTGCTAGTCATCTTTTTTCATAAAGACTGTGTGAAAAGTGGATTTATATTTGAATCATTCCAAACAAAAGCAACCATGAACTCACAAAAACTCAGACCCTGGATTCAAAACCGAGCTATTTTCCCATCTTTGCCATATTAGGTTTTGCGTTTACCAGTAATCATTCTTGGACAGCTCATGCTTTGTGACTTGATACTTGCATATTTGCAGAGTTGACTGACTTGGAAGCTTTTAATCATGTACAGTGTTGGGGAGTAACAGAATACATGTACCGCCGTTACGTATTTAAAATACAAATATGAGTAACTGTATTCCGTTACAGTTACCGTTTAAAAAGGTGGTATTTAGAATACAGTTACTTTGTTGAAATAAGGCGGTACTTCCCTGTTTCATATTGTGGCGGGTCAGGACTGTTTGGGTTTTGTTTGACAGCTACGTTCTGTTGTCCCAGGTGGCGGCGTTACAGTTGCCATGGTTACAGGGTGACGCTCTCTCTCTGCGTGTTTCCTGGGTGAGAGAGGCCTTTTTGTTGTTGTTGTGCTAAGCTAATAGGCAGAATGCTACAGGTATAGCTCTAAAGAATGTAGCATCATGGGCAGTGTAGTCCGTGCTGCAGGGAGAATGGACTGCCATACACGTTATGTGTCTGTGAGCGAGGGAGGGAGAAAAAGGAAAAGTACAAGTTGACATCGAGCAAAAACGGGAGCTGGAAGCATGTAAATATAATAATAACCACTGCAGCCAAGAAGAGAGCCTGACGAGCCCAGTTGTAAGTAAGCTATTAAGACTCGACTGTACACCGTGTTCAGTTTCAACGCCTCTCTCTGTCTCTCGCTGGCAAAATTGACCCAGACAACAAAGTAAAGCTAGTTTTCGGCTACGAGCCCGACACAGAACCCACCATATTAGCCAGAGGTCCCTTTACTACGGTTCGGAGCCGCGGACCTTCAGTAACAGTAATAAATCACAGCAATAGTACATTCATGTAGTTGTAAACAGCGTGATAATATATTAAGTAATCCAAAGTATTCAGAATACGTTACTCTCATTGAGTAACGTAACGGAATACGTTACAGAATACATTTTGGGGCATGTATTCTGTATTCTGTAATGGAATACATTTTAAAAGTAACCTTCCCAACACTGATCATGTAAATGTCTGCATTTCTTCTATTCTTCTCTCAGTTCGTGAACAACAGACAGCTGTACCAGTAAAAACACAGAACAGGGAGGGCTTATTGAATCACGATTACGTGCTGACAGATGTAGCCTCCGGCATTTACAGGTATGATAAAAACAGCAGAGTTTCTCTCCACCCACAGTCACTGCTGTGTAGCTTTTTGAGGTAAGGTACTGTACTCGTACTGTAAACATTCTTAAGCAGCTTGATTTACACTTTTTTTTTTTTTTTTACCTCTTTTTGCAACAGTTTTGTGGTGTTGGTATTGTTACATTATTAACGCTGAAAAATACTTTACAGTCTTATGTAAAAGACTTTTGGGCACGTCGAAGAAGAAAAACGAGTTTGTGTAATGAGAATTAAAGCTAATCTTTACACTTCTTAATGTTTGTTTTCAACAGCTTTCAAACCCTGCAGCTATGCCTCCTCCAGGTGTGTGCATGAACATCATCAGTGCTCGCCACATGAAAAATGGCTACGGGACTGTCACCAACCCCGAGAGGTTCCTAAACCAAGACTTCCACCAGCTGAAACAGTACTGTCTCATCCAACATATAAGGTACATCGATGAGATGTTTCCCCCTGACAGAAATTCAATCGGCAATGGGATACTGAATCCTTCTGACCTTGACCTAGTGGTGTGGCTGAGACCAGAGGTGAGTGTTGAATTGGCTGAAAACCCCAAATGCAATTACATATAATCATGAAAGCTGATTGAGGAGAGGGTGTGGTCTGTGGCTCTGCTGCAGAGGAGTGGTGGGGCATTGGGTTTGGTGGGCAGTGCCAGTGTAACTGATAACACCAATCAGTCCAGCTCTGCAGCTCCTCTGCAGTGGAGCCGAAGGCCACGCCAATGCTCTAACAATCTACAGATCTAGATAGTTAAGGCTCTTCATGAAGCATAGAAATCTGCTGATTCATTTGTACGTTGGGTTATTGGAACCTTTGTTTCATAGTGCGCCTGAATGCTTTACCAACCACAAACGAGGATGCACATTTTAGCTGCATGAAGTATTTCTTCAAGGGAAACAAAGACAAAACTGTATGAAACACCAACTGTTAATTTGCCAAATGATTGTTAATGTTTGTTTAACTTCTATAACTTTTGTTGCAGTAAGCCCAATAATAATAATGATGATGATAATAATAAAGAAATAATCCATAAAGATAACAGTTTGTTTTGTTATTTCAGAGAATTGTTAAAAATCCATCGTTTGTTGCTGACGGGGTGTCCAGGTTCGACTTTGGTCAAGGTTGGGTTAGTAAGTATACTTATTCTTTCACTTCTTAGTGTCAATCTAACCATAATCAGCACAATTACTACTGCAATATCTGCACAGTAAATCATTCTGACAACTCAACTACATATTTTTACAGAAAACTGCTGGTTTATTGCCTCTATTGGAGCTCTGACATTTCAGAAACACATCCTTGGACAAGTTGTTCCACTTGAGCAAAACTTTGATGAGGATTACTGTGGGCTGTTCCACTTCAGGGTATATCCAGTACCATAATATCATTCATACCATTGAAAAAGTCAGTGGTAAAATGTTGTTTAAAGTTGTTTAAGGAATTACTTGAAATATTACTAGTCTTTTGTTTTGATATTCTGCCGTTGTCGAAGATAAATCTCTAAAAGCAGGTTGCATTAAACAGTGCATAAAACCTTTTCGCTTTCTCTTCTCTCTCAACTGCTTAGTTCTGGAGATTTGGAAGATGGGTGGATGTCATCATTGATGACAAACTACCAACAATTGATGGCAGACTCATTTTTGTCCACTCCAGAGATCCAAATGAATTTTGGCCAGCTTTGCTGGAAAAAGCCTATGCAAAGTATGTAAAAACCCTGTGTTATTTCTCAGTTTACAGTGCTCTTTGTGGGAGTTATTTGTCAGTAAAAATAACAATATATCCACTTTTTTCAGGGTGTGTGGTTCCTACACAGATATGAATGCTGGAACTCCTGCCGAGGCATTGGTAGACTTCACTGGTGGGGTCCACATTTATATTGATCTGTCAAAGCCCCCTCCAGACCTGTGGGAAATGATGTGTCGAGCTGGTCAATCCAAGTCACTGATGGGTTGTGGGACACCACCGGGTGTAAGCATTGATTTACACCACATAAAGCAACATGCTGCCTTGTAATCTTTGTTTTGAAAACAGTCTGGGGTGTCTGACTGAAAGATCGGGTGATAAAAAAGAACCTTCAGAATAATAGCTCTTAGCCCAGAGTTATCTTCTCCCAGCAGAAAAATAAAAACACTGTGTTGGGATTGTTCCATTTTGAGAAAGTTGTTTGACAACTCCCCCATTCACAGTGGCTGGAAATCTACCAGTCACATTAAAGTAAACAGCACCGCCCTATTCAAATATTTCACTGAAGTGCAATACCTAGAAATCAGTACAGTTTAAAAGAATGAAGAAAATCCTGTTCATGTTAATGCAAGAGTGAACCACTCTCAGAGCCATAGTATGTTGTGAAAAGAAAACACTGGTAAATGTTTTTGACGATCATGTTTTTAGAGAGATTTTTTATCAGAAGTCAAATTAAAGTATAATCAGTGTTTTGCATGTAGTATCTTTCTAAATACCTTAAATTACAGCAGAACAGTACCAATACTTTGCGGGTTGCATTTCTGTTTGTATGAAAGAATATTCACCTTTTTCATCATGTAGTTTATTTTAATTAATTAATGACCCATAAGTGGCTCCACAGGATCTTGTTTTTCAGAGTTTGGCCCCTCAAACAGTAACTACACGGATAAGTCTTTTCAGACAGAGAGAGCTACTGATACATTAGACTCTGAAATACCTGTCCAGATGGTTTACTCTCATGATGTGTGAAAGCACTTAATCCAGCAGAAGCAGCTGTCTCATATGATGTATGATAATCTTGCTCCTTTTGAATAATAATAATGTTGATATATCCTACTGTATGAGTAAATGAAATTTAATTTGCTGACACACGAGTAATGCTAACATAAGCAACAATATACTGGTTCTTTACTACTTTGAAAAGCCAAAGTTTGCTAATATGATTTGGTTTTCTTTTAAAATTTGCCAATTAGCCAACTCAGCTCGTTCTTGTGTGTTCACTATTTATTCCCTGCAAGAATCAAAAGCAAAATGATATTTTTCTTAAGTTGTGCTAATTTAAACTGAACTTGGAATGTTTACATGTGTTAATTCTTTGTAGGAGACAACTGAAAACAATGTACTACCAAATGGGCTGGTCCAAAGCCATGCTTACGCTGTCACAGGTGTTAAACAGGTAAGGTCTGGCATTTATTTAAAAGATAATACAACATGCAGCAAACTAAAATAGAGTGGTTGTTAACGTTATATTAGCAAGAGTTACGTTTTTAAGTTTCTAATGATGTTTACCTCAGCAAACGATTCATTTCATTCATTTTAAGGTAACAAAGGTACTGAGCTTGCATTTACTGTAAAGCAGTGTATTTTTTTATTAAAGAAACTACGAATGAATGCTGTGGTTTCCTTTGGTGTGCAGATGATTAGCCGAGGGCAGATGGTGAACCTGGTGCGTTTGTGGAATCCCTGGGGCCACGGAGAGTGGAATGGAGACTGGAGTGATCGGTTAGAGCATCTTGCACTCACCATTTCTCTGGTTTTGTACCTCAGGAGAAAAAATACTGAGATAATTTAGCAGTGGTGGAATAGCATTATATATATATATTTTATGCTCACAGGGAAATATCAAGAAGTCCTGTGTGTTTTGTTTTAGTAATCTCCTCAATGATAAACTTAAAATAAGGGGCGATCGTGGCTCAAAGAGTTGGCAGTTCGTCTTGTAACTGGACAGTTGCCAGTTCGAGCCCCGGCTCGGACAGTCTCGGTCGTTGTGTCCTTGGGCAAGACACTTCACCTACCGAAGCGAGGCAATATGGCAGCCTCGCTTCTGTCAGTCTGCCCCAGGGAAGCTGTGGCTACAACTGTAGCTGCCTCCACCAGTGTGTGAATGTGAGAGTGAATGAATAGTGGAATTGTAAAGCGCTTTGAGGGCCCCGTAAAGCGCTATATAAATGCAATCCATTATTATAAATACATTTTTAGGCATGCAAGGAAGGGCTGAGGATATGTGGATTAGAGGCATGAGAAGCTTTTCTGTTGGTTTCTTATCAGCGTAATCTCTTAATTATGAACTTCTTATGTAAGTGAAGAAAAAAACCCCACAGATGGCAAGTTTTGACAGGATTTGGAGGTTTTATTCTTTTATTCTAGAGTTTCTTATTTTGAAATACTTGATGATTTTAGGTGTGGTTTGTCGTTTGGAGGCATTCTCTAATGGCTCTGTTTGAAACTATTGAAACAAGGTCTGTCTTGCACACGAGGCAGAAGAAAAAGTCTCCTGACAGCTCTTAAAGACTCTTTGTTGACTGCAAAGGTCACTATTTCCCACATGTCATCCAAATGAGTAAAGAGGAGTAGTTGTAGCTTGAATGAGCTTAAATTTGAAAAGTTTAGAATATGACAATATTGTATTCATATACCTCCTCTTCCTTCTCTGAAAAATTTCCAAAAAGGTCACCTCTGTGGCAAACTGTGAGTCCTCAAGATCGAGATATGTGCCTAGCAGTCTACAATGACGGGGAGTTTTGGTAAGAAAAATCAAAATGTGACAAATGCAACACATTAAGTAGTTACACAATAATAAGTTCTTACCATAATTAAACAAAAGAAGAACAAAAAGATGCTTTCTAACCCTAAGTACTCAAAGGTTTTTGTGTTACACATCTCTATGCTCAAATGCTTAAAAGTTCAATTAGATTATATAGTTAGTTTCTTTGAACATAGTTTAATAGAATAATATAATAATATAAATAATAGAATAGCTAATCGAGGGCAAAAGAGTCTATAGAGTTAGAATTTGACTTCCAGTGAAAGCTGCTAAACAAAAGCTGCTACGCTTTTGTGTAGATTAAATCAACAAACTGTTGCAGAATACATGCTTTTTATATTTCTGTTCATTTTTTGTTATCGTCCATTATCAGGAAACTGCCAGAACTCATTATTACCTAAATTTATATTTGTTTTCAAGGATGAGTCTGAAAGACTTCTGTAAGACCTATTCACTGCTCGACATCTGCTGCACGTGTCCTGACTTCCTGGATGGAAACTCTACCTGTCACTGGAACACCTCCATTTATGAAGGTCGATGGGTTGCAGGAACCACTGCTGGAGGCTGCATGAAGAACCCTGGTATATCCAAAAGCTCTAATAAGTTAAATCCTCATTAAATGCCTTAGTTATGGAAATAAATGATCTCTTTGCTACATCCATTTGCACAGCACCACATGCCTTTTAGCAATTCTAAACTAATTGCAACTATCATTTATTTCCTTTGCGCTATAGTCAATCTTTGTAGACTACAGTGTGACCAAAATCCTGACCATACAATCTCATTGACTCTGAAACGGTTCCTTCGAAGATGGGAACAGGTCTGTGACCACCAGCAGTCAGTTATCATCTTCAAAGTGACTTTGATGCTTCAAAATACCAATAAAACATATAAATATGATCAAATGGTAACCAGAGATAAGCACAGGAGTTGTGCTTATAATGAGTGACTGTAATGTGCTGCCAATCTGTCTGTACTTATAAATTAGAAATTATTTGCAAACATTGTCAATCTGTCTGGCAGTGATTGTAGTCAGAGGATAATTTTTTTTTGGAGACAGGGTACTTCCTAACATGTCATGTGGCCTATCCAATGACCTTGGAGGTGCCAAGGCCAAGGAAGTGCTGTGTTTACTCTAGTGTGACTGAGCCATTAAATATAATTGCAATAATTTGGGAACTGTGAAGAGAAAGTGTCATATTTCTGTGGAGTCAGTCTATTGTCTTGTAGCTGCTTGTTAAGGTTTACTTAATAATAATGGAAAACTCCAAAATGATTTCCTTCTTTGCTTTTCAGAGAGCTTCTGGACAAATCCACAGTATCGGGTCAAGATTGATAAATCATCCAGTGAATGTGCTGGGAAACAGGGTGAAGTCAACATGCTGGTGTCTCTCATGCAAAAGCCAGATAAAAGGAATAGACTCCTGGTCCAGATCCTCTACATTGGATTTTCTGTATTTGAGGTAAAGATGAGCCTTTATTGTTTCCATCACACTGGTTAGATTGGTGTACTCTGCACTGCAAGTGTTGAAGTCATGTATTAAACTAATGAAAAGTGGGAGTTTTGTGCCTCATTTACAAAAAACCCTTCAATTCCTAAAGGTAATCATTAGTTTCCATTTAGCTTTTATAAAGTCATAATTCACGTGATCTAAAAAAATTTTCTGTGATTTCCTCTAAGGTGCCTGAAAACGTGAGTATTTTCCCACAGCAAACATTTCATTTCACAATTTTCAAATAACAGGACTGAGACAGAGTGGAAAAGATTAAATATCTGTTTCAAACTAATATTACAGTACATGGCACACAGGGGGAAATTCCCAGCCTCTTTCTTCAGTGCAAGCAAACTTGTTGCCTACACTAAATCCTACAAAAATGCCCGTGAGGTGATGGAGTTAATGATGCTGAAGCCTGGTGAATACGTGATTGTGCCATGCACCTTCAGACCCAATGAGACAGCCTCCTTCATCCTGACCATCCTGTCCAAGGCAGAGACCCACGTGCAGTAAGATACTTGCAATCTTATACACTACACTGGCAAAAGTATTCACTCACCCGTCTAAATCATTTAATCCAGGTGTTCCAATCATTTTCATGGTGTATAAAATCAAGTACCTAGGCATGCAGACTCCTACAAACATTTGTGAAAGAATAGGTCATTCTCAGGAGCTCAGTGAATTCCAGCATGGCGATAGGATGTTCCAGTAAAGGAACTCTTAATGCTTCAGCATAACAAAGCATTTTTGACATGCTTCCAACTTTGTGGGACCAGTTTGGAGATTACCCCTTCCTGTGCCAATAAAACTGCGTACCAGTGCACAAAGCAAGGTCCGTAAAGACGTGGATGAGTGAGTTTGGTGTGGATGAACTTGAGTGGCCTGCACAGAGTCCCAACAGATCACCTTTGGGATGAATTAGAGCAAATACTGCGAGTCAGGCCTTCTTGTCCAACGTCAATGTATGACCTCACAAATCTGCTTCTACAATAGAATAGAATAGAATTCAACTTTATTGTCACTGCACATGTCACAAGTACAAGGCAACGAAATGCAGTTAGCATCCATCCAGAAGTGTTTTAGCCATAATATAGATATATTACAAAATACATATTAGCAATAATATAGATATAGAGATATATTACAGAAATGGGTCTGTTATAGGTATCGGGGTACAAAATATGGGTCTATTATGGGTATGTTACAATGTACACGGTATGAAGGTATGTTCTATACAATCATTCATAAAAAAATCCCATCTACAATTCAGTTCAGTTTACTTCAATTCAATTGTATTTATATAGCTCCAAATCACCTTAAAATTCACCTCAAGGCACTTTGTATTTGAAAGAGAAGACACCAAAGATCAGATGACCCCTTTTGAGTATGCACTTGGTGACAGTGGGAAGAAAAACCTCTATTTTAACAGGAACGAGCTTCCGGCAGAACCAGGTTCAGGGAAGGGCAGTCACCTGCCATGAGAGCTTGGTGTGAGGAGAGGGAGACAGACATAAGAAATGCTGTGGAAGAGAGCCAGAGATTAATAATAACTAATGACTAAATGCAAAGTGGTGTGTAAACACATTAGAGAGACAAAAAGGTGAATGAACAAAAAACTGTCAATGCATCGTGGGAAGCCCCCAGCAGCCGAGGCCTACTGCAGCATAACAAAAATGCAACCGGATATCACGACAAAGTGTGTAAAAGACACGCCGGCCCACCATGTCCATTTCACACTTTGCCTCTTCAAAACGTGAAATGGACAAGCATGCAGAAGTTGCAGTACAGTAACAGCAGAGAGACATATTTTATTTCAAGCCAACACGAAAAATAATCACAGAAAAGTGTTTAAACACACATTATTAACACATTTAAATGTGTATATATATGCTTCTTCAGTTTCAGTTCTCTGATGTGAACTGAAACTAAAGAAGCTTCTTGGATGACTGTTGAAACGTCTTCAAGGAAACTTAAAGAAGTCCAGAAGCTTCAGAAAGAATTTTGAATGATGAATTCTATAAATGTGTGTCATTGGTATACTGACCTGTCAGTCTGTGTGGACCTGTAGTGCTGTGGTGCTCAGGTATCACATGGCTGTATCGTCCTCAGGGTCTATCACAAAGTTGTTGCTCCTGTGATCTCCCGAATGACAATCCTGCACACTACTTTTACTTGCTGGTGAAAAAAAGTTGTACTCATTCCTTTTATCTGTCCTGTGTCCTCAGTGAGAACTCCAGTGGTCATGAACATATGGGATTGGAAGAGGTGAATAAGATGGATCATGTTACATCATCCAGTAGAAACATATACTGTCAAATAATAGTGAAAATAACCCCTTGGTATTTGGTAGAGTTAATTCTGAACAACTGACCCCATACTCAGTCAGTTTTTAACCTTGGTTGTTTTTTGTTGTTAACATTGATTGAATGAGACAGTCTAATCATTAATATAGAGATAAAAACATGCTTAGAGCACCGCTCTTTTGCAGAACACACCAGTGGGAAAGAGTGAGGATGACGAAAGTAAAAGGAAACTGTTCCGTCAACATTCTGACAAGGTAAAGGATTGTGTCTCGTAACAATAGTTCCTTTTTTTGGGGGGGGGACATATGTCTATTTGCTTTTTTTTAATGAGTTAGATAATAAGAAACACTTAAAAGTAACCCAACCATCACATTAAGCTTTGATTACTTTCCAGTATGAAGAAGTGGATGCAGAGCAGCTCAAGATGCTCCTAAATGGAAAAATACTAAAAGGTTTGCACAGTAAAGTGAAAGGCTACACAGTTAAAATAATAATCCCATGTAGATGGTGCCGAGTGTCCTAGTATGATTTATTTTTTTATTTTTTAGGAGACTTGAAATCTGGAGGATTCACAATCGATGCCTGTCGCAGCATGGTAGCTCTGATGGATGTATCCTTGAGTGTCATATTGACTTGGGTGCATTTATATTGGCTTCATTTCAGCTGCTTACTGGAGCAAACCCTTACAGTAACTGCACTTACATAAAACATATTAACAGTGTACAAGTCAAAACCTGCCTGCCCTTTTACTCAATAATGCAAAAATGCAGTTTTGATATCTTAATGGTACCTTAAAAAGACATCTGTTACTGGAAAGCTGAATGGTGAGGAATTTGTTCGTCTGTGGAAGAAGGCTGTCACATACCAGGTACAATAAACATAGTAAATGTCAAAGATGTCATCACAACCCAAAGCCAGGGTTACCTGACAGGTAAATCAGAGGTGAAAGCAGGATTTGGTTTGAACACAAACTGTCACATTTGCATATAAGAACTCACTGAACAAAGGGAGCGACATGGGAAACATATATAGTGAGTAACAGGGCAGACTGGGCCATGGGAAGATTTCAGATTTGGTGATGACATCAGGAAAGCTGTAGCACACAAGAAAGAATGTTTATCCAGTTGCACATTGAGGTTTATTGCTCTGAAACACAGCAAAACAGCAGTTCTGTGTTACTGACGGCTTCCATTACATAACTGGCCTGCGTTACTTTTGTAAGGTATTACGTGTAATGGCCCTTTAGTAATCAGCCCTTAGTAAACAGAGTAAATGACAGACCAGTGAACAATACACAGCATAAGATTTACTGGCTGGTTTATCAAACATTTCTTATAACTTTTACTGAAACCAGCTAATTGTTTTCTATCATATTTCTGATGGAACAACACGGTTAAACAGTCTAACGCAGGAGACTAACATCACTTAGTGCGTAGCGTCTTCTTTGGTCACATTAAACACCTTATAAACAAGAATTACACTCCAAACATGTTACTTTAAATAACTATCAACTTTACATAAATGTATATAGTTCTCGTATACTGCTCTCACCTGAAACACAGCAAAACAGCAGTTCTGTGTCACTGACGGCTTCCATTACAATAACTGGCCCGCGTTACTTTTGTAATAGTGATGTTCGATTCGTGAACGAATCGTTCAATACTTGAGAATCACTTTACTGACTCGTGAATCATGATTCACAAGCCCAACTGACTCATTCCTGTTGCTGTTAGCAAACTAATTCCATTAGTAGAAATATATCTAGCTTATAATTAAAATTGTGGGGGAAACAACAGCCAGTTTCTTAACAAAAGCATTTCTGCTCTGAACTGGAAGAAAAAACCCTGAGTAGAAGCTCACAACAAGAAAATAGCTCCTCGGTTCACAGTAGCATCGCTCTGCTAACATGCTAACAGCACATTTGAGCTACTCACCCCCTCCCTTCCTGTGCTGAATAGTAAGCGTAAGCGAATCACTCAGGACTCGCTCACCCCCTCCCTCCTGTGCTGAATCATAGAGCAAACGAATCACTCACTCACTAACCCCCTCCCTCCTGTGCTGAATCGTAAGGAACGAATCACTCACTCACTAACCCCCTCCCTCCTGTGCTGAATCGTAAGCGTAAGCGAATCACTCAGGACTCGCTCACCCCCTCCCTCCTGTGCTGAATCATAGAGCGAACGAATCACTCACTCACTAACCCCCTCCCTCCTGTGCTGAATAGTAAGCGTAAGCGAATCACTCAGGACTCGCTCACCCCCTCCCTCCTGTGCTGAATTATAGAGCGGCTGAATTATAGAGCGAGCGAACGAATCACTCACTCCCTCACTCACCCCCTCCCTCCTGGCTCACAGCTTCTTCTTCTTCTTGGTTGGTAACCAATGTTAAGGCGCATTACCGCCCCCTGGCTCACAGCTCAGTGGACATTTAGATGAGAAAATATATATTTAACACATTTAAGGAAAATACTAATAAAATACAAATAAACAAAAAATGTTTATTAAGCAATTTTGATAGGAAATTGCTTAATTTTAGAAATGTTTTTGCTCTTTTTTGCTCTATAAAATAGTTGTTGTTTTTAGAATCATTCATCTTGGCAGTGGGACTTACATGAAAAGAGAAACAAATTAAGTTTGAGTGAAAATGTAAATTTTTTGCACTTTCTGGTCAACTGACTCAGTGAATGAAATGGCTAAAAAATGGCTAAAAACCCGATTCACTTTGGTGAGTGACTCATTAAAACTCGATTTAGTAAAAAGAATCAAATTTACCATCACTATTTTGTAAGGGATTATTTTGCCAGTCTCTCATTTGTCTGAGACGACACTGCCACCTACTGTCGAAACTAAATATCGCCTTAAAAACAAATCAGGTGGGAGAAAATGAGCTTTTTGTTCTGTGCAATGATATTAACTATTGTCACAACACAAGCAAAAAGGGATGAAGGCGGGGAGACACGAACATGTTAAAAAACTTCAACAAGAATTCTGTAGCTTGTTTTTGATCCTTAAAATACTCAGGATGCCACAATTATCAGGATGTTGACTTTATCGCACTCACACCACCAGACTACTCATTTTGTAGACTAATCCACTGTGTATATTAGGATTGTCTCAATGAGAGAGTTCATTCAACAGTTGATCATGCTACAAAGAGAAATCACTTTAAGTCCATAATGACGGATGTTCTAATGCATTTACGTGTAGTTATTACACAATTATCTATGAAGTCTTTTAACATGTCAACCATTGATTTTCAAATATCAAATACACCCCTACACACACACACACACACACACACACACACACACACAATGTGAAAAATAATTAAACAAAGATTATCTTACATTTTCAAGCAAGACTTTATATACAGTCTTCGAGCAAAAGTAACAAAACTTCACAAACTGAACTGGATTTGTTTCATTTTTAAGCATGTCTGTTTCTAATCTCTCCCTCACTGTTCTGTTTCTCTGTTATTTTATTGGTGGTCAAGCTGACTGCTTGGGAAAGGAAAAACTAAAACCAGGAAATGTCCCGGTGCTGCTGAGGGGCAGAAGGTCACTGGTTCTAACCCATGCAAACGTCTTATTATAAATATTCTAACATTATAATCGCTAATTATGTGCTTTTCACACAGGAAATTTTCTCCCGCTGTGATGTTTCGAAAACAGGGACGCTGTCACTAAGTGAGCTGAGAAATGCTATGATAGCCTCAGGTAGACATTTAATTTTAAAACCCATTTTAAGATACTGTTAGAACACAAAACTATCCTGTGATTATTGAGTCTTTCACATTTTCTATGTAAAACAATGGTATAGTTAATATTTTTAGAAAAACAAAATGAACATGAAAACAATGGTCCCTCTAACAATCATTTATTTAAATCTCTCCCTTCATGCAGCTCTGTATCAGGTTTTAGCTCAGTGTTTAGCTGTCTGCTTATTTTTGGTCACTCTCTGTAGTGGTGGCTCTCACACTATGTGGCACCCAGAAGCTGGTAAAGACCAAAAACCAAGCTTAAAGAGTCTAAATAAGTGGGCTATATGACTGGTTACCAACAAATTAAATTGTCATATTAAAGTTTTTTATTTGCAACATGTCTCTGCTTCCTCTATGTGGCCAAAATGATTATTTCTCAGGTTAGTAAAATACCAAACTAAGGCATTAAAGCAGAAAAAAGATCAGGATCCAGCTTAAAATCTACAATGAAGACAATAATGGCAATCATACATTCAGTATTAATATGTTCTGAAGGTTATGTAAACAGTATTTTTGTAAAGTATTAGCACTTGCTTTGATATTCTACACAAACCACCTGTCTAGCAGCGTGTCTGTTTGTATCTGGTAGCAAGCAGCCCTAATACAAACTCCACTGACTTCATCTTATGAACTGTATGTTGGTCAGGAAAGAAGATCAGCGACGAGATGCTGAATTTGATGGCTCTGCGTTACGGCACCTCGTCTGGGCACATTACTCTGGAGAGCTTCATCAGTCTAGTACTCCGCTTTGAATGCATGTACCGTAAGTAAAACTGAAGAAAATTACAGTAGACATATTTTATATTCTTCAAAGGTTAAAAGTTGTCAACTGTGGAACTTGAATTAGATTTGAATATCTGCAATATCTGTCTTTTCTCTTTATTTTCTTTACAATTAGAAATTACTCAGAAATACTCATTACATCACTGACGGGACATCAAAAGGATGAAGTCAGAAAAAGTTGTGAAACTTCTCCTACTTTTTCTTAACTATAAGGATTTATGTCTTTCTCCACAGAAATCTTCAACCAGTTGTCTGATGGCAAGGCTATGACTCTTCAGGAACCAGAGGTGACTACAGTTCATTTTAAAATAGTTAACGAATCATATCATGCATGCGCGACATCTTCTGTTTTCTTTGATGCGGTTACTGAGATTTTAAGGTATGAAACATTAATAATCTATGATTTTTTTATTGCAGTGGATGTGCATTGCAATGTACACTTAACCTGACAGAGAAGATGACCTGCAGGAATGAGAACAAAGAAGAAATAAACAAAAAAGAGTTTTTCAGCATGAAAAAAAAACTAATAATCATGATATGCAACCACTGGGTGAAGGTTTACAGTACATGAACGGGGCAGCAGAGTTAGACTACAAATCTGTGGGGAGTAGAAACTTTACAGTACAACAGATAGAACCGTGAGTGTGCAGCATCTGTGATTATTTTACATTGAAATCTTACATTTTTTACAAAAACTAATTCTACCAGCTGTATGTTTTCAAGTTCAAAGGTGGTGGTGCTTTAGAAGCGCAAAGTTTGTGTCAAATCTTTATAGCCCATGTACTCCACCTTTGCTAAATGCTTCTGAAGTTCATTTTAAGTGGGTTGCTGCATTTTCTTTTCCACTGCTATGATACCGTAAGAGGATTTATTTTTTGATTGTCTCCCAACCTAGAGTCACATTGAAATATGCAAAAAGCTTTTGGATGATGTGAGATTAAATTTGATGTCTCAGGAAGAAATGTATTCACTCTTGTGATTGGATAACCTTTTATCTAGTGCCATCAATTGGTTGAAACTTTACTTTGTTATTTAGCTGAGACCATGTGTGCCTGTGCGTGCAGCCTTATGGTGCCAGGATATCTGATATGTCTGTAAAAAGTGTTTCTGATAGAGCATTTTAAGTGGGTTACTGAATTTTTAGCTTGGAATGGATGTTTTTTTTATATTATTATCAGCTTCTACACAAAGAAATGATTCAAGCAGCTACGACAAGCATCAGAATTTCTCTCATCACGTACAATCCCCCTTTTTAGATGAAAAAATAAAGGAATGAAAAGCATGACATAAAAACTGAGCCTCACTGAACAGAGAATTCACAAACCAATTCTTTGGCCGCCATTTAAAAAACACTCAGATAAAATGCTCTGAACCCTAAACCTTTCATTCTTAAGCTTGAGTTTAAAGTTTTGAATTTACAACAGAGCCAGAAACTATTCAAAAATATGATGGTTGATTGTTCTGATTGTTCAACAGTCAGAGACAAAGGCGTCAGATATTTATTTGCATGTTTTTATTGATTTTACAAATAGCAATACAGTTGAAATAATGACAGAACAGAAAATTTCTTAGTTCAAAATAAAATATAATTTAGTTTTAAGAAAGATTTGCCAATGATTATTAGAATTTATTAGAAGTTCTTCATTTTAAAATCCCAGAGTACTATTAAAATATATTAAAAAATAAAGATTACATCATAGTTTTGATTACATATCAGTTAAATTATTTGACATATGGATGAAGCAGAAATTAAACATTTGAACAGTAATTTGAATTAAATTAAACAAATAAATAAAATATTCACCCTCAAGCTATATTAAAAAAAAATCACTGATTCATGATTATTGATTATTATAAGAATGTTAAAGCTAGGTATGTTTTTAGGCTGGTTGTAGTAGCATTTGTAGCACAGCTGTTAGCAGAGCAGTCAGCATTATAGTTGTCTGGGATTTTCCAAGCTCCACTTTCCCATTGGTTAGAGGGGCAGTGGTGGTGCTGTTGGAGCCTGGTGCAGGGGTGGTGCTGTTGGAGCCTGGTGCAGGGGTGGTGCTGTTGGAGCTTGGTGCAGTGGTTGTGCTGTTGGAGCCTGGTGCAGGGGTGGTGCTGTTGGACCCTGGTGCAGGGGTGGTGCTGTTGGACCCTGGTGCAGGGGTGGTGCTGTTGGACCCTGGTGCAGTGGTGGTGCTGTTGGAGCTTGGTGCAGTGGTGGTGCTGTTGGACCCTGGTGCAGTGGTGGTGCTGTTGGACCCTGGTGCAGGGGTGGTGCTGTTGGACCCTGGTGCAGTGGTTGTGCTGTTGGAGCTTGGTGCAGTGGTGGTGCTGTTGGACCCTGGTGCAGGGGTGGTGCTGTTGGACCCTGGTGCAGTGGTGGTGCTGTTGGAGCTTGGTGCAGGGGTGGTGCTGTTGGAGCCTGGAGTTGGGTTGATTCTGTTGCTGATCAGACCCACATTCAGTGTGTCCAGCTCTGACTGCAGCTGCCGGTTGATCCAGGTCTGAACTACAGTCTCATTCTCAAACAGCTTCAGATCAGGTAGATGCGAACCCACGAGGCCTTTAACGTTGCTCACAGTCAAATTCTGTGAATTTTAAATAAATAACAGAAAACAAAATTAGTCTGAAGCTGTTAACACACAAGACAAAGAAGCCAAATATAAATGCCTTCTTTTTAAATATTATCATATTATGTTAAATAAAGAGCATGAGAAATTTGAAAGACTACATATGGTGCTTTATGTTGCCAAAGCACCTAAATCAGGAACTTGGTTGACATTTATATATATCAGCAGCAGTTTAGCTATTTCTTATAAGAACTATTTAAAAAGAAAATCATAGTTTTCATGGTACAACTCAGACATATAATATAGTCACAATAAAAATTAGATGTAGGTGGATGTCCAAATCGTTTTACTTTCATTTCTTTAACAACTATTCTTACAGCTATAACAGCAGGGTCCAGACTGCTGAAAGTGCTTATGTCCATGCTGATGTTTTGTGTTGACAGTGCTACTATATCCTGCAGAGGTGCTCCACCTATCAAGAAAGGAAATGAAACAGGAAATTAGAAAGCAGTTTTACGAGAAATAGAGAAACAGCTACGCAAACAGACAAAATGTATTCTCACCTAGATGGGGCTTAATCAGCTGGTAAATGATACTGGAGCTGGACCGTTGTGAGCTGAAGGAAGTGGTACTGATGCCATACAGGACTTTCTTCTGCTCAGCTGAACATGATGACACTTTCAGAGGGCTGGCATTTCTGTCAAGGTGAAAGAAGAAAGAGACATGCAGTGTTACGTGTGCGTGACCACTCACATTTGGCAATGTTTTTGTATCGTTGAGCTGCAATCTGACACCAACCTGATGCTGTCTGGGCTGATGGTCTGCAGTGTACTGGTGTTTAGTGAGCACAGGTTGGAGTTAATAATGGTCAGCTCAGTGCTGCCCAGCGAGTTTCCAGAAGTGCTCAGATACTGAGTGATGATTTTGTTGCTCTGAGCGACATTAAAGAAAAGGTATCATGTAAGAATAATAAAACTATTAAGGATAAAAGTGAAATGAATTCCTCCTCTTATACCTTTGCTGCCTCCCAGGGTCCATCTTCAGCTTTCATTAGAGCTGCAAGGGTGTCAATTTTGGTTATGTTCCACTTGGATATATCGTCAAGTGATGCCACACGAGACACTGATCCAAGCAACTGGACATCCTGATCAGGAACCCCTGACGGGAATGCCTGCAACAATAGAGAATGTGCAATACTGTGTGCTAATGTGCTAAATCCCAAATTTGAAACAATATCTCTTTTGCAAATTCTGCCTATTTAATAATAAGCCTGTCTAACATAATGAATGACATTTTGGCTCTTTTTCAAAATTCCCACACAAAATACCTCATTGAGTTTCTTTAGGATGACAGTCTGGAAACCATTATCATCCACTTTGTTGCAGATGGAGTTGAGGTTTTCTTTCAGAACGGGAACATCCAGGCAGAGGTCAAACTGCGTGAGATCATAGTCAAAGGGGAAGGCGGAGTCGCTAACTATCACCTGGGTGATGTTGCCCGTGGTGCAACCTTAAGAACAATTAGAGATGCAGATGAGAGTGCTGTGCAAGCTACGGTTGCCTTTATATATAAAAGCAAATATAATAATTAAGTCATATAACATTTGAGCATAAAATATGGGTTATTGTGCAAGTCTGTCTAACTTTAAAAAGGACAGTTCTCTCTTTTTGCAACAGATAAATAGTCACATCAGTGCACTGTGACAGTTTGCTATAAATATTATCACCTGACTTCTCTAAGTTCACTGAATCTTTTGCTATCTGTACTCGTACCACTAAAGCAAAGTGTTTACAATGTCTATTTATTTAAGTTATACGGTTATACAATTATTAATCTCCCGCTGACTAATTGTTTTTGCTTCAGTTTGAATAGCTGGTGTGAAAATAAATAAGAACAAGGTCGTACCTGCTCCTCGTCTTGTTATCCGGCCTCTCGTCGCTTGGAACAGCCTCTTGAGCTTGCTTTTCTCTGTGTTTGCTTTCCTCAGTTTGGGCATGAAGGTCTTCAGGAACATTCTCTTTGTTGTCTGTAAAAAACACAAAGGTACCCAAACTGATTTCTAACACAAGTTATTTGAATGAATATTGTTAGACTAAATACTATCAAGCAACGAGAAAAAACATACAGAATCAAACCGGTTCCAGATATTTCTTGTGAAGTAGAGTGGAAGGGGTACGAGGTTCTCCAGTGTTTGCTTGTTCCAGGAAGCGGCATTTCTGAAAATAGAAGAGGATATTTTTTTTATACAGTGCTAACTTGAAAGAGGTAGTATGGGCTACAAAATTTGGTGGCATGGCTGCTAGGTATTATATATACAAAGTCCTCAAAACGAAACTGGCAAGTTTGTGCCAATGAATCAAGGTTTATGACTTCATTTTTAAAATAAGGTAGGAGTTAAACTTGTATGGTGCAGCTAACTGATAGCTCTACAAAAATATAACTGAGTTACAGAGTTGTGCTTTTGGTGCAAATTCATCTCTGCATAATAAAATTATTGAAGTTTGCATATGAATTTCCTTTAAGAGCTTTTTGGTTTCTAATTGTTGTCTGCTCAGAGTTCCTTAGCCCAATTAAAAGGCTGATGACTTAGCTTAAAAAAAGCACAAAACTCCCCACATCTGTAATCAAACGCTTCTGCAGTCTACACCAGCTCTCTATACCGGAAGCCACAAAAATTAACTGTTTTCCTTAGAGGCTAAATCAGAGGATTATGTAATAGATTATATAGCTTAATCTGACTCAAGATACAAGATTAAACAGCAAATCTGTTATACAACTTATCTAACTCCTCTAAGCCTGGAAACTTTGTGAAACATTGTTCCCAGAGTGGTTGAAGGTATAATATCGGCACGGCCAAAACTGTGATTGGCTCATGGCTTCCCCTCAGATGTTCAGATATTCTCCTTTTCAGTAACAAATCAATCACACTGCAAATACGAACACAATTGTCACCATGTTTGATATGTTTGATGTGTGCATGATGCACAACAGCATTAACAACACTACTAGTTGTGTTTTTTTAAACTCCTGACAGAATGACTTGTTTTTATCATTGTACCCATATTGTGTTGTTCCAGACAGCAGCAATGTCTCCATGGCTGCCACCTGGCTGGCAGAGAAGTCATTGCAGGATTTGAGTTTCTCCAGGATGAGAGGATCTGCGTTCTGTATGTAAGACCCATCCAGAGTGCAAACCATGTTCCCCAAGATCTCCACATTCTCTCTGCTCAGGCTCAAGCCATTTATACCCTGAAAACAGAAAACAGGAAAATGCTGTATTTAAAAAACTGTGCACGTATGCAACCTTATCAGTGTCAGAGTGTAATTCATGCATTTATTACCTTTAGACATATACATGTAAAAAAAACAAAACAAAAAAAACATCACTCACCAAGCATTCAGTGGCTTCACGGAACAGCTCCGAGCCCTTATTCAAGATTTTGGAGGCCACAGAGAAGTCTGCCGCACCCAGTGCAGAAAAGTATGACCTGCAGTTGCCTTTGTTAACATTTTTGCTGCTGTTTTTAGAAAAAAAAAAGAAAGGTAAAATCAGTAATTCTTCTTCACATTAGTGACGCATTTTAAGGTGAGTGCAAGAAAATGCTTGGAGACACCTACTCACCTTAAGTAGAGAAGCATGTCTGATGGGTAATCTGTGAAGTTTTGTGAGATTTCTCCACTCAGCAAGTTGAGCATGCAGGTTAGCTGTAGAAAACAGTGTGGGGAAAAAGAGGAAGTAAGCTGTTTCTAACACTGAAACTGATGATTTGTGGATTATCCTAACTTTCAAAAGAAAAAGAAATCCTCAACCTGATGATTTATGTTTCTGGTATTTTATATCCATATAACGTACACATCTTAATTGTTAACTTCATTTAAGAGTCATAGTAATATTATTAAATTCCTTTCTAGCAGATGTTACCTGGGATTCCTTTAACTGCACTTTGGCTCGGCCTGATCGGGGCCTAGCGGCTCTGATTAGCTCCTTGGTCCTGAATTGTGTCATTTTCGGGGCAGAAGTGCAAGTGAAGCCTTGCAGCACTGAGGGAGAAAACCTGCGGGGAGGATTGATGAACACCAGAAAGAAATGATAAATAATCCCCTCTTCAAAATAAACCTACAGGGCCAAATAGTTATATGACTTGTTCACTTACTGCTCAATGTCAAAGTTTGTGTTGTCAAGGACCTCAAAAAAGATGGCAGCCTAGAAGAACAAAAAAAGAACAAAAGTTTTGTATTATTATCTGTAACATTGACTTTAAAAAGTCATTTTTGTGTTTTTAACAAAATGTTAACCTGATCTGGTGTCCAGGTTTTTCTGTTGAGCACGGGGATGTCTGCAGATTGGTCAGAAAACACCAACAGGGATGGTGGGATCTCAGCTGCCATAGCATCTGGCACATTCAGCACCACTTGTGATGGATTTGTGTCCAGAGAAATGATCTACCAGGTAGGTAAATGCATTTAAGATTAAATGTAATGAGTGGAGTAATAATATCATGGAATACAGAGTTAATATTGCTATCAAAGTAATTCTAATATTTAAATATCATAATGCCAAAGATGAATAAGTTGATGTCCTCCAGATCATAGCATTTACTTTATATTGTCTTGTGGAAGCTAACGTTGTACCTTTTTGACGAAGGTTGTTTGGACAACACTTGGGGCTGCCAGCATGTTGGAAACGAAGGTGTTGCTCTTTGAAACGCTGAGTAGCTCAGAAGCGCTGGTGCTTTCTATTGCTTCTGAAGGAAGTCCAATAACAAGCGTGCCAAGGGATGCCAGGGAGGCTTCGCTGTTGATCTGTTAATACATTTCAAGTTTTTGAAGCCTCATTCTCTAAAGTGGTAAGCATCTTAGAGTTATTTTGTATTTTGTAAAACCTTACTGGATTAATATATAACATCGTTAGGCACATGCATTTAAGATCTAACGTCAGGTATATTAGGTGGACCTGAAGGGCGTTACCTGGAAGCCTGAGGCAGTAAGGGTTTGGAGGATTATTGAGGCCTGATCTTGGCTCCAGGTACTGACTGAGCCCAGGGTGGACAAAGAAGAGGTGAGCACTGATGAGGGAACTGAACTGATCTGGCTGTTACTCAGACCTGCGCTGGAGCTTCCAAGAGCTGTAAATATCTCTGGTGTAATTGTCTTGATGTTGGATGCCAAAGCAGCAGAAACCTTTCAAATAAAATATCAAAACATGTGTAAACAGGAGTAAATGCAAAGAGAATTATGTCTAATAACATAGTTATTAAGTACCAGAGTTCTATTATTAATAAGGGACCAATTTTAACAGAGTTAAAATTAAGATGGCCTTTGCGAGAGAGCATACTGTTCAGAGTTCAGGTTTTTTTTGTTAACATTTAGCTCAAAACCAGCATTTACAACAACGAGATTTATGGTTGGTTTTTGCTAGAAACATTTCAACTCTGTTTGTTTTTAGGGCTGGTACCTCAGGGTCCTGGGTGCCATTGCAGAAAGTCTTCAGATTGTCTAAGATAACCATGGTTTCAGCTTCAGTCATAGTAGTATATGCCAAAGGTGGCACCGCAGAAGAGCACAGGAAAAAGCCTGGGAGACTGAATGAAAACAGATTTTTAACTACAAATACAGAATGACTACCACTGAACTGCTAAATTATATGCGGTGTATGGTTCACGTAACACAGTTTGCTGTTTTTGTCAGGCTGGTAATACTTACTTGACCGGCTTGAAGTTCGGATCGAATGCAAAAAGCTGTGTGACATAGTAGTTGGTTACATTTGCTGGGATTGCGTTATTGTTGAAGAGTTCCAGGTTGGCTTGGTTCTTCAAGAACACTTGAAACTTTAAAAATTAAGAAACAAAACAGGTCAATAATACTGATTTCTGTTAACCATGTTAACATTCCCACCAAAATCACGGACTTTGTATTTTGCTTTATTAATTGTACATATGTGATCTCTGGAAATACCTGAGCGGTGGAGACAAAGGTGGTGAGGTCATCCAGAGTGATAAATGTCACAAAGTTCCCGATGTTACTGACAAACCAGGCAGTAGAGTTCAGTTCTGCATCACTGGCATTGTAGCATCTGGCTCCAGAACCTGTGGAACCAAGGAAAGCAGAACACACAGACAATAAATAACTTGTTAAGCGATCTCCCCTTATACGAATCGACATCAGTTTTGGCATTACGTGGCTCAAAATTTAAGACCACCTACTCTTTTCACTCAGCAAGCATACTGACTTCAGATGAGCCAGAAAAGACAAACAGATGCGTGTTATGTGCACTTTATGTTTGGTAAGGTCCACGCATGTTACAGCACCTGCTTCGTCCCAGTAAGATAGCACATACATGTTTCTTCTCTGTCTGGCAGTTGCTATTATACTTTGGGGCTGTGTGGAACATGTATGCCTACACATATCCGCTAATGCAATAAGTATGCAAGGAAGGAAGGTGTTTAATATGGTATATAGATCAAAATGTTGAAGCAGATTCAAACCAGGAGGAAACATGACTGCAGTAATCATTCCACATAAACTGTAAACCCCCTCTTAGAAGTAGATTCTGATCTTTTTCCACAAATTGTTGCAGCTAGGTGCATTTTACAAACTCTTTGTGACTAGTCTGGCAGTATATTTTTAAAAGAATTTTTACCCATTTCATATAATTTGAAAAAAAAAAAGACAAGCAGACAGAGTTTTTAAATTCCTTGAATTCCACACACAGATGTATACATACACAGTGCTTTTACAACACTTTTGATCATTAATAAAACTTACCATCACTCAAGTAGGTCTTGATGGTGGTATAAACGTCCTGATGTCCAAACTCAGAGCTGTTGTATGTGAAGTTGTTTCCCATCACATAGACCCTGTTGAAAGGAAAATGATGAAAAACGTGGTCATCATGTAATTAATTCACTTATCTTGAGACACAATGAAAAAGAGACTTACAGTTTCTGGAAGGCAAAACATGAGGCGTTCTGCACTTCGTCGGGGCTGATGAGGCTCTTGCTGAGGAATCTAAGATAGTTCCTCAGTCGTAGGTCAAACCATAAATTAGCCTCATCTCTGCTCCTGCTATTCAGCGCAGAAGGCCAAATACAGGGGAGGATCACCTTCTTTACATTGTCTTGAACATCCTCCTAGGGTAAAACACATACATTTTCACGTGTAATGACAAACTGAAGTAAAACTGTCCATTTAAGTGACAAGCAGTATTCTTGCTTGAATACTGCTAAGGTCAGTATACATTTTCTGTGAAGCCAATAATGTTGTATGTAAAACGGAGACAGTATTTAAGGGACATACAGTCTCAAGGAAGGCAGAAGTGTTGTTGTAGTTGTTGAAGATGACACAGATGTCAGTACTGTTACCAATCACATTGGGCTGACTAAGGAACTGGCCGAGCTCTGAGGTGCTGATGGTATCCAGAAGCTGGAGAAAGATTAAAAAACAAAACAGAAAACATCATTTGATATATTATATTAGTGCACAGGTGTGTGCTATTTTATTTCCTTATTTATCTATTTTTTACCTCTGATTTGCGCATTGGTGGCAGGAGTGACACAAACGTGGACAAATCTGGAAAACCAAAGCTGAGGAAAGTGTTCCTCAGATAGACATAGAAGCTTCCACCACCGTAACACTTGAGTGGTGGTGGACCTGTTTTTAACACAAAGGAAATCACTTTTTAAACTAACACTGATTTGGTTACACATGTCACATCTGAAGAACAAACAAGCGAAAACAAAACAGTAACTTTTGTCACAGATGTTTTTCATTATTAGTTTTTGAGTTAACAAACCTTGAAGGAAGACAATGATGTTTTTGTAGATCTCGCTTTGGGTGCTGCTGCTGAGTGTTGTGGTCAATGTGTCCAGCAATGCAAACCTAAATTCAGACAAATTGAAAAAAACAATTATAGAAATATCGATCAAACGCCACTTCATTTGATCCAGAATCCTCCACATAACATTTACCCCAAGGTGTTGTTGATCACAGCAAATATACAGCAATTTTTAAAACTGAGTGTACAAATTCTTACATCTCTTGGCTGCTGTTACAACTCCTTTTTATCCCGATGCTGAATAAGGGTGTCACCAGGCTGGAAGAGAGGTTGGTCAGGAGAGGGCTCAGTCGTTCTCTGAGCCATAGCAGGAAGTCTCCATCACTGACAGTTGGAGATGACAGATTCCCTCTGTTGAAAACTGCTTCAAGGAATGCAGACTTCACTTCCTGTGAGTAGTTAGCTGAGTGGACCTGGGGTGAAATTACATAGCATGAGTAAAATGCTTACAAGAAAGTAAAAAGTATCTGAATTTGAACCATAATCCAGCTGTTAGTTTTGAAAAACAGCTGAATTTTAATAACCTGTTTTTCGCCATTGTGTTATTCAGAATTACTTTTTTAACTTTCAACGTCTGGCTTAGAACTGTTTACAAGTCAAAAGCTTAAACTGCAGCTTACAACCAAAAGATGGTGTGGAAACGCTGCACAGAAGAAATGGCACCAGTTTTGGGTTTTTTTTAACTAAAACAACCTGTTTTGATATCTGAACAGCACTGTCTGACAGAAATGATCATAACCTTTTAACATAGAGTTGTGATATATACATTTCAAAGATTATATGTCAGAACCACAGAAACAAACAACCTTCTCCTTAACTTCCTTGATGGTCGTGCCAAGCCTGTCTTTCTGAGAGTGGTTTCACAACAGTTAATCACATATTCACAATAAATTCCTAAACCAAAGCAAGTATGTGTGTTGCCTAAACTACAAATATAAACTAAAGATACAAAGGCACACTGATGCCTACACTAACCATAAAGCAGCAGACGAAAATAACTACTTACTCTAACAATTGTGAACAAATGTAAAGTCTAGCTGCCCAAACCTAAGCCCCGCCCCCAAACAAACAAACCAACCAAAAACACTTCCGTGAGGCTGCAATGAATGGATGAATGGATGAATGAATGAATGGATGACAAAACAAATAAATAAATAAATAAAACGTTGCCTTAACCTATCTAAACCCAGATTGAAAGTCAAAACTAGCTATCTAAACGAACTGCCAAGAAAGGTAAGAATTACAGATGGCTGAGAGGTCAAATGTACTGCAACTTAAGAGAGCAAGAACAAATAGACACAAGCCACAAAAGCACAAAAACACAATAAAAGAAAATTAAAACACAAAAGACGTTAAAGGACAAGAGAAATTTCTCAAAAACAACAGAAGTGTTTTGGGGGAGACTTTAAGGTGACGGAACAGCTGCGGAAGTGAAAGAAAACAAAACAAAAAACTGTGACGAACTAAAAAGAAGAGGAGGATTCTTCACTATTGCGAGGGAGAAAAACATGTAAGGAAATCTGTGTTTTGATCGCATGAGTCATATACTACTGCAGATTAGTAATGCGCGAATCAAGAACGAATCGTTCTATACTCGAGAATTACTTTACTGACTCGTGAATCATGATTCACAAGCCCAACTGACTCACTGACTCATCCCTGTTGCTGTTAGCAAACTAATTTCATTAGTAGAAATATATCTAGCTTATAATTAAAATTGTGTGGAAAAAACAACAGCCAGTTTCTTAACAAAAACATTTATGCTCTGAACTGGAAGAAAAAACCCTGGGTAGAAAGCTCACATCAAGACAATAGCTCCTCGGTTCACAGTAGCATCGCTCTGCTAACATGCTAGCAGCACATTTGAGTTACTCACCCCCTCCCTTCCTGCGCTGAATCGTAGCATGAACGAATCACTCAGGACTCACTCACCCTCTCCCTCCTGTGCTGAATCGTAGCATGAATGAATCACTCACTCACTCACTCACTCACCCCCTCCCTCCTGGCTCACAGCTTCTTCTTCTTGGTTGGTAACCAATGTTAAGGAGCATTACCGCCCCCTGGCACACAGCTCAGTGGACATTTAGATGAGAAAATATATATTTGACACATTTGAGGAAAATACTAATAAAATAAAATAAAAATAAATAAAATAAATGTTCCCTTTAGAAATCTTTTTTTTTTGCTCTATAAATATAGTTGTTTTTCTTTTTCAATCACTCATCCTAGCAGTAGGATTTACATGAAAAGAAAAACAAATTAAGTTTGAGTGAAAATGTACCTGTTTTGCACTCTGGTCAACTGACTCAGTGACTCAATGACTCAAAAATTCGATTCACTTTGGTGAGTGACTCATTCAAACTCGATTCAGTAAAAAGAATCGAATTTACCATTACTACTCCAGATACATATTTGGTATTAGCTGTTTCTGCTTAGATTGGTCGTGTCCAAATTCATGGGCTGCATCCTCCTGAGGACGCATTTGTAGACCGATTACGTCACAGCGACGCACCGAAGGCTGTCCAAATTCGTAGAATCCTCCGAATGCAGCCAACAAATGTGTCCTCCTTTTCCCCGAATTTGAAGGATGGGTCGGGTGTGTCCTTCGTGGCCCACCATATCCCAGAATTCATAGCGTGGCCCAGCCAAACTCCAGTTTCCGGCAATGGTGGCCGCTACTAAGTTTTGAAATTACTCTTATTAATCTTTATGGGTCACAAAATAAACTTTTAACATATTTTCAGGCGAGAATGTGGGTGTGTAAACTTCAAATATCTGCTCGATTTATCAAGATATCGCATATTTGCAAAAGTGCTTCGATGTTTTCGGAGACGTCTGTTACCCACCAGCTCGATAGCTAGCCGAGAGCTCAAAGATCACTGAAGCCGCTGAGAACGGCACAACTCCCGGCACATCATTTTCAGATCACTGCGGACTTTCGCTACTCAGGTTAAACGTAATATATAAGTCACTTAGACAACCTAAAAATGTTATTGTTTGGCTTTTTTCAGTGTTTTATTTGTTCGTGAGTCAATCAGTTTGGCTGAGATTAAAGTTATTAGATTACATTAGATAAAATAAAACTTTATTAATCCCCCGGGTGGGTTCCTCCTTAGTTTTCACACAGCTGAATAAACGTCAAACAGAAAACTGACTAAACAGAAGTGTGAGATGGTCGAGAATTTACACCAGTGTTCTGTTATATTTTAGATAGCAAGGAGCAGATAGCCAAGTTTATTAAACTCCACCGAGACAGCGGTGACGCTAATCAGAAGGCTAGACCGTCCAATTTCACAGCTGTTTACTTCCAGCCTACCCGACCTTCTGAGGGCCTGGCCCACGTAGACCGCGAACGCCGGGTCCTCAGGAGGATGCAGCCCATGAATTTGGACACGACTATTGTCAGTTCCACAACTGTTCCTTCACTGTATTCTGTCCCCAAAAACACTTACCTTGTGTTACCTTTAAGTCATTTATGTTACCATATATAGGTAAGCTAACTGTTTTAATAGTAGGCGTTTGCTAGCCACTATTAAAAGCAAGTGTCCATTAAAAAAGCTAATGGTTTGAAATTACTTCCAGTAATAATGCAGTAACAAAGTGTCACAGCAGTATAGAGATTGAAAATGTGACGTCATTCAGGGGTAAAACCGCAAAGGATTCTGGGAACTCGTGGCAAGAGGTACTAGCGCACGCAGGCTTTCAATTGAAATTACATTACACAGCGATAAAAAGAAACACAAAAAATTGCAAGAAGCCGTTGTATTATTAACTGCAATAGCCGGTCGCATGACAGCCACGGGAAGCCGACGGGTAAAGACATCGATTGTTATCGGATTACGTCGTTGAAGAGAAATTGTTCAAGCCATGTTTCCGAAGTAACAGAGAGCCGACAGATGGCCTGGATTGCAGCCATTCGAAGACCAAATATAACATCCCAGAACACTTCAGCTCACATGTTAGTCTGCTCCAAGCATTTCCACAAAGGTAAGTGTTTTGTAGTAGTTAATACGTCATTTTTCATAACATAATTGGTGATATAGGTTACAAGCAAGTCTGGTGCTGAACAGAAATTGTCGCGCTATGCTCCTTTGTTTATTGTGCATAAATAGTGAATTGTCCTGACACAATATTGCGTTTCGCTTGTTATTACTATGGTACATTGACAGGTTTTTTTGTATCACTAATTGCCCGGTACGATTACAGCATGACAATATTGTCACTGCTACATTTCTGTAATGCGAACCATAAATTATTTCCACTACTAATTAATTACTAATGAGCTTAAAGGTCCTATTAATAAACGTTTAACGAAAGTGTATTTATGAAGACGATTTGTGAGACTGGTAAACTTATGATACGTACGATGGTCTTTCGTTCTACACGGTACATTTCAAGGTCCTGTACCCATCCGTCGGTAAACTGTACCTGGGCTTGTTGCAGTGACCTGAAGTTACTAAACTTCATGAGTGTATGCACTCACTCCAAGAACCGTATAATTATAAATATGAGCGTGGTGAAAGTTGGGCAGCACGCTAACGTATTTTGTCCATTCTGTGTGCTCGTAAGGGTCTTACCCTTTCACTCTGATTTTTTCCTCATATCTTTTCTTTGACTTTTTGTCAAGTCTGTCTTTGTACGGACCGGCATTGTTCTCCTTCGTTTTGTACATAACTTTTTTGGGGGACAAAGAAAAACAAGAAGGTATTGGAACCGGAGAATGAACATTTTACGGTGCTGCAAATGCTTGTGTTTGATGCATTGCTTTGATTGTTTTGCCACAAGTACCCGGCATGCAATGCGCGAAAGTCACGTGGTCTGTCAATCTCTAAAATAAGTAAGTATACCTTTCAGCATGACTATACAGCAATAGTCATGTCACTGGCAGTTTTTAATTTTCAGTTTCTACACAATTTCAGCATTAACCTGAAAAAATGCAGCTTTTCTATTGAGTTTAGTGTAGTTTATTTCCTGGGGGAAATTCCCCAGCTTTATTCAGAAAACTAAGAAAACTATGATGATTACCTTAATAGCTGGTGAGACTTCATCAAAGAAAGCGCCAAAGTCAAAAGGATTGATGACTGCCATGATGTTCATAACATCTTCCTTGCTCTTTAGCTGGGAAGGAGTTGCTGCAAGGTTGACCAACTGACTAAGAGTGAGCAGATCTGCTATATTAACCTGGAAGATACAACCAGCAATTCAGTAAGAAAACAAAAACAAGTTGGCATATGCCTACATATGTTTTCTTCAATTCACTGAGGGACACTATATGTTTTTAAGTTATTTACCTCTAACCCTCTAAGGTTAATTCATCATAGGGGGTAACCCCACTCTAATATTGCTGCACACCCAAAACATTTTTTTGGACGTAAAATATTCTAGAATGTTGTTTTACTGTTCTCAGGGAGGAAGAGAACTAAAATTTATGACTTACCATGGAGATGTTGAAGTCTTTGAGGTCAGAGTATGATGTATATTGGATGAATGGACCCAGATTTGCTTTAACCCATTGGGCATCACTCTCATTTTGTTGCCTGCAAGCTAAGGCATGCAAACAAAAGTTAGGATGTGATCAATTTAGGAAGGTTTGTGACTGGTAGACATGAAAGAATTTGTGGGCAAGTTTTTTGTCTGAGTGCTTTTCAAGACATTTCACACTGGAAAGCACATAACGCACCCTATGTCTGCCCTACCTGGCTCATTGATGGCATTTTCAGCATTTCTTAGGTAGTCCAGCAGACCATGTGTGATCTCTTGCCGTCTGTACAGTGGCATCTCCTGGATAACTAAAGCCAACCCACTCACACTGCAACAGTTGAAAGAAAACGTTCTCATGCTGTTCTTTGTCACTATTGTCATTTTCTGTTACACCAAAATCTTGATTGCTCCAAGAAAGCTACTCACATGACTTGGTAGTTTGTGCAGCTGATGTTTGTGGTTGTGTTTATGAGCATTTCCGGAGTAAAACTGGCAAGGATAGGAATCAGTTTCACATGGAACCAAAGTTCATAGTCGTTTGTCGTGAAAGTGGAGAAATGTGAACTGATGATGATGAAGGTCGCATTCATGACCCGATCTCTCACAACAGGCTGGAAAATTGGCATCTGTGAAATTGAGGTGGAAAAGAAGCTAAGCAATACAGAGACTGCATGTTGCAAATGTACTCATACAACATGCCACAAAGGCTGCAATCAGTTCTTTTCTATGACAGACTCCTTGAAGACTTGTGTAGCGGTTTAGCAAATGTCTTATTCTGTCTTATCCTGCTGGAATAAAACACCAGGATTTTCCTCAATCACCCTTTTAGAAGCCTAGCATACCTGTCCATTGGCTGTCAGTTGTGTGAGGAATCCATCCACATTTTTTAGAGCGTCACCCTCTTGCAGTCGGTCAAACACACGATCAATCAAATCTGTGTTATTGGAGGCTCCCAAACTCAGTACCAGCTGTGCCACCTGAGAAGGACTGAGGACTGACAACAATTCAGCCTACAAAAGAGAACCAGCATAATATCAGACAGCAGTCATGGAAATGTTCTGGGTAAAAGAATTCCGTTTACAGGAAGATGTACATCTGCAGTTGGCACTCACAGCGGACAAATTAGGATTGAAGGCTTGCAAGTCCTGCACAGTTGCAAAATCAGAGAAGTCGCCAAGGTTTGCCTTTAGCCACGCTTGGCTCCCCGTGATAGATGAGACACAGCCAGGATCTGCAGAAAAAGCAAGAAAGTTATTGACAGGGTAATATACCACATGTTGACATGGAAAAACCAAAGTGAGCTTGAGTTTCTCTTTTTACCTGTTGAGTCATTTCTTGACAAGAACGGTTTGATGAAGTGAGTGAAGACTGCTTGCTGTGTGTCTCTGTCCATGGATGCCTTTTGGCTTCCAAATGCCTGAATGCTACATTTGAGAGAAAGCTTTCAACATCTAAACTTCTAGTCAACTGCAAGTTTGCAGAATAGAGCAATATGTCTCATATTTACTTACACAGTCTGGTATGTCTGGCAGCTGAAGTTTTTGGAGCTAAGGCAAAATAGGAAGTTGAAAGATGGAACGGCCAGAAATGGACGGATCTTTGTCTTGAACCAGCTGGTAATGAACTCCTCACTCTGTAGTTGTGCCTGGCTGAAATTGTCAATTCTCACTTCTCCAAGAGCCTCGAGCACATTTGACGAGGTCGGGTAGGTGTTGTTGCCAGCCTTGAATTGGCAGAAAAATAATTGTAGCTGGACCCAAACTTCACGCAGGGAAACGGCAATATTGTGAAAATGTGATTTTGTACTTACCATGTTAGCAAATGTCTTAAGGGCCTGGTCCAGTACAGCAGAGGCTTTTTGGAAGAAAAGCTTCCAGACTTCTACTGGGTATATGTTTTGGCTTTTCAGTGTGCAGTTCAGCAGTGTGACCAAGTTGCTGGATGTGAGATGGGGAGCCTTGAAAAAGAAAATTGACAAAGAATACAGCCATTTTGTCAGAGCTCATGGAGATTTGTCTCAGGACCATAATGTGGCAAAATCCATGTTCTGTTTTTGGAGTTTAAAAAGGAATCTTACAGAGGAACAGGCATGTTCTGTGATGGTGAAATTGCACAGGGCTTCCGAGGAATTGCCAGCTGACAGGATTTGCTCAGGTTTTGAACTGTGGAAAAAACACAATAAATTGAAATCCAATGTCCCCTTAATTACACTGTGTTAACGAATTTTACCTAGACAGAATCAACATTGAACAAAACGGCATTTCACCCACCCGTCAACTCCATTACAAATGAGATTCACTGTGAAAAGAGAATGGTTGTGTGTCAGATAATAGTCCTTCAGAATGCATTTATATCCTTAGAGTTGAAATGTGTACTTCTAGACAGACTTACCATGAACTGGGGTAACCTTGCACTGAAGACAAAGAAAATATGATTGTTAGTATAGTGGAAACATCTTTTTCAAGTGTAAATACCTTGACTTTGTCACAGTTGGCCCAATTAGTGTGCCAAACCTGGATCAAATATTGGATAACCCATGTAAGACATCCACCCACCCACCCCCCAAAAAACGAATCTTACCACAAAGGAAGCTGGAACTGCGCAGCCTGTTTGAGAAGAAAAAGAAAGGAAATAAATCAATGGAGTAGTCATTACAGTGCTGGTACTGGGCTTTTGAGAAAAGTTTAGTCAGGAAAGCCTATTTGCCACATACGTGGGAATGTGTCCTGGAGGTACTGCTTGCTTGATCTCACGCCCTGTGAAAGGTCCAGTGGCAATGCTGCCAAACTCTGCGCAAGACCATCGTATCTAAAGGAAGAAAAGAATTCATTGTGACTTGTCAGGAGCCTCAGCTTGGCATTGTGCACACCCAAATGTCCAACTGTGGATATCAGAAATATCTTACACAGCCTGGTAGGATTCACAGGTGATGTTACTGGGGATCACCCGCAAGCTGCTAGGAAGGATGCTCGCCATCACAGGAACCAAATAAACCTGGAACCACTGTTGATAGTCTTCTGGCTGAAAGTCTTTAAGCTGAGGAGCAAGGGCTGTCAAGGTCAGGTTCAAAATGGTGTCTCGCACATCTGGATTTTGGATGAGGGTGACATTTCTCTGAAAAGAGAAGGGGATCATAATAAGGTCAGAGAGGAAGTTCTGAAGTCTTTGTGGAAATGCGGAGATGAGGGGGAGCTTATCTAAACTAAATCTTTGTACTTCTGTACAGCAGGAATGCCTCAAGGCATGAAGCATATCAGAAATGGATCATTTTGAGTTAAACACTTGAGCAGGTTTATGAAAGAACACTGTTAACATTTGTTGATGTTTGCGCTGAGGTAAGGTTACCAATGAGAATTCACCTGCTTGTTGATGTTTGCAAAAGCCTGGAAGAATTGGTTGAGCTGCTCATAATCACTGGTCTCTGTCAAGCTTGTCAACACCTCCCTTACAACATGTGCATCGTTTAAAGCACCACTGTTTGGATCTAGGATTAGATCAGCCTTCTGCGATGGTGAAAGAACGTCCAGAACTGCCAGCTATGGATACAAAAAAGTAGAATTCATGAAATGCATGTCTTTTGTATAATTTCCAGAATTTTGCTTTGCTATTCTCAAGAAAGACAGGAAGAGTAATAAGAGTAAAGCTTACCGTAGAGATGTTGAAGTCTTTGAGGTCAGAGTATGATGCATATTGGACGAATGGACCCAGATTTTCTTTAACCCATTGGGCATCACTCTCATTTTGTTGCCTGCAAGCTAAGGCATGCAGACAAAGTTAGGATGTGCTCAATTTAGCAAGGTTTGTGACTGGTAGAGATGAAAGAATTTAAGTTTTTTGTCTGAGTGCTTTTCAAGACATTTCACACTGGAAAGCACATAATGCACCCTATGTCTGCCCTACCTGGCTCATTGATGGCATTTTCAGCATTTCTTAGGTAGCCCAACAGACCATGTGTGATCTCTTGCCGTCTGTACAGTGGCATCTCCTGGATAACTAAAGCCAACCCACTCACACTGCAACAGTTGAAAGAAAACGTTCTCATGCTGTTCATTGTCACTATTGTCATTTTCATTTGCAACAAAATCTTGATTGCTCCAAGAAAGCTACTCACATGACTTGGTAGTTTGTGCAGCTGATGTTTGTGGTTGTGTTTATGAGCATTTCTGGAGTAAAACTGGCAAGGATAGGAATCAGTTTCACATGGAACCAAAGTTCATAGTCGTTTGTCGTGAAAGTGGAGAAATGTGAACTGATGATGATGAAGGTCGCATTCATGACCCGATCTCTCACAACAGGCTGGAAATGTGGGGTCTGTCATATTAAAGTGGAAAAAGACATAAGCAAAGGTGAGATTGCATGTTGGAAGTACACCCATACAACATGCCACAAAGGCTGTAACCATTTGTTTTCTAAGATACAATAGCCAACAATGGATTTAGCAGTTGAGACCGATGTCTTATTCTGTGTTTACTTCTGGAATCAAATATCCGCATTGTCCTCCTTCACCCTTTTAGGAGGCTAGCCTACCTGTTCATTGGCTGTCAGCTGTGTCAGGAATTCATCCACATTTTTTAGAACATTGCCCTCTTCAAGTTGTTCAAACACAAGATCAATAAAATCTGTGTCATTTGAGGCTCCAGAGCTCAGTAGCAGCTGTGCCACCTCAGAGGGATTGAGCGTTGACAACAATCCAGCCTACAACAGGGAATCAACATAATATCAGACAGTAGTAATGACCAATGCTGTGGGTAAAGGATTACAGTTTGCAACCAAAGAAAGTGTGCTCTATGATTTGCTTGTATTTTTGATATGGCAATATAAACTCCTGTATTTGTCTTCCTAAGTCTACAATTTTGTTTTCCTGCTCTTAAGGAAGGACTAGAAGTGCAATGTAGGGCTTACCGTAGAGATGTTGAAGTCTTTGAGGTCAGAGTACGCTGTATATTGGACGAATGGACCCAGATTTGCTTTAACCCATTGGGCATCACTCTCATTTTGTTGCCTGCAAGCTAAGGCATGCAAACAAAAGTTAGGATGTGCTCAATGTAGCAAGGTTTGTGACTGGTAGACATGAAAGAATTTAAGTTTTTTGTCTGAGTGCTTTTCATAACATTTCACACTGGAAAGCACATAACGCACCCTATGTCTGCCCTACCTGGCTCATTGATGGCATTTTCAGCATTTCTTAGGTAGCCCAGCAGACCATGTGTGATCTCTTGCCGTCTGTACAGTGGCATCTCCTGGATAACTAAAGCCAACCCACTCACACTGCAACAGTTGAAAGAAAACGTTCTCATGCTGTTCTTTGTCACTATTGTCATTTTCATTTGCAACAAAATCTTGATTGCTCCAAGAAAGCTACTCACATGACTTGGTAGTTTGTGCAGCTGATGTTTGTGGTTGTGTTTATGAGCATTTCTGGAGTAAAACTGGCAAGGATAGGAATCAGTTTCACATGGAACCAAAGTTCATAGTCGTTTGTCGTGAAAGTGGAGAAATTTGGACTGATGATGATGAAGGTCGCATTCATGACCCGATCTCTCACAACAGGCTGGAAATTTGGGGTCTGTCATATTAAAGTGGAAAAAGACATAAGCAAAGGAGAGATTGCATGTCGGACGTACACCCATACAACATGGTACAAAGGCTGTAACTAGGGATGCACCGATACCTATACTGGTATCGGGTATCGGGGCCGATACTGTAAAATGTGTGTGTACTCATACTCGTAAAAGTTAACCGATACCATGAACCGATACTAACTTATTTCATTAATCAGAGGGTGGCTTGTCATTTTTTTTGTAGTTTTTTAGATTGGCCACTAGGGGGACGTCCCGTGCTAAAAAGGCACAGGGTTAGACGAGTCAGACTGGCAGCTCCAGATAAAAAAGAGAAACTGGAGTCTGATGTAGCTAGGCTAAACAAAATGTCAGCAGTGTGGACCGGAACAGTCAACTTTAACTCAGGTTTTGGAAAAGCGATGAAAACTGTCAAGAGAAAATCCACGGGCAGTTACAATAACAGAGGCTCTGACTCATTTTATCGCTCTGGATGACCAGCCAATGCCAGTCGTGGAAAACATAGGATTCTTCTCAGCATACTCGAGCTGCGATATGAAATTCCCAGCCGCCCACACATCAGGGAGATAATGGTGCCAAAACTTCTAAAGAGGTAAAGACAAGCAGTGTGTGCGCAATGTCAGTCCTCGGTTTAACGGCACGGTGGACTGATGAGGAGTTCGTTCGTCAATGCCAATTACTTTCGTTATTTTGTTTGTTTGTTTACAATATGGACACTCTGCAACAATTTAAAAGTTTATTTTATTCTCAAACCTAATTTGTATTTATTTTATTCCAAACAGAAGTGTTTATTTATTATTCCAAAAGCTCGAGACAGTGCCAATAGTTCAGTGATATTTTGTTAAATTACAATCTGGAGACTCTGCAATAATTTAACAGAAGTGCTTATTTTTCACTTGAAATTTTTTTGTGGTCATCTTTATTAAGATATTATTTACTATTGGCAGAGAATAAAATAAAACGTGCCTTCCAATTCATTGCATGTGTGTGTGTGTGTGTGTGGTAGAAGTATCGGTTTTTGTACTCTGTATCGGCAAGTACTCAGATCCAAGTATCGGTATAGTATCGGTTTGAAAAAATTGGTATCGTTGCATCCCTAGCTGTAACCATTTGTTTTCTAAGATACAATAGCCAACAATGGATGTAGCGGTTGAGGCCGATGTCTTATTCTGTGTTTACTTCTGGAATCAAATATCCGCATTGTCCTCCTTCACCCTTTTAGGAGGCTAGCCTACCTGTTCATTGGTTGTCAGCTGTGTCAGGAATTCATCCACATTTTTTAGAGCGTTGCCCTCTTCAAGTTGTTCAAACACAAGATCAATAAAATCTGTGTCATTTGAGGCTCCAGAGCTCAGTAGCAGCTGTGCCACCTCAGAGGGATTGAGCGTTGACAACAATCCAGCCTACAACAGGGAATCAACATAATATCAGACAGTAGTAATGACCAATGCTGTGGGTAAAGGATTATAGTTTGTAACCAAAGAAAGTGTTCTCTATGATTTGCTTGTATTTTTGATATGGCAAAATAAACTCCTGTGTTTGTCTTCTTAAGTCTACAATTTTGTTTTCCTGCTCTTAAGGAAGGACTAGAAGTGCAATGTAGGGCTTACCGTAGAGATGTTGAAGTCTTTGAGGTCAGAGTATGCTGTATATTGGACGAATGGACCCAGATTTGCTTTAACCCATTGGGCATCACTCTCATTTTGTTGCCTGCAAGCTAAGGCATGCAAACAAAAGTTAGGATGTGTTCAATTTAGCAAGGTTTGTGACTGGTAGACATGAAAGAATTTAAGTTTTTTGCCTGAGTGCTTTTCAAGACATTTCACACTGGAAAGCACATAACGCACCCTATGTCTGCCCTACCTGGCTCATTGATGGCATTTTCAGCATTTCTTAGGTAGCCCAGCAGACCATGTGTGATCTCTTGTCGTCTGTACAGTGGCATTTCCTGGATAACTAAAGCCAACCCACTCACACTGCAACAGTTGAAAGAAAACGTTCTCATGCTGTTCTTTGTCACTATTGTCATTTTCATTTGCAACAAAATCTTGATTGCTCCAAGAAAGCTACTCACATGACTTGGTAGTTCATGCAGCTGATGTTTGTGGTTGTGTTTATGAGCATTTCTGGAGTAAAACTGGCAAGGATAGGAATCAGTTTCACATGGAACCAAAGTTCATAGTCGTTTGTCGTGAAAGTGGAGAAATGTGGACTGATGACGATGAAGGTCGCATTCATGATCCGATCTCTCACAACAGGCTGGAAAATTGGCATCTGTGAAATTGAGGTGGAAAAGAAGCTAAGCAATACAGAGACTGCATGTTGCAAATGTACTCATACAACATGCCACAAAGGCTGCAATCAGTTCTTTTCTATGATAGACTCCTTGAAGACTTGTGTAGCGGTTTAGCAAATGTCTTATTCTGTCTTGTGCTGCTGGAACAAAGCACCAGGATTTTCCTCAATCACCCTTTTAGAAGCCTAGCATACCTGTCCATTGGCTTCCAGTTGTGTGAGGAATCCATCCACATTTTGTAGAGCGTTACCCTCTTGCAGTCGCTCAAACACACGATCAATCAAATCTGTGTTATTGGAGGCTCCCAAACTCAGTACCAGCTGTGCCACCTGAGAAGGACTGAGGACTGACAACAATTCAGCCTACAAAAGAGAACCAGCATAATATCAGACAGCAGTCATGGAAATGTTCTGGGTAAAAGAATTCCGTTTACAGGAAGATGTACATCTGCAGTCGGCACTCACAGCGGACAAATTAGGATTGAAGGCTTCCAAGTCCTGCACAGTTGCAAAATCAGAGAAGTCGCCAAGGTTTGCCTTTAGCCACGCTTGGCTCCCCGTGATAGATGAGACACAGCCAGGATCTGCAGAAAAAGCAAGAAAGTTATTGACAGGGTAATATACCACATGTTGTCATGGAAAAACCAAAGTGAGCTTGAGTTTCTTTTTTTACCTGTTGAGTCATTTCTTGACAAGAACGGTTTGATGAAGTGAGTGAAGACTGCTTGCTGTGTGTCTCTGTCCATGGATGCCTTTTGGCTTCCAAATGCCTGAATGCTACATTTGAGAGAAAGCTTTCAACATCTAAACTTCTAGTCAACTGCAAGTTTGCAGAATAGAGCAATATGTCTCATATTTACTTACACAGTCTGGTATGTCTGGCAGCTGAAGTTTTTGGAGCTAAGGCAAAATAGGAAGTTGAAAGATGGAACGGCCAGAAATGGACGGATCTTTGTCTTGAACCAGCTGGTAATGAACTCCTCACTCTGTAGTTGTGCCTGGCTGAAATTGTCAATTCTCACTTCTCCAAGAGCCTCGAGCACATTTGACGAGGTCGGGTAGGTGTTGTTGCCGGCCTTGAATTGGCAGAAAAATAATTGTAGCTGGACCCAAACTTCACGCAGGGAAACGGCAATATTGTGAAAATGTGATTTTGTACTTACCATGTTAGCAAATGTCTCAAGGGCCTGGTCCAGTACAGCAGAGGCTTTTTGGAAGAAAAGCTTCCAGACTTCTACTGGGTATATGTTTTGGCTTTTCAGTGTGCAGTTCAGCAGTGTGACCAAGTTGCTGGATGTGAGATGGGGAGCCTTGAAAAAGAAAATTGACAAAGAATACAGCCATTTTGTCAGAGCTCATGGAGATTTGTCTTAGGACCATAATGTGGCAAAATCCATGTTCTGTTTTTGGAGTTTAAAAAGGAATCTTACAGAGGAACAGGCATGTTCTGTGATGGTGAAATTGCACAGGGCTTCCGAGGAATTGCCAGCTGACAGGATTTGCTCAGGTTTTGAACTGTGGAAAAAACACAATAAATTGAAATCCAATGTCCCCTTAATTACACTGTGTTAACGAATTTTACCTAGACAGAATCAACATTGAACAAAACGGCATTTCACCCACCCGTCAACTCCATTACAAATGAGATTCACTGTGAAAAGAGAATGGTTGTGTGTCAGATAATAGTCCTTCAGAATGCATTTATATCCTTAGAGTTGAAATGTGTACTTCTAGACAGACTTACCATGAACTGGGGTAACCTTGCACTGAAGACAAAGAAAATATGATTGTTAGTATAGTGGAAACATCTTTTTCAAGTGTAAATACATTGACTTTGTCACAGTTGGCCCAATTAGTGTGCCAAACCTGGATCAAATATTGGATAACCCATGTAAGACATCCACCCACCCACCCCCCAAAAAACGAATCTTACCACAAAGGAAGCTGGAACTGCGCAGCCTGTTTGAGAAGAAAAAGAAAGGAAATAAATCAATGGAGTAGTCATTACAGTGCTGATACTGGGCTCTTGAGAAAAGTTTAGTCAGGAAAGCCTATTTGCCACATACGTGGGAATGTGTCCTGGAGGTACTGCTTGCTTGATCTCACGCCCTGTGAAAGGTCCAGTGGCAATGCTGCCAAACTCTGCGCAAGACCATCGTCTCTAAAGGAAGAAAAGAATTCATTGTGACTTGTCAGGAGCCTCAGCTTGGCATTGTGCACACCCAAATGTCTAACTGTGGATATCAGAAATATCTTACACAGCCTGGTAGGATTCACAGGTGATGTTACTGGGGATCACCCGCAAGCTGCTAGGAAGGATGCTCGCCATCACAGGAACCAAATAAACCTGGAACCACTGTTGATAGTCTTCTGGCTGAAAGTCTTTAAACTGAGGAGCAAGGGCTGTCAAGGTCAGGTTCAAAATGGTGTCTCGCACATCTGGATTTTGGATGAGGGTGACATTTCTCTGAAAAGAGAAGGGGATCATAATAAGGTCAGAGAGGAAGTTCTGAAGTCTTTGTGGAAATGCGGAGATGAGGGGGAGCTTATCTAAACTAAGTCTTTGTACTTCTGTACAGCAGGAATGCCTCAAGGCATGAAGCATATCAGAAATGGATCATTTTGAGTTAAACACTTGAGCAGGTTTATGAAAGAACACTGTTAACATTTGTTGATGTTTGCGCTGAGGTAAGGTTACCAATGAGAATTCACCTGCTCGTTGATGTTTGCAAAAGCCTGGAAGAATTGGTTGAGCTGCTCATAATCACTGGTCTCTGTCAAGCTTGTCAACACCTCCCTTACAACATGTGCATCGTTTAAAGCACCACTGTTTGGATCTAGGATTAGATCAGCCTTCTGCGATGGTGAAAGAACGTCCAGAACTGCCAGCTATGGATACAAAAAAGTAGAATTCATGAAATGCATGTCTTTTGTATAATTTCCAGAATTTTGCTTTGCTATTCTCAAGAAAGACAGGAAGAGTAATAAGAGTAAAGCTTACCGTAGAGATGTTGAAGTCTTTGAGGTCAGAGTATGATGCATATTGGACGAATGGACCCAGATTTTCTTTAACCCATTGGGCATCACTCTCATTTTGTTGCCTGCAAGCTAAGGCATGCAGACAAAGTTAGGATGTGCTCAATTTAGCAAGGTTTGTGACTGGTAGAGATGAAAGAATTTAAGTTTTTTGTCTGAGTGCTTTTCAAGACATTTCACACTGGAAAGCACATAAAGCACCCTATGTCTGCCCTACCTGGCTCATTGATGGCATTTTCAGCATTTCTTAGGTAGCCCAACAGACCATGTGTGATCTCTTGCCGTCTGTACAGTGGCATCTCCTGGATAACTAAAGCCAACCCACTCACACTGCAACAGTTGAAAGAAAACGTTCTCATGCTGTTCATTGTCACTATTGTCATTTTCATTTGCAACAAAATCTTGATTGCTCCAAGAAAGCTACTCACATGACTTGGTAGTTTGTGCAGCTGATGTTTGTGGTTGTGTTTATGAGCATTTCTGGAGTAAAACTGGCAAGGATAGGAATCAGTTTCACATGGAACCAAAGTTCATAGTCGTTTGTCGTGAAAGTGGAGAAATGTGAACTGATGATGATGAAGGTCGCATTCATGACCCGATCTCTCACAACAGGCTGGAAATGTGGGGTCTGTCATATTAAAGTGGAAAAAGACATAAGCAAAGGTGAGATTGCATGTTGGAAGTACACCCATACAACATGGTACAAAGGCTGTAACCATTTGTTTTCTAAGATACAATAGCCAACAATGGATTTAGCAGTTGAGACCGATGTCTTATTCTGTGTTTACTTCTGGAATCAAATATCCGCATTGTCCTCCTTCACCCTTTTAGGAGGCTAGCCTACCTGTTCATTGGCTGTCAGCTGTGTCAGGAATTCATCCACATTTTTTAGAACATTGCCCTCTTCAAGTTGTTCAAACACAAGATCAATAAAATCTGTGTCATTTGAGGCTCCAGAGCTCAGTAGCAGCTGTGCCACCTCAGAGGGATTGAGCGTTGACAACAATCCAGCCTACAACAGGGAATCAACATAATATCAGACAGTAGTAATGACCAATGCTGTGGGTAAAGGATTACAGTTTGCAACCAAAGAAAGTGTGCTCTATGATTTGCTTGTATTTTTGATATGGCAATATAAACTCCTGTATTTGTCTTCCTAAGTCTACAATTTTGTTTTCCTGCTCTTAAGGAAGGACTAGAAGTGCAATGTAGGGCTTACCGTAGAGATGTTGAAGTCTTTGAGGTCAGAGTACGCTGTATATTGGACGAATGGACCCAGATTTGCTTTAACCCATTGGGCATCACTCTCATTTTGTTGCCTGCAAGCTAAGGCATGCAAACAAAAGTTAGGATGTGCTCAATGTAGCAAGGTTTGTGACTGGTAGACATGAAAGAATTTAAGTTTTTTGTCTGAGTGCTTTTCATAACATTTCACACTGGAAAGCACATAACGCACCCTATGTCTGCCCTACCTGGCTCATTGATGGCATTTTCAGCATTTCTTAGGTAGCCCAGCAGACCATGTGTGATCTCTTGCCGTCTGTACAGTGGCATCTCCTGGATAACTAAAGCCAACCCACTCACACTGCAACAGTTGAAAGAAAACGTTCTCATGCTGTTCTTTGTCACTATTGTCATTTTCATTTGCAACAAAATCTTGATTGCTCCAAGAAAGCTACTCACATGACTTGGTAGTTTGTGCAGCTGATGTTTGTGGTTGTGTTTATGAGCATTTCTGGAGTAAAACTGGCAAGGATAGGAATCAGTTTCACATGGAACCAAAGTTCATAGTCGTTTGTCGTGAAAGTGGAGAAATTTGGACTGATGATGATGAAGGTCGCATTCATGACCCGATCTCTCACAACAGGCTGGAAATTTGGGGTCTGTCATATTAAAGTGGAAAAAGACATAAGCAAAGGTGAGATTGCATGTCGGACGTACACCCATACAACATGGTACAAAGGCTGTAACTAGGGATGCACCGATACCTATACTGGTATCGGGTATCGGGGCCGATACTGTAAAATGTGTGTGTACTCATACTCGTAAAAGTTAACCGATACCATGAACCGATACTAACTTATTTCATTAATCAGAGGGTGGCTTGTCATTTTTTTTGTAGTTTTTTAGATTGGCCACTAGGGGGACGTCCCGTGCTAAAAAGGCACAGGGTTAGACGAGTCAGACTGGCAGCTCCAGATAAAAAAGAGAAACTGGAGTCTGATGTAGCTAGGCTAAACAAAATGTCAGCAGTGTGGACCGGAACAGTCAACTTTAACTCAGGTTTTGGAAAAGCGATGAAAACTGTCAAGAGAAAATCCACGGGCAGTTACAATAACAGAGGCTCTGACTCATTTTATCACTCTGGATGACCAGCCAATGCCAGTCGTGGAAAACATAGGATTCTTCTCAGCATACTCGAGCTGCGATATGAAATTCCCAGCCGCCCACACATCAGGGAGATAATGGTGCCAAAACTTCTAAAGAGGTAAAGACAAGCAGTGTGTGCGCAATGTCAGTCCTCGGTTTAACGGCACGGTGGACTGATGAGGAGTTCGTTCGTCAATGCCAATTACTTTCGTTATTTTGTTTGTTTACAATATGGACACTCTGCAACAATTTAAAAGTTTATTTTATTCTCAAACCTAATTTGTATTTATTTTATTCCAAACAGAAGTGTTTATTTATTATTCCAAAAGCTCGAGACAGTGCCAATAGTTCAGTGATATTTTGTTAAATTACAATCCTAAGATAATTTAACAGAAGTGCTTATTTTTCACTTGAAATTTTTTTGTGGTCATCTTTATTAAGATATTATTTACTATTGGCAGAGAATAAAATAAAACCTGCCTTCCAATTCATTGCATGTGTGTGTGTGTGTGTGTGTGGTAGAAGTATCGGTTTTTGTACTCTGTATCGGCAAGTACTCAGATCCAAGTATCGGTATAGTATCGGTTTGAAAAAATTGGTATCGTTGCATCCCTAGCTGTAACCATTTGTTTTCTAAGATACAATAGCCAACAATGGATGTAGCGGTTGAGGCCGATGTCTTATTCTGTGTTTACTTCTGGAATCAAATATCCGCATTGTCCTCCTTCACCCTTTTAGGAGGCTAGCCTACCTGTTCATTGGTTGTCAGCTGTGTCAGGAATTCATCCACATTTTTTAGAGCGTTGCCCTCTTCAAGTTGTTCAAACACAAGATCAATAAAATCTGTGTCATTTGAGGCTCCAGAGCTCAGTAGCAGCTGTGCCACCTCAGAGGGATTGAGCGTTGACAACAATCCAGCCTACAACAGGGAATCAACATAATATCAGACAGTAGTAATGACCAATGCTGTGGGTAAAGGATTATAGTTTGCAACCAAAGAAAGTGTGCTCTATGATTTGCTTGTATTTTTGATATGGCAAAATAAACTCCTGTGTTTGTCTTCTTAAGTCTACAATTTTGTTTTCCTGCTCTTAAGGAAGGACTAGAAGTGCAATGTAGGGCTTACCGTAGAGATGTTGAAGTCTTTGAGGTCAGAGTATGCTGTATATTGGACGAATGGACCCAGATTTGCTTTAACCCATTGGGCATCACTCTCATTTTGTTGCCTGCAAGCTAAGGCATGCAAACAAAAGTTAGGATGTGTTCAATTTAGCAAGGTTTGTGACTGGTAGACATGAAAGAATTTAAGTTTTTTGCCTGAGTGCTTTTCAAGACATTTCACACTGGAAAGCACATAACGCACCCTATGTCTGCCCTACCTGGCTCATTGATGGCATTTTCAGCATTTCTTAGGTAGCCCAGCAGACCATGTGTGATCTCTTGTCGTCTGTACAGTGGCATTTCCTGGATAACTAAAGCCAACCCACTCACACTGCAACAGTTGAAAGAAAACGTTCTCATGCTGTTCTTTGTCACTATTGTCATTTTCATTTGCAACAAAATCTTGATTGCTCCAAGAAAGCTACTCACATGACTTGGTAGTTCATGCAGCTGATGTTTGTGGTTGTGTTTATGAGCATTTCTGGAGTAAAACTGGCAAGGATAGGAATCAGTTTCACATGGAACCAAAGTTCATAGTCGTTTGTCGTGAAAGTGGAGAAATGTGGACTGATGACGATGAAGGTCGCATTCATGATCCGATCTCTCACAACAGGCTGGAAAATTGGCATCTGTGAAATTGAGGTGGAAAAGAAGCTAAGCAATACAGAGACTGCATGTTGCAAATGTACTCATACAACATGCCACAAAGGCTGCAATCAGTTCTTTTCTATGATAGACTCCTTGAAGACTTGTGTAGCGGTTTAGCAAATGTCTTATTCTGTCTTATGCTGGTGGAACAAAGCACCAGGATTTTCCTCAATCACCCTTTTAGAAGCCTAGCATACCTGTCCATTGGCTTCCAGTTGTGTGAGGAATCCATCCACATTTTGTAGAGCGTTACCCTCTTGCAGTCGCTCAAACACACGATCAATCAAATCTGTGTTATTGGAGGCTCCCAAACTCAGTACCAGCTGTGCCACCTGAGAAGGACTGAGGACTGACAACAATTCAGCCTACAAAAGAGAACCAGCATAATATCAGACAGCAGTCATGGAAATGTTCTGGGTAAAAGAATTCCGTTTACAGGAAGATGTACATCTGCAGTCGGCACTCACAGCGGACAAATTAGGATTGAAGGCTTCCAAGTCCTGCACAGTTGCAAAATCAGAGAAGTCGCCAAGGTTTGCCTTTAGCCACGCTTGGCTCCCCGTGATAGATGAGACACAGCCAGGATCTGCAGAAAAAGCAAGAAAGTTATTGACAGGGTAATATACCACATGTTGTCATGGAAAAACCAAAGTGAGCTTGAGTTTCTCTTTTTACCTGTTGAGTCATTTCTTGACAAGAACGGTTTGATGAAGTGAGTGAAGACTGCTTGCTGTGTGTCTCTGTCCATGGATGCCTTTTGGCTTCCAAATGCCTGAATGCTACATTTGAGAGAAAGCTTTCAACATCTAAACTTCTAGTCAACTGCAAGTTTGCAGAATAGAGCAATATGTCTCATATTTACTTACACAGTCTGGTATGTCTGGCAGCTGAAGTTTTTGGAGCTAAGGCAAAATAGGAAGTTGAAAGATGGAACGGCCAGAAATGGACGGATCTTTGTCTTGAACCAGCTGGTAATGAACTCCTCACTCTGTAGTTGTGCCTGGCTGAAATTGTCAATTCTCACTTCTCCAAGAGCCTCGAGCACATTTGACGAGGTCGGGTAGGTGTTGTTGCCGGCCTTGAATTGGCAGAAAAATAATTGTAGCTGGACCCAAACTTCACACAGGGAAACGGCAATATTGTGAAAATGTGATTTTGTACTTACCATGTTAGCAAATGTCTCAAGGGCCTGGTCCAGTACAGCAGAGGCTTTTTGGAAGAAAAGCTTCCAGACTTCTACTGGGTATATGTTTTGGCTTTTCAGTGTGCAGTTCAGCAGTGTGACCAAGTTGCTGGATGTGAGATGGGGAGCCTTGAAAAAGAAAATTGACAAAGAATACAGCCATTTTGTCAGAGCTCATGGAGATTTGTCTCAGGACCATAATGGGGCAAAATCCATGTTCTGTTTTTGGAGTTTAAAAAGGAATCTTACAGAGGAACAGGCATGTTCTGTGATGGTGAAATTGCACAGGGCTTCCGAGGAATTGCCAGCTGACAGGATTTGCTCAGGTTTTGAACTGTGGAAAAAACACAATAAATTGAAATCCAATGTCCCCTTAATTACACTGTGTTAACGAATTTTACCTAGACAGAATCAACATTGAACAAAACGGCATTTCACCCACCCGTCAACTCCATTACAAATGAGATTCACTGTGAAAAGAGAATGGTTGTGTGTCAGATAATAGTCCTTCAGAATGCATTTATATCCTTAGAGTTGAAATGTGTACTTCTAGACAGACTTACCATGAACTGGGGTAACCTTGCACTGAAGACAAAGAAAATATGATTGTTAGTATAGTGGAAACATCTTCTTCAAGTGTAAATACCTTGACTTTGTCACAGTTGGCCCAATTAGTGTGCCAAACCTGGATCAAATATTGGATAACCCATGTAGGACATCCACCCACCCACCCCCCAAAAAACGAATCTTACCACAAAGGAAACTGGAACTGCGCAGCCTGTTTGAGAAGAAAAAGAAAGGAAATAAATCAATGGAGTAGTCATTACAGTGCTGATACTGGGCTCTTGAGAAAAGTTTAGTCAGGAAAGCCTATTTGCCACATACGTGGGAATGTGTCCTGGAGGTACTGCTTGCTTGATCTCACGCCCTGTGAAAGGTCCAGTGGCAATGCTGCCAAACTCTGCGCAAGACCATCGTCTCTAAAGGAAGAAAAGAATTCATTGTGACTTGTCAGGAGCCTCAGCTTGGCATTGTGCACACCCAAATGTCTAACTGTGGATATCGGAAATATCTTACACAGCCTGGTAGGATTCACAGGTGATGTTACTGGGGATCACCCGCAAGCTGCTAGGAAGGATGCTCGCCATCACAGGAACCAAATAAACCTGGAACCACTGTTGATAGTCTTCTGGCTGAAAGTCTTTAAACTGAGGAGCAAGGGCTGTCAAGGTCAGGTTCAAAATGGTGTCTCGCACATCTGGATTTTGGATGAGGGTGACATTTCTCTGAAAAGAGAAGGGGATCATAATAAGGTCAGAGAGGAAGTTCTGAAGTCTTTGTGGAAATGCGGAGATGAGGGGGAGCTTATCTAAACTAAATCTTTGTACTTCTGTACAGCAGGAATGCCTCAAGGCATGAAGCATATCAGAAATGGATCATTTTGAGTTAAACACTTGAGCAGGTTTATGAAAGAACACTGTTAACATTTGTTGATGTTTGCGCTGAGGTAAGGTTACCAATGAGAATTCACCTGCTCATTGATGTTTGCAAAAGCCTGGAAGAATTGGTTGAGCTGCTCATAATCACTGGTCTCTGTCAAGCTTGTCAACACCTCCCTTACAACATGTGCATCGTTTAAAGCACCACTGTTTGGATCTAGGATTAGATCAGCCTTCTGCGATGGTGAAAGAACGTCCAGAACTGCCAGCTATGGATACAAAAAAGTAGAATTCATGAAATGCATGTCTTTTGTATAATTTCCAGAATTTTGCTTTGCTATTCTCAAGAAAGACAGGAAGAGTAATAAGAGTAAAGCTTACCGTAGAGATGTTGAAGTCTTTGAGGTCAGAGTATGATGCATATTGGACGAATGGACCCAGATTTTCTTTAACCCATTGGGCATCACTCTCATTTTGTTGCCTGCAAGCTAAGGCATGCAGACAAAGTTAGGATGTGCTCAATTTAGCAAGGTTTGTGACTGGTAGAGATGAAAGAATTTAAGTTTTTTGTCTGAGTGCTTTTCAAGACATTTCACACTGGAAAGCACATAATGCACCCTATGTCTGCCCTACCTGGCTCATTGATGGCATTTTCAGCATTTCTTAGGTAGCCCAACAGACCATGTGTGATCTCTTGTCGTCTGTACAGTGGCATCTCCTGGATAGCTAAAGCCAACCCACTCACACTGCAACAGTTGAAAGAAAACGTTCTCATGCTGTTCATTGTCACTATTGTCATTTTCATTTGCAACAAAATCTTGATTGCTCCAAGAAAGCTACTCACATGACTTGGTAGTTCGTGCAGCTGATGTTTGTGGTTGTGTTTATGAGCATTTCTGGAGTAAAACTGGCAAGGATAGGAATCAGTTTCACATGGAACCAAAGTTCATAGTCGTTTGTCGTGAAAGTGGAGAAATGTGAACTGATGATGATGAAGGTCGCATTCATGACCCGATCTCTCACAACAGGCTGGAAATGTGGGGTCTGTCATATTAAAGTGGAAAAAGACATAAGCAAAGGTGAGATTGCATGTTGGAAGTACACCCATACAACATGCCACAAAGGCTGTAACCATTTGTTTTCTAAGATACAATAGCCAACAATGGATTTAGCAGTTGAGACCGATGTCTTATTCTGTGTTTACTTCTGGAATCAAATATCCGCATTGTCCTCCTTCACCCTTTTAGGAGGCTAGCCTACCTGTTCATTGGCTGTCAGCTGTGTCAGGAATTCATCCACATTTTTTAGAACATTGCCCTCTTCAAGTTGTTCAAACACAAGATCAATAAAATCTGTGTCATTTGAGGCTCCAGAGCTCAGTAGCAGCTGTGCCACCTCAGAGGGATTGAGCGTTGACAACAATCCAGCCTACAACAGGGAATCAACATAATATCAGACAGTAGTAATGACCAATGCTGTGGGTAAAGGATTACAGTTTGCAACCAAAGAAAGTGTGCTCTATGATTTGCTTGTATTTTTGATATGGCAATATAAACTCCTGTATTTGTCTTCCTAAGTCTACAATTTTGTTTTCCTGCTCTTAAGGAAGGACTAGAAGTGCAATGTAGGGCTTACCGTAGAGATGTTGAAGTCTTTGAGGTCAGAGTACGCTGTATATTGGACGAATGGACCCAGATTTGCTTTAACCCATTGGGCATCACTCTCATTTTGTTGCCTGCAAGCTAAGGCATGCAAACAAAAGTTAGGATGTGCTCAATGTAGCAAGGTTTGTGACTGGTAGACATGAAAGAATTTAAGTTTTTTGTCTGAGTGCTTTTCATAACATTTCACACTGGAAAGCACATAACGCACCCTATGTCTGCCCTACCTGGCTCATTGATGGCATTTTCAGCATTTCTTAGGTAGCCCAGCAGACCATGTGTGATCTCTTGCCGTCTGTACAGTGGCATCTCCTGGATAACTAAAGCCAACCCACTCACACTGCAACAGTTGAAAGAAAACGTTCTCATGCTGTTCTTTGTCACTATTGTCATTTTCATTTGCAACAAAATCTTGATTGCTCCAAGAAAGCTACTCACATGACTTGGTAGTTTGTGCAGCTGATGTTTGTGGTTGTGTTTATGAGCATTTCTGGAGTAAAACTGGCAAGGATAGGAATCAGTTTCACATGGAACCAAAGTTCATAGTCGTTTGTCGTGAAAGTGGAGAAATTTGGACTGATGATGATGAAGGTCGCATTCATGACCCGATCTCTCACAACAGGCTGGAAATGTGGGGTCTGTCATATTAAAGTGGAAAAAGACATAAGCAAAGGTGAGATTGCATGTCGGACGTACACCCATACAACATGGTACAAAGGCTGTAACTAGGGATGCACCGATACCTATACTGGTATCGGGTATCGGGGCCGATACTGTAAAATGTGTGTGTACTCATACTCGTAAAAGTTAACCGATACCATGAACCGATACTAACTTATTTCATTAATCAGAGGGTGGCTTGTCATTTTTTTTTGTAGTTTTTTAGATTGGCCACTAGGGGGACGTCCCGTGCTAAAAAGGCACAGGGTTAGACGAGTCAGACTGGCAGCTCCAGATAAAAAAGAGAAACTGGAGTCTGATGTAGCTAGGCTAAACAAAATGTCAGCAGTGTGGACCGGAACAGTCAACTTTAACTCAGGTTTTGGAAAAGCGATGAAAACTGTCAAGAGAAAATCCACGGGCAGTTACAATAACAGAGGCTCTGACTCATTTTATCGCTCTGGATGACCAGCCAATGCCAGTCGTGGAAAACATAGGATTCTTCTCAGCATACTCGAGCTGCGATATGAAATTCCCAGCCGCCCACACATCAGGGAGATAATGGTGCCAAAACCTCTAAAGAGGTAAAGACAAGCAGTGTGTGCGCAATGTCAGTCCTCGGTTTAACGGCACGGTGGACTGATGAGGAGTTCGTTCGTCAATGCCAATTACTTTCGTTATTTTGTTTGTTTACAATATGGACACTCTGCAACAATTTAAAAGTTTATTTTATTCTCAAACCTAATTTGTATTTATTTTATTCCAAACAGAAGTGTTTATTTATTATTCCAAAAGCTCGAGACAGTGCCAATAGTTCAGTGATATTTTGTTAAATTACAATCCTAAGATAATTTAACAGAAGTGCTTATTTTTCACTTGAAATTTTTTTGTGGTCATCTTTATTAAGATATTATTTACTATTGGCAGAGAATAAAATAAAACCTGCCTTCCAATTCATTGCATGTGTGTGTGTGTGTGTGTGTGGTAGAAGTATCGGTTTTTGTACTCTGTATCGGCAAGTACTCAGATCCAAGTATCGGTATAGTATCGGTTTGAAAAAATTGGTATCGTTGCATCCCTAGCTGTAACCATTTGTTTTCTAAGATACAATAGCCAACAATGGATGTAGCGGTTGAGGCCGATGTCTTATTCTGTGTTTACTTCTGGAATCAAATATCCGCATTGTCCTCCTTCACCCTTTTAGGAGGCTAGCCTACCTGTTCATTGGTTGTCAGCTGTGTCAGGAATTCATCCACATTTTTTAGAGCGTTGCCCTCTTCAAGTTGTTCAAACACAAGATCAATAAAATCTGTGTCATTTGAGGCTCCAGAGCTCAGTAGCAGCTGTGCCACCTCAGAGGGATTGAGCGTTGACAACAATCCAGCCTACAACAGGGAATCAACATAATATCAGACAGTAGTAATGACCAATGCTGTGGGTAAAGGATTATAGTTTGCAACCAAAGAAAGTGTGCTCTATGATTTGCTTGTATTTTTGATATGGCAAAATAAACTCCTGTGTTTGTCTTCTTAAGTCTACAATTTTGTTTTCCTGCTCTTAAGGAAGGACTAGAAGTGCAATGTAGGGCTTACCGTAGAGATGTTGAAGTCTTTGAGGTCAGAGTATGCTGTATATTGGACGAATGGACCCAGATTTGCTTTAACCCATTGGGCATCACTCTCATTTTGTTGCCTGCAAGCTAAGGCATGCAAACAAAAGTTAGGATGTGTTCAATTTAGCAAGGTTTGTGACTGGTAGACATGAAAGAATTTAAGTTTTTTGCCTGAGTGCTTTTCAAGACATTTCACACTGGAAAGCACATAACGCACCCTATGTCTGCCCTACCTGGCTCATTGATGGCATTTTCAGCATTTCTTAGGTAGCCCAGCAGACCATGTGTGATCTCTTGTCGTCTGTACAGTGGCATTTCCTGGATAACTAAAGCCAACCCACTCACACTGCAACAGTTGAAAGAAAACGTTCTCATGCTGTTCTTTGTCACTATTGTCATTTTCATTTGCAACAAAATCTTGATTGCTCCAAGAAAGCTACTCACATGACTTGGTAGTTCATGCAGCTGATGTTTGTGGTTGTGTTTATGAGCATTTCTGGAGTAAAACTGGCAAGGATAGGAATCAGTTTCACATGGAACCAAAGTTCATAGTCGTTTGTCGTGAAAGTGGAGAAATGTGGACTGATGACGATGAAGGTCGCATTCATGATCCGATCTCTCACAACAGGCTGGAAAATTGGCATCTGTGAAATTGAGGTGGAAAAGAAGCTAAGCAATACAGAGACTGCATGTTGCAAATGTACTCATACAACATGCCACAAAGGCTGCAATCAGTTCTTTTCTATGATAGACTCCTTGAAGACTTGTGTAGCGGTTTAGCAAATGTCTTATTCTGTCTTATGCTGCTGGAACAAAGCACCAGGATTTTCCTCAATCACCCTTTTAGAAGCCTAGCATACCTGTCCATTGGCTTCCAGTTGTGTGAGGAATCCATCCACATTTTGTAGAGCGTTACCCTCTTGCAGTCGCTCAAACACACGATCAATCAAATCTGTGTTATTGGAGGCTCCCAAACTCAGTACCAGCTGTGCCACCTGAGAAGGACTGAGGACTGACAACAATTCAGCCTACAAAAGAGAACCAGCATAATATCAGACAGCAGTCATGGAAATGTTCTGGGTAAAAGAATTCCGTTTACAGGAAGATGTACATCTGCAGTCGGCACTCACAGCGGACAAATTAGGATTGAAGGCTTGCAAGTCCTGCACAGTTGCAAAATCAGAGAAGTCGCCAAGGTTTGCCTTTAGCCACGCTTGGCTCCCCGTGATAGATGAGACACAGCCAGGATCTGCAGAAAAAGCAAGAAAGTTATTGACAGGGTAATATACCACATGTTGTCATGGAAAAACCAAAGTGAGCTTGAGTTTCTCTTTTTACCTGTTGAGTCATTTCTTGACAAGAACGGTTTGATGAAGTGAGTGAAGACTGCTTGCTGTGTGTCTCTGTCCATGGATGCCTTTTGGCTTCCAAATGCCTGAATGCTACATTTGAGAGAAAGCTTTCAACATCTAAACTTCTAGTCAACTGCAAGTTTGCAGAATAGAGCAATATGTCTCATATTTACTTACACAGTCTGGTATGTCTGGCAGCTGAAGTTTTTGGAGCTAAGGCAAAATAGGAAGTTGAAAGATGGAACGGCCAGAAATGGACGGATCTTTGTCTTGAACCAGCTGGTAATGAACTCCTCACTCTGTAGTTGTGCCTGGCTGAAATTGTCAATTCTCACTTCTCCAAGAGCCTCGAGCACATTTGATGAGGTCGGGTAGGTGTTGTTGCCGGCCTTGAATTGGCAGAAAAATAATTGTAGCTGGACCCAAACTTCACACAGGGAAACGGCAATATTGTGAAAATGTGATTTTGTACTTACGATGTTAGCAAATGTCTCAAGGGCCTGGTCCAGTACAGCAGAGGCTTTTTGGAAGAAAAGCTTCCAGACTTCTACTGGGTATATGTTTTGGCTTTTCAGTGTGCAGTTCAGCAGTGTGACCAAGTGGCTGGATGTGAGATGGGGAGCCTTGAAAAAGAAAATTGACAAAGAATACAGCTGTTTTGTCAGAGCTCATGAAGATTTGTCTCAGGACCATAATGTGGCAAAATCCATGTTCTGTTTTTGGAGTTTAAAAAGGAATCTTACAGAGGAACAGGCATGTTCTGTGATGGTGAAATTGCACAGGGCTTCCGAGGAATTGCCAGCTGACAGGATTTGCTCAGGTTTTGAACTGTGGAAAAAACACAATAAATTGAAATCCAATGTCCCCTTAATTACACTGTGTTAACGAATTTTACCTAGACAGAATCAACATTGAACAAAACGGCATTTCACCCACCCGTCAACTCCATTACAAATGAGATTCACTGTGAAAAGAGAATGGTTGTGTGTCAGATAATAGTCCTTCAGAATGCATTTATATCCTTAGAGTTGAAATGTGTACTTCTAGACAGACTTACCATGAACTGGGGTAACCTTGCACTGAAGACAAAGAAAATATGATTGTTAGTATAGTGGAAACATCTTTTTCAAGTGTAAATACCTTGACTTTGTCACAGTTGGCCCAATTAGTGTGCCAAACCTGGATCAAATATTGGATAACCCATGTAAGACATCCACCCACCCACCCCCCAAAAAACGAATCTTACCACAAAGGAAGCTGGAACTGCGCAGCCTGTTTGAGAAGAAAAAGAAAGGAAATAAATCAATGGAGTAGTCATTACAGTGCTGATACTGGGCTCTTGAGAAAAGTTTAGTCAGGAAAGCCTATTTGCCACATACGTGGGAATGTGTCCTGGAGGTACTGCTTGCTTGATCTCACGCCCTGTGAAAGGTCCAGTGGCAATGCTGCCAAACTCTGCGCAAGACCATCGTCTCTAAAGGAAGAAAAGAATTCATTGTGACTTGTCAGGAGCCTCAGCTTGGCATTGTGCACACCCAAATGTCTAACTGTGGATATCAGAAATATCTTACACAGCCTGGTAGGATTCACAGGTGATGTTACTGGGGATCACCCGCAAGCTGCTAGGAAGGATGCTCGCCATCACAGGAACCAAATAAACCTGGAACCACTGTTGATAGTCTTCTGGCTGAAAGTCTTTAAGCTGAGGAGCAAGGGCTGTCAAGGTCAGGTTCAAAATGGTGTCTCGCACATCTGGATTTTGGATGAGGGTGACATTTCTCTGAAAAGAGAAGGGGATCATAATAAGGTCAGAGAGGAAGTTCTGAAGTCTTTGTGGAAATACGGAGATGAGGGGGAGCTTATCTAAACTAAATCTTTGTACTTCTGTACAGCAGGAATGCCTCAAGGCATGAAGCATATCAGAAATGGATCATTTTGAGTTAAACACTTGAGCAGGTTTATGAAAGAACACTGTTAACATTTGTTGATGTTTGCGCTGAGGTAAGGTTACCAATGAGAATTCACCTGCTCGTTGATGTTTGCAAAAGCCTGGAAGAATTGGTTGAGCTGCTCATAATCACTGGTCTCTGTCAAGCTTGTCAACACCTCCCTTACAACATGTGCATCGTTTAAAGCACCACTGTTTGGATCTAGGATTAGATCAGCCTTCTGCGATGGTGAAAGAACGTCCAGAACTGCCAGCTATGGATACAAAAAAGTAGAATTCATGAAATGCATGTCTTTTGTATAATTTCCAGAATTTTGCTTTGCTATTCTCAAGAAAGACAGGAAGAGTAATAAGAGTAAAGCTTACCGTAGAGATGTTGAAGTCTTTGAGGTCAGAGTATGATGCATATTGGACGAATGGACCCAGATTTTCTTTAACCCATTGGGCATCACTCTCATTTTGTTGCCTGCAAGCTAAGGCATGCAGACAAAGTTAGGATGTGCTCAATTTAGCACGGTTTGTGACTGGTAGAGATGAAAGAATTTAAGTTTTTTGTCTGAGTGCTTTTCAAGACATTTCACACTGGAAAGCACATAATGCACCCTATGTCTGCCCTACCTGGCTCATTGATGGCATTTTCAGCATTTCTTAGGTAGCCCAACAGACCATGTGTGATCTCTTGCCGTCTGTACAGTGGCATCTCCTGGATAACTAAAGCCAACCCACTCACACTGCAACAGTTGAAAGAAAACGTTCTCATGCTGTTCATTGTCACTATTGTCATTTTCATTTGCAACAAAATCTTGATTGCTCCAAGAAAGCTACTCACATGACTTGGTAGTTTGTGCAGCTGATGTTTGTGGTTGTGTTTATGAGCATTTCTGGAGTAAAACTGGCAAGGATAGGAATCAGTTTCACATGGAACCAAAGTTCATAGTCGTTTGTCGTGAAAGTGGAGAAATGTGAACTGATGATGATGAAGGTCGCATTCATGACCCGATCTCTCACAACAGGCTGGAAATGTGGGGTCTGTCATATTAAAGTGGAAAAAGACATAAGCAAAGGTGAGATTGCATGTTGGAAGTACACCCATACAACATGGTACAAAGGCTGTAACCATTTGTTTTCTAAGATACAATAGCCAACAATGGATTTAGCAGTTGAGACCGATGTCTTATTCTGTGTTTACTTCTGGAATCAAATATCCGCATTGTCCTCCTTCACCCTTTTAGGAGGCTAGCCTACCTGTTCATTGGCTGTCAGCTGTGTCAGGAATTCATCCACATTTTTTAGAACATTGCCCTCTTCAAGTTGTTCAAACACAAGATCAATAAAATCTGTGTCATTTGAGGCTCCAGAGCTCAGTAGCAGCTGTGCCACCTCAGAGGGATTGAGCGTTGACAACAATCCAGCCTACAACAGGGAATCAACATAATATCAGACAGTAGTAATGACCAATGCTGTGGGTAAAGGATTACAGTTTGCAAGCAAAGAAAGTGTGCTCTATGATTTGCTTGTATTTTTGATATGGCAAAATAAACTCCTGTGTTTGTCTTCTTAAGTCTACAATTTTGTTTTCCTGTTCTTAAGGGAGGACTAGAAGTGCAATGTAGGGCTTACCGTAGAGATGTTGAAGTCTTTGAGGTCAGAGTACGCTGTATATTGGACGAATGGACCCAGATTTGCTTTAACCCATTGGGCATCACTCTCATTTTGTTGCCTGCAAGCTAAGGCATGCAGACAAAAGTTAGGATGTGCTCAATTTAAAGAGAATTGTGACTGGTAGACATGAAAGAATTTAAGTTTTTTGTCTGAGTGCTTTTCAAGACATTTCACACTGGAAAGCACATAACGCACCCTATGTCTGCCCTACCTGGCTCATTGATGGCAGTTTCAGCATTTCTTAGGTAGCCCAGCAGACCATGTGTGATCTCTTGCCGTCTGTACAGTGGCATCTCCTGGATAACTAAAGCCAACCCACTCACACTGCAACAGTTGAAAGAAAACGTTCTCATGCTGTTCTTTGTCACTATTGTCATTTTCATTTGCAACAAAATCTTGATTGCTCCAAGAAAGCTACTCACATGACTTGATAGTTTGTGCAGCTGATGTTTGTGGTTGTGTTTATGAGCATTTCTGGAGTAAAACTGGCAAGGATAGGAATCAGTTTCACATGGAACCAAAGTTCATAGTCGTTTGTCATGAAAGTGGAGAAATTTGGACTGATGATGATGAAGGTCGCATTCATGACCCGATCTCTCACAACAGGCTGGAAATTTGGGGTCTGTCATATTAAAGTGGAAAAAGACATAAGCAAAGGTGAGATTGCATGTCGGACGTACACCCATACAACATGGTACAAAGGCTTTAACTAGGGATGCACCGATACCGATACTGGTATCGGGTATCGGGGCCGATACTGTAAAATGTGTGTGTACTCATACTCGTAAAAGTTAACCGATACCATGAACCGATACTAACTTATTTCATTAATCAGAGGGTGGCTTGTCATTTTTGTTGTAGTTTTTTAGATTGGCCACTAGGGGGACGTCCCGTGCTAAACAGGCACAGGGTTAGACGAGTCAGACTGGCAGCTCCAGATAAAAAAGAGAAACTGGAGTCTGATGTAGCTAGGCTAAACAAAATGTCAGCAGTGTGGACCGGAACAGTCAACTTTAACTCAGGTTTTGGAAAAGCGATGAAAACTGTCAAGAGAAAATCCACGGGCAGTTACAATAACAGAGGCTCTGACTCATTTTATTGCTCTGGATGACCAGCCAATGCCAGTCGTGGAAAACATAGGATTCTTCTCAGCATACTCGAGCTGCGATATGAAATTCCCAGCCGCCCACACATCAGGGAGATAATGGTGCCAAAACTTCTAAAGAGGTAAAGACAAGCAGTGTGTGCGCGATGTCAGTCCTCGGTTTAACGGCACGGTGGACTGATGAGGAGTTCGTTCGTCAATGCCAATTACTTTCGTTATTTTGTTTGTTTGTTTACAATATGGACACTCTGCAACAATTTAAAAGTTTATTTTATTCTCAAACCTAATTTGTATTTATTTTATTCCAAACAGAAGTGTTTATTTATTATTCCAAAAGCTCGAGACAGTGCCAATAGTTCAGTGATATTTTGTTAAATTACAATCTGGAGACTCTGCAATAATTTAACAGAAGTGCTTATTTTTCACTTGAAATTTTTTTGTGGTCATCTTTATTAAGATATTATTTACGATTGGCAGAGAATAAAATAAAACCTGCCTTCCAATTCATTGCATGTGTGTGTGTGTGTGGTAGAAGTATCGGTTTTTGTACTCTGTATCGGCAAGTACTCAGATCCAAGTATCGGTATCGTATCGGTTTGAAAAAATTGGTATCGTTGCATCCCTAGCTGTAACCATTTGTTTTCTAAGATACAATAGCCAACAATGGATGTAGCGGTTGAGGCCGATGTCTTATTCTGTGTTTACTTCTGGAATCAAATATCCGCATTGTCCTCCTTCACCCTTTTAGGAGGCTAGCCTACCTGTTCATTGGTTGTCAGCTGTGTCAGGAATTCATCCACATTTTTTAGAGCGTTGCCCTCTTCAAGTTGTTCAAACACAAGATCAATAAAATCTGTGTCATTTGAGGCTCCAGAGCTCAGTAGCAGCTGTGCCACCTCAGAGGGATTGAGCGTTGACAACAATCCAGCCTACAACAGGGAATCAACATAATATCAGACAGTAGTAATGACCAATGCTGTGGGTAAAGGATTATAGTTTGCAACCAAAGAAAGTGTGCTCTATGATTTGCTTGTATTTTTGATATGGCAAAATAAACTCCTGTGTTTGTCTTCTTAAGTCTACAATTTTGTTTTCCTGCTCTTAAGGAAGGACTAGAAGTGCAATGTAGGGCTTACCGTAGAGATGTTGAAGTCTTTGAGGTCAGAGTATGCTGTATATTGGACGAATGGACCCAGATTTGCTTTAACCCATTGGGCATCACTCTCATTTTGTTGCCTGCAAGCTAAGGCATGCAAACAAAAGTTAGGATGTGTTCAATTTAGCAAGGTTTGTGACTGGTAGACATGAAAGAATTTAAGTTTTTTGCCTGAGTGCTTTTCAAGACATTTCACACTGGAAAGCACATAACGCACCCTATGTCTGCCCTACCTGGCTCATTGATGGCATTTTCAGCATTTCTTAGGTAGCCCAGCAGACCATGTGTGATCTCTTGTCGTCTGTACAGTGGCATTTCCTGGATAACTAAAGCCAACCCACTCACACTGCAACAGTTGAAAGAAAACGTTCTCATGCTGTTCTTTGTCACTATTGTCATTTTCATTTGCAACAAAATCTTGATTGCTCCAAGAAAGCTACTCACATGACTTGGTAGTTCATGCAGCTGATGTTTGTGGTTGTGTTTATGAGCATTTCTGGAGTAAAACTGGCAAGGATAGGAATCAGTTTCACATGGAACCAAAGTTCATAGTCGTTTGTCGTGAAAGTGGAGAAATGTGGACTGATGACGATGAAGGTCGCATTCATGATCCGATCTCTCACAACAGGCTGGAAAATTGGCATCTGTGAAATTGAGGTGGAAAAGAAGCTAAGCAATACAGAGACTGCATGTTGCAAATGTACTCATACAACATGCCACAAAGGCTGCAATCAGTTCTTTTCTATGATAGACTCCTTGAAGACTTGTGTAGCGGTTTAGCAAATGTCTTATTCTGTCTTATGCTGGTGGAACAAAGCACCAGGATTTTCCTCAATCACCCTTTTAGAAGCCTAGCATACCTGTCCATTGGCTTCCAGTTGTGTGAGGAATCCATCCACATTTTGTAGAGCGTTACCCTCTTGCAGTCGCTCAAACACACGATCAATCAAATCTGTGTTATTGGAGGCTCCCAAACTCAGTACCAGCTGTGCCACCTGAGAAGGACTGAGGACTGACAACAATTCAGCCTACAAAAGAGAACCAGCATAATATCAGACAGCAGTCATGGAAATGTTCTGGGTAAAAGAATTCCGTTTACAGGAAGATGTACATCTGCAGTCGGCACTCACAGCGGACAAATTAGGATTGAAGGCTTGCAAGTCCTGCACAGTTGCAAAATCAGAGAAGTCGCCAAGGTTTGCCTTTAGCCACGCTTGGCTCCCCGTGATAGATGAGACACAGCCAGGATCTGCAGAAAAAGCAAGAAAGTTATTGACAGGGTAATATACCACATGTTGTCATGGAAAAACCAAAGTGAGCTTGAGTTTCTCTTTTTACCTGTTGAGTCATTTCTTGACAAGAACGGTTTGATGAAGTGAGTGAAGACTGCTTGCTGTGTGTCTCTGTCCATGGATGCCTTTTGGCTTCCAAATGCCTGAATGCTACATTTGAGAGAAAGCTTTCAACATCTAAACTTCTAGTCAACTGCAAGTTTGCAGAATAGAGCAATATGTCTCATATTTACTTACACAGTCTGGTATGTCTGGCAGCTGAAGTTTTTGGAGCTAAGGCAAAATAGGAAGTTGAAAGATGGAACGGCCAGAAATGGACGGATCTTTGTCTTGAACCAGCTGGTAATGAACTCCTCACTCTGTAGTTGTGCCTGGCTGAAATTGTCAATTCTCACTTCTCCAAGAGCCTCGAGCACATTTGACGAGGTCGGGTAGGTGTTGTTGCCGGCCTTGAATTGGCAGAAAAATAATTGTAGCTGGACCCAAACTTCACACAGGGAAACGGCAATATTGTGAAAATGTGATTTTGTACTTACCATGTTAGCAAATGTCTCAAGGGCCTGGTCCAGTACAGCAGAGGCTTTTTGGAAGAAAAGCTTCCAGACTTCTACTGGGTATATGTTTTGGCTTTTCAGTGTGCAGTTCAGCAGTGTGACCAAGTTGCTGGATGTGAGATGGGGAGCCTTGAAAAAGAAAATTGACAAAGAATACAGCCATTTTGTCAGAGCTCATGGAGATTTGTCTCAGGACCATAATGGGGCAAAATCCATGTTCTGTTTTTGGAGTTTAAAAAGGAATCTTACAGAGGAACAGGCATGTTCTGTGATGGTGAAATTGCACAGGGCTTCCGAGGAATTGCCAGCTGACAGGATTTGCTCAGGTTTTGAACTGTGGAAAAAACACAATAAATTGAAATCCAATGTCCCCTTAATTACACTGTGTTAACGAATTTTACCTAGACAGAATCAACATTGAACAAAACGGCATTTCACCCACCCGTCAACTCCATTACAAATGAGATTCACTGTGAAAAGAGAATGGTTGTGTGTCAGATAATAGTCCTTCAGAATGCATTTATATCCTTAGAGTTGAAATGTGTACTTCTAGACAGACTTACCATGAACTGGGGTAACCTTGCACTGAAGACAAAGAAAATATGATTGTTAGTATAGTGGAAACATCTTCTTCAAGTGTAAATACCTTGACTTTGTCACAGTTGGCCCAATTAGTGTGCCAAACCTGGATCAAATATTGGATAACCCATGTAGGACATCCACCCACCCACCCCCCAAAAAACGAATCTTACCACAAAGGAAACTGGAACTGCGCAGCCTGTTTGAGAAGAAAAAGAAAGGAAATAAATCAATGGAGTAGTCATTACAGTGCTGATACTGGGCTCTTGAGAAAAGTTTAGTCAGGAAAGCCTATTTGCCACATACGTGGGAATGTGTCCTGGAGGTACTGCTTGCTTGATCTCACGCCCTGTGAAAGGTCCAGTGGCAATGCTGCCAAACTCTGCGCAAGACCATCGTCTCTAAAGGAAGAAAAGAATTCATTGTGACTTGTCAGGAGCCTCAGCTTGGCATTGTGCACACCCAAATGTCTAACTGTGGATATCGGAAATATCTTACACAGCCTGGTAGGATTCACAGGTGATGTTACTGGGGATCACCCGCAAGCTGCTAGGAAGGATGCTCGCCATCACAGGAACCAAATAAACCTGGAACCACTGTTGATAGTCTTCTGGCTGAAAGTCTTTAAACTGAGGAGCAAGGGCTGTCAAGGTCAGGTTCAAAATGGTGTCTCGCACATCTGGATTTTGGATGAGGGTGACATTTCTCTGAAAAGAGAAGGGGATCATAATAAGGTCAGAGAGGAAGTTCTGAAGTCTTTGTGGAAATGCGGAGATGAGGGGGAGCTTATCTAAACTAAATCTTTGTACTTCTGTACAGCAGGAATGCCTCAAGGCATGAAGCATATCAGAAATGGATCATTTTGAGTTAAACACTTGAGCAGGTTTATGAAAGAACACTGTTAACATTTGTTGATGTTTGCGCTGAGGTAAGGTTACCAATGAGAATTCACCTGCTCATTGATGTTTGCAAAAGCCTGGAAGAATTGGTTGAGCTGCTCATAATCACTGGTCTCTGTCAAGCTTGTCAACACCTCCCTTACAACATGTGCATCGTTTAAAGCACCACTGTTTGGATCTAGGATTAGATCAGCCTTCTGCGATGGTGAAAGAACGTCCAGAACTGCCAGCTATGGATACAAAAAAGTAGAATTCATGAAATGCATGTCTTTTGTATAATTTCCAGAATTTTGCTTTGCTATTCTCAAGAAAGACAGGAAGAGTAATAAGAGTAAAGCTTACCGTAGAGATGTTGAAGTCTTTGAGGTCAGAGTATGATGCATATTGGACGAATGGACCCAGATTTTCTTTAACCCATTGGGCATCACTCTCATTTTGTTGCCTGCAAGCTAAGGCATGCAGACAAAGTTAGGATGTGCTCAATTTAGCAAGGTTTGTGACTGGTAGAGATGAAAGAATTTAAGTTTTTTGTCTGAGTGCTTTTCAAGACATTTCACACTGGAAAGCACATAATGCACCCTATGTCTGCCCTACCTGGCTCATTGATGGCATTTTCAGCATTTCTTAGGTAGCCCAACAGACCATGTGTGATCTCTTGTCGTCTGTACAGTGGCATCTCCTGGATAGCTAAAGCCAACCCACTCACACTGCAACAGTTGAAAGAAAACGTTCTCATGCTGTTCATTGTCACTATTGTCATTTTCATTTGCAACAAAATCTTGATTGCTCCAAGAAAGCTACTCACATGACTTGGTAGTTCGTGCAGCTGATGTTTGTGGTTGTGTTTATGAGCATTTCTGGAGTAAAACTGGCAAGGATAGGAATCAGTTTCACATGGAACCAAAGTTCATAGTCGTTTGTCGTGAAAGTGGAGAAATGTGAACTGATGATGATGAAGGTCGCATTCATGACCCGATCTCTCACAACAGGCTGGAAATGTGGGGTCTGTCATATTAAAGTGGAAAAAGACATAAGCAAAGGTGAGATTGCATGTTGGAAGTACACCCATACAACATGCCACAAAGGCTGTAACCATTTGTTTTCTAAGATACAATAGCCAACAATGGATTTAGCAGTTGAGACCGATGTCTTATTCTGTGTTTACTTCTGGAATCAAATATCCGCATTGTCCTCCTTCACCCTTTTAGGAGGCTAGCCTACCTGTTCATTGGCTGTCAGCTGTGTCAGGAATTCATCCACATTTTTTAGAACATTGCCCTCTTCAAGTTGTTCAAACACAAGATCAATAAAATCTGTGTCATTTGAGGCTCCAGAGCTCAGTAGCAGCTGTGCCACCTCAGAGGGATTGAGCGTTGACAACAATCCAGCCTACAACAGGGAATCAACATAATATCAGACAGTAGTAATGACCAATGCTGTGGGTAAAGGATTACAGTTTGCAACCAAAGAAAGTGTGCTCTATGATTTGCTTGTATTTTTGATATGGCAATATAAACTCCTGTATTTGTCTTCCTAAGTCTACAATTTTGTTTTCCTGCTCTTAAGGAAGGACTAGAAGTGCAATGTAGGGCTTACCGTAGAGATGTTGAAGTCTTTGAGGTCAGAGTACGCTGTATATTGGACGAATGGACCCAGATTTGCTTTAACCCATTGGGCATCACTCTCATTTTGTTGCCTGCAAGCTAAGGCATGCAAACAAAAGTTAGGATGTGCTCAATGTAGCAAGGTTTGTGACTGGTAGACATGAAAGAATTTAAGTTTTTTGTCTGAGTGCTTTTCATAACATTTCACACTGGAAAGCACATAACGCACCCTATGTCTGCCCTACCTGGCTCATTGATGGCATTTTCAGCATTTCTTAGGTAGCCCAGCAGACCATGTGTGATCTCTTGCCGTCTGTACAGTGGCATCTCCTGGATAACTAAAGCCAACCCACTCACACTGCAACAGTTGAAAGAAAACGTTCTCATGCTGTTCTTTGTCACTATTGTCATTTTCATTTGCAACAAAATCTTGATTGCTCCAAGAAAGCTACTCACATGACTTGGTAGTTTGTGCAGCTGATGTTTGTGGTTGTGTTTATGAGCATTTCTGGAGTAAAACTGGCAAGGATAGGAATCAGTTTCACATGGAACCAAAGTTCATAGTCGTTTGTCGTGAAAGTGGAGAAATTTGGACTGATGATGATGAAGGTCGCATTCATGACCCGATCTCTCACAACAGGCTGGAAATGTGGGGTCTGTCATATTAAAGTGGAAAAAGACATAAGCAAAGGTGAGATTGCATGTCGGACGTACACCCATACAACATGGTACAAAGGCTGTAACTAGGGATGCACCGATACCTATACTGGTATCGGGTATCGGGGCCGATACTGTAAAATGTGTGTGTACTCATACTCGTAAAAGTTAACCGATACCATGAACCGATACTAACTTATTTCATTAATCAGAGGGTGGCTTGTCATTTTTTTTTGTAGTTTTTTAGATTGGCCACTAGGGGGACGTCCCGTGCTAAAAAGGCACAGGGTTAGACGAGTCAGACTGGCAGCTCCAGATAAAAAAGAGAAACTGGAGTCTGATGTAGCTAGGCTAAACAAAATGTCAGCAGTGTGGACCGGAACAGTCAACTTTAACTCAGGTTTTGGAAAAGCGATGAAAACTGTCAAGAGAAAATCCACGGGCAGTTACAATAACAGAGGCTCTGACTCATTTTATCGCTCTGGATGACCAGCCAATGCCAGTCGTGGAAAACATAGGATTCTTCTCAGCATACTCGAGCTGCGATATGAAATTCCCAGCCGCCCACACATCAGGGAGATAATGGTGCCAAAACCTCTAAAGAGGTAAAGACAAGCAGTGTGTGCGCAATGTCAGTCCTCGGTTTAACGGCACGGTGGACTGATGAGGAGTTCGTTCGTCAATGCCAATTACTTTCGTTATTTTGTTTGTTTACAATATGGACACTCTGCAACAATTTAAAAGTTTATTTTATTCTCAAACCTAATTTGTATTTATTTTATTCCAAACAGAAGTGTTTATTTATTATTCCAAAAGCTCGAGACAGTGCCAATAGTTCAGTGATATTTTGTTAAATTACAATCCTAAGATAATTTAACAGAAGTGCTTATTTTTCACTTGAAATTTTTTTGTGGTCATCTTTATTAAGATATTATTTACTATTGGCAGAGAATAAAATAAAACCTGCCTTCCAATTCATTGCATGTGTGTGTGTGTGTGTGTGTGGTAGAAGTATCGGTTTTTGTACTCTGTATCGGCAAGTACTCAGATCCAAGTATCGGTATAGTATCGGTTTGAAAAAATTGGTATCGTTGCATCCCTAGCTGTAACCATTTGTTTTCTAAGATACAATAGCCAACAATGGATGTAGCGGTTGAGGCCGATGTCTTATTCTGTGTTTACTTCTGGAATCAAATATCCGCATTGTCCTCCTTCACCCTTTTAGGAGGCTAGCCTACCTGTTCATTGGTTGTCAGCTGTGTCAGGAATTCATCCACATTTTTTAGAGCGTTGCCCTCTTCAAGTTGTTCAAACACAAGATCAATAAAATCTGTGTCATTTGAGGCTCCAGAGCTCAGTAGCAGCTGTGCCACCTCAGAGGGATTGAGCGTTGACAACAATCCAGCCTACAACAGGGAATCAACATAATATCAGACAGTAGTAATGACCAATGCTGTGGGTAAAGGATTATAGTTTGCAACCAAAGAAAGTGTGCTCTATGATTTGCTTGTATTTTTGATATGGCAAAATAAACTCCTGTGTTTGTCTTCTTAAGTCTACAATTTTGTTTTCCTGCTCTTAAGGAAGGACTAGAAGTGCAATGTAGGGCTTACCGTAGAGATGTTGAAGTCTTTGAGGTCAGAGTATGCTGTATATTGGACGAATGGACCCAGATTTGCTTTAACCCATTGGGCATCACTCTCATTTTGTTGCCTGCAAGCTAAGGCATGCAAACAAAAGTTAGGATGTGTTCAATTTAGCAAGGTTTGTGACTGGTAGACATGAAAGAATTTAAGTTTTTTGCCTGAGTGCTTTTCAAGACATTTCACACTGGAAAGCACATAACGCACCCTATGTCTGCCCTACCTGGCTCATTGATGGCATTTTCAGCATTTCTTAGGTAGCCCAGCAGACCATGTGTGATCTCTTGTCGTCTGTACAGTGGCATTTCCTGGATAACTAAAGCCAACCCACTCACACTGCAACAGTTGAAAGAAAACGTTCTCATGCTGTTCTTTGTCACTATTGTCATTTTCATTTGCAACAAAATCTTGATTGCTCCAAGAAAGCTACTCACATGACTTGGTAGTTCATGCAGCTGATGTTTGTGGTTGTGTTTATGAGCATTTCTGGAGTAAAACTGGCAAGGATAGGAATCAGTTTCACATGGAACCAAAGTTCATAGTCGTTTGTCGTGAAAGTGGAGAAATGTGGACTGATGACGATGAAGGTCGCATTCATGATCCGATCTCTCACAACAGGCTGGAAAATTGGCATCTGTGAAATTGAGGTGGAAAAGAAGCTAAGCAATACAGAGACTGCATGTTGCAAATGTACTCATACAACATGCCACAAAGGCTGCAATCAGTTCTTTTCTATGATAGACTCCTTGAAGACTTGTGTAGCGGTTTAGCAAATGTCTTATTCTGTCTTATGCTGCTGGAACAAAGCACCAGGATTTTCCTCAATCACCCTTTTAGAAGCCTAGCATACCTGTCCATTGGCTTCCAGTTGTGTGAGGAATCCATCCACATTTTGTAGAGCGTTACCCTCTTGCAGTCGCTCAAACACACGATCAATCAAATCTGTGTTATTGGAGGCTCCCAAACTCAGTACCAGCTGTGCCACCTGAGAAGGACTGAGGACTGACAACAATTCAGCCTACAAAAGAGAACCAGCATAATATCAGACAGCAGTCATGGAAATGTTCTGGGTAAAAGAATTCCGTTTACAGGAAGATGTACATCTGCAGTCGGCACTCACAGCGGACAAATTAGGATTGAAGGCTTGCAAGTCCTGCACAGTTGCAAAATCAGAGAAGTCGCCAAGGTTTGCCTTTAGCCACGCTTGGCTCCCCGTGATAGATGAGACACAGCCAGGATCTGCAGAAAAAGCAAGAAAGTTATTGACAGGGTAATATACCACATGTTGTCATGGAAAAACCAAAGTGAGCTTGAGTTTCTCTTTTTACCTGTTGAGTCATTTCTTGACAAGAACGGTTTGATGAAGTGAGTGAAGACTGCTTGCTGTGTGTCTCTGTCCATGGATGCCTTTTGGCTTCCAAATGCCTGAATGCTACATTTGAGAGAAAGCTTTCAACATCTAAACTTCTAGTCAACTGCAAGTTTGCAGAATAGAGCAATATGTCTCATATTTACTTACACAGTCTGGTATGTCTGGCAGCTGAAGTTTTTGGAGCTAAGGCAAAATAGGAAGTTGAAAGATGGAACGGCCAGAAATGGACGGATCTTTGTCTTGAACCAGCTGGTAATGAACTCCTCACTCTGTAGTTGTGCCTGGCTGAAATTGTCAATTCTCACTTCTCCAAGAGCCTCGAGCACATTTGATGAGGTCGGGTAGGTGTTGTTGCCGGCCTTGAATTGGCAGAAAAATAATTGTAGCTGGACCCAAACTTCACACAGGGAAACGGCAATATTGTGAAAATGTGATTTTGTACTTACGATGTTAGCAAATGTCTCAAGGGCCTGGTCCAGTACAGCAGAGGCTTTTTGGAAGAAAAGCTTCCAGACTTCTACTGGGTATATGTTTTGGCTTTTCAGTGTGCAGTTCAGCAGTGTGACCAAGTGGCTGGATGTGAGATGGGGAGCCTTGAAAAAGAAAATTGACAAAGAATACAGCTGTTTTGTCAGAGCTCATGAAGATTTGTCTCAGGACCATAATGTGGCAAAATCCATGTTCTGTTTTTGGAGTTTAAAAAGGAATCTTACAGAGGAACAGGCATGTTCTGTGATGGTGAAATTGCACAGGGCTTCCGAGGAATTGCCAGCTGACAGGATTTGCTCAGGTTTTGAACTGTGGAAAAAACACAATAAATTGAAATCCAATGTCCCCTTAATTACACTGTGTTAACGAATTTTACCTAGACAGAATCAACATTGAACAAAACGGCATTTCACCCACCCGTCAACTCCATTACAAATGAGATTCACTGTGAAAAGAGAATGGTTGTGTGTCAGATAATAGTCCTTCAGAATGCATTTATATCCTTAGAGTTGAAATGTGTACTTCTAGACAGACTTACCATGAACTGGGGTAACCTTGCACTGAAGACAAAGAAAATATGATTGTTAGTATAGTGGAAACATCTTTTTCAAGTGTAAATACCTTGACTTTGTCACAGTTGGCCCAATTAGTGTGCCAAACCTGGATCAAATATTGGATAACCCATGTAAGACATCCACCCACCCACCCCCCAAAAAACGAATCTTACCACAAAGGAAGCTGGAACTGCGCAGCCTGTTTGAGAAGAAAAAGAAAGGAAATAAATCAATGGAGTAGTCATTACAGTGCTGATACTGGGCTCTTGAGAAAAGTTTAGTCAGGAAAGCCTATTTGCCACATACGTGGGAATGTGTCCTGGAGGTACTGCTTGCTTGATCTCACGCCCTGTGAAAGGTCCAGTGGCAATGCTGCCAAACTCTGCGCAAGACCATCGTCTCTAAAGGAAGAAAAGAATTCATTGTGACTTGTCAGGAGCCTCAGCTTGGCATTGTGCACACCCAAATGTCTAACTGTGGATATCAGAAATATCTTACACAGCCTGGTAGGATTCACAGGTGATGTTACTGGGGATCACCCGCAAGCTGCTAGGAAGGATGCTCGCCATCACAGGAACCAAATAAACCTGGAACCACTGTTGATAGTCTTCTGGCTGAAAGTCTTTAAGCTGAGGAGCAAGGGCTGTCAAGGTCAGGTTCAAAATGGTGTCTCGCACATCTGGATTTTGGATGAGGGTGACATTTCTCTGAAAAGAGAAGGGGATCATAATAAGGTCAGAGAGGAAGTTCTGAAGTCTTTGTGGAAATACGGAGATGAGGGGGAGCTTATCTAAACTAAATCTTTGTACTTCTGTACAGCAGGAATGCCTCAAGGCATGAAGCATATCAGAAATGGATCATTTTGAGTTAAACACTTGAGCAGGTTTATGAAAGAACACTGTTAACATTTGTTGATGTTTGCGCTGAGGTAAGGTTACCAATGAGAATTCACCTGCTCGTTGATGTTTGCAAAAGCCTGGAAGAATTGGTTGAGCTGCTCATAATCACTGGTCTCTGTCAAGCTTGTCAACACCTCCCTTACAACATGTGCATCGTTTAAAGCACCACTGTTTGGATCTAGGATTAGATCAGCCTTCTGCGATGGTGAAAGAACGTCCAGAACTGCCAGCTATGGATACAAAAAAGTAGAATTCATGAAATGCATGTCTTTTGTATAATTTCCAGAATTTTGCTTTGCTATTCTCAAGAAAGACAGGAAGAGTAATAAGAGTAAAGCTTACCGTAGAGATGTTGAAGTCTTTGAGGTCAGAGTATGATGCATATTGGACGAATGGACCCAGATTTTCTTTAACCCATTGGGCATCACTCTCATTTTGTTGCCTGCAAGCTAAGGCATGCAGACAAAGTTAGGATGTGCTCAATTTAGCACGGTTTGTGACTGGTAGAGATGAAAGAATTTAAGTTTTTTGTCTGAGTGCTTTTCAAGACATTTCACACTGGAAAGCACATAATGCACCCTATGTCTGCCCTACCTGGCTCATTGATGGCATTTTCAGCATTTCTTAGGTAGCCCAACAGACCATGTGTGATCTCTTGCCGTCTGTACAGTGGCATCTCCTGGATAACTAAAGCCAACCCACTCACACTGCAACAGTTGAAAGAAAACGTTCTCATGCTGTTCATTGTCACTATTGTCATTTTCATTTGCAACAAAATCTTGATTGCTCCAAGAAAGCTACTCACATGACTTGGTAGTTTGTGCAGCTGATGTTTGTGGTTGTGTTTATGAGCATTTCTGGAGTAAAACTGGCAAGGATAGGAATCAGTTTCACATGGAACCAAAGTTCATAGTCGTTTGTCGTGAAAGTGGAGAAATGTGAACTGATGATGATGAAGGTCGCATTCATGACCCGATCTCTCACAACAGGCTGGAAATGTGGGGTCTGTCATATTAAAGTGGAAAAAGACATAAGCAAAGGTGAGATTGCATGTTGGAAGTACACCCATACAACATGGTACAAAGGCTGTAACCATTTGTTTTCTAAGATACAATAGCCAACAATGGATTTAGCAGTTGAGACCGATGTCTTATTCTGTGTTTACTTCTGGAATCAAATATCCGCATTGTCCTCCTTCACCCTTTTAGGAGGCTAGCCTACCTGTTCATTGGCTGTCAGCTGTGTCAGGAATTCATCCACATTTTTTAGAACATTGCCCTCTTCAAGTTGTTCAAACACAAGATCAATAAAATCTGTGTCATTTGAGGCTCCAGAGCTCAGTAGCAGCTGTGCCACCTCAGAGGGATTGAGCGTTGACAACAATCCAGCCTACAACAGGGAATCAACATAATATCAGACAGTAGTAATGACCAATGCTGTGGGTAAAGGATTACAGTTTGCAAGCAAAGAAAGTGTGCTCTATGATTTGCTTGTATTTTTGATATGGCAAAATAAACTCCTGTGTTTGTCTTCTTAAGTCTACAATTTTGTTTTCCTGTTCTTAAGGGAGGACTAGAAGTGCAATGTAGGGCTTACCGTAGAGATGTTGAAGTCTTTGAGGTCAGAGTACGCTGTATATTGGACGAATGGACCCAGATTTGCTTTAACCCATTGGGCATCACTCTCATTTTGTTGCCTGCAAGCTAAGGCATGCAGACAAAAGTTAGGATGTGCTCAATTTAAAGAGAATTGTGACTGGTAGACATGAAAGAATTTAAGTTTTTTGTCTGAGTGCTTTTCAAGACATTTCACACTGGAAAGCACATAACGCACCCTATGTCTGCCCTACCTGGCTCATTGATGGCAGTTTCAGCATTTCTTAGGTAGCCCAGCAGACCATGTGTGATCTCTTGCCGTCTGTACAGTGGCATCTCCTGGATAACTAAAGCCAACCCACTCACACTGCAACAGTTGAAAGAAAACGTTCTCATGCTGTTCTTTGTCACTATTGTCATTTTCATTTGCAACAAAATCTTGATTGCTCCAAGAAAGCTACTCACATGACTTGATAGTTTGTGCAGCTGATGTTTGTGGTTGTGTTTATGAGCATTTCTGGAGTAAAACTGGCAAGGATAGGAATCAGTTTCACATGGAACCAAAGTTCATAGTCGTTTGTCATGAAAGTGGAGAAATTTGGACTGATGATGATGAAGGTCGCATTCATGACCCGATCTCTCACAACAGGCTGGAAATTTGGGGTCTGTCATATTAAAGTGGAAAAAGACATAAGCAAAGGTGAGATTGCATGTCGGACGTACACCCATACAACATGGTACAAAGGCTTTAACTAGGGATGCACCGATACCGATACTGGTATCGGGTATCGGGGCCGATACTGTAAAATGTGTGTGTACTCATACTCGTAAAAGTTAACCGATACCATGAACCGATACTAACTTATTTCATTAATCAGAGGGTGGCTTGTCATTTTTGTTGTAGTTTTTTAGATTGGCCACTAGGGGGACGTCCCGTGCTAAACAGGCACAGGGTTAGACGAGTCAGACTGGCAGCTCCAGATAAAAAAGAGAAACTGGAGTCTGATGTAGCTAGGCTAAACAAAATGTCAGCAGTGTGGACCGGAACAGTCAACTTTAACTCAGGTTTTGGAAAAGCGATGAAAACTGTCAAGAGAAAATCCACGGGCAGTTACAATAACAGAGGCTCTGACTCATTTTATTGCTCTGGATGACCAGCCAATGCCAGTCGTGGAAAACATAGGATTCTTCTCAGCATACTCGAGCTGCGATATGAAATTCCCAGCCGCCCACACATCAGGGAGATAATGGTGCCAAAACTTCTAAAGAGGTAAAGACAAGCAGTGTGTGCGCGATGTCAGTCCTCGGTTTAACGGCACGGTGGACTGATGAGGAGTTCGTTCGTCAATGCCAATTACTTTCGTTATTTTGTTTGTTTGTTTACAATATGGACACTCTGCAACAATTTAAAAGTTTATTTTATTCTCAAACCTAATTTGTATTTATTTTATTCCAAACAGAAGTGTTTATTTATTATTCCAAAAGCTCGAGACAGTGCCAATAGTTCAGTGATATTTTGTTAAATTACAATCTGGAGACTCTGCAATAATTTAACAGAAGTGCTTATTTTTCACTTGAAATTTTTTTGTGGTCATCTTTATTAAGATATTATTTACGATTGGCAGAGAATAAAATAAAACCTGCCTTCCAATTCATTGCATGTGTGTGTGTGTGTGGTAGAAGTATCGGTTTTTGTACTCTGTATCGGCAAGTACTCAGATCCAAGTATCGGTATCGTATCGGTTTGAAAAAATTGGTATCGTTGCATCCCTAGCTGTAACCATTTGTTTTCTAAGATACAATAGCCAACAATGGATGTAGCGGTTGAGGCCGATGTCTTATTCTGTGTTTACTTCTGGAATCAAATATCCGCATTGTCCTCCTTCACCCTTTTAGGAGGCTAGCCTACCTGTTCATTGGTTGTCAGCTGTGTCAGGAATTCATCCACATTTTTTAGAGCGTTGCCCTCTTCAAGTTGTTCAAACACAAGATCAATAAAATCTGTGTCATTTGAGGCTCCAGAGCTCAGTAGCAGCTGTGCCACCTCAGAGGGATTGAGCGTTGACAACAATCCAGCCTACAACAGGGAATCAACATAATATCAGACAGTAGTAATGACCAATGCTGTGGGTAAAGGATTATAGTTTGCAACCAAAGAAAGTGTGCTCTATGATTTGCTTGTATTTTTGATATGGCAAAATAAACTCCTGTGTTTGTCTTCTTCAGTCTACAATTTTGTTTTCCTGCTCTTAAGGAAGGACTAGAAGTGCAATGTAGGGCTTACCGTAGAGATGTTGAAGTCTTTGAGGTCAGAGTATGCTGTATATTGGACGAATGGACCCAGATTTGCTTTAACCCATTGGGCATCACTCTCATTTTGTTGCCTGCAAGCTAAGGCATGCAAACAAAAGTTAGGATGTGTTCAATTTAGGAAGGTTTGTGACTGGTAGACATGAAAGAATTTAAGTTTTTTGCCTGAGTGCTTTTCAAGACATTTCACACTGGAAAGCACATAACGCACCCTATGTCTGCCCTACCTGGCTCATTGATGGCATTTTCAGCATTTCTTAGGTAGCCCAGCAGACCATGTGTGATCTCTTGTCGTCTGTACAGTGGCATTTCCTGGATAACTAAAGCCAACCCACTCACACTGCAACAGTTGAAAGAAAACGTTCTCATGCTGTTCTTTGTCACTATTGTCATTTTCATTTGCAACAAAATCTTGATTGCTCCAAGAAAGCTACTCACATGACTTGGTAGTTCATGCAGCTGATGTTTGTGGTTGTGTTTATGAGCATTTCTGGAGTAAAACTGGCAAGGATAGGAATCAGTTTCACATGGAACCAAAGTTCATAGTCGTTTGTCGTGAAAGTGGAGAAATGTGGACTGATGACGATGAAGGTCGCATTCATGATCCGATCTCTCACAACAGGCTGGAAAATTGGCATCTGTGAAATTGAGGTGGAAAAGAAGCTAAGCAATACAGAGACTGCATGTTGCAAATGTACTCATACAACATGCCACAAAGGCTGCAATCAGTTCTTTTCTATGATAGACTCCTTGAAGACTTGTGTAGCGGTTTAGCAAATGTCTTATTCTGTCTTATGCTGGTGGAACAAAGCACCAGGATTTTCCTCAATCACCCTTTTAGAAGCCTAGCATACCTGTCCATTGGCTTCCAGTTGTGTGAGGAATCCATCCACATTTTGTAGAGCGTTACCCTCTTGCAGTCGCTCAAACACACGATCAATCAAATCTGTGTTATTGGAGGCTCCCAAACTCAGTACCAGCTGTGCCACCTGAGAAGGACTGAGGACTGACAACAATTCAGCCTACAAAAGAGAACCAGCATAATATCAGACAGCAGTCATGGAAATGTTCTGGGTAAAAGAATTCCGTTTACAGGAAGATGTACATCTGCAGTTGGAACTCACAGCGGACAAATTAGGATTGAAGGCTTCCAAGTCCTGCACAGTTGCAAAATCAGAGAAGTCGCCAAGGTTTGCCTTTAGCCACGCTTGGCTCCCCGTGATAGATGAGACACAGCCAGGATCTGCAGAAAAAGCAAAAAAGTTATTGACAGGGTAATATACCACATGTTGTCATGGAAAAACCAAAGTGAGCTTGAGTTTCTCTTTTTACCTGTTGAGTCATTTCTTGACAAGAACGGTTTGATGAAGTGAGTGAAGACTGCTTGCTGTGTGTCTCTGTCCATGGATGCCTTTTGGCTTCCAAATGCCTGAATGCTACATTTGAGAGAAAGCTTTCAACATCTAAACTTCTAGTCAACTGCAAGTTTGCAGAATAGAGCAATATGTCTCATATTTACTTACACAGTCTGGTATGTCTGGCAGCTGAAGTTTTTGGAGCTAAGGCAAAATAGGAAGTTGAAAGATGGAACGGCCAGAAATGGACGGATCTTTGTCTTGAACCAGCTGGTAATGAACTCCTCACTCTGTAGTTGTGCCTGGCTGAAATTGTCAATTCTCACTTCTCCAAGAGCCTCGAGCACATTTGAGGAGGTCGGGTAGGTGTTGTTGCCGGCCTTGAATTGGCAGAAAAATAATTGTAGCTGGACCCAAACTTCACACAGGGAAACGGCAATATTGTGAAAATGTGATTTTGTACTTACGATGTTAGCAAATGTCTCAAGGGCCTGGTCCAGTACAGCAGAGGCTTTTTGGAAGAAAAGCTTCCAGACTTCTACTGGGTATATGTTTTGGCTTTTCAGTGTGCAGTTCAGCAGTGTGACCAAGTGGCTGGATGTGAGATGGGGAGCCTTGAAAAAGAAAATTGACAAAGAATACAGCTGTTTTGTCAGAGCTCATGGAGATTTGTCTCAGGACCATAATGTGGCAAAATCCATGTTCTGTTTTTGGAGTTTAAAAAGGAATCTTACAGAGGAACAGGCATGTTCTGTGATGGTGAAATTGCACAGGGCTTCCGAGGAATTGCCAGCTGACAGGATTTGCTCAGGTTTTGAACTGTGGAAAAAACACAATAAATTGAAATCCAATGTCCCCTTAATTACACTGTGTTAACGAATTTTACCTAGACAGAATCAACATTGAACAAAACGGCATTTCACCCACCCGTCAACTCCATTACAAATGAGATTCACTGTGAAAAGAGAATGGTTGTGTGTCAGATAATAGTCCTTCAGAATGCATTTATATCCTTAGAGTTGAAATGTGTACTTCTAGACAGACTTACCATGAACTGGGGTAACCTTGCACTGAAGACAAAGAAAATATGATTGTTAGTATAGTGGAAACATCTTTTTCAAGTGTAAATACCTTGACTTTGTCACAGTTGGCCCAATTAGTGTGCCAAACCTGGATCAAATATTGGATAACCCATGTAAGACATCCACCCACCCACCCCCCAAAAAACTAATCTTACCACAAAGGAAGCTGGAACTGCGCAGCCTGTTTGAGAAGAAAAAGAAAGGAAATAAATCAATGGAGTAGTCATTACAGTGCTGATACTGGGCTTTTGAGAAAAGTTTAGTCAGGAAAGCCTATTTGCCACATACGTGGGAATGTGTCCTGGAGGTACTGCTTGCTTGATCTCACGCCCTGTGAAAGGTCCAGTGGCAATGCTGCCAAACTCTGCGCAAGACCATCGTATCTAAAGGAAGAAAAGAATTCATTGTGACTTGTCAGGAGCCTCAGCTTGGCATTGTGCACACCCAAATGTCTAACTGTGGATATCAGAAATATCTTACACAGCCTGGTAGGATTCACAGGTGATGTTACTGGGGATCACCCGCAAGCTGCTAGGAAGGATGCTCGCCATCACAGGAACCAAATAAACCTGGAACCACTGTTGATAGTCTTCTGGCTGAAAGTCTTTAAGCTGAGGAGCAAGGGCTGTCAAGGTCAGGTTCAAAATGGTGTCTCGCACATCTGGATTTTGGATGAGGGTGACATTTCTCTGAAAAGAGAAGGGGATCATAATAAGGTCAGAGAGGAAGTTCTGAAGTCTTTGTGGAAATGCGGAGATGAGGGGGAGCTTATCTAAACTAAATCTTTGTACTTCTGTACAGCAGGAATGCCTCAAGGCATGAAGCATATCAGAAATGGATCATTTTGAGTTAAACACTTGAGCAGGTTTATGAAAGAACACTGTTAACATTTGTTGATGTTTGCGCTGAGGTAAGGTTACCAATGAGAATTCACCTGCTTGTTGATGTTTGCAAAAGCCTGGAAGAATTGGTTGAGCTGCTCATAATCACTGGTCTCTGTCAAGCTTGTCAACACCTCCCTTACAACATGTGCATCGTTTAAAGCACCACTGTTTGGATCTAGGATTAGATCAGCCTTCTGCGATGGTGAAAGAACGTCCAGAACTGCCAGCTATGGATACAAAAAAGTAGAATTCATGAAATGCATGTCTTTTGTATAATTTCCAGAATTTTGCTTTGCTATTCTCAAGAAAGACAGGAAGAGTAATAAGAGTAAAGCTTACCGTAGAGATGTTGAAGTCTTTGAGGTCAGAGTATGATGCATATTGGACGAATGGACCCAGATTTGCTTTAACCCATTGGGCATCACTCTCATTTTGTTGCCTGCAAGCTAAGGCATGCAGACAAAAGTTAGGATGTGCTCAATTTAGCAAGGTTTGTGACTGGTAGAGATGAAAGAATTTAAGTTTTTTGCCTGAGTGCTTTTCAAGACATTTCACACTGGAAAGCACATAACGCACCCTATGTCTGCCCTACCTGGCTCATTGATGGCATTTTCAGCATTTCTTAGGTAGCCCAACAGACCATGTGTGATCTCTTGCCGTCTGTACAGTGGCATCTCCTGGATAACTAAAGCCAACCCACTCACACTGCAACAGTTGAAAGAAAACTTTCTCATGCTGTTCATTGTCACTATTGTCATTTTCATTTGCAACAAAATCTTGATTGCTCCAAGAAAGCTACTCACATGACTTGGTAGTTTGTGCAGCTGATGTTTGTGGTTGTGTTTATGAGCATTTCTGGAGTAAAACTGGCAAGGATAGGAATCAGTTTCACATGGAACCAAAGTTCATAGTCGTTTGTCGTGAAAGTGGAGAAATGTGAACTGATGATGATGAAGGTCGCATTCATGACCCGATCTCTCACAACAGGCTGGAAATGTGGGGTCTGTCATATTAAAGTGGAAAAAGACATAAGCAAAGGTGAGATTGCATGTTGGAAGTACACCCATACAACATGGTACAAAGGCTGTAACCATTTGTTTTCTAAGATACAATAGCCAACAATGGATTTAGCAGTTGAGACCGATGTCTTATTCTGTGTTTACTTCTGGAATCAAATATCCGCATTGTCCTCCTTCACCCTTTTAGGAGGCTAGCCTACCTGTTCATTGGCTGTCAGCTGTGTCAGGAATTCATCCACATTTTTTAGAACATTGCCCTCTTCAAGTTGTTCAAACACAAGATCAATAAAATCTGTGTCATTTGAGGCTCCAGAGCTCAGTAGCAGCTGTGCCACCTCAGAGGGATTGAGCGTTGACAACAATCCAGCCTACAACAGGGAATCAACATAATATCAGACAGTAGTAATGACCAATGCTGTGGGTAAAGGATTACAGTTTGCAAGCAAAGAAAGTGTGCTCTATGATTTGCTTGTATTTTTGATATGGCAAAATAAACTCCTGTGTTTGTCTTCTTAAGTCTACAATTTTGTTTTCCTGTTCTTAAGGGAGGACTAGAAGTGCAATGTAGGGCTTACCGTAGAGATGTTGAAGTCTTTGAGGTCAGAGTACGCTGTATATTGGACGAATGGACCCAGATTTGCTTTAACCCATTGGGCATCACTCTCATTTTGTTGCCTGCAAGCTAAGGCATGCAGACAAAAGTTAGGATTTGCTCAATTTAAAGAGAATTGTGACTGGTAGACATGAAAGAATTTAAGTTTTTTGTCTGAGTGCTTTTCAAGACATTTCACACTGGAAAGCACATAACGCACCCTATGTCTGCCCTACCTGGCTCATTGATGGCAGTTTCAGCATTTCTTAGGTAGCCCAGCAGACCATGTGTGATCTCTTGCCGTCTGTACAGTGGCATCTCCTGGATAACTAAAGCCAACCCACTCACACTGCAACAGTTGAAAGAAAACGTTCTCATGCTGTTCTTTGTCACTATTGTCATTTTCATTTGCAACAAAATCTTGATTGCTCCAAGAAAGCTACTCACATGACTTGATAGTTTGTGCAGCTGATGTTTGTGGTTGTGTTTATGAGCATTTCTGGAGTAAAACTGGCAAGGATAGGAATCAGTTTCACATGGAACCAAAGTTCATAGTCGTTTGTCGTGAAAGTGGAGAAATTTGGACTGATGATGATGAAGGTCGCATTCATGACCCGATCTCTCACAACAGGCTGGAAATTTGGGGTCTGTCATATTAAAGTGGAAAAAGACATAAGCAAAGGTGAGATTGCATGTCGGACGTACACCCATACAACATGGTACAAAGGCTTTAACTAGGGATGCACCGATACCGATACTGGTATCGGGTATCGGGGCCGATACTGTAAAATGTGTGTGTACTCATACTCGTAAAAGTTAACCGATACCATGAACCGATACTAACTTATTTCATTAATCAGAGGGTGGCTTGTCATTTTTGTTGTAGTTTTTTAGATTGGCCACTAGGGGGACGTCCCGTGCTAAACAGGCACAGGGTTAGACGAGTCAGACTGGCAGCTCCAGATAAAAAAGAGAAACTGGAGTCTGATGTAGCTAGGCTAAACAAAATGTCAGCAGTGTGGACCGGAACAGTCAACTTTAACTCAGGTTTTGGAAAAGCGATGAAAACTGTCAAGAGAAAATCCACGGGCAGTTACAATAACAGAGGCTCTGACTCATTTTATTGCTCTGGATGACCAGCCAATGCCAGTCGTGGAAAACATAGGATTCTTCTCAGCATACTCGAGCTGCGATATGAAATTCCCAGCCGCCCACACATCAGGGAGATAATGGTGCCAAAACTTCTAAAGAGGTAAAGACAAGCAGTGTGTGCGCGATGTCAGTCCTCGGTTTAACGGCACGGTGGACTGATGAGGAGTTCGTTCGTCAATGCCAATTACTTTCGTTATTTTGTTTGTTTGTTTACAATATGGACACTCTGCAACAATTTAAAAGTTTATTTTATTCTCAAACCTAATTTGTATTTATTTTATTCCAAACAGAAGTGTTTATTTATTATTCCAAAAGCTCGAGACAGTGCCAATAGTTCAGTGATATTTTGTTAAATTACAATCTGGAGACTCTGCAATAATTTAACAGAAGTGCTTATTTTTCACTTGAAATTTTTTTGTGGTCATCTTTATTAAGATATTATTTACGATTGGCAGAGAATAAAATAAAACCTGCCTTCCAATTCATTGCATGTGTGTGTGTGTGTGGTAGAAGTATCGGTTTTTGTACTCTGTATCGGCAAGTACTCAGATCCAAGTATCGGTATCGTATCGGTTTGAAAAAATTGGTATCGTTGCATCCCTAGCTGTAACCATTTGTTTTCTAAGATACAATAGCCAACAATGGATGTAGCGGTTGAGGCCGATGTCTTATTCTGTGTTTACTTCTGGAATCAAATATCCGCATTGTCCTCCTTCACCCTTTTAGGAGGCTAGCCTACCTGTTCATTGGTTGTCAGCTGTGTCAGGAATTCATCCACATTTTTTAGAGCGTTGCCCTCTTCAAGTTGTTCAAACACAAGATCAATAAAATCTGTGTCATTTGAGGCTCCAGAGCTCAGTAGCAGCTGTGCCACCTCAGAGGGATTGAGCGTTGACAACAATCCAGCCTACAACAGGGAATCAACATAATATCAGACAGTAGTAATGACCAATGCTGTGGGTAAAGGATTATAGTTTGCAACCAAAGAAAGTGTGCTCTATGATTTGCTTGTATTTTTGATATGGCAAAATAAACTCCTGTGTTTGTCTTCTTCAGTCTACAATTTTGTTTTCCTGCTCTTAAGGAAGGACTAGAAGTGCAATGTAGGGCTTACCGTAGAGATGTTGAAGTCTTTGAGGTCAGAGTATGCTGTATATTGGACGAATGGACCCAGATTTGCTTTAACCCATTGGGCATCACTCTCATTTTGTTGCCTGCAAGCTAAGGCATGCAAACAAAAGTTAGGATGTGTTCAATTTAGGAAGGTTTGTGACTGGTAGACATGAAAGAATTTAAGTTTTTTGCCTGAGTGCTTTTCAAGACATTTCACACTGGAAAGCACATAACGCACCCTATGTCTGCCCTACCTGGCTCATTGATGGCATTTTCAGCATTTCTTAGGTAGCCCAGCAGACCATGTGTGATCTCTTGTCGTCTGTACAGTGGCATTTCCTGGATAACTAAAGCCAACCCACTCACACTGCAACAGTTGAAAGAAAACGTTCTCATGCTGTTCTTTGTCACTATTGTCATTTTCATTTGCAACAAAATCTTGATTGCTCCAAGAAAGCTACTCACATGACTTGGTAGTTCATGCAGCTGATGTTTGTGGTTGTGTTTATGAGCATTTCTGGAGTAAAACTGGCAAGGATAGGAATCAGTTTCACATGGAACCAAAGTTCATAGTCGTTTGTCGTGAAAGTGGAGAAATGTGGACTGATGACGATGAAGGTCGCATTCATGATCCGATCTCTCACAACAGGCTGGAAAATTGGCATCTGTGAAATTGAGGTGGAAAAGAAGCTAAGCAATACAGAGACTGCATGTTGCAAATGTACTCATACAACATGCCACAAAGGCTGCAATCAGTTCTTTTCTATGATAGACTCCTTGAAGACTTGTGTAGCGGTTTAGCAAATGTCTTATTCTGTCTTATGCTGGTGGAACAAAGCACCAGGATTTTCCTCAATCACCCTTTTAGAAGCCTAGCATACCTGTCCATTGGCTTCCAGTTGTGTGAGGAATCCATCCACATTTTGTAGAGCGTTACCCTCTTGCAGTCGCTCAAACACACGATCAATCAAATCTGTGTTATTGGAGGCTCCCAAACTCAGTACCAGCTGTGCCACCTGAGAAGGACTGAGGACTGACAACAATTCAGCCTACAAAAGAGAACCAGCATAATATCAGACAGCAGTCATGGAAATGTTCTGGGTAAAAGAATTCCGTTTACAGGAAGATGTACATCTGCAGTTGGCACTCACAGCGGACAAATTAGGATTGAAGGCTTCCAAGTCCTGCACAGTTGCAAAATCAGAGAAGTCGCCAAGGTTTGCCTTTAGCCACGCTTGGCTCCCCGTGATAGATGAGACACAGCCAGGATCTGCAGAAAAAGCAAAAAAGTTATTGACAGGGTAATATACCACATGTTGTCATGGAAAAACCAAAGTGAGCTTGAGTTTCTCTTTTTACCTGTTGAGTCATTTCTTGACAAGAACGGTTTAATGAAGTGAGTGAAGACTGCTTGCTGTGTGTCTCTGTCCATGGATGCCTTTTGGCTTCCAAATGCCTGAATGCTACATTTGAGAGAAAGCTTTCAACATCTAAACTTCTAGTCAACTGCAAGTTTGCAGAATAGAGCAATATGTCTCATATTTACTTACACAGTCTGGTATGTCTGGCAGCTGAAGTTTTTGGAGCTAAGGCAAAATAGGAAGTTGAAAGATGGAACGGCCAGAAATGGACGGATCTTTGTCTTGAACCAGCTGGTAATGAACTCCTCACTCTGTAGTTGTGCCTGGCTGAAATTGTCAATTCTCACTTCTCCAAGAGCCTCGAGCACATTTGATGAGGTCGGGTAGGTGTTGTTGCCGGCCTTGAATTGGCAGAAAAATAATTGTAGCTGGACCCAAACTTCACACAGGGAAACGGCAATATTGTGAAAATGTGATTTTGTACTTACGATGTTAGCAAATGTCTCAAGGGCCTGGTCCAGTACAGCAGAGGCTTTTTGGAAGAAAAGCTTCCAGACTTCTACTGGGTATATGTTTTGGCTTTTCAGTGTGCAGTTCAGCAGTGTGACCAAGTGGCTGGATGTGAGATGGGGAGCCTTGAAAAAGAAAATTGACAAAGAATACAGCCGTTTTGTCAGAGCTCATGGAGATTTGTCTAAGGACCATAATGTGGCAAAATCCATGTTCTGTTTTTGGAGTTTAAAAAGGAATCTTACAGAGGAACAGGCATGTTCTGTGATGGTGAAATTGCACAGGGCTTCCGAGGAATTGCCAGCTGACAGGATTTGCTCAGGTTTTGAACTGTGGAAAAAACACAATAAATTGAAATCCAATGTCCCCTTAATTACACTGTGTTAACAAATTTTACCTAGACAGAATCAACATTAAACAAAACGGCATTTCACCCACCCGTCAACTCCATTACAAATGAGATTCACTGTGAAAAGAGAATGGTTGTGTGTCAGATAATAGTCCTTCAGAATGCATTTATATCCTTAGAGTTGAAATGTGTACTTCTAGACAGACTTACCATGAACTGGGGTAACCTTGCACTGAAGACAAAGAAAATATGATTGTTAGTATAGTGGAAACATCTTTTTCAAGTGTAAATACCTTGACTTTGTCACAGTTGGCCCAATTAGTGTGCCAAACCTGGATCAAATATTGGATAACCCATGTAAGACATCCACCCACCCACCCCCCAAAAAACTAATCTTACCACAAAGGAAGCTGGAACTGCGCAGCCTGTTTGAGAAGAAAAAGAAAGGAAATAAATCAATGGAGTAGTCATTACAGTGCTGATACTGGGCTTTTGAGAAAAGTTTAGTCAGGAAAGCCTATTTGCCACATACGTGGGAATGTGTCCTGGAGGTACTGCTTGCTTGATCTCACGCCCTGTGAAAGGTCCAGTGGCAATGCTGCCAAACTCTGCGCAAGACCATCGTATCTAAAGGAAGAAAAGAATTCATTGTGACTTGTCAGGAGCCTCAGCTTGGCATTGTGCACACCCAAATGTCTAACTGTGGATATCAGAAATATCTTACACAGCCTGGTAGGATTCACAGGTGATGTTACTGGGGATCACCCGCAAGCTGCTAGGAAGGATGCTCGCCATCACAGGAACCAAATAAACCTGGAACCACTGTTGATAGTCTTCTGGCTGAAAGTCTTTAAGCTGAGGAGCAAGGGCTGTCAAGGTCAGGTTCAAAATGGTGTCTCGCACATCTGGATTTTGGATGAGGGTGACATTTCTCTGAAAAGAGAAGGGGATCATAATAAGGTCAGAGAGGAAGTTCTGAAGTCTTTGTGGAAATGCGGAGATGAGGGGGAGCTTATCTAAACTAAATCTTTGTACTTCTGTACAGCAGGAATGCCTCAAGGCATGAAGCATATCAGAAATGGATCATTTTGAGTTAAACACTTGAGCAGGTTTATGAAAGAACACTGTTAACATTTGTTGATGTTTGCGCTGAGGTAAGGTTACCAATGAGAATTCACCTGCTTGTTGATGTTTGCAAAAGCCTGGAAGAATTGGTTGAGCTGCTCATAATCACTGGTCTCTGTCAAGCTTGTCAACACCTCCCTTACAACATGTGCATCGTTTAAAGCACCACTGTTTGGATCTAGGATTAGATCAGCCTTCTGCGATGGTGAAAGAACGTCCAGAACTGCCAGCTATGGATACAAAAAAGTAGAATTCATGAAATGCATGTCTTTTGTATAATTTCCAGAATTTTGCTTTGCTATTCTCAAGAAAGACAGGAAGAGTAATAAGAGTAAAGCTTACCGTAGAGATGTTGAAGTCTTTGAGGTCAGAGTATGATGCATATTGGACGAATGGACCCAGATTTGCTTTAACCCATTGGGCATCACTCTCATTTTGTTGCCTGCAAGCTAAGGCATGCAGACAAAAGTTAGGATGTGCTCAATTTAGCAAGGTTTGTGACTGGTAGAGATGAAAGAATTTAAGTTTTTTGCCTGAGTGCTTTTCAAGACATTTCACACTGGAAAGCACATAACGCACCCTATGTCTGCCCTACCTGGCTCATTGATGGCATTTTCAGCATTTCTTAGGTAGCCCAACAGACCATGTGTGATCTCTTGCCGTCTGTACAGTGGCATCTCCTGGATAACTAAAGCCAACCCACTCACACTGCAACAGTTGAAAGAAAACTTTCTCATGCTGTTCATTGTCACTATTGTCATTTTCATTTGCAACAAAATCTTGATTGCTCCAAGAAAGCTACTCACATGACTTGGTAGTTTGTGCAGCTGATGTTTGTGGTTGTGTTTATGAGCATTTCTGGAGTAAAACTGGCAAGGATAGGAATCAGTTTCACATGGAACCAAAGTTCATAGTCGTTTGTCGTGAAAGTGGAGAAATGTGAACTGATGATGATGAAGGTCGCATTCATGACCCGATCTCTCACAACAGGCTGGAAATGTGGGGTCTGTCATATTAAAGTGGAAAAAGACATAAGCAAAGGTGAGATTGCATGTTGGAAGTACACCCATACAACATGGTACAAAGGCTGTAACCATTTGTTTTCTAAGATACAATAGCCAACAATGGATTTAGCAGTTGAGACCGATGTCTTATTCTGTGTTTACTTCTGGAATCAAATATCCGCATTGTCCTCCTTCACCCTTTTAGGAGGCTAGCCTACCTGTTCATTGGCTGTCAGCTGTGTCAGGAATTCATCCACATTTTTTAGAACATTGCCCTCTTCAAGTTGTTCAAACACAAGATCAATAAAATCTGTGTCATTTGAGGCTCCAGAGCTCAGTAGCAGCTGTGCCACCTCAGAGGGATTGAGCGTTGACAACAATCCAGCCTACAACAGGGAATCAACATAATATCAGACAGTAGTAATGACCAATGCTGTGGGTAAAGGATTACAGTTTGCAAGCAAAGAAAGTGTGCTCTATGATTTGCTTGTATTTTTGATATGGCAAAATAAACTCCTGTGTTTGTCTTCTTAAGTCTACAATTTTGTTTTCCTGTTCTTAAGGGAGGACTAGAAGTGCAATGTAGGGCTTACCGTAGAGATGTTGAAGTCTTTGAGGTCAGAGTACGCTGTATATTGGACGAATGGACCCAGATTTGCTTTAACCCATTGGGCATCACTCTCATTTTGTTGCCTGCAAGCTAAGGCATGCAGACAAAAGTTAGGATTTGCTCAATTTAAAGAGAATTGTGACTGGTAGACATGAAAGAATTTAAGTTTTTTGTCTGAGTGCTTTTCAAGACATTTCACACTGGAAAGCACATAACGCACCCTATGTCTGCCCTACCTGGCTCATTGATGGCAGTTTCAGCATTTCTTAGGTAGCCCAGCAGACCATGTGTGATCTCTTGCCGTCTGTACAGTGGCATCTCCTGGATAACTAAAGCCAACCCACTCACACTGCAACAGTTGAAAGAAAACGTTCTCATGCTGTTCTTTGTCACTATTGTCATTTTCATTTGCAACAAAATCTTGATTGCTCCAAGAAAGCTACTCACATGACTTGATAGTTTGTGCAGCTGATGTTTGTGGTTGTGTTTATGAGCATTTCTGGAGTAAAACTGGCAAGGATAGGAATCAGTTTCACATGGAACCAAAGTTCATAGTCGTTTGTCGTGAAAGTGGAGAAATTTGGACTGATGATGATGAAGGTCGCATTCATGACCCGATCTCTCACAACAGGCTGGAAATGTGGGGTCTGTCATATTAAAGTGGAAAAAGACATAAGCAAAGGTGAGATTGCATGTCGGACGTACACCCATACAACATGGTACAAAGGCTGTAACTAGGGATGCACCGATACCGATACTGGTATCGGGTATCGGGGCCGATACTGTAAAATGTGTGTGTACTCATACTCGGAAAAGTTAACCAATACCATGAACCGATACTAACTTATTTCATTAATCAGAGGGTGGCTTGTCATTTTTGTTGTAGTTTTTTAGATTGGCCACTAGGGGGACGTCCCGTGCTAAACAGGCACAGGGTTAGACGAGTCAGACTGGCAGCTCCAGATAAAAAAGAGAAACTGGAGTCTGATGTAGCTAGGCTAAACAAAATGTCAGCAGTGTGGACCGGAACAGTCAACTTTAACTCAGGTTTTGGAAAAGCGATGAAAACTGTCAAGAGAAAATCCACGGGCAGTTACAATAACAGAGGCTCTGACTCATTTTATCGCTCTGGATGACCAGCCAATGCCAGTCGTGGAAAACATAGGATTCTTCTCAGCATACTCGAGCTGCGATATGAAATTCCCAGCCGCCCACACATCAGGGAGATAATGGTGCCAAAACTTCTAAAGAGGTAAAGACAAGCAGTGTGTGCGCGATGTCAGTCCTCGGTTTAACGGCACGGTGGACTGATGAGGAGTTCGTTCGTCAATGCCAATTACTTTCGTTATTTTGTTTGTTTGTTTACAATATGGACACTCTGCAACAATTTAAAAGTTTATTTTATTCTCAAACCTAATTTGTATTTATTTTATTCCAAACAGAAGTGTTTATTTATTATTCCAAAAGCTCGAGACAGTGCCAATAGTTCAGTGATATTTTGTTAAATTACAATCTGGAGACTCTGCAATAATTTAACAGAAGTGCTTATTTTTCACTTGAAATTTTTTTGTGGTCATCTTTATTAAGATATTATTTACGATTGGCAGAGAATAAAATAAAACCTGCCTTCCAATTCATTGCATGTGTGTGTGTGTGTGGTAGAAGTATCGGTTTTTGTACTCTGTATCGGCAAGTACTCAGATCCAAGTATCGGTATCGTATCGGTTTGAAAAAATTGGTATCGTTGCATCCCTAGCTGTAACCATTTGTTTTCTAAGATACAATAGCCAACAATGGATGTAGCGGTTGAGGCCGATGTCTTATTCTGTGTTTACTTCTGGAATCAAATATCCGCATTGTCCTCCTTCACCCTTTTAGGAGGCTAGCCTACCTGTTCATTGGTTGTCAGCTGTGTCAGGAATTCATCCACATTTTTTAGAGCGTTGCCCTCTTCAAGTTGTTCAAACACAAGATCAATAAAATCTGTATCATTTGAGGCTCCAGAGCTCAGTAGCAGCTGTGCCACCTCAGAGGGATTGAGCGTTGACAACAATCCAGCCTACAACAGGGAATCAACATAATATCAGACAGTAGTAATGACCAATGCTGTGGGTAAAGGATTATAGTTTGCAACCAAAGAAAGTGTGCTCTATGATTTGCTTGTATTTTTGATATGGCAAAATAAACTCCTGTGTTTGTCTTCTTCAGTCTACAATTTTGTTTTCCTGCTCTTAAGGAAGGACTAGAAGTGCAATGTAGGGCTTACCGTAGAGATGTTGAAGTCTTTGAGGTCAGAGTATGCTGTATATTGGACGAATGGACCCAGATTTGCTTTAACCCATTGGGCATCACTCTCATTTTGTTGCCTGCAAGCTAAGGCATGCAAACAAAAGTTAGGATGTGTTCAATTTAGGAAGGTTTGTGACTGGTAGACATGAAAGAATTTAAGTTTTTTGCCTGAGTGCTTTTCAAGACATTTCACACTGGAAAGCACATAACGCACCCTATGTCTGCCCTACCTGGCTCATTGATGGCATTTTCAGCATTTCTTAGGTAGCCCAACAGACCATGTGTGATCTCTTGTCGTCTGTACAGTGGCATTTCCTGGATAACTAAAGCCAACCCACTCACACTGCAACAGTTGAAAGAAAACGTTCTCATGCTGTTCTTTGTCACTATTGTCATTTTCATTTGCAACAAAATCTTGATTGCTCCAAGAAAGCTACTCACATGACTTGGTAGTTCATGCAGCTGATGTTTGTGGTTGTGTTTATGAGCATTTCTGGAGTAAAACTGGCAAGGATAGGAATCAGTTTCACATGGAACCAAAGTTCATAGTCGTTTGTCGTGAAAGTGGAGAAATGTGGACTGATGACGATGAAGGTCGCATTCATGATCCGATCTCTCACAACAGGCTGGAAAATTGGCATCTGTGAAATTGAGGTGGAAAAGAAGCTAAGCAATACAGAGACTGCATGTTGCAAATGTACTCATACAACATGCCACAAAGGCTGCAATCAGTTCTTTTCTATGATAGACTCCTTGAAGACTTGTGTAGCGGTTTAGCAAATGTCTTATTCTGTCTTATGCTGGTGGAACAAAGCACCAGGATTTTCCTCAATCACCCTTTTAGAAGCCTAGCATACCTGTCCATTGGCTTCCAGTTGTGTGAGGAATCCATCCACATTTTGTAGAGCGTTACCCTCTTGCAGTCGCTCAAACACACGATCAATCAAATCTGTGTTATTGGAGGCTCCCAAACTCAGTACCAGCTGTGCCACCTGAGAAGGACTGAGGACTGACAACAATTCAGCCTACAAAAGAGAACCAGCATAATATCAGACAGCAGTCATGGAAATGTTCTGGGTAAAAGAATTCCGTTTACAGGAAGATGTACATCTGCAGTTGGCACTCACAGCGGACAAATTAGGATTGAAGGCTTCCAAGTCCTGCACAGTTGCAAAATCAGAGAAGTCGCCAAGGTTTGCCTTTAGCCACGCTTGGCTCCCCGTGATAGATGAGACACAGCCAGGATCTGCAGAAAAAGCAAAAAAGTTATTGACAGGGTAATATACCACATGTTGTCATGGAAAAACCAAAGTGAGCTTGAGTTTCTCTTTTTACCTGTTGAGTCATTTCTTGACAAGAACGGTTTGATGAAGTGAGTGAAGACTGCTTGCTGTGTGTCTCTGTCCATGGATGCCTTTTGGCTTCCAAATGCCTGAATGCTACATTTGAGAGAAAGCTTTCAACATCTAAACTTCTAGTCAACTGCAAGTTTGCAGAATAGAGCAATATGTCTCATATTTACTTACACAGTCTGGTATGTCTGGCAGCTGAAGTTTTTGGAGCTAAGGCAAAATAGGAAGTTGAAAGATGGAACGGCCAGAAATGGACGGATCTTTGTCTTGAACCAGCTGGTAATGAACTCCTCACTCTGTAGTTGTGCCTGGCTGAAATTGTCAATTCTCACTTCTCCAAGAGCCTCGAGCACATTTGATGAGGTCGGGTAGGTGTTGTTGCCGGCCTTGAATTGGCAGAAAAATAATTGTAGCTGGACCCAAACTTCACACAGGGAAACGGCAATATTGTGAAAATGTGATTTTGTACTTACGATGTTAGCAAATGTCTCAAGGGCCTGGTCCAGTACAGCAGAGGCTTTTTGGAAGAAAAGCTTCCAGACTTCTACTGGGTATATGTTTTGGCTTTTCAGTGTGCAGTTCAGCAGTGTGACCAAGTGGCTGGATGTGAGATGGGGAGCCTTGAAAAAGAAAATTGACAAAGAATACAGCCGTTTTGTCAGAGCTCATGGAGATTTGTCTCAGGACCATAATGTGGCAAAATCCATGTTCTGTTTTTGGAGTTTAAAAAGGAATCTTACAGAGGAACAGGCATGTTCTGTGATGGTGAAATTGCACAGGGCTTCCGAGGAATTGCCAGCTGACAGGATTTGCTCAGGTTTTGAACTGTGGAAAAAACACAATAAATTGAAATCCAATGTCCCCTTAATTACACTGTGTTAACGAATTTTACCTAGACAGAATCAACATTGAACAAAACGGCATTTCACCCACCCGTCAACTCCATTACAAATGAGATTCACTGTGAAAAGAGAATGGTTGTGTGTCAGATAATAGTCCTTCAGAATGCATTTATATCCTTAGAGTTGAAATGTGTACTTCTAGACAGACTTACCATGAACTGGGGTAACCTTGCACTGAAGACAAAGAAAATATGATTGTTAGTATAGTGGAAACATCTTTTTCAAGTGTAAATACCTTGACTTTGTCACAGTTGGCCCAATTAGTGTGCCAAACTTGGATCAAATATTGGATAACCCATGTAAGACATCCACCCACCCACCCCCCAAAAAACTAATCTTACCACAAAGGAAGCTGGAACTGCGCAGCCTGTTTGAGAAGAAAAAGAAAGGAAATAAATCAATGGAGTAGTCATTACAGTGCTGATACTGGGCTTTTGAGAAAAGTTTAGTCAGGAAAGCCTATTTGCCACATACGTGGGAATGTGTCCTGGAGGTACTGCTTGCTTGATCTCACGCCCTGTGAAAGGTCCAGTGGCAATGCTGCCAAACTCTGCGCAAGACCATCGTATCTAAAGGAAGAAAAGAATTCATTGTGACTTGTCAGGAGCCTCAGCTTGGCATTGTGCACACCCAAATGTCTAACTGTGGATATCAGAAATATCTTACACAGCCTGGTAGGATTCACAGGTGATGTTACTGGGGATCACCCGCAAGCTGCTAGGAAGGATGCTCGCCATCACAGGAACCAAATAAACCTGGAACCACTGTTGATAGTCTTCTGGCTGAAAGTCTTTAAGCTGAGGAGCAAGGGCTGTCAAGGTCAGGTTCAAAATGGTGTCTCGCACATCTGGATTTTGGATGAGGGTGACATTTCTCTGAAAAGAGAAGGGGATCATAATAAGGTCAGAGAGGAAGTTCTGAAGTCTTTGTGGAAATGCGGAGATGAGGGGGAGCTTATCTAAACTAAATCTTTGTACTTCTGTACAGCAGGAATGCCTCAAGGCATGAAGCATATCAGAAATGGATCATTTTGAGTTAAACACTTGAGCAGGTTTATGAAAGAACACTGTTAACATTTGTTGATGTTTGCGCTGAGGTAAGGTTACCAATGAGAATTCACCTGCTTGTTGATGTTTGCAAAAGCCTGGAAGAATTGGTTGAGCTGCTCATAATCACTGGTCTCTGTCAAGCTTGTCAACACCTCCCTTACAACATGTGCATCGTTTAAAGCACCACTGTTTGGATCTAGGATTAGATCAGCCTTCTGCGATGGTGAAAGAACGTCCAGAACTGCCAGCTATGGATACAAAAAAGTAGAATTCATGAAATGCATGTCTTTTGTATAATTTCCAGAATTTTGCTTTGCTATTCTCAAGAAAGACAGGAAGAGTAATAAGAGTAAAGCTTACCGTAGAGATGTTGAAGTCTTTGAGGTCAGAGTATGATGCATATTGGACGAATGGACCCAGATTTTCTTTAACCCATTGGGCATCACTCTCATTTTGTTGCCTGCAAGCTAAGGCATGCAGACAAAAGTTAGGATGTGCTCAATTTAGCAAGGTTTGTGACTGGTAGAGATGAAAGAATTTAAGTTTTTTGTCTGAGTGCTTTTCAAGACATTTCACACTGGAAAGCACATAACGCACCCTATGTCTGCCCTACCTGGCTCATTGATGGCATTTTCAGCATTTCTTAGGTAGCCCAACAGACCATGTGTGATCTCTTGCCGTCTGTACAGTGGCATCTCCTGGATAACTAAAGCCAACCCACTCACACTGCAACAGTTGAAAGAAAACGTTCTCATGCTGTTCATTGTCACTATTGTCATTTTCATTTGCAACAAAATCTTGATTGCTCCAAGAAAGCTACTCACATGACTTGGTAGTTTGTGCAGCTGATGTTTGTGGTTGTGTTTATGAGCATTTCTGGAGTAAAACTGGCAAGGATAGGAATCAGTTTCACATGGAACCAAAGTTCATAGTCGTTTGTCGTGAAAGTGGAGAAATGTGAACTGATGATGATGAAGGTCGCATTCATGACCCGATCTCTCACAACAGGCTGGAAATGTGGGGTCTGTCATATTAAAGTGGAAAAAGACATAAGCAAAGGTGAGATTGCATGTTGGAAGTACACCCATACAACATGGTACAAAGGCTGTAACCATTTGTTTTCTAAGATACAATAGCCAACAATGGATTTAGCAGTTGAGACCGATGTCTTATTCTGTGTTTACTTCTGGAATCAAATATCCGCATTGTCCTCCTTCACCCTTTTAGGAGGCTAGCCTACCTGTTCATTGGCTGTCAGCTGTGTCAGGAATTCATCCACATTTTTTAGAACATTGCCCTCTTCAAGTTGTTCAAACACAAGATCAATAAAATCTGTGTCATTTGAGGCTCCAGAGCTCAGTAGCAGCTGTGCCACCTCAGAGGGATTGAGCGTTGACAACAATCCAGCCTACAACAGGGAATCAACATAATATCAGACAGTAGTAATGACCAATGCTGTGGGTAAAGGATTACAGTTTGCAACCAAAGAAAGTGTGCTCTATGATTTGCTTGTATTTTTGATATGGCAATATAAACTCCTGTATTTGTCTTCTTAAGTCTACAATTTTGTTTTCCTGCTCTTAAGGAAGGACTAGAAGTGCAATGTAGGGCTTACCGTAGAGATGTTGAAGTCTTTGAGGTCAGAGTACGCTGTATATTGGACGAATGGACCCAGATTTGCTTTAACCCATTGGGCATCACTCTCATTTTGTTGCCTGCAAGCTAAGGCATGCAAACAAAAGTTAGGATGTGCTCAATTTAGCAAGGTTTGTGACTGGTAGACATAAAAGAATTTAAGTTTTTTGTCTGAGTGCTTTTCATAACATTTCACACTGGAAAGCACATAACACACCCTATGTCTGCCCTACCTGGCTCATTGATGGCATTTTCAGCATTTCTTAGATAGCCCAGCAGACCATGTGTGATCTCTTGCCGTCTGTACAGTGGCATCTCCTGGATAACTAAAGCCAACCCACTCACACTGCAACAGTTGAAAGAAAACTTTCTCATGCTGTTCTTTGTCACTATTGTCATTTTCATTTGCAACAAAATCTTGATTGCTCCAAGAAAGCTACTCACATGACTTGATAGTTTGTGCAGCTGATGTTTGTGGTTGTGTTTATGAGCATTTCTGGAGTAAAACTGGCAAGGATAGGAATCAGTTTCACATGGAACCAAAGTTCATAGTCGTTTGTCGTGAAAGTGGAGAAATTTGGACTGATGATGATGAAGGTCGCATTCATGACCCGATCTCTCACAACAGGCTGGAAATTTGGGGTCTGTCATATTAAAGTGGAAAAAGACATAAGCAAAGGTGAGATTGCATGTCGGACGTACACCCATACAACATGGTACAAAGGCTGTAACTAGGGATGCACCGATACCGATACTGGTATCAGGTATCGGGTATCGGGGCCGATACTGTAAAATGTGTGTGTACTCATACTCGGAAAAGTTAACCAATACCATGAACCGATACTAACTTATTTCATTAATCAGAGGGTGGCTTGTCATTTTTGTTGTAGTTTTTTAGATTGGCCACTAGGGGGGCGTCCCGTGCTAAACAGGCACAGGGTTAGACGAGTCAGACTGGCAGCTCCAGATAAAAAAGAGAAACTGGAGTCTGATGTAGCTAGGCTAAACAAAATGTCAGCAGTGTGGACCGGAACAGTCAACTTTAACTCAGGTTTTGGAAAAGCGATGAAAACTGTCAAGAGAAAATCCACAGGCAGTTACAATAACAGAGGCTCTGACTCATTTTATCGCTCTGGATGACCAGCCAATGCCAGTCGTGGAAAACATAGGATTCTTCTCAGCATACTCGAGCTGCGATATGAAATTCCCAGCCGCCCACACATCAGGGAGATAATGGTGCCAAAACTTCTAAAGAGGTAAAGACAAGCAGTGTGTGCGCGATGTCAGTCCTCGGTTTAACGGCACGGTGGACTGATGAGGAGTTCGTTCGTCAATGCCAATTACTTTCGTTATTTTGTTTGTTTGTTTACAATATGGACACTCTGCAACAATTTAAAAGTTTATTTTATTCTCAAACCTAATTTGTATTTATTTTATTCCAAACAGAAGTGTTTATTTATTATTCCAAAAGCTCGAGACAGTGCCAATAGTTCAGTGATATTTTGTTAAATTACAATCTGGAGACTGCAATAATTTAACAGAAGTGCTTATTTTTCACTTGAAATTTTTTTGTGGTCATCTTTATTAAGATATTATTTACTATTGGCAGAGAATAAAATAAAACCTGCCTTCCAATTCATTGCATGTGTGTGTGTGTGTGGTAGAAGTATCGGTTTTTGTACTCTGTATCGGCAAGTACTCAGATCCAAGTATCGGTATCGTATCGGTTTGAAAAAATTGGTATCGTTGCATCCCTAGCTGTAACCATTTGTTTTCTAAGAAACAATAGCCAACAATGGATGTAGCGGTTGAGGCCGATGTCTTATTCTGTGTTTACTTCTGGAATCAAATATCCGCATTGTCCTCCTTCACCCTTTTAGGAGGCTAGCCTACCTGTTCATTGGTTGTCAGCTGTGTCAGGAATTCATCCACATTTTTTAGAGCGTTGCCCTCTTCAAGTTGTTCAAACACAAGATCAATAAAATCTGTGTCATTTGAGGCTCCAGAGCTCAGTAGCAGCTGTGCCACCTCAGAGGGATTGAGCGTTGACAACAATCCAGCCTACAACAGGGAATCAACATAATATCAGACAGTAGTAATGACCAATGCTGTGGGTAAAGGATTATAGTTTGCAACCAAAGAAAGTGTTCGCTATGATTTGCTTGTATTTTTGATATGGCAAAATAAACTCCTGTGTTTGTCTTCTTAAGTCTACAATTTTGTTTTCCTGCTCTTAAGGAAGGACTAGAAGTGCAATGTAGGGCTTACCGTAGAGATGTTGAAGTCTTTGAGGTCAGAGTATGCTGTATATTGGACGAATGGACCCAGATTTGCTTTAACCCATTGGGCATCACTCTCATTTTGTTGCCTGCAAGCTAAGGCATGCAAACAAAAGTTAGGATGTGTTCAATTTAGGAAGGTTTGTGACTGGTAGACATGAAAGAATTTAAGTTTTTTGCCTGAGTTCTTTTCAAGACATTTCACACTGGAAAGCACATAACGCACCCTATGTCTGCCCTACCTGGCTCATTGATGGCATTTTCAGCATTTCTTAGGTAGCCCAGCAGACCATGTGTGATCTCTTGTCGTCTGTACAGTGGCATTTCCTGGATAACTAAAGCCAACCCACTCACACTGCAACAGTTGAAAGAAAACGTTCTCATGCTGTTCTTTGTCACTATTGTCATTTTCATTTGCAACAAAATCTTGATTGCTCCAAGAAAGCTACTCACATGACTTGGTAGTTCATGCAGCTGATGTTTGTGGTTGTGTTTATGAGCATTTCTGGAGTAAAACTGGCAAGGATAGGAATCAGTTTCACATGGAACCAAAGTTCATAGTCGTTTGTCGTGAAAGTGGAGAAATGTGGACTGATGACGATGAAGGTCGCATTCATGATCCGATCTCTCACAACAGGCTGGAAAATTGGCATCTGTGAAATTGAGGTGGAAAAGAAGCTAAGCAATACAGAGACTGCATGTTGCAAATGTACTCATACAACATGCCACAAAGGCTGCAATCAGTTCTTTTCTATGATAGACTCCTTGAAGACTTGTGTAGCGGTTTAGCAAATGTCTTATTCTGTCTTATGCTGGTGGAACAAAGCACCAGGATTTTCCTCAATCACCCTTTTAGAAGCCTAGCATACCTGTCCATTGGCTTCCAGTTGTGTGAGGAATCCATCCACATTTTGTAGAGCGTTATCCTCTTGCAGTCGCTCAAACACACGATCAATCAAATCTGTGTTATTGGAGGCTCCCAAACTCAGTACCAGCTGTGCCACCTGAGAAGGACTGAGGACTGACAACAATTCAGCCTACAAAAGAGAACCAGCATAATATCAGACAGCAGTCATGGAAATGTTCTGGGTAAAAGAATTCCGTTTACAGGAAGATGTACATCTGCAGTTGGCACTCACAGCGGACAAATTAGGATTGAAGGCTTCCAAGTCCTGCACAGTTGCAAAATCAGAGAAGTCGCCAAGGTTTGCCTTTAGCCACGCTTGGCTCCCCGTGATAGATGAGACACAGCCAGGATCTGCAGAAAAAGCAAAAAAGTTATTGACAGGGTAATATACCACATGTTGTCATGGAAAAACCAAAGTGAGCTTGAGTTTCTCTTTTTACCTGTTGAGTCATTTCTTGACAAGAACGGTTTAATGAAGTGAGTGAAGACTGCTTGCTGTGTGTCTCTGTCCATGGATGCCTTTTGGCTTCCAAATGCCTGAATGCTACATTTGAGAGAAAGCTTTCAACATCTAAACTTCTAGTCAACTGCAAGTTTGCAGAATAGAGCAATATGTCTCATATTTACTTACACAGTCTGGTATGTCTGGCAGCTGAAGTTTTTGGAGCTAAGGCAAAATAGGAAGTTGAAAGATGGAACGGCCAGAAATGGACGGATCTTTGTCTTGAACCAGCTGGTAATGAACTCCTCACTCTGTAGTTGTGCCTGGCTGAAATTGTCAATTCTCACTTCTCCAAGAGCCTCGAGCACATTTGATGAGGTCGGGTAGGTGTTGTTGCCGGCCTTGAATTGGCAGAAAAATAATTGTAGCTGGACCCAAACTTCACACAGGGAAACGGCAATATTGTGAAAATGTGATTTTGTACTTACGATGTTAGCAAATGTCTCAAGGGCCTGGTCCAGTACAGCAGAGGCTTTTTGGAAGAAAAGCTTCCAGACTTCTACTGGGTATATGTTTTGGCTTTTCAGTGTGCAGTTCAGCAGTGTGACCAAGTGGCTGGATGTGAGATGGGGAGCCTTGAAAAAGAAAATTGACAAAGAATACAGCCGTTTTGTCAGAGCTCATGGAGATTTGTCTCAGGACCATAATGTGGCAAAATCCATGTTCTGTTTTTGGAGTTTAAAAAGGAATCTTACAGAGGAACAGGCATGTTCTGTGATGGTGAAATTGCACAGGGCTTCCGAGGAATTGCCAGCTGACAGGATTTGCTCAGGTTTTGAACTGTGGAAAAAACACAATAAATTGAAATCCAATGTCCCCTTAATTACACTGTGTTAACGAATTTTACCTAGACAGAATCAACATTGAACAAAACGGCATTTCACCCACCCGTCAACTCCATTACAAATGAGATTCACTGTGAAAAGAGAATGGTTGTGTGTCAGATAATAGTCCTTCAGAATGCATTTATATCCTTAGAGTTGAAATGTGTACTTCTAGACAGACTTACCATGAACTGGGGTAACCTTGCACTGAAGACAAAGAAAATATGATTGTTAGTATAGTGGAAACATCTTTTTCAAGTGTAAATACCTTGACTTTGTCACAGTTGGCCCAATTAGTGTGCCAAACCTGGATCAAATATTGGATAACCCATGTAAGACATCCACCCACCCACCCCCCAAAAAACTAATCTTACCACAAAGGAAGCTGGAACTGCGCAGCCTGTTTGAGAAGAAAAAGAAAGGAAATAAATCAATGGAGTAGTCATTACAGTGCTGATACTGGGCTTTTGAGAAAAGTTTAGTCAGGAAAGCCTATTTGCCACATACGTGGGAATGTGTCCTGGAGGTACTGCTTGCTTGATCTCACGCCCTGTGAAAGGTCCAGTGGCAATGCTGCCAAACTCTGCGCAAGACCATCGTATCTAAAGGAAGAAAAGAATTCATTGTGACTTGTCAGGAGCCTCAGCTTGGCATTGTGCACACCCAAATGTCTAACTGTGGATATCAGAAATATCTTACACAGCCTGGTAGGATTCACAGGTGATGTTACTGGGGATCACCCGCAAGCTGCTAGGAAGGATGCTCGCCATCACAGGAACCAAATAAACCTGGAACCACTGTTGATAGTCTTCTGGCTGAAAGTCTTTAAGCTGAGGAGCAAGGGCTGTCAAGGTCAGGTTCAAAATGGTGTCTCGCACATCTGGATTTTGGATGAGGGTGACATTTCTCTGAAAAGAGAAGGGGATCATAATAAGGTCAGAGAGGAAGTTCTGAAGTCTTTGTGGAAATGCGGAGATGAGGGGGAGCTTATCTAAACTAAATATTTGTACTTCTGTACAGCAGGAATGCCTCAAGGCATGAAGCATATCAGAAATGGATCATTTTGAGTTAAACACTTGAGCAGGTTTATGAAAGAACACTGTTAACATTTGTTGATGTTTGCGCTGAGGTAAGGTTACCAATGAGAATTCACCTGCTTGTTGATGTTTGCAAAAGCCTGGAAGAATTGGTTGAGCTGCTCATAATCACTGGTCTCTGTCAAGCTTGTCAACACCTCCCTTACAACATGTGCATCGTTTAAAGCACCACTGTTTGGATCTAGGATTAGATCAGCCTTCTGCGATGGTGAAAGAACGTCCAGAACTGCCAGCTATGGATACAAAAAAGTAGAATTCATGAAATGCATGTCTTTTGTATAATTTCCAGAATTTTGCTTTGCTATTCTCAAGAAAGACAGGAAGAGTAATAAGAGTAAAGCTTACCGTAGAGATGTTGAAGTCTTTGAGGTCAGAGTATGATGCATATTGGACGAATGGACCCAGATTTTCTTTAACCCATTGGGCATCACTCTCATTTTGTTGCCTGCAAGCTAAGGCATGCAGACAAAAGTTAGGATGTGCTCAATTTAGCAAGGTTTGTGACTGGTAGAGATGAAAGAATTTCAGTTTTTTGTCTGAGTGCTTTTCAAGACATTTCACACTGGAAAGCACATAACGCACCCTATGTCTGCCCTACCTGGCTCATTGATGGCATTTTCAGCATTTCTTAGGTAGCCCAACAGACCATGTGTGATCTCTTGCCGTCTGTACAGTGGCATCTCCTGGATAACTAAAGCCAACCCACTCACACTGCAACAGTTGAAAGAAAACGTTCTCATGCTGTTCATTGTCACTATTGTCATTTTCATTTGCAACAAAATCTTGATTGCTCCAAGAAAGCTACTCACATGACTTGGTAGTTTGTGCAGCTGATGTTTGTGGTTGTGTTTATGAGCATTTCTGGAGTAAAACTGGCAAGGATAGGAATCAGTTTCACATGGAACCAAAGTTCATAGTCGTTTGTCGTGAAAGTGGAGAAATGTGAACTGATGATGATGAAGGTCGCATTCATGACCCGATCTCTCACAACAGGCTGGAAATGTGGGGTCTGTCATATTAAAGTGGAAAAAGACATAAGCAAAGGTGAGATTGCATGTTGGAAGTACACCCATACAACATGGTACAAAGGCTGTAACCATTTGTTTTCTAAGATACAATAGCCAACAATGGATTTAGCAGTTGAGACCGATGTCTTATTCTGTGTTTACTTCTGGAATCAAATATCCGCATTGTCCTCCTTCACCCTTTTAGGAGGCTAGCCTACCTGTTCATTGGCTGTCAGCTGTGTCAGGAATTCATCCACATTTTTTAGAACATTGCCCTCTTCAAGTTGTTCAAACACAAGATCAATAAAATCTGTGTCATTTGAGGCTCCAGAGCTCAGTAGCAGCTGTGCCACCTCAGAGGGATTGAGCGTTGACAACAATCCAGCCTACAACAGGGAATCAACATAATATCAGACAGTAGTAATGACCAATGCTGTGGGTAAAGGATTACAGTTTGCAACCAAAGAAAGTGTGCTCTATGATTTGCTTGTATTTTTGATATGGCAATATAAACTCCTGTATTTGTCTTCTTAAGTCTACAATTTTGTTTTCCTGCTCTTAAGGAAGGACTAGAAGTGCAATGTAGGGCTTACCGTAGAGATGTTGAAGTCTTTGAGGTCAGAGTACGCTGTATATTGGACGAATGGACCCAGATTTGCTTTAACCCATTGGGCATCACTCTCATTTTGTTGCCTGCAAGCTAAGGCATGCAAACAAAAGTTAGGATGTGCTCAATTTAGCAAGGTTTGTGACTGGTAGACATAAAAGAATTTAAGTTTTTTGTCTGAGTGCTTTTCATAACATTTCACACTGGAAAGCACATAACGCACCCTATGTCTGCCCTACCTGGCTCATTGATGGCATTTTCAGCATTTCTTAGATAGCCCAGCAGACCATGTGTGATCTCTTGCCGTCTGTACAGTGGCATCTCCTGGATAACTAAAGCCAACCCACTCACACTGCAACAGTTGAAAGAAAACGTTCTCATGCTGTTCTTTGTCACTATTGTCATTTTCATTTGCAACAAAATCTTGATTGCTCCAAGAAAGCTACTCACATGACTTGATAGTTTGTGCAGCTGATGTTTGTGGTTGTGTTTATGAGCATTTCTGGAGTAAAACTGGCAAGGATAGGAATCAGTTTCACATGGAACCAAAGTTCATAGTCGTTTGTCGTGAAAGTGGAGAAATTTGGACTGATGATGATGAAGGTCGCATTCATGACCCGATCTCTCACAACAGGCTGGAAATTTGGGGTCTGTCATATTAAAGTGGAAAAAGACATAAGCAAAGGTGAGATTGCATGTCGGACGTACACCCATACAACATGGTACAAAGGCTGTAACTAGGGATGCACCGATACCGATACTGGTATCGGGTATCGGGGCCGATACTGTAAAATGTGTGTGTACTCATACTCGGAAAAGTTAACCAATACCATGAACCGATACTAACTTATTTCATTAATCAGAGGGTGGCTTGTCATTTTTGTTGTAGTTTTTTAGATTGGCCACTAGGGGGGCGTCCCGTGCTAAACAGGCACAGGGTTAGACGAGTCAGACTGGCAGCTCCAGATAAAAAAGAGAAACTGGAGTCTGATGTAGCTAGGCTAAACAAAATGTCAGCAGTGTGGACCGGAACAGTCAACTTTAACTCAGGTTTTGGAAAAGCGATGAAAACTGTCAAGAGAAAATCCACAGGCAGTTACAATAACAGAGGCTCTGACTCATTTTATCGCTCTGGATGACCAGCCAATGCCAGTCGTGGAAAACATAGGATTCTTCTCAGCATACTCGAGCTGCGATATGAAATTCCCAGCCGCCCACACATCAGGGAGATAATGGTGCCAAAACTTCTAAAGAGGTAAAGACAAGCAGTGTGTGCGCGATGTCAGTCCTCGGTTTAACGGCACGGTGGACTGATGAGGAGTTCGTTCGTCAATGCCAATTACTTTCGTTATTTTGTTTGTTTGTTTACAATATGGACACTCTGCAACAATTTAAAAGTTTATTTTATTCTCAAACCTAATTTGTATTTATTTTATTCCAAACAGAAGTGTTTATTTATTATTCCAAAAGCTCGAGACAGTGCCAATAGTTCAGTGATATTTTGTTAAATTACAATCTGGAGACTGCAATAATTTAACAGAAGTGCTTATTTTTCACTTGAAATTTTTTTGTGGTCATCTTTATTAAGATATTATTTACTATTGGCAGAGAATAAAATAAAACCTGCCTTCCAATTCATTGCATGTGTGTGTGTGTGTGGTAGAAGTATCGGTTTTTGTACTCTGTATCGGCAAGTACTCAGATCCAAGTATCGGTATCGTATCGGTTTGAAAAAATTGGTATCGTTGCATCCCTAGCTGTAACCATTTGTTTTCTAAGAAACAATAGCCAACAATGGATGTAGCGGTTGAGGCCGATGTCTTATTCTGTGTTTACTTCTGGAATCAAATATCCGCATTGTCCTCCTTCACCCTTTTAGGAGGCTAGCCTACCTGTTCATTGGTTGTCAGCTGTGTCAGGAATTCATCCACATTTTTTAGAGCGTTGCCCTCTTCAAGTTGTTCAAACACAAGATCAATAAAATCTGTGTCATTTGAGGCTCCAGAGCTCAGTAGCAGCTGTGCCACCTCAGAGGGATTGAGCGTTGACAACAATCCAGCCTACAACAGGGAATCAACATAATATCAGACAGTAGTAATGACCAATGCTGTGGGTAAAGGATTATAGTTTGCAACCAAAGAAAGTGTTCTCTATGATTTGCTTGTATTTTTGATATGGCAAAATAAACTCCTGTGTTTGTCTTCTTAAGTCTACAATTTTGTTTTCCTGCTCTTAAGGAAGGACTAGAAGTGCAATGTAGGGCTTACCGTAGAGATGTTGAAGTCTTTGAGGTCAGAGTATGCTGTATATTGGACGAATGGACCCAGATTTGCTTTAACCCATTGGGCATCACTCTCATTTTGTTGCCTGCAAGCTAAGGCATGCAAACAAAAGTTAGGATGTGTTCAATTTAGGAAGGTTTGTGACTGGTAGACATGAAAGAATTTAAGTTTTTTGCCTGAGTTCTTTTCAAGACATTTCACACTGGAAAGCACATAACGCACCCTATGTCTGCCCTACCTGGCTCATTGATGGCATTTTCAGCATTTCTTAGGTAGCCCAGCAGACCATGTGTGATCTCTTGTCGTCTGTACAGTGGCATTTCCTGGATAACTAAAGCCAACCCACTCACACTGCAACAGTTGAAAGAAAACGTTCTCATGCTGTTCTTTGTCACTATTGTCATTTTCATTTGCAACAAAATCTTGATTGCTCCAAGAAAGCTACTCACATGACTTGGTAGTTCATGCAGCTGATGTTTGTGGTTGTGTTTATGAGCATTTCTGGAGTAAAACTGGCAAGGATAGGAATCAGTTTCACATGGAACCAAAGTTCATAGTCGTTTGTCGTGAAAGTGGAGAAATGTGGACTGATGACGATGAAGGTCGCATTCATGATCCGATCTCTCACAACAGGCTGGAAAATTGGCATCTGTGAAATTGAGGTGGAAAAGAAGCTAAGCAATACAGAGACTGCATGTTGCAAATGTACTCATACAACATGCCACAAAGGCTGCAATCAGTTCTTTTCTATGATAGACTCCTTGAAGACTTGTGTAGCGGTTTAGCAAATGTCTTATTCTGTCTTATGCTGCTGGAACAAAGCACCAGGATTTTCCTCAATCACCCTTTTAGAAGCCTAGCATACCTGTCCATTGGCTTCCAGTTGTGTGAGGAATCCATCCACATTTTGTAGAGCGTTACCCTCTTGCAGTCGCTCAAACACACGATCAATCAAATCTGTGTTATTGGAGGCTCCCAAACTCAGTACCAGCTGTGCCACCTGAGAAGGACTGAGGACTGACAACAATTCAGCCTACAAAAGAGAACCAGCATAATATCAGACAGCAGTCATGGAAATGTTCTGGGTAAAAGAATTCCGTTTACAGGAAGATGTACATCTGCAGTTGGCACTCACAGCGGACAAATTAGGATTGAAGGCTTCCAAGTCCTGCACAGTTGCAAAATCAGAGAAGTAGCCAAGGTTTGCCTTTAGCCACGCTTGGCTCCCCGTGATAGATGAGACACAGCCAGGATCTGCAGAAAAAGCAAGAAAGTTATTGACAGGGTAATATACCACATGTTGTCATGGAAAAACCAAAGTGAGCTTGAGTTTCTCTTTTTACCTGTTGAGTCATTTCTTGACAAGAACGGTTTGATGAAGTGAGTGAAGACTGCTTGCTGTGTGTCTCTGTCCATGGATGCCTTTTGGCTTCCAAATGCCTGAATGCTACATTTGAGAGAAAGCTTTCAACATCTAAACTTCTAGTCAACTGCAAGTTTGCAGAATAGAGCAATATGTCTCATATTTACTTACACAGTCTGGTATGTCTGGCAGCTGAAGTTTTTGGAGCTAAGGCAAAATAGGAAGTTGAAAGATGGAACGGCCAGAAATGGACGGATCTTTGTCTTGAACCAGCTGGTAATGAACTCCTCACTCTGTAGTTGTGCCTGGCTGAAATTGTCAATTCTCACTTCTCCAAGAGCCTCGAGCACATTTGACGAGGTCGGGTAGGTGTTGTTGCCGGCCTTGAATTGGCAGAAAAATAATTGTAGCTGGACCCAAACTTCACGCAGGGAAACAGCAATATTGTGAAAATGTGATTTTGTACTTACGATGTTAGCAAATGTCTCAAGGGCCTGGTCCAGTACAGCAGAGGCTTTTTGGAAGAAAAGCTTCCAGACTTCTACTGGGTATATGTTTTGGCTTTTCAGTGTGCAGTTCAGCAGTGTGACCAAGTGGCTGGATGTGAGATGGGGAGCCTTGAAAAAGAAAATTGACAAAGAATACAGCCGTTTTGTCAGAGCTCATGGAGATTTGTCTCAGGACCATAATGTGGCAAAATCCATGTTCTGTTTTTGGAGTTTAAAAAGGAATCTTACAGAGGAACAGGCATGTTCTGTGATGGTGAAATTGCACAGGGCTTCCGAGGAATTGCCAGCTGACAGGATTTGCTCAGGTTTTGAACTGTGGAAAAAACACAATAAATTGAAATCCAATGTCCCCTTAATTACACTGTGTTAACGAATTTTACCTAGACAGAATCAACATTGAACAAAACGGCATTTCACCCACCCGTCAACTCCATTACAAATGAGATTCACTGTGAAAAGAGAATGGTTGTGTGTCAGATAATAGTCCTTCAGAATGCATTTATATCCTTAGAGTTGAAATGTGTACTTCTAGACAGACTTACCATGAACTGGGGTAACCTTGCACTGAAGACAAAGAAAATATGATTGTTAGTATAGTGGAAACATCTTTTTCAAGTGTAAATACCTTGACTTTGTCACAGTTGGCCCAATTAGTGTGCCAAACCTGGATCAAATATTGGATAACCCATGTAAGACATCCACCCACCCACCCCCCAAAAAACTAATCTTACCACAAAGGAAGCTGGAACTGCGCAGCCTGTTTGAGAAGAAAAAGAAAGGAAATAAATCAATGGAGTAGTCATTACAGTGCTGATACTGGGCTTTTGAGAAAAGTTTAGTCAGGAAAGCCTATTTTCCACATACGTGGGAATGTGTCCTGGAGGTACTGCTTGCTTGATCTCACGCCCTGTGAAAGGTCCAGTGGCAATGCTGCCAAACTCTGCGCAAGACCATCGTATCTAAAGGAAGAAAAGAATTCATTGTGACTTGTCAGGAGCCTCAGCTTGGCATTGTGCACACCCAAATGTCTAACTGTGGATATCAGAAATATCTTACACAGCCTGGTAGGATTCACAGGTGATGTTACTGGGGATCACCCGCAAGCTGCTAGGAAGGATGCTCGCCATCACAGGAACCAAATAAACCTGGAACCACTGTTGATAGTCTTCTGGCTGAAAGTCTTTACGCTGAGGAGCAAGGGCTGTCAAGGTCAGGTTCAAAATGGTGTCTCGCACATCTGGATTTTGGATGAGGGTGACATTTCTCTGAAAAGAGAAGGGGATCATAATAAGGTCAGAGAGGAAGTTCTGAAGTCTTTGTGGAAATGCGGAGATGAGGGGGAGCTTATCTAAACTAAATCTTTGTACTTCTGTACAGCAGGAATGCCTCAAGGCATGAAGCATATCAGAAATGGATCATTTTGAGTTAAACACTTGAGCAGGTTTATGAAAGAACACTGTTAACATTTGTTGATGTTTGCGCTGAGGTAAGGTTACCAATGAGAATTCACCTGCTTGTTGATGTTTGCAAAAGCCTGGAAGAATTGGTTGAGCTGCTCATAATCACTGGTCTCTGTCAAGCTTGTCAACACCTCCCTTACAACATGTGCATCGTTTAAAGCACCACTGTTTGGATCTAGGATTAGATCAGCCTTCTGCGATGGTGAAAGAACGTCCAGAACTGCCAGCTATGGATACAAAAAAGTAGAATTCATGAAATGCATGTCTTTTGTATAATTTCCAGAATTTTGCTTTGCTATTCTCAAGAAAGACAGGAAGAGTAATAAGAGTAAAGCTTACCGTAGAGATGTTGAAGTCTTTGAGGTCAGAGTATGATGCATATTGGACGAATGGACCCAGATTTTCTTTAACCCATTGGGCATCACTCTCATTTTGTTGCCTGCAAGCTAAGGCATGCAGACAAAAGTTAGGATGTGCTCAATTTAGCAAGGTTTGTGACTGGTAGAGATGAAAGAATTTCAGTTTTTTGTCTGAGTGCTTTTCAAGACATTTCACACTGGAAAGCACATAACGCACCCTATGTCTGCCCTACCTGGCTCATTGATGGCATTTTCAGCATTTCTTAGGTAGCCCAACAGACCATGTGTGATCTCTTGCCGTCTGTACAGTGGCATCTCCTGGATAACTAAAGCCAACCCACTCACACTGCAACAGTTGAAAGAAAACTTTCTCATGCTGTTCATTGTCACTATTGTCATTTTCATTTGCAACAAAATCTTGATTGCTCCAAGAAAGCTACTCACATGACTTGGTAGTTTGTGCAGCTGATGTTTGTGGTTGTGTTTATGAGCATTTCTGGAGTAAAACTGGCAAGGATAGGAATCAGTTTCACATGGAACCAAAGTTCATAGTCGTTTGTCGTGAAAGTGGAGAAATGTGAACTGATGATGATGAAGGTCGCATTCATGACCCGATCTCTCACAACAGGCTGGAAATGTGGGGTCTGTCATATTAAAGTGGAAAAAGACATAAGCAAAGGTGAGATTGCATGTTGGAAGTACACCCATACAACATGGTACAAAGGCTGTAACCATTTGTTTTCTAAGATACAATAGCCAACAATGGATTTAGCAGTTGAGACCGATGTCTTATTCTGTGTTTACTTCTGGAATCAAATATCCGCATTGTCCTCCTTCACCCTTTTAGGAGGCTAGCCTACCTGTTCATTGGCTGTCAGCTGTGTCAGGAATTCATCCACATTTTTTAGAACATTGCCCTCTTCAAGTTGTTCAAACACAAGATCAATAAAATCTGTGTCATTTGAGGCTCCAGAGCTCAGTAGCAGCTGTGCCACCTCAGAGGGATTGAGCGTTGACAACAATCCAGCCTACAACAGGGAATCAACATAATATCAGACAGTAGTAATGACCAATGCTGTGGGTAAAGGATTACAGTTTGCAACCAAAGAAAGTGTGCTCTATGATTTGCTTGTATTTTTGATATGGCAATATAAACTCCTGTATTTGTCTTCTTAAGTCTACAATTTTGTTTTCCTGCTCTTAAGGAAGGACTAGAAGTGCAATGTAGGGCTTACCGTAGAGATGTTGAAGTCTTTGAGGTCAGAGTATGCTGTATATTGGACGAATGGACCCAGATTTGCTTTAACCCATTGGGCATCACTCTCATTTTGTTGCCTGCAAGCTAAGGCATGCAAACAAAAGTTAGGATGTGCTCAATTTAGCAAGGTTTGTGACTGGTAGACATAAAAGAATTTAAGTTTTTTGTCTGAGTGCTTTTCATAACATTTCACACTGGAAAGCACATAACGCACCCTATCTCTGCCCTACCTGGCTCATTGATGGCATTTTCAGCATTTCTTAGGTAGCCCAGCAGACCATGTGTGATCTCTTGCCGTCTGTACAGTGGCATCTCCTGGATAACTAAAGCCAACCCACTCACACTGCAACAGTTGAAAGAAAACGTTCTCATGCTGTTCTTTGTCACTATTGTCATTTTCATTTGCAACAAAATCTTGATTGCTCCAAGAAAGCTACTCACATGACTTGATAGTTTGTGCAGCTGATGTTTGTGGTTGTGTTTATGAGCATTTCTGGAGTAAAACTGGCAAGGATAGGAATCAGTTTCACATGGAACCAAAGTTCATAGTCGTTTGTCGTGAAAGTGGAGAAATTTGGACTGATGATGATGAAGGTCGCATTCATGACCCGATCTCTCACAACAGGCTGGAAATTTGTGGTCTGTCATATTAAAGTGGAAAAAGACATAAGCAAAGGTGAGATTGCATGTCGGACGTACACCCATACAACATGGTACAAAGGCTGTAACTAGGGATGCACCAATACCGATACTGGTATTGGGTATCGGGGCCGATACTGTTAAATGTGTGTGTACTCATACTCGTAAAAGTTAACCGATACCATGATCCGATACTAACTTATTTCATTAATCAGAGGGTGGCTTGTCATTTTTGTTGTAGTTTTTTAGATTGGCCACTAGGGGGGCGTCCCGTGCTAAACAGGCACAGGGTTAGACGAGTCAGACTGGCAGCTCCAGATAAAAAAGAGAAACTGGAGTCTGATGTAGCTAGGCTAAACAAAATGTCAGCAGTGTGGACCGGAACAGTCAACTTTAACTCAGGTTTTGGAAAAGCGATGAAAACTGTCAAGAAAAAATCCACGGGCAGTTACAATAACAGAGGCTCTGACTCATTTTATCGCTCTGGATGACCAGCCAATGCCAGTCGTGGAAAACATAGGATTCTTCTCAGCATACTCGAGCTGCGATATGAAATTCCCAGCCGCCCACACATCAGGGAGATAATGGTGCCAAAACTTCTAAAGAGGTAAAGACAAGCAGTGTGTGCGCGATGTCAGTCCTCGGTTTAACGGCACGGTGGACTGATGAGGAGTTCGTTCGTCAATGCCAATTACTTTCGTTATTTTGTTTGTTTGTTTACAATATGGACACTCTGCAACAATTTAAAAGTTTATTTTATTCTCAAACCTAATTTGTATTTATTTTATTCCAAACAGAAGTGTTTATTTATTATTCCAAAAGCTCGAGACAGTGCCAATAGTTCAGTGATATTTTGTTAAATTACAATCTGGAGACTCTGCAATAATTTAACAGAAGTGCTTATTTTTCACTTGAAATTTTTTTGTGGTCATCTTTATTAAGATATTATTTACTATTGGCAGAGAATAAAATAAAACCTGCCTTCCAATTCATTGCATGTGTGTGTGTGTGTGGTAGAAGTATCGGTTTTTGTACTCTGTATCGGCAAGTACTCAGATCCAAGTATCGGTATCGTATCGGTTTGAAAAAATTGGTATCGTTGCATCCCTAGCTGTAACCATTTGTTTTCTAAGATACAATAGCCAACAATGGATGTAGCGGTTGAGGCCGATGTCTTATTCTGTGTTTACTTCTGGAATCAAATATCCGCATTGTCCTCCTTCACCCTTTTAGGAGGCTAGCCTACCTGTTCATTGGTTGTCAGCTGTGTCAGGAATTCATCCACATTTTTTAGAGCGTTGCCCTCTTCAAGTTGTTCAAACACAAGATCAATAAAATCTGTGTCATTTGAGGCTCCAGAGCTCAGTAGCAGCTGTGCCACCTCAGAGGGATTGAGCGTTGACAACAATCCAGCCTACAACAGGGAATCAACATAATATCAGACAGTAGTAATGACCAATGCTGTGGGTAAAGGATTACAGTTTGCAACCAAAGAAAGTGTTCTCTATGATTTGCTTGTATTTTTGATATGGCAAAATAAACTCCTGTGTTTGTCTTCTTAAGTCTACAATTTTGTTTTCCTGCTCTTAAGGAAGGACTAGAAGTGCAATGTAGGGCTTACCGTAGAGATGTTGAAGTCTTTGAGGTCAGAGTATGCTGTATATTGGACGAATGGACCCAGATTTGCTTTAACCCATTGGGCATCACTCTCATTTTGTTGCCTGCAAGCTAAGGCATGCAAACAAAAGTTAGGATGTGTTCAATTTAGGAAGGTTTGTGACTGGTAGACATGAAAGAATTTAAGTTTTTTGCCTGAGTTCTTTTCAAGACATTTCACACTGGAAAGCACATAACGCACCCTATGTCTGCCCTACCTGGCTCATTGATGGCATTTTCAGCATTTCTTAGGTAGCCCAGCAGACCATGTGTGATCTCTTGTCGTCTGTACAGTGGCATCTCCTGGATAACTAAAGCCAACCCACTCACACTGCAACAGTTGAAAGAAAACATTCTCATGCTGTTCTTTGTCACTATTGTCATTTTCATTTGCAACAAAATCTTGATTGCTCCAAGAAAGCTACTCACATGACTTGGTAGTTCATGCAGCTGATGTTTGTGGTTGTGTTTATGAGCATTTCTGGAGTAAAACTGGCAAGGATAGGAATCAGTTTCACATGGAACCAAAGTTCATAGTCGTTTGTCGTGAAAGTGGAGAAATGTGGACTGATGACTATGAAGGTCGCATTCATGATCCGATCTCTCACAACAGGCTGGAAAATTGGCATCTGTGAAATTGAGGTGGAAAAGAAGCTAAGCAATACAGAGACTGCATGTTGCAAATGTACTCATACAACATGCCACAAAGGCTGCAATCAGTTCTTTTCTATGATAGACTCCTTGAAGACTTGTGTAGCGGTTTAGCAAATGTCTTATTCTGTCTTATGCTGCTGGAACAAAGCACCAGGATTTTCCTCAATCACCCTTTTAGAAGCCTAGCATACCTGTCCATTGGCTTCCAGTTGTGTGAGGAATCCATCCACATTTTGTAGAGCGTTACCCTCTTGCAGTCGCTCAAACACACGATCAATCAAATCTGTGTTATTGGAGGCTCCCAAACTCAGTACCAGCTGTGCCACCTGAGAAGGACTGAGGACTGACAACAATTCAGCCTACAAAAGAGAACCAGCATAATATCAGACAGCAGTCATGGAAATGTTCTGGGTAAAAGAATTCCGTTTACAGGAAGATGTACATCTGCAGTTGGCACTCACAGCGGACAAATTAGGATTGAAGGCTTGCAAGTCCTGCACAGTTGCAAAATCAGAGAAGTCGCCAAGGTTTGCCTTTAGCCACGCTTGGCTCCCCGTGATAGATGAGACACAGCCAGGATCTGCAGAAAAAGCAAGAAAGTTATTGACAGGGTAATATACCACATGTTGACATGGAAAAACCAAAGTGAGCTTGAGTTTCTCTTTTTACCTGTTGAGTCATTTCTTGACAAGAACGGTTTGATGAAGTGAGTGAAGACTGCTTGCTGTGTGTCTCTGTCCATGGATGCCTTTTGGCTTCCAAATGCCTGAATGCTACATTTGAGAGAAAGCTTTCAACATCTAAACTTCTAGTCAACTGCAAGTTTGCAGAATAGAGCAATATGTCTCATATTTACTTACACAGTCTGGTATGTCTGGCAGCTGAAGATTTTGGAGCTAAGGCAAAATAGGAAGTTGAAAGATGGAACGGCCAGAAATGGACGGATCTTTGTCTTGAACCAGCTGGTAATGAACTCCTCACTCTGTAGTTGTGCCTGGCTGAAATTGTCAATTCTCACTTCTCCAAGAGCCTCGAGCACATTTGATGAGGTCGGGTAGGTGTTGTTGCCGGCCTTGAATTGGCAGAAAAATAATTGTAGCTGGACCCAAACTTCACGCAGGGAAACGGCAATATTGTGAAAATGTGATTTTGTACTTACGATGTTAGCAAATGTCTCAAGGGCCTGGTCCAGTACAGCAGAGGCTTTTTGGAAGAAAAGCTTCCAGACTTCTACTGGGTATATGTTTTGGCTTTTCAGTGTGCAGTTCAGCAGTGTGACCAAGTGGCTGGATATGAGATGGGGAGCCTTGAAAAAGAAAATTGACAAAGAATACAGCCGTTTTGTCAGAGCTCATGGAGATTTGTCTCAGGACCATAATGTGGCAAAATCCATGTTCTGTTTTTGGAGTTTAAAAAGGAATCTTACAGAGGAACAGGCATGTTCTGTGATGGTGAAATTGCACAGGGCTTCCGAGGAATTGCCAGCTGACAGGATTTGCTCAGGTTTTGAACTGTGGAAAAAACACAATAAATTGAAATCCAATGTCCCCTTAATTACACTGTGTTAACGAATTTTACCTAGACAGAATCAACATTGAACAAAACGGCATTTCACCCACCCGTCAACTCCATTACAAATGAGATTCACTGTGAAAAGAGAATGGTTGTGTGTCAGATAATAGTCCTTCAGAATGCATTTATATCCTTAGAGTTGAAATGTGTACTTCTAGACAGACTTACCATGAACTGGGGTAACCTTGCACTGAAGACAAAGAAAATATGATTGTTAGTATAGTGGAAACATCTTTTTCAAGTGTAAATACCTTGACTTTGTCACAGTTGGCCCAATTAGTGTGCCAAACCTGGATCAAATATTGGATAACCCATGTAAGACATCCACCCACCCACCCCCCAAAAAACTAATCTTACCACAAAGGAAGCTGGAACTGCGCAGCCTGTTTGAGAAGAAAAAGAAAGGAAATAAATCAATGGAGTAGTCATTACAGTGCTGATACTGGGCTTTTGAGAAAAGTTTAGTCAGGAAAGCCTATTTTCCACATACGTGGGAATGTGTCCTGGAGGTACTGCTTGCTTGATCTCACGCCCTGTGAAAGGTCCAGTGGCAATGCTGCCAAACTCTGCGCAAGACCATCGTATCTAAAGGAAGAAAAGAATTCATTGTGACTTGTCAGGAGCCTCAGCTTGGCATTGTGCACACCCAAATGTCTAACTGTGGATATCAGAAATATCTTACACAGCCTGGTAGGATTCACAGGTGATGTTACTGGGGATCACCCGCAAGCTGCTAGGAAGGATGCTCGCCATCACAGGAACCAAATAAACCTGGAACCACTGTTGATAGTCTTCTGGCTGAAAGTCTTTAAGCTGAGGAGCAAGGGCTGTCAAGGTCAGGTTCAAAATGGTGTCTCGCACATCTGGATTTTGGATGAGGGTGACATTTCTCTGAAAAGAGAAGGGGATCATAATAAGGTCAGAGAGGAAGTTCTGAAGTCTTTGTGGAAATGCGGAGATGAGGGGGAGCTTATCTAAACTAAATCTTTGTACTTCTGTACAGCAGGAATGCCTCAAGGCATGAAGCATATCAGAAATGGATCATTTTGAGTTAAACACTTGAGCAGGTTTATGAAAGAACACTGTTAACATTTGTTGATGTTTGCGCTGAGGTAAGGTTACCAATGAGAATTCACCTGCTTGTTGATGTTTGCAAAAGCCTGGAAGAATTGGTTGAGCTGCTCATAATCACTGGTCTCTGTCAAGCTTGTCAACACCTCCCTTACAACATGTGCATCGTTTAAAGCACCACTGTTTGGATCTAGGATTAGATCAGCCTTCTGCGATGGTGAAAGAACGTCCAGAACTGCCAGCTATGGATACAAAAAAGTAGAATTCATGAAATGCATGTCTTTTGTATAATTTCCAGAATTTTGCTTTGCTATTCTCAAGAAAGACAGGAAGAGTAATAAGAGTAAAGCTTACCGTAGAGATGTTGAAGTCTTTGAGGTCAGAGTATGATGCATATTGGACGAATGGACCCAGATTTGCTTTAACCCATTGGGCATCACTCTCATTTTGTTGCCTGCAAGCTAAGGCATGCAGACAAAAGTTAGGATGTGCTCAATTTAGCAAGGTTTGTGACTGGTAGAGATGAAAGAATTTCAGTTTTTTGTCTGAGTGCTTTTCAAGACATTTCACACTGGAAAGCACATAACGCACCCTATGTCTGCCCTACCTGGCTCATTGATGGCATTTTCAGCATTTCTTAGGTAGCCCAACAGACCATGTGTGATCTCTTGCCGTCTGTACAGTGGCATCTCCTGGATAACTAAAGCCAACCCACTCACACTGCAACAGTTGAAAGAAAACGTTCTCATGCTGTTCATTGTCACTATTGTCATTTTCATTTGCAACAAAATCTTGATTGCTCCAAGAAAGCTACTCACATGACTTGATAGTTTGTGCAGCTGATGTTTGTGGTTGTGTTTATGAGCATTTCTGGAGTAAAACTGGCAAGGATAGGAATCAGTTTCACATGGAACCAAAGTTCATAGTCGTTTGTCGTGAAAGTGGAGAAATGTGAACTGATGATGATGAAGGTCGCATTCATGACCCGATCTCTCACAACAGGCTGGAAATGTGGGGTCTGTCATATTAAAGTGGAAAAAGACATAAGCAAAGGTGAGATTGCATGTTGGAAGTACACCCATACAACATGGTACAAAGGCTGTAACCATTTGTTTTCTAAGATACAATAGCCAACAATGGATTTAGCAGTTGAGACCGATGTCTTATTCTGTGTTTACTTCTGGAATCAAATATCCGCATTGTCCTCCTTCACCCTTTTAGGAGGCTAGCCTACCTGTTCATTGGCTGTCAGCTGTGTCAGGAATTCATCCACATTTTTTAGAACATTGCCCTCTTCAAGTTGTTCAAACACAAGATCAATAAAATCTGTGTCATTTGAGGCTCCAGAGCTCAGTAGCAGCTGTGCCACCTCAGAGGGATTGAGCGTTGACAACAATCCAGCCTACAACAGGGAATCAACATAATATCAGACAGTAGTAATGACCAATGCTGTGGGTAAAGGATTACAGTTTGCAACCAAAGAAAGTGTTCTCTATGATTTGCTTGTATTTTTGATATGGCAATATAAACTCCTGTATTTGTCTTCTTAAGTCTACAATTTTGTTTTCCTGCTCTTAAGGAAGGACTAGAAGTGCAATGTAGGGCTTACCGTAGAGATGTTGAAGTCTTTGAGGTCAGAGTACGCTGTATATTGGACGAATGGACCCAGATTTGCTTTAACCCATTGGGCATCACTCTCATTTTTTTGCCTGCAAGCTAAGGCATGCAGATAAAAGTTAGGATGTGCTCAATTTAGCAAGGTTTGCGACTGGTAGACATGAAAGAATTTAAGTTTTTTGTCTGAGTTCTTTTCAAGACATTTCACACTGGAAAGCACATAACGCACCCTATGTCTGCCCTACCTGGCTCATTGATGGCATTTTCAGCATTTCTTAGATAGCCCAGCAGACCATGTGTGATCTCTTGTCGTCTGTACAGTGGCATCTCCTGGATAACTAAAGCCAACCCACTCACACTGCAACAGTTGAAAGAAAACGTTCTCATGCTGTTCTTTGTCACTATTGTCATTTTCATTTGCAACAAAATCTTGATTGCTCCAAGAAAGCTACTCACATGACTTGGTAGTTTGTGCAGCTGATGTTTGTGGTTGTGTTTATGAGCATTTCTGGAGTAAAACTGGCAAGGATAGGAATCAGTTTCACATGGAACCAGAGTTCATAGTCGTTTGTCGCGAAAGTGGAGAAATGTGGACTGATGATGATGAAGGTCGCATTCATGACCCGATCTCTCACAACAGGCTGGAAAATTGGCATCTGTGAAATTGAGGTGGAAAAGAAGCTAAGCAATACAGAGACTGCATGTTGCAAATGTACTCATACAACATGGCACAAAGGCTGCAATCAGTTCTTTTCTATGATAGACTCCTTGAAGACTTGTGTAGCGGTTTAGCAAATGTCTTATTCTGTCTTATCCTGCTGGAATAAAACACCAGGATTTTCCTCAATCACCCTTTTAGAAGCCTAGCATACCTGTCCATTGGCTGTCAGTTGTGTGAGGAATCCATCCACATTTTTTAGAGCGTTACCCTCTTGCAGTCGCTCAAACACACGATCAATCAAATCTGTGTTATTGGAGGCTCCCAAATTCAGTACCAGCTGTGCCACCTGAGAAGGACTGAGGACTGACAACAATTCAGCCTACAAAACAGAACCAGCATAATATCAGACAGCAGTCATGGAAATGTTCTGGGTAAAAGAATTCCGTTTACAGGAAGATGTACATCTGCAGTTGGCACTCACAGTGGACAAATTAGGATTGAAGGCTTGCAAGTCCTGCACAGTTGCAAAATCAGAGAAGTTGCCAAGGTTTGCCTTTAGCCACGCTTGGCTCCCCGTGATAGATGAGACACAGCCAGGATCTGCAGAAAAAGCAAGAAAGTTATTGACAGGGTAATATACCACATGTTGTCATGGAAAAACCAAAGTGAGCTTGAGTTTCTCTTTTTACCTGTTGAGTCATTTCTTGACAAGAACGGTTTGATGAAGTGAGTGAAGACTGCTTGCTGTGTTTCTTTGTCCATGGATGCCTTTTGGCTTCCAAATGCCTGAATGCTACATTTGAGAGAAAGCTTTCAATAACTAATTACTAAACATATTCAAAATTCAACATAATTCAATCACAAACTTAAATCCCATTGATATTTTAAATCATCGTAACCAACGAATTGGTACATTTTGTCACAACCTCTTCTACACAGAATAAGACCTTTTTTTCTTTCGTTTATTCATCCACATTTTCATTTCCTTTGATAATTTGATAATTTCATATGGTATTCTAATATGGGATGGTGAACTCTTTTAACCTCAGTCTTTTCATGTCTGGAAAAGTTTCCAACCGCGTGTTTACATCGTGGGTAGCAATTTTCAGTTGAAATTCTCCTATTGACTTATTTTCAGTTACATAATTTCTGAATCATCATATAACATTCCTATTTTAAAGAAACACCTTCACGAACGACCACCTTATATTAAGGTGTATGCCTCTTTTACAACAGCTGGGTCACACAGTCATAACTAGTTTGGTCTGACTTGTAATTTAACAATCAGGTGATACGCATTTTTCTTTCTTCCTTTTAGTAGTGATTTCAGTGGACTTTGGGACCCTGACATCAACATTCAATGCACAGTGAGAAATGTGTTACATGTTAGAATATTCAATTAAAATTGTTTCTGTCTTTAATGATTTCCATAAGCAGTTAACAGCAGTCACCAGCAATAATTGGTAAAATGGAATTTATTCACTTACATCTCTTGGAAAGAGGTGCAGCTGAAGTTCTGCTTGCTGAGCTCGTTTAGGAAGTTTCCATTGACATAAGGCAAAAGAGGAATCATCTTTACAGAGAACCACAGCCTGATGAATTTGGGGTCACTGGCATTGCCCAAATGAAGGCTGTCCAGGACTCCAAATATATCCAGAACATCAAATCCAGGGACATTGTTGTTCTGTTACAAGACAAATTTGCCATTTACCATTCTTAAAAGCTGTTACATGTTTTACACCTACACTATGCTGAAGTAAAGCATTAGCTCATTTACCAGGTCAAAGAACACTTGTAAAGTCGACTCTATAATCTGCCTGAGATTTTGTTCCACCATCCTCGACTTTTCATCTGTTAAGCTTGCATTTTTACCCGTTTTACAGGATAGCTCGCCTGTCAGTGTGTCCACTGCAGCAGAGAACTAAGAACACATAGAGCAGGTGAAAGGACTGGGTTACTGTCAGTAACTTAGCACAAGGGGGAGTCATTTATCAACAATGCTTTGTGGTGACATTTAATAATTTAAGGTTTAAAGATGAATTTATCATTTTTTACTCAAATTAATTTCAAAAGGCTTACTCTTTGAGTGGCATCTTGTAGATTTGCTGCAGGGCAAGTTTCCTGGAAACCGTTGGTATGAGTGGTGGCATTGCTTAAAGAAGAAAAAACACGGTAACAGAAATGAATAATAAAGTCATCTATAACTAAAATAACATCCCTGGAATGTATTAGGTCTACAAACTGTTATTTGAGTTTGCATGCCTACCTGTTTTCAGTTAAACCTGGTCCTATAAAATGCAAAAAAGAAAATGAATGAACACATGTATTAACATTTTCAAATTAATAATTAATGGAAAATGGATAAGAATGATGTTAATGGATTAACTTTTAAAAGAGGAAAAGGGTGACATTTTATTTTATATTCAAATAAAATTGCATATGGTTTATATGTATAAAAAAACCTTACTTTGTGTTGTGTTGGACTGTAATGTAAATTTATAGAAGAACATGTTAATTCAGTATTTCATTGTATTTCATTGTTTTTGATTTAATTATTTAATCTTGAAAAAAAGACTTACAGTTGCAGAGACCAGTCCTGACATACATACTATAGATTTTTTTTTATAAAAAAGAAAAGTGTTAGATAAGGATATATATTCTATTAAATGACTAATTGAATGTTCAGAGATACTTACCAATGCCAATAGATGACAGTAGCAGAACTTGCACTGACATTCTTATGCCACCCATCGTGAGAACTCAGTTCTCACTTTTTTTTTGTGCTCCTCAGTTGATTTTCAGATTATTTAATTTTTATTTTAGATAAAGATGTAAAGTAAGTGATACTGGAAAAGAAAAATGAAGTGATAAAAGGACATTTTAATTATTGCAGTACATTAGATCTAAGAATTGTTGAAACAGAAACTCAATAGTAAAGAACATAAAAGTTGGATGTTTGAATGACATGTTATACATTCAATGCATACATTTTCTTTTTAATCCCTCCAAAGCTAAAAGCAAGATTAAATAGTGTGGATTATTTCTTACTTCTGTACAGTGATTATAAATTAATAACAGAGTATATCAGAAAGCGAGATAAGCCATAGAAAGATGTTTAACTGGTTGAACTCACCTCTCGAACTCCTTCACTCTGTGAGAGAAGACTGAAGATCGCTGTTAGTGGTGAAGCAGGTATACACTGGGTGGAGTAAAAGAAAATTAGAGCAGATGAAGCAAAACATGCTGAGAATGTTCTATAAGATTCCATTGGGTAAACACATTGCCAAACACTGCGCACAAACAGTATGGACTACACTTTGGATAGATGATCATTATTCAGTCAACAGAACATGAAATTTGCGAAATATGATTAAGGACTGTTGATATGTAAATGCTTTGGTTATAACTACCTACAACGGGGTTAAAGGAATTGCTATGATTTTGGATAAAGTTTGGCAAAATCAATGTTTATGGCTAAAAAGAAAACAAAAAGGATATCATTTTGGGTTACCTAGACCTCCTTTTTTCCACCTCAGTCTCACATTACTCAGCAACTGCTGAGTAATAAAATTGTTACCCCTTATGAAGGCAGTCCATCGTTACCTTTTAGAGTTTACATATACTGTAGTGGTACTGGCAATAACTTGGATGCAAGCATGAAGTTTGAAGACCAAATCAGGGAATACAATCTAGCCTCCATTGCTTTTTTCTTCCTTCACCTAGGCACCTAGGCAAATCTCATGCATCTCAATAATAATCTCATAATAATCTTGTTACCTGAAAACATCCTCATTTCTGTGTCCTTATCACTGACATTTCCCAGATTTGGTACCTGATATGCTTTTAGGATCTTATACACAAGTCTAGCATAAATCTCTGTTCAGTAATTGCCATGAAAATTCTGGACTATCTGCTTGAATGCTTCCTAAGCTTTTAATTCAGCTGGCTTTTTCTTTTGAACTCTTCATTAAGCATTAGTTCATGGACTTTAGGAGAAGATTTCAAAAACACCTTCCTTAATTTTGGCTTTACTTTTCTTGAGACCAAACATACTTCTTAAAAGCTGAAACACATCACTGTTTCTACCCAGTCACCGTAGTTGTTCACTTGGAAGATCGTAAAGAATTTGCTTCTGGGCTCAACAAACACTAGTACAACCGGGTTGATGAGTTTCAATGTAATGCAAAATCTACGTAGGCTACATGAGTGTCGTTTGGACCTGTTGTTGACAAGGTTATATTTTTGACTATAAAACTGGTCAGAAAGTTATACTGATACGTCCCAACAAATCCATTCACAAAATTTACAATAAAACAGTAACATCGTCAAGTTTTGGTTTTACGACCGAAAGTAAAGTGAAGCTGTGCAATTACTGTTGTGTCATTACTAAATTATTAAAACTGTTACTCCTTTCGATGTGGAGGAAGCAGCAGCTTTACTCTGAGCCTCTCTTGAATGACTGAACTTCTCACCTTATCTCTAAGGAAGAGGCCGGCCACCCTTTGGAGAAAGCCCATTTCCGCTGCTTGCATCCGCGATCTCGTTTTTTCGGTTAGTACCCACAGCTCATGACCATAGGTGAGGGTAGTGTCGTAGATCGACTGGTAAATTGAGAGCTTCGCTTTTACACTGAGCTCCCTCTTCACCACAACAGACCAATGCAGTGTCCACTGCGGCCGCAGCACCAATCCGTCTGTCGATCTCCTGCTCCCTTTTCCCGTCACTCGCGAACAAGACCCCGAGATACTTAAACTCCTCCACTTGGGGCAGGAACTCGTCCCGGACCTGGAGTGGGCACTCCACCCTTTTCCGTCTGAGGACCATGGCCTCAGATTTGGAGGTGCTGATTCTCATTCCCACTGCTTCACACTCGGCTGCAAACCGTTCCAGTGCGAGCTGGAGGCCATCACCCGATGAAGCCAACAGAACCAGAAAAGCAGAGATGAGATTCTGAGACCAAAGTGCTTTTCAAGACACTCAAAGACACCTTACAAGCAATTAAATACCTAAAGAAGTCACTGTGATGAGTAATGAAATGTTTATCCCACTGAAAACGCTACTTCCAGATGAACAGAATCAACTTTTGGGGAAATAAATACCAAAATCACAATATTCCAGAGGTTCCAACAGTTGGAAAACATCATATAATTAAAAAGTCAGCAATAAAGAATCAAAGAGAATAGGAACGCTTGATAAGATGTGTTTTAACACTGGCTTTGGAGATAGGGGGTCAATAATGCAAATGTGGTCTGAAAGAGTTCCAAATATGAGGCACCACTTGGCTGAAAGCTCATAGTGTTCAGATAGTCAGGCGAGCAGGGAATATAACAAGAGCAACCGAAAAGGAAAATCTCAGAGTACAGGAACGAGTGGCCATGTGCAGAAGATCAGAGATATATGGAGGTGCGAGATCATGGAGAGATTTGAAAGTAAGAAACAGAATCTTAACATTTATGCAGTATTTTTACAGGAAGCCTGTGAAGCTGTTGAAAGACAGTATTAATATTTTCTATAGAAAGGTCTGGTAATACGATGAGCAGCTGCATTTTACACCAGTTGATGTCTATAGAGACATTTGGAAGGATAGAATTGTAATAATCAATCTGACACGTGACCAGAGCATGTACAGAAAATGCAGCGTTGTATTATGTGGTGATAAAACGTGACACCATTTCAGATATATTCACCTATTAACATTCCAACGTAGCACTTAATTGTTGATGCCAGTAACTGTAATGTGTTAAAAGAGGACACGCCTAAAAAGCAAAACCACAGTTAAACCTGTTTTTTCAGGTGCAATTACTGTTGTGTCATTACTAAATTATTGAAAGTGTTACCGTTCTTCACCCCCGTGACACCCACGCAGCGGGATTCCCATTCAAACACATTTTCACATATTGTCTAAAAAGAAGTTGGGAAAAGGGGTAGTATAATCTTTGGAACCCAGAATTGTAAACGTCATATTGTGACGTTGTTGTTGATCAATGGTCATGACAATTTGCATATTAATGATCAAGAATCTGACCTCACTGCCCATGGTTCATTCAGTGGTGCTAGTTTCAGTCATTTTGCAAAGGTACTGTTTATAAGGTTGGGGAAACCTCCACTTGGAAGAGTGACGAAACGTTTCTCCCGCTGAAAACGTTACGTCTAGATGAACAGAATTTATGTTTTGGGGATTTCCTCACCTGGATGATTGAGCATGCATCAAGACGTTGAAAATTTGGTACATTCTAGAAATCAAATTTTCACCTTCTTACGTGCATTGCCATCACTTATTAATATCGTATAGTTATCAGATGTTCAGTGATAACATTTGTTGCCCAGGAGATGCAAAGAGTTGTGAAAATTTTGAGAGGGTTTTGATGTTTATGTTATATCTATTGTGCAGAACCTTCAGGAATAGCGTTACAAAAGACTACATTTTTCAAATGCACACTGAAAGACTGCACAAAGCTAAGGAGAAACTATCACAATCTTCAAAGCACAAGCCGGTCATTGGTAAGGTAAGATAAGATAATATCTATGGCCAATGTTGGGAAATTACTGTTTTGTGTGTTGTGTATATATTATGTGTTGTGAAAAATATGAAAAACAAAATTGCTCAGTAAAAGAAATACAATATAGTATGGAACATTACAAAATACACTAAAGAAAAAGTGAAGAGCTCAGTAAACCAAAGTCAAAATATGATACAATAAGGAGCTTAAATCTAAAGTTACTGCTGGTGCTATGAGAGGTTAAAGATTTCCTGTATTTTTCCATCTTTCTGGCAGTGGCACTCAACTGTGTTCAAGTGCTCAGCTACATGAGCATGCATCAGAGTAGGTCAAGGATTTAGATGAATTTTCAATTCAATTCAATTCAATTTTATTTATATAGCGCCAAATCACAACAAAGTTGCTTCAAGGCACTTTATATTGTACAGTAGATACAGAGAAAAACCCAACAATCATATGACCCCCTATGAGCAAGCACTTTGGCGACAGTGGGAAGGAAAAACCCCCTTTTAACAGGAAGAAACCGCCGACAGAACCAGGCTCGGGGAGGAGCGGCCAGAGATTAATAACAGATATGATTCAATCCAGAGAGGTCTATTAACACATAGTGAGTGAGAAAGGTGACTGGAAAGGAAAATTTTAAAAAAACATCTATTTAAAACAATCTATTTAAAATAAGAGCAAGCCTTTCACTATAGATATCTAAATAATATCCTGCGTGAACTCTACCTAGATTTCATATAATAACTTCTATAAGTTCTAGAAAAAGGTACGTCTTTACCAGTTAGTTGTAATCTGCAGTGGACTGTTTTAGTCACTAAACTCTCGATGGATAATAACTGACACCTATTCATACTTACAGCATGAAGGTGGAAACATCTTCCATCTTTTGCTTTCTTGAAAGCATGTCATATAAACTCCAAATGGGATTATGTGTATGCTCATATGACTGACTGATGTGAGTATTTACTACATATGTGAGATATTTTTTTCATCACTGATTCATTAGTTTTGAGAAAACAAAGCAGCTCCATGAAACTAATCATTGGCTTTAATGCTGGGTGAGGGAATGAGGTTTGAGGCTAAAACGTAAGAAAGTCATGAACTGATTAAAGCAGAACTACAGCTTTATTAAGGCTAGAGATTGCATTGGCCACTGCACACTGTTCTGTATTCAATGTTAAGCAACAATGATGCATTGTGGGTAATGTGACAAAACCAGTTGTGCCATGCAGAAAAGTGAGACGGCTGCAAGGAGTTTTTGTAATACTGCCTACTGGAGCAGTGTTATACTCTAGCTACAGTCATATGAATAAATTGAATGGATATCATTGACTTTCCCAACATACCTGTACAAGTAAAAGCTTGTTTTTCTTTGAAATACTTTATATATATATAACCCAACAAGAATAATTTCATCAAAGTGATGTAAGAGTGGACTAAGCTATCCTGCAACTGACTACCATCTACAAATAGACAGTTGTAGGATAGCTTAGTCCAGCGGTCCCCAACCCCCGGGCCTCGGACCGGTATCGGTCCGTGAGTCGTTTGGTACCGGGCCACGAGAGTTGAGGCTCAGGTGTGAAATGTATGATTTTCAGGGTTTTTATCGGTTTTCAGCATTATTTTGTTATCGTTTTTATCGTTAACTCAGTTTTCCTGGGTCTTTTCTTGTGTGTTATGAATAAATCTTCTTTTTTTCGGTACCGGTACTAGTTTTATTTTATTGTATTTATCCGCAACACCTTAAAGGCCGGTCTGTGAAAATATTGTCGGGCATAAACCGGTCCGTGGCCCAAAAAAGGTTAGGGACCGCTGGCTTAGTCCACTCTTACATCATATCAGTCACACAATTCTAGAGAATAATCAACAACTTCCTGTTAAAGTTTTTGGTTTTCAGAGAAACAACCCATGCATCTTTGTGAACAGTTTCCCACCTGTGAATGCCAGCAACCTCCTGCAACCATCTGCCAACCAGTCAGGAAATTCATACTTTATATTCTATAGAATAATAGAGGATAGAGGGTCGCTGACTGGTCTCTAGGCCTGTGTAACTGAGGCCTGCCATGACTGGACCAAAGAGTGTGAATATTTTCTAGCAGCTGATGGGTTTGATCTTTATTTAGGATTAGTAGAATCTATACGTTTTTACTGATTGAATAATTACTTAGAAACCTGCAGACACATTACTATAAAAGAATGTGCGGGGGCAGCTGAAGGCACGATAACTGGCGCCTGGTATCGGTCACGGCCACCTCCTATAGCTCAGTGCCTGCAAAGCAAGTAGCTTCTCCTCATCGGTTTTAACTGATCAGATAGATGCAAATTCTCATATAAAAATCTGTGAATTGAGGTTATTCTCTTCTGGGAAGATTGACTCCAGCTAACTCTTTTACAGCCGATCAAATTTCTAAACAGAAGAGATCCATGTACATGATCATTTTTAATTGTTCAGTGCTTTAATAAATAATAAGCATAATAAAGTGTTTCAACTGGTGATTCCTCAAGGTGGATAAACAAACACGTTAGCACAACAGGTGGTTACCTGGGAGTCATTGACCAGTCTTGAGACTTAGTTACTATTTTAGCAATCGATTTCACAGTGACTGTCAAACAACCAGCTGCAACCAGCTGTGGAATAAATATTTTTCCCACGCAACCACTGGTTTCTACAAGTGACTAGAGTATCTTCTTTTTGACATCCTAAACAAATATTTGTATGTTTTCCCCTTATCTAGCTCATTTAGGTTTGTTAAGCTTTTTTGTGCATTGGGCCAGTGTTGAATATATTAGCATGTCATTTCATGCCACATTTCTATTGGTTAGTGGTTAGATTTGTATTGTGGAAGCATCATTAATGGTCATTCTATGTAAGATCCATTACCTAAAAGGCCACATTTTCCATAGAGGATACATATTTCTACACTTATCAGTGTTACACTGTATCATTTACTTAACAAAAAATGTCTCAAAATGAAGGAGCAAAAGAAGGTACTTCCCATCACTCAACAGTGTGTATTATGGCCTTCAGCAGCAAAATAACTTTGTTAGTTCCTCATGTTCTTGTAGAAGACTTTTGGGTCACTCTTCTTTAAAATGCTGTTCATTAAAGTTCGAAGGCATTTGTTTATCCACATCTCTCCTAAGACCTTCCTACAGCCTGTGAATCCGGTTGAGGTCTGGACAGTTTCTGGATAATTATGACACCTTGGGATCATTTTGCTATTGCATGATAGAATTTCAGCCAAGCTTTAGATGGCCTCAAATTTGACTCTAGATCACTTTGGTACAGTATACATAGGAGTTCTTGGTCTATTTTATGACTGTACAGTGTCCAGGTCCTGTGACTACAAAACAGACATTCCACCACCATGTTTTACAGACAGTATGGGATGTTTGTTTTTCTCCAAACATCTTAGCTATCCAGACAAATTTTTTACAGAGGTCTTGTGGTTTATCAACTTTAGAAACTTAAATCCTCCTTTCTCCTGGCGAGCCTCCCGATACTTGCTCAGGCTTTCTTCTGATTGTACTGTCACAAACTCAAACATTTATCTTGCTAACTGAGGAAAGTACAGTCTTGTACTTACGTATTATCTGCACACTGCATGGTCTGACCTTGGGAAGAATTTGCTGAGACAAAAACTTCTAGGAGGATTGAATGTTCTTGAATGTTTTTTTGGTTGCACTGTACTTTCTTTTTAACATGACAGCAACAACAGAAAAAAAATCACTCATTTTATTTTAGAATTTACTTTTTTAGAAAATACCAGAGGAATGTAAATATTCTTACAGCAACATAGCTATTTAAACAAAGGCACTATATTTCACACTTGGTGTCAGAAAATAAGACTTATATAAATCAGTAAGAAAGATGTACCACGGAGGTTTCCTACTGCACATTTGACCCATTTGTAGTTATAAATTCGCAGAATAATGGCAAATGGTAAATGGCCTGTATTTATATAGCGCTTTACTAGTCCCTAAGGACCCCAAAGCGCTTTACATATCCACTCATCCACACATTCACACACACGTGATGGCAAGCTACATTGTAAACACAGCCACCCTGGGGCGCACTGACACTGATACTAATTCCACCAGTGTTTATTTTTAGACCAGTGTTTTAGTTCCCACACACACCCAGCACATTTTTTTACTCTGATTGTTTAATGAAGTCAGCGAATGAAGTTGAATGAAGTTGCGTTATTTCTTTACTTACTGAGGTAAATCCTTGGAACCAGATGCTGTTAGGAATTCTAAAATGAAACCCTGCCTTGATGGGGCTCAACAAGATGACTCATATAGCAGCCTCAGGAAAGTTTTAAATACCTACATTAGGAGTATACCAGAACTTATAACACAAACAATATTCCCTTAGACATGGTCTTAGGAGGAGTCCACAAAAGTTCTCCACCTCTTTAGAAATGAAAAGGATTGTTTCACAAGGTCTCTCGTTTTTTATTGCATATTCCCCAAAAGATTAATCTCTGAAACTCTGCTGTCTAACACAATCAATAGATTTGATTGGTGGTCTTGAAGTATTTCTCTGGCATCTGTCTATACTATGTGTCTGCAGCCATGAAAGTCAGAAAGCAGAGCAATAGGCAAAAGTGTCCAAAATACCTTATCTGAGAGAAGGGATTTTGCCTGATGAACTGTTGTGAAAAAGTCTATCAGTGTTACCACTAGTAATGTCAACGTATTAATATCTAGATCCTTTATTTATTCAGGTAGGTCTCACTGAGATTAATAATTTGTGAAGACAGTTATGGCCTAGTGGGCTTTGAGATCTACAACTTAATATACTGAAAAGCTTTGTGTAAAGCTTTTCAAAATATAGTTACAAAGTTGTTTACAGAATAATAAAATAGAGCTCCAAGAAGGATACAATGGTTATAACAGCAACAAATATTGAAATTATAGAACAGTTCACTGACCATGAGATCCCTCAGATATCAGGTGTGAGGTGTAGACGAAGCTAAGAATATTTCATAGAGGCTGCAAGGTAACTGAATATAGACAGCTCCCGTATTGTTATCAGTAAGACTTGCCTGTAACTTCATTACCTGAAAAGGGCAAATTATGTGCCAATTATTTTATTCCCACTTTAGTGACCTCTTATTCATGAAGTTGTGGGAGAGTCTGAAAGGTATCACATGTAACGCAATGTGATAGGTGGAGTACACACTGGGCAGGTTGCCAGTTAGTCACAAGGCCATGATAGAGAGACAGAGACGCACACTCGAATCTGCACATATGGGCAACTTAGAAAGGGTAGTTAACCTAACGTCTTGATGCAAGCTCATTGTGTTATCAGGACAGAACTAACACCACCCCAACAGACACAGCAGCCATGGAAGAGAAAATGCAGTGTTGGTGTTAAGTGCCAAGAAAATTGCTGTGAATTATACATTGGTGAAACTAGCTAAGTGAATGGCGCAACAAGAAAGTGTCACTGTGCTACTTTTATATGCAGAGGAGTTCATGGTCAACTCAATGATTGCAAGGTGATGCCCAGTTGCAGTAGCGGTTTTAGATACGGGCGACACGGGCGGTTGCCCGGGGCGGCATCACGGCTTGTTCTCATGCTGCCCCGACATCATCCCAGCGCATATTGGGAATGGCATTGGTTTTCTATCGCCCATTTGCTGGGAGTAAGGGCGCCCTCCGTTTGCGAGGTGCGCCTGCGGCTTGCGGCACAGGGAGGGGAGGGGATTCTCTGGCTGGCTGGAGCAGCAAAAATTACCAACTCGCAAAATAAAACAAATTACAAACAAACCAACAAACACGAAAACACCAGACATTATGATACAGACTTATAATTTGCACCGATGTTTTTTCAAAATTCTATACACGAAAAGTGAGCGAGAGCCCTCGGTGCGCCTGCTCGCTGCTGAAGTCAAAGTAAACTTTATTGTCATCTCCGCTACATACAGTCCAGTTTATAGAGAGACGACGAGGCTCCAGTTACAGCAGTGCAAGTAAACAAACAATATATATAAGAAGAGTAGGAAAATAAATATACACTTTAGGACCAGGGGTAAAGGGATCAATAACAATTTAAAATGTATATTTTATGTTTTGTTGATTTAAAGTCTCGCACACAACCCGTTTTTAAACTCTAAAAAAAGAGAAAAGAAGAGGAGGAGTAGAGGCCGGGGACTGAGCCTGCCTATTTGCCTGTCAACTTTACGCAATAATGCCAGAGGTGGAATTGCTTGCTTGTTTATTAAAGTGCTTGAAAAGTTTACAGAGCAATGTTATCGGCTCGCGATTCAAACTGTTAAAACATCACAGGCTCTAATGCAACAAGGGGAAACTCGTTGTGCTGCGGTCAACAAAAACTACGGCTACCCAGCCCTCCTCTCTGTCAAAAGCAAACCAGTGAAAGACAGACTGACAACGCCCTCTTAATGTTGCCGCTAGCACCCACGTGACACATCACCATAGCAACCAAACAAATGAAAACCCAGTGATCATTAAAATTCAGTACATTTAATTATGACTCCTACAAGGAGAAACGAGCAAAAGATGCAGGTAAGCAGATGTGTCATTGGATAATGGCAGGTCATGTATCCTAAAACATTAAGAATCAGGATACTTTCTTAATCCCTAAGGAAATTATGTGAGTTACAGTTGCTCCAAGAAGAAATGATAAAAATAGCAACAGTAACAGACTAAACTCCAAACAATATATACAATAATATAATATTAATTAGTCATTGTCAATTGTTGATTTGTCCTGTTCTCATTGTGTGACGAATTATGATGTCTGTTTAGTAGCCGTTTGCATACAATGCATACTCTGTCTCTCTCTTCATGTGTGTGTGTGTGAGTGAGTGAGGGGGGGGCGCCAGAGGGGGTGTTCGCCCAGGGCGCCAAACAGGCTAGGACCGCCACTGCCCAGTTGGCATGGTGTTTGGCTTTCTCCAAATTTGGTGCTGTGTATTATGACCAAACATCTTCAATTTGGTCTCATCTGTAAAAAAAAGATTACTCTACAAGTCTTGTGGTTTTATCAAATGTTGCTTTACGAACCTAAGCAGTGCTGTTTATCAGAGAAGTTTTCTCATGACAACCCTCCCAAATGAGCTGTGTTTGTTCAGTGTTTTTCCTTCTTGTGCTGTCATTAATTTTAACATTTGAACATTTATTCATACAATCCTTATCTGTTGGGGACTTAAATGTAGTTTAATACTAGTAATATTAGAAAAAACAAAAACATCAACGCCTTTGTTCTTGCCATGTGAATGGACCAACTCTTTTTAAAAGATAACTGTAAGAAATACTTGATTAAAACAAAACAAAACTTAAATACATATGTCTGAAGTCATAGTTAATGATTCTTGATCATGTGAAGGATAAACTGTCATTAAAGTAAAATTAAAATGCCACTCAGATAATTTCTGGCGTGTTCTTCATAGTGCAGATGTCTGCACTATGCTGTGCTCATGTCGTACGAGCACTAGATGCTTAAATGTTTATCAATCTCCCCTCAGCAGGTTTTTTGATACATAAAAGAAAAAAAATTAAATATATAGTAAATGTTTATATTATACAGGACGTCTTTGTCTTTTGCTTAGACTGTGGGTGTTTTTCTGGTGCAACATATTTAGTTGAACTTACTACATTTTAACCAGATATCAGTCAAAATTCCAATATTGGTTACTTTCTATAAATGTAGAAGACTTTTCTGTGCGTGTTGGATGAGGTCACGATGAAGAGAGTTACAGAAAGAATAATAAAACTTTTCACAGCTTTGTTTCTTGCACTTCTAGGTAGCATGCAAAGGGTGTCAGAAAATTCCAGCATCACACAACAAGGCAGACCGGTGCAACCAACACGATTTTGGCACTCAGTACGTGAAACAGGTGGCTTGTATGAGTCATTTGGACAGATTTCAGAAAAGGATCGTATTATATTACCATCACTGGAAAAGGCTGTTTTGCATCCACTGTGTTAGCAGTGTTGCTCAGATTTCTGCTGCGAGGCTTCATTTAAATACTCACATGTCACACTCCAGCTGCACTGGCTCTTCTTTAAATTCAGACTCCACTTTTGGAATTGGATTTTGGCCTTTAAAGTGCTGCATGGTCATCAGGGCCCTACTGGCTATGCATCACACCGAAGGAGACAAACCTCTTGCAACACTGGGACTCTCTCCCTCTGAGCGAAAAACTCATCTTTAATTAGAAATATCCTGTCTCAGAGTGACGCTGAAAAACTAGTTCATGCATTTATTACTTCCAGGCTGGACTACTGCAATTCATTATTATCAGGATGTCCAAAAAACTCACTGAAGAGCCTTCAGCTAATCCAAAATGCTGCAGCAAGAGTCCCGACAGGGACTAGAAAGAGAGAGCATATTTCTCCTGTTTTGGCTTCCCTTCATTGGCTTCCTGTTAAATCCAGAATTGAATTCAAAATCCTGCTCCTCACATACAAGGTCTTAAATAATCAGGCCCCATCTTATCTTAATGACCTTATAGTACCATATCACCCTATTAGAGCACTTCGCTCTCGCTCTGCAGGCCTACTTGTTGTTCCTAGAGTATATAAAAGTAGAATGGGAGGCAGAGCCTTCAGTTTTCAGGCCCCTCTTCTGTGGAACCAGCTTCCAGTTTGGATTCGGGAGACAGACACTATCTCTACTTTTAAGATTAGGCTTAAAACTTTCCCTTTTGCTAAAGCATATAGTTAGGGCTGGACCAGGTGACCCTGAATCCTCCCTTAGTTATGCTGCAATAGACGTAGGCTGCCGGGGGATTCCCATGATGCATTGAGTTTTTCCTTTCCAGTCACCTTTCTCACTCACTATGTATTAACAGACCTCTCTGCATTGAATCGTATCTGTTATTAACCTCTGTCTCTCTTCCACAGCATGTCTTTATCCTGTCTTCCTTCTCTCACTCCAACCAGTCGCAGCAGATGGCCGCCCCTCCCTGAGCCTGGTTCTGCCGGAGGTTTCTTCCTGTTAAAAGGGAGTTTTTCCTTCCCACTGTCGCCAAAGTGCTTGCTCATAGGGGGTCATATGATTGTTGGGTTTTTCTCTATATCTATGAAGCGCCTTGAGGCGACCTTTGTTGTGATTTGGCGCTATATAAATAAAATTGAATTGAATTGAATTGAATTATAAACTTGCTTTAGTTTTTGCATTCTAGCAGTTTGTTTTGAAGCACTTTGTAATGTTTCTTGAAAGGTGCTTGGGAGAGTGTGTTCAGGGTGTGGTGTCAGGAGAGGGAGGCTGACTCACACACATCTGAATTCTTCCCTTTCAAGTATGCTGCCGGAATAGAGATCTGTGTGTGGTATGAGGGCAACTGAAAAGCTGCTGCAGAGGTGTAACGCTGTGTGCGTGGACGTTTATTATCACAGTGCTATACAAGAATTTACTTTTTTTCTTACCTTTTGTGAAATAAAAATTAAAAATCACATGCATGAAGAGAAATGTTTACATATATAAGTACATAAATATTAGTATTTTTTTCCAAAGTTAAATGTTGCAGATAATAAAATCATCATGTCATTTGAACTTGATTATGAACTCATGTAGCATTTCCTGTTCTGTTGCATCGCTAACATCTTAGGGGTGATTCCCTGTAAAGGAAAACAAAAACATGGTGTTATTTTTATTGTCTCACAGAATAATACTGAAACCAAATCACTGCAGTCAATCGAAACGCAAACACCCCTGCTAGCATAACTTTAAGACAGACAAGTGTTGTTTTACTGTGCACACCCAACTTACCAGAGTAAACTGAAACTCTTGACAGTTATGAAAAATGTGACAGGAAATATTTCTTTCAGTAGATCGCAGACTCTCAAGTACCGACAAACACAATATGAAATTTTGTCCAGGACCTCGTGCATCAAGACGCTCACTATTACTGCTTTGGAGAAGTTCTGTACTTTATTATTTTGCATCTTGTGTTTTAAATCTCGTCATATTAATCAATTTAATCATATCAAATCAAATTCACATTGCCTTGTTTAGAATAAAGCTAGCTTAAGCTAGCTTAACATTTTGTACTTGACCTAAGCCCACCCGTAGCCACTTTAGTTAAAGCATTTGTTTAACATGCAAGGCAATACAGCGCAGTGACACAGTATCCTTCTGTACTGATTTCTTACTTTATATTTGTTTGGAAGTTTTTAATATTAGATAAAAGTAACTCAAATAAAAATAAACGTACCTGGCCATATGTGAAAAAGTAATTGCCCCCTAAACTTATTACCTGATTCTGCTCATGGATGCCATTTTTGACAAGTCTCTTTTTTATTTTGTTGTATCAGAGACACTGAACTTTACGTGAGCCTGCAGTTCTTTAGATGTTTTTCTGGGTTCTTTTGGGACGTTATTTATAAGTTATCAATGCACTCTTGGAGTAATAAGTCTTGTAACCCTTTCCAGACTGATAGATGTCAGTGATTTTATTTCTCACCTGTTTTTAAGTTTCTTCAGATCGTGGAATGATATGTTGCATTTTGTTCTATTTAAAAGATTTATGAGGTCTGGCAGTTGTCAGGTGTAGGTGTGGTAAGTGAAACTTAAAGAAAGAAAGAGTACTTTATTGATCTCCGTGGGGAAATTCCTCTCTGCATTTAACCCATTCACTCAGTGAAGCAGTGGGCAGCCATTGGGCGCCCGGGGAGCAGTGTGTAGGGACGGTACTTAATCACAGTTGATTCGTGATTTAACTAGCTGGTCATTTACTTTTTCACACAGTGCCTGGTAGGTTTGGACAGCCTTTTTTCTCCTAATCAATGAAGTCAACATTTAAATCATTTTGTATTTACTCACGTTAGCATTGTCTGATATAAAAATTTGTTTGATGATCTGAAATATTTAAATGAGACATATACAAAAGAAAACTAATAAATGAGAAACAGGAAAAGTACTTTTATTTAGCGTTAGGGGAGAAACTGTACGCCTAAAACATAGTCTTATAAAAATTAGCAGATAGCAACTGGTTAACTTAACACAAGTACAGGGTTCACAGTGTGACATTGAAACAGCCAATCTATTAATGATTGACATAGCCATTGGGATGTTCCCCATTACTTTGTGGAGTCCTGTTTTAAAGGTTCAAGTTTAGCACTATAGTCATTATAGCCACCAGTTTAGTTTGGTTTTGTTTGCAATCTGAAGTCACCTTATTTGAATTAGAGGGCAGAAATGTAGCCCAACATATTGTGAAAAAAAATTGTTGGGCTACATTAATGAGCTGCTGACCTCGAATTCATTAAATATTAAAATGAGAAGTATAAGTTTAAATCACAAAAACCCTGTTTGCGTTTTGGGTTCTGTCACTTGTCCTACAGTTTTCCTGTAACTCAGATTTTCCTAATAAGTCTAACTTCATGTAAATGAGAATATTTTATGCTGTTTACATGCATAATAATAAGTGTGTATATTTTTTAAATGGTCTATATTGATATCATTATAAGGGATCAGGCAAAATTCTACTATTATACATCTGTTCACAGGTTGTTTTCATTTGAAAGAGTCATTGGAGCCAAGTTTATTTGATATCAGCTGTTGCCAACTTAAGAGGAAACCAACCTGAAACCATTCATCATTTTTTATGTCAATAATGCATGAATACACTTATAGAACAGCTTAATAAAAATGAGCTAAGCGAGAACGACCTGAATGTTTAAGATTGCTGAATTAACAGTGAGAGACCCACCTACATTTTGACACTAACAATCTATCAGTGTAAACCTTCAATCAAATGAATCCTTTTGATCATTGAGGTTTAATGTTGACGGAGTTCTCGTAATGGTATCTTATTGCGTATTTTATAGTGAGAACATCTTCTGACAAACACAAACATTTTCCCAGCGTTAAACGGATGTGTTCATAGAAAAAACATACAAATATTTTAATTGTCTTCCTAGAATTACAAACTGCACAGACAAGATTTCAGAACAGAAAAAACGTGCTTGCCAAGTTTTTATTAGTGGTGAGGAATTCTCTTATAGTGTTCCCACAAATACCTGAAAACATGAAAGAAAGTTTTTTTGTTTGTTTGTTTGTTTTTTTAAAAGCAGACAAAAAACAAAACAATGTTTTTTGTCAAGCCTGAAAGAGGCAGTGTTCGCAAGGTCATCTTTAAACACTTGTTATTTGTAATTACCTGATTATACTTTTAACATAATAATAAGTGTGTATAGGCTTACAAGCGTATTGAGTCAGTGATCTTTAGCAAATGGCTCAAACTATGAAGTAACCCTGTGTAAAACACTTTACTCTCCTTTAGGACCAGCAGATAGCAGTAAAGCTCCACTCAGTAGTTCTGCACAAGCATATACATCCTGCAAAATGGGGAATGTCTGTGGTGCTCAACCAAATCCTACAAAGGTGGATCTGCATTATAAAGTATATTTCAATGTGAATCCCTCACATAAAGTACTGCAGGTAAACATCAAGTAGATAGTTCATAAATAGTTTACATACCTGTTACATTGTGGAGGTTGATTACGCCATCGATTGCCCATGCAAACAGTGACAGCGGCACCCTTTAATGTGAAACCATGGTAACAAGAGTATAGAGCAACCAGTTTTCGAGATGTAGAGGACAAGATATAATCTCCATTGTTGATCTGTTTAGGAAGGCCACACCGTTTTAAGTCTGGAATTGGGTAAAATTTTCTCGTTAATATGTGGCAGAAAAAAGGAAACTAATTTAAGGCAATGATTTTTTTAAATAATTGGTGAAAGATTCGCCAAAAATTTCACAGGCTGACCTTCGCCCATTTCCTCTTTCCAAGCTACCAAATTCATTGAGGGTATCTGATCACAGGAGACATAATGAGATGGATAGTTCCCCAATCTGAAAGGATCAGGAGGAACCTCTCCTATGTCGCTATTATCACAGATCAGATGGGATAGAGAAAATTTTAAAAGTTCCTCCTTCTGTTGCTGGGTAAACACACCATCAGCTTCCCACCAAAACCTGAAAATGAAAAATACACAAGTTTCACTGAAGCCTTGATTTCATTTGACTGTTCAACCTAGGCAAATCTTACGTACCTGTCACCATCACGGAGCACTTTCATCTGCCTTCCAATCAGGCAAGCAAAGAGAGGACCAGTTCTTGAGCCAGGCAAAAGCCTTTCAACAAGTCCTCCTGGATATACATCGATGTTGTCGGGATGTTTGTATATGTCAAGTATTCTCTTAGCAACCCTGCAGTCTCCCACGGCTAGTGACAAATCATCCAATGTCTTAATGCGCTGCAATCCACAGAATTCCCTCCAATCATTGTATCCTGAAAAGGAATTTTAGCACAGTGTCATTTAAAAGTGAATATATTCATTTAAATTTGGATGTCTTGTCAAGAGTTCTCTTTATGAAGACTACGTACAGGAAGCTATTAAAGCGTAGCTAGAAACAGGAAGAAATGGGACGCCAGCTGTCCAAATAAAATCCATTCAGCAGAACTGCTAGAGCTCACTGCAGCATCTTTTCTCTGACACAAAAATGTGATCTTGATCAAATGAAAACAACCCATTGATTTAAAACTAAAGTCTAAGATTGTCTGTCTTGGTTTTAGTGGTGCACAAAGTTGTCTTTCTTATGTCGTATTTTTTTAAATATTTTTTTAAAATGCTTTTGCTTACATTAATGCTGTATATGTCATTGACTAGAAGTTAAAGACATATAAAGATACAAATAAAGAGACTGAAAAAGATAGCCTTGATAACCGTTCCAGGGAAAAGGCATGGTCCTTGGATATGAGATTTAGCACAGCTGCACTGGAACTGCAAAAAGCTTTTTTCACATTGGTAATAACAATTCACAAGAGTCTGATGTGTAAAGTCAGTGCAATGCAAGGTTTTGGCACCTTTCAGACACAAGGCAATTCAAAATGCTTCAAAATATTTAAGTACAGTAAAAAAAAAAAAGATTAAACTTGCATGGAAAGTCAATAGAATGCATTGCAAAAAAATAGAAAAACGTTGACCTATGAGGGAGCACGAATGCCTCAGGCTTTTCTGCTACAGGCATAGGTGCTCTATTAATCTAAACTATTACAGCTTTAAATATATTCTCATGCAGCATTATATCACAAAATTAGCATTCAGTTTCTTTTCAAAGGCATGAAATATGAAATAACCAGATAACTTTGAGAACACGTCATATACAGATCAACTGCTGAAAATGTTGAAAAGAATAGCTAAATTTCCATTTTGTCAAACATTTCTTGTGAAGCAATTAATACCTTTTAAATTATTAGTTCTCACTTTCATCTTAGTCCCTTTTCAAGTTATTGCAAAGCACGTTTTTCCCCCTCAAGTACAGACGTTGTATTTTAAGTGAATAACAGATTGTGTTCCAGGAGAATCAGTCTGTGCATATTTTCAGTCATTTTCCCTTTGAGATTTCCTGTCATGTAAAAATGGAACTAAGTTGATGCTCGCTTCCTATTCTATAGCTTTAACATTATTGCTAAATGCTAAAGAAAAGTACTGTGACAAAAACGAATGAAAAGAAAAAAGGGAAGCATGTAGAGTGCAGGTGAGAAAATCAGGTGATATTATTTTCTGATTCCCTGAGTTCGTGTGATCATGGAAGCTGGAAGAAATGCCAGACTGCAGGGCAAGTAAAATCCACTTGATTGATATGATTATTAAACTGCCTATCTGATTTAATTATTTATTAACTCAAGATGCAGGAAGCCAGTGACTGGTGACCTATCCAGGATGTACCCCACCTCTCTCCCTATGACAGCTACTGTAGATTGGTTCATTCATGGATGGGTGGATCCTGCTTAACGTGTGCTTATCACAATCAACCACTGCTGGGCTGCTGTGGACAGTGACTTTAAATTAGACCATCAAGCAGCATAAAAGAAGACTAAAAACTCATGCAAGTTCTTCCCTACAGTATATATGCAGCCCTAACAGATCTACAGCTATGCAGATAGTGCTCCCTCACCTGGAAAATGAATCAAAAGATCATTTTTGCTGATTACAGCTCACCCTACAGTTCTTCCCCATAAACAAACTGTGCAACCACAGCCTGGATGCCACACTTTTTGTTTTTTCTGGCACCCATGTGATTATAATGGATGTGTCCCCTGTTGAGTAGAGGTAACCATTCTTCATATTTAGCAATGGCTGTGGAAATTTGGATGACATTAAGAATAAAAAAATCAGGAGATCAAATCCACTCTTTCCACCCTAACCCGACTCACCATACTCTCATTTACTTCCCTTAAGACATGAAGGGATCTGAACAGAACTGCACACAATAACCTAAATCTGACTCTAGCTGCTATGACACTATTCAACTCATCTATCATTCTGCACTAATGCTTCAAACGCACCTGGCTGTATAGGATTCTTTCATAGTGCTACTTTCTATATTGCCGTTTTCTTGTGATATTCTGGGGTGTTTTCCTTTCTTTCTCATGACTCCTCTTGTGAGGGGATTATTTGAATCTGCAAGTTTGCTCACTTAGAGAAATGCTCACAAAGCTACAAGACCATCAAAAAGCTTGGTGGGAAGATGACAACTGTTGGCGGAGTTGTTTGGAAGTGGAAGAAATATAAAACAGCCATCGACAGACCTTAATCTGGAACTCCGTGCAAGGTCTTGTCTCATAATTTTGAGGATGGTGGTGTATCAGCCCAAAACTACACAGGAGGAGCTTGTTCATAATCTGAAAGCAGTTGGGACCACCGTCACCACCAAGAACACCACTGATAAGGCACTGCCGACTGCTCAAGAAGCCATATCTACACACCTATCTTAAGTTTGTCTGTTTGCCAGTGAACAGAGAAGGCTTGGGAAAAAGTGCTTTGGTCAGATAAATTAAAATTGAGCTCTTTGCAATCAATTCGACCCGTTTGACGTAAGAGATATGACTCAAAGAGCACCACCCACACAATCAAGCACAAAGTCGGGAACATTATGCTTTGGGGTTCTTTTTCTGCTGCTTCAGTGAACAGGTCCATGTACCATATAATTATCGACAAGAACCTCCTTCACTTTATTAGAACACGATCCTATGGAAGAAGCTGAAGCTTTGAGTTGCCAAACAGACGCAAAGTTTTACAGAGTGTCTTTCGAGACGGATGGACCAGAATCCTGAGTTTTGTAACAAAAAAATGGTGGCAAAGTACAACAAAGGGTTCACTGCAGTGCCTGCCAACAAGGGTTTCTCCACAAAGTAGTAGAGTAAGTCATGTTTTGTTTGGGGATTAAATGCTTATTTCATTCAATGACTCTCTCCATTAAAATAGAGCTGCCATAAAATTAGAGACAGTTCATTTCTTTCTTTTCTAAGTGGGCAAACTTACAAATTCAAATAGTTATTTTCACCAGTGTATATGAATACAAACTTTATCCTCACAGACTGTCAACTTCAAAAAAGATGCACAGCTATTTCACGCATTAAGGTGTGTGTGTTATATTGATTACCAATCTCAGAAAAAAAGGGACTTAACTTTCAAGCTGCAGTCTTTTTTTATACATGTCATAATGAACGTGAAGTTTTGTTTTCCACCACCCGCGTTCTGCCTGTCTGCTCTCTTTTTTGAGCTTTTACCAGCTTGGCGTTCCTCCATGGTGCCTTTTTTTCTTTTCAGGGATAACTTTGATCTTTGTGGGAGCGATGGCATTAATACAGTCAAAACTTTAGAACTGAAACAAGATCATTGACAGGAGCAGAAGGCAGAGCTGGCTCGGGCATGAAAGCTTGGGTAAATAATGCACAGGTGTTTCCGGTGATATAGAGCTTTATGATTGCCTTGGTTTTTATTCTCCTGGTGTCAGGAGAGACGGTAAGAAGAGAAAACGCAGAAATGAGGAGAAAGGACAACATCAGTCACTGATCATGTTGTTTGCATGCTTGGTGAGAGATTAAATAAATTTAATTCCCATACTGTGTTATTATTCCTTTAAATGAACACAAATAGCGTCCCAGAATCAGTGTGAAATGCTCTGGGATTCTCAGGGGAGTGATGTGCTTGATTTGGATCAGCGTAGATAATGTTTTTGTGCTTATCAGGCTTTATGACTTATCCATCAGCTTTATAATAACAAGTCAAGAAAAGCAGGATTGTTTGCCAGATCACTTCTTTTCTTTTTCTTTTTAAACAAAAACCAAAATTCATGTTGTTCTTGTATTGTTAGTTTTAAAATTTCACTCCTATATCTACTTTGTCCTTGTGGGCCTACATAGCTCCAAGCTAAAAAGTAATTTATTACAGCACTGCTCATTTCTTATTGTTGACGCTGTAAGGAACCAGGAAGCAACAACAGAGTACTCATATTAATGACCACCCATTAAATATGTCAATGGTTTGGCAATGGTCACTAAGAAACACAGTTTGTTGACAACGGGAAGGACAAATGATGTGGGTTTTTTTGTTTGTTTTTTTAAAACAGGGTGTGGAGTGGTTACTGTCACTTTGATTTGACGAGGATAATCTCATGGCATTTGAATGACAGATCTGACTCTCAGCCAAGATCTTACCTGGGAGGCCGTGATCTCGTCCTCTCTGCAGGTTCAGCGCAGCCAGGTCCATCTGCTTCAGTGTATCAAGGACCACTAGCCTCTCTGTTACTTCATCAGCCAACAGCATGTCTGCGCTAACAGTTGACGCTGCAGATCCAATCACGCCTCTCAGGACTGGTTCAATCCCCCCTAGAAACAAAAGCCCATTACTTATTTTTCCAGAGTCATTAGTATTAATTATTATTTTAGTTCATGTGTTGTTGTGGGTTGCTGTTAAGACTGTGACTTTGTATTTCTTTTTTGTTTTTTTCTCTATTAAAAAGATAATATATTGCAATGTTATTAAACTGCGAAAACCTCATTCATATTTTTTGGAATACAGCCTGACTATAATCCAGGGGTTGACGTGACACAATGACAAGAAAAACAACATATGGTTGGAAGGTACTGTTTTCTCTGGACTGGATGCTTTCATTGTTGCTGCTCAGAAATCACTCCCGGGCTTGGATGTGGTACTTCCCAGGGGCCCTCCATTGTCCAAACATTTCTTTTCAGCAAATAGAATGAATGGACTGTTGAGGAATAATATGCTAATTATCATGACAATACATTTTTATGCAGTTTTATAAAAGTAATAAACATGGTTTTCAGTTGTAAGGCAACTGAACACAACAAGGAAGCAGCAAGGTAACAGCTTCAGCCACTGGAGGTCAGCAAAACATCCCAACTGGTGTCAAGATAATATTTGAGGTAGCACAATCCATTTAAATGTGAGCCCAGCTGGTGAAGAGCTGAGTAGACCACATTTTATTGTACAATGTCATGGGGTCAGGGCAGTAAAAATAATAGGATCCACAAAGTCAATCTACCCAGATGACATTTCTCAGCAGAAAGGCTGGTCCCACAGTGGAGACGCTCACTATGGGCCCCAGTTAGAAAAAGCAACACAAGGTTTTCTGGGTCAGTGAATTGCTGTTAATAGGTTTTTGTGCAGTATGGTTTTAATGTACTATAAATATTATTGTGAATTGACCATAATATAATATAGTATGAATATTATAATATATTACTATTTGTTTTGTGTTTGTTTTTTATTTCAAAAATGGATGTTGGAGTTGGAGGATTGGTGGATTGAATATCTCTCATTATTTTTATATTACAAAATATTAAATGAGATTCATGAGAACCAATTGCAACGTTCTGACAACATGAAAGACGATGAATGACGACGTATGGAATGGCGATGGCAAGTGGAGGTAGATCGCAGAGCCACTGTGGGGAAAAAATGACACTTTTCGCAGTCGCATTCTGTCAGTGCATCAAGCTCCATCCGTGATACACGCTGGATCTCCTCCAGTGTGTCCAAACAGTGACCCATCAACTTGTTTTTCATTTTCAAGAAGTGGACTAAGTTGCACAGAGCCAAATCTGACGAGTGGTCCAGGTGGTGAGCGAAGATTCTGTTGGTGTGGGCAAAAAACAAAAAACGTCCTGTGTTTTCAGTTAGCTCTGAGCCAGCATGAGATGTCCTTCTGGCAAGCACTGCAGTTCAGATCGTTTCTTCTGAATGCTCTCCCTCAGGACATAACAGTCAAATTTGATACCGGCATTCCCACCCTGGGGGATGAATTTATGGTGCACAGCCTGATGAAGACTAAGGGAAAGAAAAAAAAAACAAGCATACTCTTGATCTCACTACTCACCTGATGTGCTCAATCTAGGTTTGGAAATTGATCCTTCACACAAAATTTGAGCTAGTTTGAAACAGAACAGAATGTTTGACTTCCAGGATAAAATTGCACACCATATAGCATGGTACAGGAATGCTGGAGGCTGTCTGCACGTGCCAGAGAACATGATCTTCAATGTGAATTTCAGCCAAGTAAGTGTTCTAATTATTATGGATGTGTTTTTCACACTTTGCTATAAGCCTGTATGGAAATACAGTGAAAAGTATTTTAAAGTAAAAATGAAAACACCTCAAACTTTTGTAAGCAGACCCAGAAATTCTGGTCTTTAGGATATGATAAAAGGTGGTCACAGTTGTTCATCGATCCATCCATCCATCCACTTCAGGTTATCCACTTCAACATCACAAGGGAGCTACATGTAGAGCCTATTCCAGCTATCAAGGGGGCAAGAGGTGGGGTGCCAGTCTGTTGCAGCATCAACACAGAGAGTCAAGCGCTGACTCATATCTACGACCAATGTAGAATCAGCCGTTAACCTAACCTCATGCATTTTTTTTTTTTTTTTGGGGGGGGGGGGGAGGGGGGGATACTGGAGAAAGCCAGAGTAGCATGCAGACATGAAGAGAACAGCAGAAAGACTGTGTGTGGCATTTCTGATTTTGTTGAGACTCAATGTATCATTTTCATTCCCAGCAGGCAAAAAACTCTAAAAAACAAGTATACACAGCCTCAACCTGAATAAGCTGACCGCTGAAGTATTTAGTGGCTAGAAAACAACATATTTTCTGAAGAATCTGAGAGCTCTAATCCAAGTATGAACACTGAACCCACATTCCCCAGTGGTCATGAATACAGGTGGGAATGAATATAATTGTTGTAGGCTTAGAAAAGAAGCTGGTTGCAATATTTTACTTAATAATTTAGACAAAGCCTATTATTCTTTTTCAGATTTAACCCTTAAGAGCCCAAACCTATTTCTACTTTCATGAAAATTACGGGGGTCTTATATCAAATGAATCATATATAACCAAGTCTCTAAGTGTAAAGAGGCAGTGACACCAGTGTCACTGTGGGTCCTTAAGGGTTAAAGACTTAACAAACATACAATTGCTCTCTCATATAACCCATCAGAATGATTTACAATCTTCTTGCTGTTATTTAATATTGAGGAAAACTGAATAAAAGAAATGTGGCAAAACAAAATATATGCAAACGTCGGAAAGCTGAGCTACACGGCTGGACCAAACGTCCAAGTGGAAACTTGACACTACTCACTATTACATGTGTCCCTTTGCTGCTGTTTGGGTTTTCAGTTAGTTTGATCATAATGGTCACAATACCAAAATGTTCTGCTGAAAAATGTATAACCTTGATGTTCTGGTCAAATTAAAGAATAGGTTAAAACATGAGGTGGCAATGAATAACAAAAGGTCCCTACAGCCTGTATGATAGATTATTCTTCCTGTGAATGGGTGCACACTGTATCGCTCATTTTCTGGGTTTTTTATTGAAAACAAAAATTCCGATACTGCTTGTGTAAATTTTTTAAACTGCATGTATGCAGCTGATTCTGAAGCTGACCTAAAAAGAGTATTTTTCTTCTCCCTCCTCCTTTCTTTCGGTGTGTTTACTGTGCTTGCAGGATGTGTTATTGGTTTCCATTCTCATACGAGTGCACTGACCTTCTTTGACTATTCTCCATGGACTGAATAAAGTATTGTGCAGTCTCAAGTGGGGGAAGCGCTCATCCTCCTGGAAGCTCTCATTCAGTCTGTAGAGGATTGGGGAGATGGTAGCATGGCCGAACCTGAAAGCGGCTGTGGCGAACACGTTGGCGATAGAGGGGTCCACAGATGGATCGTACCCCCTGTAGGGACCAATGTAATCTTTGAAGGACTCTGGGCCAATAATTTTTGGAGCATAGTCTCTTAGGGTTATGATCTGGGAATCAAAAAAGAAAATGGATGGACATCAGAAAAAGGGAAAAAGCGCATTTATGTGTGTATCACCAAATTCTAAAGTCTATACTGAGTTTGAATAGAAGCATACTCTACAAATAAATACAAAATATCCTCTTTGAATGCCTGAAATGATATCTGTGAATGTGTATATACATACAGCTAAAGGAATCCCTGTAGGATTACCAGTGAAATGTCTACTTGTATAATAACCTTGGCTGTGATTGCACACTTGTTTCCTCACGGTTTACTGCAGAGAATTTCATCTGTCCTCATCACTATTTATAAATGCCTCACTTCAGCACCCGAATCTCGACTCATGTCACAAGGGTGCAACCACCACACACACAAAAATGCACGGAAGCCAACACATACATTAGTGAGATATCCTCCATCATTTTTACATCAGTTAGTTATTTATTGCAAAAGGAAGCACTGGAACCACACAGTAAAATAACCAATTTGGATTTTATGCACATTTTTTTAGATGAAATGATTAGAGCACAATGGGAAAGATGGAAAAAACCAGGTATTCCCCTCAGGGTTCATGTGGCCCACACAACCTTCACCACTACAGAGTTTAGCAAGCCTAAACTTTATACTGCCTAAACAGAAAAAAAACAGGAGGAAAAAAGAAAAGTCAGAGAAAAGTCACAGTGACAACTGACACAAGATCAGCTCAAATTCATATAAGATTTTTTATGAACTCAGGCCACATCACATCTGGAGTTTGGCTCCTGGAAAAACAATTCAAAGAGGTTTTGAGCATGACCGAAAAGTAAGAAAAAAAAACTTTCCTCAGGTTCAAGACAAGAAACTGAAGTATCTACCAAGTACAGGAGCCCAGTGAGTCACATATTACAGGATAGTAACCAGAAACATATATTAGACTATTGCAGTCCACCAATTACAGATCAGACAGGCTGATCAGCCATTACATTAAAACTATCAACAAGTGAAGTTAATAAAATTCATCATCATATTAAACTGGAATGTGCTGCTGGTAAAACTACTCACACAAACACTCATGCAAACCGTTTACTCATCCCATGGTGACTCCAGCAGCCTCCCATTGCAGACACATGCAGATACATCCCAAAACTGCTAAATAATTACTTAAAAAACAGGAAATATCCCAAGGTTTGAACCCTCGATCCACAGAGGGCCCACTTTACAATTCACAGGTTGCAGAGGACCAACTGTCAGACACCTTAATGGATCTCATTTCCAGGCCTCAGTGGGTCAAAGCTGTTTTAGCAGCGTGAAGGCCACGTATACAATCTTGTGCAGGTGGTTTTCATGTTGTGTCTGATGAGTGTTGGGTTTAGTATTACATTTAATGAGCTTGTGCTTGTGTTCAACCTTTCACACACTTCATTTTATCTCCTTTACAACATGCCAGGTTTTTTGTTTTTTTTACTTGAAATGTATTCCTCACCTTCTAATTCACCCAGCTGCATTATAAGAAGAAGGCTCCTGGAAATGTAATCCATACTGTACTAGGGGTTAAAAGCCAGGCTATCTTGGGACGGCCTTTGATTTGTCTGGCTTGGAGAAAGCCCCAAACCTTAATAAAAGTGCAGTACGGAATTTTAAAAGAGCTCCTTTAATAAAATAACAAGTACATTCACAGAATTATTTTCTAATTGTTATTGCACGCTGTATGATTTGCAGTTGAATTGAATTTTCAGATAATGAAGCTCATAAATGTGATGCTGTTCAACAGCTGAGGCTCTTACTTAATGGACTGAAGCACTTTAGGCGAAGCAGGTCTGGCCCTTCAAACTGTATTGTTTTTTTTCTCCTTTCTTTTTAACAATAATTCTCCCGCTATGTCTCTCCCACTTCACAACTAAATAGAACATAATGATATTGCCTCCACACTTCGGGAAAAGCAAAAGCCCTTCACAACTGCGCACCGTGATTGAAGTCAGAATGAAACCAGATGTTGTTAGCTGATCATTTCCTGTTTCCTGCAAATAATAGACTTTCTCTCTGTATTGAAATGGCTTCTGACCTTTCAGTCTGTTTATTCTGCAAGTCTTGTAGAGTGATGTTTTCAAGTGGCTGCCCACAAACAGTCTACTGGAAGCAAAGTATGGATAGTTTCACCTGTCTGCTCCCCACTGTTTTCACTCAGCCTGAGCTGCAGATTTTATGTTACTTTTTTAGTACATGGGAATATTTAATGATACAAAATAATAACACAAACCTTTTATTTTGCTGACTCGGGTGTAAAGCTTTTCATTAAGTTGTTTCCATATGGTGACCTATTTAAGTGTTTTCTTCTAATTAGAGTACGTTGTGAGCATTTCTGGCTTTGATTTTTATGTCCATGCTATCTTCAAAGAAATGTTTTCTGTATATACTTTAAACACACCCAGTCTCTGTTAGTGTTGTAGCATACCCGGCGTAGGAGGAGCAATGCAGTACGAGAGCCACACGGTCAAAACATGTAAACATCCATAACATATTTGCTCGCATTCCTGTTGATGTCCAACCAGAAGAAAACAAATCTCCATTTTTATGCAGATCAGTTAAATTGGATTTTTAATTAGTATTCCAGTACAGTTAGATTGGAGGGGGCAACTGACCAATATTTTTGGATTGATAACTCTGACATAAACAGTGTAGCCACAGAAACATACAACATCTGCAGGTATGCATCTACTGGCATCCGCCTTAAAACACTTCCCAGCCTAATTGCTACCTACCTTTGGCCTGAAAGTGGGTTTTTCTGTTAGCAATTACTGATGTAGTGCATAATTTAAAGCATTAAAGTTGTGCTTTTACGGTAGCTTGTCAAGAATAATGCAAAATGAAAACAGCATTCTAAAAAACACTCACCCCATGTGAGCTTGTTTATCGGGAACAGCTGCAGGAGGATTTAAAAGTGGGGTGGAGGGGGTGGAGGGCTTCGTGAGAGCTGTTGGGATTCAACCATATGGACCGAAAACCACAACAAGGAGCTGATAGCTGCTGAAAGGACTGCAGTTAGATGCTTTTCCCCCCCAGAGGGACACAATTACAGCAAACTTCCACATTACAGGAAGACATTTCAGTCCTGATATTAAAGATCCTTCTCAGTGGCGCTGCTATGTATGCCTCAATTATTATTAAGAATTAGACGTTAATATCTGTGGCAGGTAAGTTGTTTAGACAAGTGTTACTGAATGGTTTCTCTTGCCTTATAAAATGCATCTCGAGTGACCCTGTTTAGTTCCTATCTGTTTATTTTGGTTGGTTTCTTTCTCACCTGATCTGTGATTGACAACGTTCATGACGCCTACATCAAGTTCCAGGATTTTTATTTTGCATACAAGAGCTCACACTTAATGGAAATGAGTCACTGTTAACAAAATTAGTTTCATCTGTGTTTTTTCTTTTTTCTGTTTGGCTCCACAGAAAATGTCTACTGTGGAAAAAAGCAAACATGTTTTTTTTTCTCTAATTAACAACTCATTAGACTGAAAACTTGATTAACCGTCAACATTTTTACCAGAAAAAGGCCCAAAAACTTCACCAGTTACTGAAAACTGAGAATGTCTACGAATAGTCAGATTTGCTTAGGAAAGTTTCACAATTAAAAGCTGGTCAAAATCTCTAAATAATAAGGAAAGGTGGGTCTTTATTACATCTTTTACCAAAAGATTCACTGGACCATCCTTCCTATGAAATGAAAGCAGATAATTAGCTCTTTTACTCAGTGTGATTGTTTTTAATGTACTCTTAATTTGATCTGTGATTGTATATTTTACACATGTTGGGATATTGTATTTGTTTTAAATGTTATATACCTATGTGGTATGTGACTTTTGTTGCCATGATGCCAGGTCTCTCTTGGAAATGAGATTTTTAATCTCAATGAGATTTTTTACCTGGATAAATAAAGGATTAATTAAAAAAAAATTACTGCTGTAATTCATGAAAACAGTGAACAAAACGAAGTGGTGCAGATCATGTCAATCTTAAATATAAGCATGTTTTCTGTTTCATGCCATAACCTGCTGATATGTTTTCCATTTTCAAAAATATCCTGTTAAACCCAACGTGATGCTGCTGTAATAAAATCTGCTACTTGTCCAGTTGCTGCCGTGCATGAAGAAAGTAGTGGTTGATAAGTTCTCTAAATCCAGAATATACGGCTAACTGATCGAAGTTCATCTATTTCATGGTCCTGAGTCAGTCTCATCTTTGTGCTCTGTCTTCTGTATAAAGTTGTTTCACTCACTATCTTTTTTTCAAGTATGCATTCCTGCATTCTGTTACTTCCTGTTTTATTTTGATAGTCTCCCTTCTGTTATGTTCAGTTTTGCTTCCCTTGTCTCATCAGTTAGATTCAGTTCAGCTGTGTGATTTTCCTCCACACATGTCCACTACCACAGTCACCCTCCTTTGTGTGCAACGTCTCAGTCAGTCAGTTCACCTTCCCTCTGCACTTCTGATGTCCCTTCAGATCAGCTGAGGTAGGTGATCGATCTAAATAATTTTACAATGTTTGTAGAAATCTTAAACAAGGAAAGGAGAATGGAGTTGCATTAGATCATGAAAAATAAGCATATTGTTTTTAGTTTATTTCTTTCATATGTTGCATTTTTTAGTCCAATCTCTGGAATGAAATGATATTTGAGGACAACTGGTGAAACTGTTGCTGTAAGGAAAAATGCATATGTTGTAGTCCATCTTCTGAACTTTGGGCTTTCATGCATTTCATACATGCATTATCCAGTCGAGTGGAAAAGCAGCCTGATCCCCTGAAGTCTGTATGAATTTTCCTTTGTTTCCTTTCACTTTAAATAATTATTCGATCACAACTTAGCGACTCATAATCCGGGACTAGATGGTAGATGATGATATTTACTAGAGCTGGGAGATACTGTAATGGTGACTCATTTGGACAATGATTAATTCATAATGATCTCATCCTACCTTTCTTCATACGTTCTCTGATTCAAACACTGAGAACATTAATCAAACATTAATTCATCACTGGTTGCTCCAACATCAGTTTGCATCAAGTAGTAAACCATCATACCAGGTATTTACTCAGTCGCTTCAAAGTTACTCCATCAGTATCGAGCTGTTGCTGTCAAGCCTCATACTTTCCCAGTGCTTGTGGGATTACATTTTCTACATCTGAAAAAACAGATCTCCTAGTCTGCAGGCCTTGTTAAAAACAGTCAACAAATCTTTCATGTATTAAAAAGTGCTTGTAGTTTAGTTTTGAATTCTCTTACTCCCCCCCTCCCCCTTCTGTACTACTTTAATTCTTGTTTTTTTCTCCCCCTTTTGTTAAAATAGATAACGTTACATTCTGCTGGTTTGCAGGCTGGTCAGACTAGATAGTCGCTCACTTTTCACTCTGCTTCCAATACAGGGATTTTCCAAGCTGGTCATGGTCATAGCTTCAGTATGTAAATCCTTTACCTGCCTTTTATGCTTCACCCTCCCAAATTATTTAAAGAACCCTTCCACCTTAGGCCATCTCTTTTTTAATATTGTAAATCTCTTTCCCCTAGCATTGTCCCTGAGTCACCTGAAAATACTAGTTTCTAATCCACTGCTGTAGTCAAATGTCAGCACACAAAATGTGACTTATTTTCCCCTTGCTAATAAAATGTTTGGGGGAACTTTAAGATAGCGCCAGGGTCACCGCTCCCCTTCGGTATAAGCAACAAATCCTTTGCGTTCAATCATAAAACATTTTCTTCGTTATTTTTCATGAAGAATGTACACACGCTTCCTTCATCATTAATCGCCCTCTGCCTGAAGCTGAAAGGAATAGTGCAATCAGTCATTGTAGTGCACAACGTGCCTGCACCCAACACCGCTGAGATGGTGACAGTTTCTGCTAAGCTCTGAAGCCTGGCCTGCCACAAAGTGTGTGATCTCATCTTTAGCAGTAGTAAAAAGCGTATCTATTGGATAATAAAGACACATAAAAATAAATAAAATGAGAGCGCCGTCATAGCTGTGATGCCATCTGTTACTTGATTATCAACAGCGTTGGGGAGTAACGGAATACATGTACCGCCGTTAGGTATTTAAAATACAAAATATGAGTAACTGTATTCCGTTACAGTTACCGTTTCAAAAGGTGGTATTTAGAATACAGTTACTTTGTTGAAATAAATGGATTACACGGCGGTACTTCCCTGTTTCATATTGTGGCGGGTCAGGACTGTTTGGGTTTTGTTTGACAGCTACGTTCTGTTGTTCCAGGTGGCAGCGTTACGGTTGCCATGGTTACAGGGTGACGCTCTCTGTCTGCGTGTTTCCTGGGTGAGAGAGGCCTTTTTGTTGTTGTTGTTGTGCTAAGCTAACAGGCAGAATGCTACATGCTATAGCTCTAAAGAATGTAGCATCATAGGCAGTGTAGTCCGTGCTGCAGGGAGAATGGACTGCCATACCCGTTATGTGTCTGTGAGCGAGGGAGGGAGAAAAAGGAAAAGTACGAGCTGTCATCGAGCAGAAACGGGAGCTGGAAGCATGTAAATATAATAATAACCACTGCAGCCAAGAAGAGTGCCTGACAAGCCCAGTTGTAAGTAAGCTATTAAGACTCGACTGTACACCATGTTCGTGTTTTCCTCCGAAAACAATAAGTTCTGTTGGAGCAGCCTTTCAACGCCTCTCTCTGTCTCTGCTAGCAAAGTTGACCCAGACAACAAAGTAAAGCTAGTTTTCGGCTACAAGCCCGACAGGAACCCGTTGCATCAGCCAGAGGTCCCTTTACTACGGTTCGGAGCCGCGGACCTTCAGTAACAGTAATAAATCACAGCAATAGTACACTCATGTAGTTGTAAACAGCATGATAATATATTAAGTAATCCAAAGTATTCAGAATACGTTACTCTCATTGAGTAACGTAACGGAATACGTTACAGAATACATTTCGGGGCATGTATTCTGTATTCTGTAATGGAATACATTTTAAAAGTAACCTTCCCAACACTGATTATCAAGAACCTACAAAGAAAGAACAGACTCGTGTTTTGTTTGGAGCAAAACTGAGGAAATGTAGCTGCTTGCATTTACTGGCTGTTTCTGTGGACTGGAGGGACACACTGCTACAAATACACTGACCAGTACAGTGGATACGTCAGTTTCCAATATGAAATCAGGCAGATAATTAACAGTAATTATTTGGGGGCATGTTTCTGCACAAATTAATGGTAGCTATGTTTCTTAGCTGTTTGGTGCTGGGCAAGATTCTTAGAGGAAGCTTTAAAACAACTGCTGGGTAAAGGTGTTGACTGGGGAAAAAATGAAGGTGATTCACATGATAATTTTCTGTTGCTCTGTCTCTAGCGACTACAAGCAGAGACTTGCAAATATGTATAATATTAATGTGAACAGTGTTTAAGATAAAATGGTTCCCTGCAGCCAATTTATACCAATTTATGGGCTTAAGAGTTGCAGTTTTCAGATCTGAAAACTGCAGCATCACCAGCAATGACAGCAAAGCAGGGAATTCCATGGCTGGTTGATCCTCACAGTCATCAGACTTAAAACAGCAGCTGTCAGGGTCGGACAACTTCTGAATTCATTAAATCAGCAGAGCTTTCCCCATAGAGAAGGCTTTTCACTGTTTATCTTCATAATGTCTCGCTCAGCTCGCAAAGCGAACTGTCATTCTTATACATGGTGCTAAAACAAGAACTCCATCTTCACTTATTGTAAACAGCACAAAAAGCCACATTGCTGAAGATTTCACACGCTTCATCAACCCTAACTCAAGTTTCATTTATTTCTCGACCTCGGAAATCGAGTAGTTGCTGCTTTGGAGCTGTTAGTAATAACCTCAGATACTACTGCAAAAAGACTTATTGAAATAATGCTATTGTTACAGGGACTTAACAACACTGAAGCTAGATGACACAAATCAATTTAACTACGGGCACGTCTTTCTTTTTCCAAATTCAGACAACTGTAGTTATTGTACTCTGCTATAAAGGTCTCAGAAACATGGAGTCTAACAAGATACGCACTTGGGATGGGATTACCTTTGCCACCAGATACACAGTGAGGAAACTTGGAGTGATTTTTGATCGGGAGAAGTCAACATTCATCTTGAAAACAATGCAGGACTGCTTTCTTTTATCTGATCAGTGAAAAAGAGAAAATCCTCTAAGTGATGTTGAAAGTCTAGTTTGTGCTTTTGTTACTTCTTCAGTAAGGTTTTGAATAATTAGACTGTGGTTCACTAAATGCAGACTGGGAGGCAGAGCCTTCAGCTTTCAGACCTCTCTCCTGTGGAACCAGCTCCCAGTTTGGTTTCAGGAGACACACACCCTCTCTATTTTTAAGATTAGACATCAAGGTTTCGTTTTTGATGAAGCATATAGTTGAGGCTGTATCAGGTGACCCTGAACCATCCTTTAGTCTCACTGCTGCAGACCCATACAGCTATTGTACCTACAGTGTCACTTTTTAATGTCAGGTTTAAAATGAAAAACACATTAAATGGAGACAATGTTGTCTAAGACACATTTTCTGCTCATCTTTAGGGATACAAGATTTTTATTTTTAAAAAGTGTATAGGTTATAAGTAGGGGTCGGTTTTATCGATTAAAATCGATTCTGGCTTGGATAAAACCCTGAATCGATTTTTTTTTATATAAATGTATTTTGCCCAAAATTCCAGAATCTCAGGTGAAACGTCACAAAATTTTGACAACCACCAAACATTTAAAACAGTAAATGAGAGCAGGTACACGGCTTCTGCACAAAGACGTAAACACAAAGCTCAGAATCAGTGAGATGTCGCCTTTCTCACCCGACGGCATGGACACGGTCGGGACTGAAAGCCGACAGCTCGCTGATTCCGATGTTTCAGCGGGTCCGCACTTTGTGTTTACTTCTTTGTGTTTACGTCCTTTTTGCGCTGATTCTAAAGCTGTTAGTTTGATGTCTCTCCAAACAATATTGACCGAACCAGCAGCAAAAGAAGATCCAAACTACGCTTCACATAAACATCGTCATGAATTCACTCTGACTTTTGCTGTTTTGCTTCCACCACAATAAAATCACACTTCATGCACAGCTCTCTCTCTCTCTCTCTTTTTCTCAGTGTACTTCAAGAACAGTTTCCCGTCTATCCCCGAAATCTGTTTTCTGCATTATTAATTTGCTTATTACGCACAAGTCTACAGTTATTTACAGCGCTGTCGGCCGATGTTTTTTTTTTTCCTTTTACTTACTTCCGAAAAGAAAACCTAATTTCTGACGTTCAATAGGCTTTTGAACAAATTTTAACTTTTTAAAATTATACAAAACGCTTAGCCGTGTCTCTAATAAAACCGCTGTAACTTCAGAGGTAATGTTCATGTGTTGATTAATGGTTTTCTTTCGTTTTTGATGTACTGCAGAATATTTTTATAAAATCCCAGGCCAGGAAAATCGCCTTCATGTTTTTCTGTGTTTTATCTTCAGCTACTTTGACACAAAGGCGTCTGCTGTGACGCTCACACCTCTGATAAAGTCTGGAAAGTGTCAGCTTCCTTTTTATAGATACAAAAATATGTAAATGTACTGATCTGAATTATAATAGTTCTGACTGTCTGAGGCAAAATTTCCCAGATTCAAATCGAATCGAATCGATTCAGGACCTTGTGAATAAGTTTCTATACTTGTAGATTGTCACAAGAGCATACATGTCGTGTGTTGCAATTTCTGTGCATCAAAGAAATACCAGAGTTTTTTCATGTGCACAGCAGCTTCAGACACAATACATGCTGTTATAACCTCGAGTAACTTCAAATGAAAAGAATCGCTTCTTTTATTTTATACATCTCATTCATATCAGCGTGCCCACGTAATTGTGACACACTCGCATCTGCAGACTCTGAAATCACCGTGCTCATAAATGCTAGATTAGTTTGTTCCCCCTCAGGCATCATCTGTGTTACTCGGTAGAAGCTTTATAGCTGCGAATCACAGTAGCTTTTATTTTCATCATATTCTGCATCTAGTGTCGTAGCTACGCTTATTTAACATGATCGAGGATGGTATGTCCAGATTTTCTAAAACGCCCCACTACGTGTGAATCCATTAGAACTTTAGTTGTCTTGCCTTCACACAGATTAGAGCACAACCTGCATTTCTTTCATTTCTAAACCATCTCTCTCAAATTTGATCTTGTACCCTTTTTGAAGCTTTTTCAAAGGTTAGCGTGCCTGTGAATGCAAACGGTGCTTCTTCTGTGGTAATACGAGGCAGTTAATGTTAAACATTAAATAGCAGAAATTGAATTATGTTTGTTTTCCTTGAGCGTCCAAGGATGCAAAACTGAAAGTAGCTTTAGGGTGGGACAGGGGTTTGACAAATTTTAGATTTAGTTTTAAATGACTAAAATCACTATTAGCCTACTTGAGATGTTTATAATAAAAACAAAATTGGCAAAATAAAAAGTCACACAGGCCTGGAGACGGTTGGCAACCACTGGTCAACTAGGAAAAATTTATTTCTTGACCCGTTGGCGAGTGGCTGCTGGAAACTGCTGACTATCAACCTCCTGTGAAGGCAGGTGAATCTGGTCACAGAGAGGGTGCTGTGACACAAACTTTCCTGTGACTGCTTTGGTTACTTGCACATTACTGCAGTAAACTGCAGTTTGTCTGGGAGATGCTGACTCATCGCAAGTACTTGCAAACTTGTCTTGAAAGTGCAAAAACTTAAAAAAGTGTGATGCAACCTGGAAATACAGAGTTTACAGTGCTGAAAGCTTTTTTGCCTTTCTGCTGCAGATTGCTGCTACATTTCAAAATGTGCAACTTTTATTCTGAAATGACAGATTGCAAACTTTGCATAAATGAATCTGAGCAGAATCCAAAATATTAGCTAAATGAAGTCATCAAATTAATGAGTCTAATTACCTTTGTGTGTCTACTTAGGTGCTAGTAAATTAACATTTTGGATACTTTCTTTTAAATTCAGTAGTTTGTTCCATGAATTACATGAAATGTCAACTGAAACTGAAATTTTTGTGTCACTTTTTACATCTGATTCAGTTGGGTTTGGTTGTCACTTACCTGGTGCAGTGCACCTATGATCTTACGAGTCTCTTGGTATATCATCTCTGGGCTCCAGTGACCATTTATGTGTTTCAGTGCCTCTGCAATTCGATTGTGTTCTCTGAGCCACAGCGTGTGCAAAGAAGTCAGAGGCAGACCTTCGCTGACCCGGTTGTCTCCTGCACTGAAGCATTCAACTCTTTCCCCTTGCAGATCTTGGTGGCAGGCTGATGGCAGCTTGGTTACAAATGGGAGATAAGGCCTTCCTTTTGGATCTTTGAATCGGGCATTGACAGCAAGTTTTCCATTACGGCCAGGGAGGTCACGAAGGAAGCTCTCCAGCTTTAGATCGCGGCCGTAGACAGCAGAAGCATCAATGAATGAAGTCATGGCATTGAGCTGTTGTCGCTGCAGGGCTTGTCTTATACCAGACTGAAAATTGACAAAGCAGTCTGATGTGGAGCGAAAAAATGGCATACAGCCTTGTAGACCATCATTCATCTGCAGAGAGGATAGAATCATTTACTGATCATTTAGTGCTTCCGGTAAACGTTAAACTACTGCTGATCTACCAAATGTATTTGTTGTCATCTTTGTCATGGAATTTTGAAGGCCCGGTTCACATTTGGAAAAGTAAACGTATGTAATATAAAGCAATGCCTTCTTATCCCAGAGTGAAAGGTAGTGTCATTTTGTCAGATGTCACCTGCAAAGTAGGATGGCATTAAAAAGGACTGACTGGGCTCCTGCTAATAACTAAAGGCAGTTGGAGAAGTCTAACTCTGGGCAGGTGACCGCTTGTCATCTAGCTAGCTGTAACATCTATGCATGGTGTGAGATTTTTCTCATGCACTCGGTCTCCAGATTACCATGGCTTCCATTTTTTCCATAGTTTAAAGCTAGCTGTCATACAAGTACAGAGGGTCCTATAGTACAAACAGGCTTGGTGACAAAAACATTAACACCATGCTTTTGAAATTTTCAAACAAGGATACACAGCTCTGTCCATCACCACCACCAGGGAGTTCATAGCAACAGAGAAGTTTGTTTGTTTTTAATGTAAATGGGTTTTTTGGGCAGTGCTACAATGAACCTATTAGTGTGTTATTTTATGTATTTAAATATGTGATTATCTCAGGATCAAACTGGGTGAGCTTCACTGGGCTGCTATTGTGCAAAAGTCCTGGATAAAGGGGTTTTTTTATTTATATTTTTTACACGAACAAGTGCAAAATTAAAGCAAATGTTGGATTCTCTGTTTACCTGAATGGGAAAGCACGGATGCACATTTTCACACGTTTTTAAACAGTCCACACCTGACCCATCAGTGCTGGTGCTTTGAGGCGTCAGGGTTATGTCATGGGATATATACTGGCCCCAGTCCACCAGCAGCTGAGAATAGGAATCATCTTTCCATTTAGAAGCACTCGTCATTATTTCCCTGCTGACTGTCCGGGCCTGTAGACAAAGCAGGATTTGTATTTTGTAGTGCTCAAGTAATGCAACACATGAAGTATCAAGATGTTGTAAGAAAGTAAATAAGATAAGAAATGGAATATTAAGACTCTGATTTATTATCTGAAACACTGTAGTATATTTCAGCAGTCAGATATGGTGGTAAACTGTTGGCTGGATACAAGTGATGCATATTTGATGAGTTCTCCAACTAAAGGCCCTCACTCTGTAATGAATGCATAAATTGGGACTGAAATTGAATTCAATTGTGAGCAAAACGGTTTCATCTGCTTTTTTTGGAAGAAATGATGTTTATCCACATGATAAGAAACCAACTGTTTTTAGGTTATGGATGTAGTGTCTAAGCTAGATGCAATATTTAAATGCGGTTCTAATCTATGTCATCTTACACTCTCCTGTGCTCTTCCTAAATTGCTGTGGACTTTATCTGCTGTGAAACAGGTGAGGAAAAATAAATGAAATGCTACATTAACTCAGGGTTTTGCAGGGCGAGCCGGCTTCATTTCTACATTTCTGTAATTTATCCACCAAGACTTTTGTGTCTGTTGGACCGGTATTTTGTAGATTACCGGGGGAAGTTGGAATCCATTATGGAGCCGTTCTGGGTTCCAGCCTTTTGGTTCGCTCTCCCCGTCTTCGTATTCAGCTGGTAGCCATCTGACCAAGGCAGTGTTGGCTGCTCCCCAGCGAGGATTTTGCCTGACAAAGAGAAACATGAAGTGTGTCCAAAAATAGTGCCATGCAAAACTGTATAACCCCTTACTGAAAGCAACATCCAGTTTTCTGGATTATTAAGGTTTAAAATGGTGCATTCAGCACATTCATATAAATTAAATGTACAGAAATGACAGTATCTGTTTTGACGGTTAGTTTGTGGTTATGATCCTGTGAGAAACATCATCGTTGCTGCACATTGACTTAGTGCTTATGTCTCGATTTATCATTGCAACAGCATCATTTTTATACTCTTAAATGACTGTTTAAAACCAAAAAGGATTGCAAGAACCTGTCATTTATTTATTTATTTTTTGTTGCCTTTTGCCTCCTCGTCAACAGCTGGCACACACATTACACACCAGATAACTTATCAGCTGACGGCTGACAAACATTTCATAGTTCCAGCTTCTTGATTTGAGACTTTTCTGCTTTCCTTTTAATTAGACATCACAAGCGAGGGAAGATCCGAGAAACCAAATGATAATAAATGCTCATAGGCAAAACAAACCCTCCTTTATCATCCTCCTGTACATGTATGGGCACCATAATTTACAAAATTAACATTATGACAACATTAAGACTGAAAACTAGCATTTGACACCAATCTCTTTAGGAAAGTGAAGTAACAATGAGTCCCCCCCCCCCCCCCTTTTTTTTTTGGCCATTATAAAAAAAATCCATGTTAGTTGCTTCAGCATGCTCTACTTTGATACCATAGAGGGGGAAAAAACATATTTGCCACATAAGTCCATCAAAACTGCTCAAAAGGGATTAAAATCACACATTATTTAGCTGTCCAGTCAGCAGAAATGAAGCTGAGCAGATGGATGAGTGTTTTTTTTTTTTTTTTTTTTAAATAACCCCTGTGCAAGGGTTCTAAAGGGTGAGTTTATCCACAGAGGGCAAGACTGCCTTGCACCAGGCAGAAAATATACTCTTTAAAGCTGTAAAGTGGGGCGTTTAAAATGGGCAAACTATAGACTTTCACATGCTTTTGAAGTTGGAGTGGGCAGTGGAGGAGTTGAAGTTTTTGAAGGGGCTTAGCTTGGGAAGCAGGTTCCCCTGTTCCCCTGTGTGAGGAAGAGATCGTGGCTCGTGTTGCATTTCAGTAATTACAAATAATGAGAAATTATGAATATACAAATTATCGATGAGTCAACATTTGAAACTTGACAGGTACTTGAATATTCAAGAATGTTGACTAGTTCAGGAAGTTTTTCTTTTTAATTGTTTGAGAAAAGCTTTACTAAAAACAGCATGCAGTGAAATGAACATAACTAAATTTCATTAAGTTTAAGATGATGCTGATGATTATTAATACATTTATTTGCTACCTGTATGCATCGAAACTATCAAAACAGATAATGGCTTTTCTAATCCTGACATACTGTAGTTTTGCCTGGAGGCCTAATTATGTGCTTGCTAAGACGAAATTTACATTGGATATGAAATTAAGTTTTCATTTAGGGGAAACTGTTGTTCAGATGTCATTTTAACTACCTGTTGTTGCAGACTCCTGATATCAGTCGATACTTGTAGAGTTGGGTGTACCGACAGGTGGCTGGACTTGTAGGAGGACATTTTGACAGCTCTGCAATCAACTTCAAATGCTTCCATGACAACAGTTTTTCTTGAGCTAGAGTAACAAAGCAGGCAGAGTTGGACTGATTGTCACAAAACTTTTAAATCTGAGCAAACATTATTGAAATTCTGAAAACTGTTTTACAATGACAGAAGTAGGTGGTCTGACTGAAAATTTAGTAATGAAAACTTCATGAAAACTAAATGTTCCATCCAAGGTGAAACCGAGTTTACTAAAAGAAAGGACATCTACCGGGTGTTGTGAGCTCCTGATTATATCTCTGTTTCACTTTCTTCTTTAGGACACGAAGAGTCTTTTGGAAAACCTCTGCAGCCTTAGAAATGTGCTTCGTCTCAGGGTCGGCTTGCCGAAAGAATTTAAGCATGTATTGGAAAGCTGAGGGTTTGGTCCACCTAGCGAGAAAAATAAAAGGGCAGTTACAGTTCCTTTAATCCTTTTCTGCACAGATTATTTGAGGTAAAACTGAGGCAGACAATCTGACAATCTGTGACGGCGTATTACCGTTGCCTGACGTCGAGTAAGTCTTCATCTACATCATGAAGGCTTTCTTGATGTGATGAAATAAGTAATTCTTTGATGGATGAAGCTGGAAAATATATTTTTGAACAGCATGAGACATTTAAAAAATATCATTTCATCTATCATGTTCTTATTCTGTAATGATGATATTAAATATACATGGATCAAAGTAACTTTCGGAGAAGCTACAAAGTAGTTCACACTGGGAGTAGTTGAACACCAAAACATGACTAAGGAGATGTACTGTTTGAACTAAAACTAGAAAAAGGAATAACAAAAACAATAATTAAATTCACAATTCACATGTGACGTTTCATTTTCAGTTTCAGTGAAACTGTTCAAGCATCATGTATTTATGTGAGCAGCCTAAAGACACGGAGATCTCAGGGAGAGATCTGGGGCATTAAAACACGATGACGTTAATGCTGCGTAAGCACTGAGCAACACTTGTCCTTTTCCACTGCACAAAGTTCAAGTGGCTCAGTGGTGAATGCATGACCGCGGCGTTCCTGCACAGCGGTCAGGATTAAAGAAAAAATGGAAGGGGAATGGTCAAAGGGGTTTCAAGGATGGGGAATGTAAAGTACAAGTGAAAATCTGTAGTTTCTTATTACAGTGCAAAACCGATAGTAATCTGAGTAACAACCACAAGTAAAAAGTAACTAAACTGTTTGACTGGCTGTAGTTAAGCTACAGCCAGTCTTCAAAATATAGTTAAAGTACAGCAGATTATGTTTTGTTCACTTCTGCCACACTGCTTTGTACTAATGTACAGTACTTTTTAAATATTTTGTGGTATTTGAGTCTTTACTTTAATATTTCAAAATTTAAATATTGATAACTTGAGAACTATCCACATGTGTTTTTAAAACGGTTGATATTTCTAGTTGTTACAAGTGAATTTTCACTGCTTTTCAGATACTTAACTTACTTAACTAACTTACTTTAAAATAAATAGATGCCATTTTGGAACATTATATTACATTAAGTAATTTGTTTGGTATTTGGGTGGCACGGTGGTTTGCGTGGGTTCTCCCCCGGTACTCCGGCTTCGTCCCACAGCCCAAAGACAGTTAGTGGGGATAGGTTAATTGGAAACACTAAATTGCCCATAGGTGGGAATGCGAGTGTTGGCCCTGCGACAGACTGGCGACCTGTCCAGGGTGTACTCTGCCTCTTTACTTAAGACAGCTGGGATAGGCTCCAGTGCCCCTTAAAAGGACAAACAGAAGCTGGATGGATGGATATTAAATGAAGTAATTTGTCCAGTATTTGCAGTTTTTATTATTAACGTAGCATTCAAAATGTTGGCATTAACAAAATATTAAAATACTCATTAAATCATTTGATTTTAAATGATTAAAATAAGGCAATAAAAGGTCAAAGTGTTCACTTGAACTTTACTGTGAACAAAGATTATTTGTTTTAATGTAAATGACTCGGTGCAGAATCCTAAATATTTCTGTATCCGGTCAACTTATTTAAGCAGTGCATCAAAAAAATTGAAGAAAAAATACAATAAAATAATTTTCTCTTAAGAAAAATGTGACTTCCCACTGTGATATTGCTTGAATAGAAACTTCTAAGAGGACAGTGCATGGCACATTATTAAAGTTTTGTTTTAACCAGATCTACTGTATCCAACACATCCAGCACTTTTCTCTGAGGGAGAAAAGCAACTTCAGCACTGACAAAGAATTTGCTACATGAAGACAAAGTTCTGGTGAAAGAAAGCTGATAGTGACCCCAAGGGAGGAGTAATCTTTAAATGATTTCTCAGAAGTAAAAACAAGACGAAACTCTTGGGATGATGTGTGAGCGCTCCCTCTCAAGGATCTCTGGGTTAGCCTTGTGATGGCGTCAATCCTCTCATCCACTGAGCGAATGAATTAGATAAGAGGTTACAAAGACGTATGGATGGATGTTTTTAATGAGATGACTGGGAAAATAATAGAAACTGAACCAGTTCCATGCTGGCCAAGTAGCATCCCATCCTTGAGAGCCATGTTTTGACGTTGTTGCACAGTCACTGACCTTAGACCTCATTTAAGGGCACTTAAAAGACCAAAGAACCTATTTCTGAGTAACTTGTGTTATTCCAAAGAGTCCATGTAGCTCAAGTCATGGTCAGGCTTGGCGGTGCCTTTTGGGGCACAATGACCTGACAATTTAGCACCATTTACTTTGCTTGCACTGAAACCTGAAGGACTATTTATCCACCCAGTGATAGTGTTCACTGTGTTCTTATCTGAAGAACAATACTTCAGTACCAAGGAACAATATGTCCTGATATCATTTAACCCTCGTTCTCAGTAATAACTAGAGACACTGCCTAAAATATCTCTGCACAGGCTGGTTCATAATAAATGTATTGCACCAGTGAGCAGTATGAATTATATTCTGAAATCTATTTTCTGGGTGAGAAGAAGCTGGTTACACATACCCCAAATCCTGAAATTATCCTGAAATCATACTTGGTTGATTATAGGTTTCACTCTAATTGTAAGGCTGAAGTTGAAAGCTGCGTAAAATGTGCTTTCTTATTCCATTACATACATTATAGCTGTGCCCAAAAAGAACATCAGTCGTTTCAGTTCTTCCAGTTCAATTCATGAAATTTATCTAATATTTATAAATGATCAAATATTTTTCATGACAGTTTCAGCAAATACATAAAATGCACAAATAAAAATGTACTTACCGGTCAGTGTTTTGACATCATCTGCTGTAAAACTTGGAAGAGAAATGCAGGAAATCATTACAAGACAAAGGCAATGAAAGTATGCCATTCTTACTGAACCAACAATCCAAGATCTGAGTGCTGTGTTTGTGGTGCAGCGTGCACTTATATACTGAGAAACCTGGGAGCCCAATGCCAAGGTTAAGTAAACCAGCTCACACTTGAGTAACTCAGAGACTTGGTGTTTCTCTTGTTCTCACTTGAAGTATTTTTACATTTTTTTTCTTCTTTCTTCTTTTCTTTCTGTTTTTACATCTTTTGTAACAAACGGCTTGAAAATTCAGTGATTTGCGTGCATTTTAAGTGGAGATAAACTCTCCAGGTAGAGACGTTGCTCAAAAGTAATTGACTAACAGAACTTTAAGTAAAAGGATTATTTTTAATTATTTATGAAAATCTTTTGCAGTCTGGGAGTCTGGGACTGTTTGACGTTTCCTCCCTTGAGATGCTCTGCCAGGCCTTCACTGCAGTGACCTTCAGTTGCTGCTTTTTTGTGTGTCTCCCTGCCTCCAGTTTTGTATATAATAACTGAAAAGATGTTCTATTTTGTTGAGATCAGGTCACTGACTTGGGTGCTGAACAGTATCCCATTTCTCAAGAGACTCGGGTTTGTTTTGGGTCATGCACCATGAAGTGCCTTCTTAATCAGGTTTGCATGGTTTGGTTGAATCTGAGCAGAGAGGATACACCTGCACTGCTTCTGTCAGTAGTCACATCATCAGTAAACACCGGTGACCAGCTTCCACTGATAGCCATGCCATAACGGTATCTACACTGTGTTTGAGAGATAATGTGGTGGTATGCTGTGGATCATAATCAGGTTTGCTCCTTGCTCTCCCATCATTCTGCTACAAGATAACCGGGGTTATCTTGTAGCAGAATGTATTTGTCTACAGCATTTTTCCAGGACTGTGCAGACTCTTTTAGAGGTTTCCTGATAAATTGTTCTGGCCTTCCTGTTCTTGAGTGGAAGCAATGGTTTGCACCTTGTTATAAACTCTCTATATTTCCAATCTTGAAGGCATCTTTTCATTGTAAACCTTGTCAATAATATATCTACCTACTCAAGTGTTCTTTTCTTGGCTTGGCCAGATGTTGTGAAGTTGTTTCTGAACTTCTGTGATGTTTCAGGCCTTTTAGCACGTTCTTTCTTGAAGACAAGATTTTTGGTTTGGCCACTAATATAGATTTTGCTCTCCCTCTCTGGTTATTTTGTTTTGTTTGGGATAATAATCTTTCCTTGCACTGACCTCTTTTTGGACTTCATATTCAAAGTTAAATTGAAAAGCTATAAATACAAATGCAACACTTCGAGTCAACTTCAGATACAGAGTCTACTTTATTTGGCATGAAATAGGTGAAAGGCCTTGTCATGAAACCCCTTGTCAGTCAAATTTCTGATTTCTTTTTAGCCTCTTACAATTTTTATTAATAAAATTCAACCACATCTTTATTGTTTGATTTAAAATCAATTGTGGTGGTGCACAGAGGCAGTCTCTACATTCTCAGTGTGAAAAATGAAGAAGTGCACATTTGTTAATTAAAAAACTTTGGAGGGTGACTACACTTTTTGCAGAAAGATATGATTATATTAGAGTCAATGGATAAAATGCCCAATAACTGTTTGCAATTTACTTTAAAAATGTAGAGCACTCTGTATCATTTATTTCTTATACTAATTTACTAATTTACTGGCCAGAGGGGCCGATGGCGCGATATGGCAGCCTTGCTTCTGTCAGTCTGCCCCAGGGCAGCTGTGGCTACAACCGTAGCTGCTTCCACCAGTGTGTGAGTGCGTGAGTGAATGAATAGTGGCATTGTAAAGCGCTTTGGGTGCCTTGAAAAGTGCTATATAAATCCAATCCATTATTAACTTAATATACTAATAAACTCACCAATTAAACATGAAAGAGGATATAGATATAAGACCAGTAGTTTAAACCATTATAAATGGATGTATTCACATCTCTTTTTTTCATAAAGCCATCTCCACAGGGCACCTTTAAACAGAAAAGCAAGTGAAACTCAGCTATATGAACCCCAATAACAACCACTTATTTAAATAAGATCTCTAAAATGAGTTTCAATTTCCAAAATTAGCAGTTTAGTCGAGATCCATGCTGTTAATATCATAGACATTTTTATAATGATGCTATTCATTTAATCCATATTTTAAAATATCATGCAAAGCTGTTGTGCTGAATGTGTTGGCTGCTTAAACAACATTCAACCTAGCAGACTTCCAGGAACACAATATTAAGGTCATCTACATGTGAGGGCTTGTCAGTACCTTTTTATTAATTTTTTTCTTCTTAAACATTATTGTTGTAATAAAAAGGAAACAATTATAGCTGCAGTCATTTTTGGCAGATATACGGCCCTGCTTCCTTTTTTCCTTCCTGAGTATATTTTCAGTTTTATATGCTGTCTGCAGGGAACAGTTACACAGAAAGGTCACGGCGGCAGTTCCAAAATTTCCCAGAAAATTTTCCATCACAAATACTCCAGTTAGCACACGGTTTCCAATGCTGCAAGTGAAGCCAACTGTGAGAGTCACGGCCCATTGAAAGTTGAGCTCAGTGCTTGAAATTCATGCTTGACATGTTGCTGATGAAACTCCGTGATGCTGTTTGTGTGTTTAGTGACTTCAGCAGTGAGCTGAGATCATATCACCTCTTTTTTTGAAAACACGGAGGCTGCTTTTATCTTTCAAGCTGTTTAAGCCCAAACTTTTCACTAAATAAATCAGAGCTTGTAGAGGATGAAGCGTGTGCATTCCTTCCACCATAGCCTGATGTATTATCATGCAAATATCCCATTTAATATCTTTTATTCAGTTTTACTGACAGTCCATCTCTAACCGCTGTTGCTTTCTGCAGTTTCCCACTTTCACATCTTTTTAGAATAAAAGGTCAGCAGTAAGCACAAACTCAGTCCTTTTGTTTTGTTTATTTTTAAACAAAGTTGCATATATACATAAAACACTTACAGAGGGTGACAGTCAAAACTGAAGCAGCATGCATCAGTATGCAGCCTATCCAAGCCACAGGTTACAGACGGCCAGTGAAGGTACATTTTTCATTCAATTCCATTCAATTCAATTTTATTTATATAGCGCCAAATCACAACAAAAGTCGCCTCAAGGCGCTTCATAGATACAGAGAAAAACCCAACAATCATATGACCCCCTATGAGCAGCACTTTGGCGACAGTGGGAAGGAAAAACTCCCTTTTAACAGAAAGAAACCTCCGGCAGAACCAGGCTCAGGGAGGGGCGGGGTCATCTGCTGTGATTGGTTGGGGTGAGAGAAGGAAGACAGGATAAAAGACATGCTGTGGAAGAGAGACAGAGGTTAATAACAGATATGATTCAATGCAGAGAAGTCTATTAATACATAGTGAGTGAGAAAGGTGACTGGAAAGGAAAAACTCAATGCATCATGGGAATCCCCCGGCAGCCTACGTCTACTGCAGCATAACTAAGGGAGGATTCAGGGTCACCTGGTCCAGCCCTAACTATATGCTTTAGCAAAAAGGAAAGTTTGAAGCCTAATCTTAAAAGTAGAGATAGTGTCTGTCTCCTGAATCCAAACTGGAAGCTGGTTCCACAGAAGAGGGGCCTGAAAACTGAAGGCTCTCCCTCCCATTCTACTTTTAAATACTCTAGGAACAACAAGTAGGCCTGCAGAGCGGGAGCGAAGTGCTCTAATAGGGTGATATGGTACTACATGGTCATTAAGATAAGATGGGGCCTGATTATTTAAGACCTTGTATGTGAGGAGCAGGATTTCAGTTCTGTTTAGTAATAGAAAATCTCTCGGGGCATCTTCGTAAAACAGAATTTTACTTCTTTTTTTTATTCGGTATAAAACAGTTTGATGTTAATATCTAATCGATTGCTGTGTGGACCTTGGATTTTTTTTTTCTAGTAATTATCTAGTAGTATGTTAGTAAAAAAAAATAAGTATTTGCTCCTTTAAAAAAGTTCTTATTATAGGGTCCTTTTGAATATTTTATTTAACAATATATGATACCAGGTTTAAAATGTATAGCGCAACCACCGGTATCACTGCCATAATCTAAAAACACAGGAAAAAATATCAACTAACAATCTGTGTCAATAATCCAGCTCAGGCCAAAAGTATGAATCATTACACGAGTGTGTGACATATACACACAGAGGCCCAAACCTAAACACTCACTTCTGTGTTTTGGAATATAAGGGTTTAACTGTTACTTACTCTGCACATGCTCAGTGGGAAGTGCAGAGTTACTGCAGAAATTCTCAAGGACAAAACTGGTTTTGACAGAAGGAATTTACTTTGTGGATGTACAGTAATTTTTTCTGCTGCTTGATGTTTTGCTGACTGTGAATTTTCTTACCTGGAGGCTATCTGTTTAAAAATGTACATGAACAACCTGTGCTGTTATAGGTCTTGCTAGCTAGAATGAAATATTGCAACACAGGTGTCATAATGGGTGTGATGTTAAAAAAATGGGAATACTTCACTAGAACTAGCTGTAACGTGGCATTCCAACATTGTGTTTTATCCTTGTTACAATCACTTTAACCTGCATACAGACGTCTGTCCACCTATTTTATTTTCTTTCCTGTCGTGTCTTGACATTGCTGTGCTAGCACGGTAGTAGGAGAGGTTGGAAGTTGGCTTTTGTATTGGTTATTAATTAAATTTGGGGAAAGTCCTCACACTGCGACTGCTGCTACAACCTACGTAGGAATGCAGCATTTCAAGTTGGTCGTTGCATTGATGATCAAACTGAACACTGCAGCGTTAAATGAAATAATAAATACACAGAAGTCATACATACAAGACACAATATTTGGAATTCCAACAAGGAAGAATATCTAGTTGCGTTACAGCAGCAGAAAGCTAGTTTTTATAATGTGGCTGCTGGCTGTTGTTAATATTGAGGCAAGGAGGATGTAGCAGGAAAATGACAGAAAAATGATTATCCTGCCCACATGTATTAAATATTTGCCACACCTGCGGTTAATTAAGAATAAGCGAACTGTGGAACTAAATGCCCAAGGGCACACCCATAGCCTTGTCATTATGATGCACAATGAAAGCACAAATGAGTCACTAACAACAATCAGTTTATTTACTGTCATAAAGGAAGGGTGGGGCAGCATCACAAAAACATGACCTGACATGTCCTGACTACCACTGTGGAAAACTGACGGCCTTTTGGAAAAGAGATGAAAAACCTTAAAGAGTCTAAAAGAAGCCCAACTGCCTTCAATTCAAGCAGTTTAGACTGAGAACACCTACACAGAAAGGTTTAGTCCCTCGCAGCAATGCCTCCAGGACAGGCCCCACCTGATCTTTTTTTCTTTCTTTCTCTTCAAAGAAGGGAAAAAAAAGTACATGAGCTGTCATTACTCACCTGCGAGGAGCCAGTGCAAGCTTTTCTCTTCAACGGCACAAGTAACATATCCTGTTGGGTTCAAACTGCTTGTGACCTGTCGACCAGTGTGTATGGAGTTGGAGATGTGGTGTGACAGTTTGAGCAGCGGAAGCAGAACAGCAAAAAGGACAATGGGAATAATTAACTCTGCCCCACAGATGACAAAAATCATTAAATTAACCCGTAAACGAATTAATATGCTGGCTGGAGACAACTTCACATAAACAAGAAAAGAAAGAAAAACTAACAAAACAAAAAGTCTGGGTTACTATTCCCTGGTTTATTGTGGGCAGCAAAGACAACTGTACCGAGTTAAAGTTCACGGACCAGGAGACACAGGCTAAAGGAACAGTTTGTAAACAGCTGTCTGTTGACCTTGTACTTGTTGTTATTCTCTGATCGGTGACCTCTTGGTGAAAAGACTCAAGTTACTAACTCACAGAATTAAACTACTCAGTTTACTGAGACTGTGCTGCAGCCCAGTTCAGTTGAAAACAAGTAGTGGAACAGGCTCTTCCAATAACACCCAGCTGTGCAGCGTTTTGTTTTTGTTTTTGGAAAAGACAGAAAATGTATTTTTGGCGCACAAATGCAGTATTAAGACAGAAATCAGCAGCTGGGCTAGCAGATGCTAAAGTGTGAAAGTAGACACATGTAGACCCACAGGGAGCTTTAACATGCCTCGGATGACAAAGTTGAACTCTGTAAGCGATTTATTGAAAATACAGCAAACATGTTATTTAACACTAAAACCATTACAGAAAGTTGAAGATGCACAGTATTTTCACCATATCAGGATGAGATTCAGAAAAAGAATATAAAAGAAAAAGGACTCTAACAATACTGTGAAGCTTAAAATGTTGTTGTTTGCCAGAGAAATGCAACACTCTGGACTTTTGCCTTTTTATTTGATACAAAAGATGGAAACAGTAACACAAACAACTTGCAATTTATTCCAAACCAGTGAAGTACTGAAGCCTGGCACCAGCGCTGCCTTTGGGAAGTTTCTTTAATTTTAGTCTGGGCCCCGTATCAGAGTGCTGTCGAGTCAACTCTGTGGTTATTTGGAGGCTATTATTTTTGCTTTTTATTGTAGGGTGCTTGCGGTACTTTTTCAGACATGACATTACTAGGTAAACCACAGGAAGTTTGGGGGGATTAAAAAAAAAAAACAAGAAAAAAAAAAGAGTACGCTTTCTCATCATTGTTGGAAATATCCCTGTCAAAGGCCTGTTTTAATCCTGTATCCCCCTGTGACAGTATCCGCTTCATTTACCCAGCTGAAATTTCTTCAATATTTGTAGGTAGACATGTAGCAAAATTCATTTTTAGGTTTTCTGTTAAACACAGTGGCAGCTACTTTTTTTTAATTTAATTTTTTTTATCATAGGTGTTAAGTTTCACTCTGAATAATTATCAAATTGGGGGGGGGGCAAACTGAAGAATGGAAGAACTGTATATCTTTTCCCACTGGATAGTTGTCTAAAAGCGAAACTGCATTTTTCTTTCAGTAGATCTGACATTACCCACCTCAAGAGTCTTTTACAAAGATGTCGTTTTCAGAAGTCCATACAAAAATAGCAAGAACAAGATATACATATCAATGGGCTCTGTGCATAAAATACTGCTGATTTGCCTCAGGTGCACATCACGATGAGGACGTGTCTTCTTAACTGTTCGTGTAATTTCCAAGGAAGCTTTGACTGCACATAAAGAGAGGGTCCATGGAGGCCACTTTGGCAGCGATAAAAGAATGTATACAGTGGAGGACGGCTGTCAGATTAGCAAACTCCAGCTCCTGAAAAGCACACGTCAAGGACAAGAGACGCACTGATTAGTGTTCACAATCCAAATCACAGGATTTTAAAGAAATTAACAGGTAGTTGTGGTTTACTAAATAATTTGGCAGTTGTGGCTGATGCTATCTGCACTCTCCACATCTGTCACAATACTAGGAGTTGCACAAGAGAATGATAACAGTGTATGTCAGGGTAACTAGCTTCTTCCAGCATGATTTATATGCAGCCAGGTCATATTTAGACAATGACTTTTTTTTTCTGGTACATCACTAAAGTGGATTGATGTGATTAAAGTTCAGTCATTCAGCTTAAATTCAAGAGGTCTAACAAATGTAAGGCAATAATGCATTAAAAAAAATCAACAATCTGGTCCACTGTTAAAACGAGAAAATCAACTGTCAACACTGAAAGACCTGAACGACAAGAGCGCTCTCACTCTTGTCAAAGTCTGCAATCAAGAGACACTTTCAGGTAAATACAGAGGTGTAAACCACCGGTTACAATCAAGACCAAGAAGGCCAGATTAGAGTTTGTCAGAAAACATCCAAAGAACCTGCAAGGTTGTGAAATAAAAACCCTTTAGATGGACGAAAAGTGGCTGCAGGAAACAGCAGTTTGTGCTCACGGGTTCTAGACTTCTGACACTGGCTTCAGAGAATTTTCATCCAAGTATTGAAGAAAGATCCTTGAGTCCTTACAAGTCTGTCCAATTACTTAGGCTCCCATTTTCAGAGTTTCACATGTCTAAAAATGGCCCTAACTCCTAAACGGTTAATAAAATATTTGAGTTAAACCATTTAAATAAAGCTAAAAGTCTGCAGTTTAATCACATCTTGACTATTTGATTTAAGCACGGTGCTACAGAGGCAGAGACTAATTAGAAATCCTGCACTTTGAGTCACTAGTGTAAAAGAACCCAACTAGAATTAAACAAGTACATTTTAATTTTATTAAATTGGGGCAAGAAATGTTTTATTACCTTCATTTCTATCTGCTTGCTTTCGGGATTCTTGAAAAGGAGCTTTACCCTGGTTTTCCCGTCGTCAGAGGAGCCTTTAAGTTGAGAGAACTTGTATCGCCACAGTATTGTCTACAAGGGAAGGATAAAAAACACAGCAGAGGGTTTTCAATAATGAGCACAACAGGCTGCATGATCAGAAAATGTCATTTTAATGTGCAGTTTGAAAAAGCACAGCGGACCATCTTTAAAGTTATTCTATGACGGATTTTAACCAGTGCAGAGCTGCTAAATTAAACTGTCATTTTAATGATAGCATACTATTCTTGAAGATATAAAAGTCTTAATGGAAGAAATTAATTTGTGCAAAATGTTAAATTTAGCATTTTTTTCCCCTCAAATAGCTACGATTAGAGCCTAAGCAAACATCAGTAAGGAGATTTTGAACTGTCATCTCAAAACTAAGAACAGTTGAGGCAGTATGCCAACAAGAATTGTGAACTCGGTAAAATGTCACCTTTGAAGTGCTTTCAGAGCAGGTGAAGCCTGATGCAAAATCTATGGTGAAGCACAGCACATTCCCCTGGCTGCTGCACATGTAGCTTTTGGACTGGTGAGAGAGAATTGACATCCATTAACAAACTGGCTGACACATTTTGTGCATTACATTGCTGTACAAAGGTACTTAATACCGCTCTGCATTAGCATCCACAGCCTTGCATCGAACCCAGAGAGGAATGGTAGTCTTGCGTGCATTCACAGCAGTACCCTGAATACATTTGTAGTATAGATAAATAAATAACCTGCTTAGCATTCACCATAGATCTGTGTGAACCCTCCATTATACTGCTTTTATGACAACACAAAGTATGCTTTACTTTCCAGCAGCTGTTTTGATTTGTTATGCTTTGAAAAGCACAGGTGTAACTAATCCAATTAGCAATGGCTGCGTTCCATTTAGCTGTGCCAGAATGATCACGTTCAAGGTTAATGTTGCGTTCACTGACATTCACTACACCCAAGTGTCACATGCTAAAATGTCAACTGTAAGAAATGTGTACAAGAGTATTTGATAAAAGTTCAGAGTATGGATTCAGTTTAATTTTATTTTCTCGATGTCAGCTGACAACAACAATCACGTCAGTGCAATTTTTACTTCTATGTTCCATGAAGCAAATCTGCTCCACCACACCTCAATGTGTGCAACTGGATTGAGATCTGGTGCCTGTGACATGGACCACATCCAAATTCTGACCCTGTCACAACAGAAATCGAGACTCATCGGTACATTCAACTTTTTTTCTACAGCCCCAAATCGCAACAACAGTCGCCTCATGGCGCTTTATATGGTAGACCCCTATAATACAGACAGAGAAAAACCCAGCAATCATATGACGCCCTATGAGCAAGCACTTTGGCGACAGTGGGAAGGAAAAACTCCCTTTTAACAGGAAGAAACCTCCAGCAGAACCAGGCTCAGGGAGGGACGGCCAGGATAGAAGACATGCTGTGGAAGAGAGCCAGAGATTTATAACAAGCATGATTCAATGCAGAGAGGTCTATTAACATAGTGAGTGAGAAAGGTGACTAAAGCAGAAATATACAATGCATCATGGGAATCCCCAAAAAGGCTACAACTATTGCAGCATAACTAAAGCTGGGCAAACACTGTGCAATTTTTTTGAGCTTCTGCTCAAACTGCACGATTGACTCGCAGGGGTTAGACGTTCGTAGGTCTCACACGATCCGGCCCGATGCTCTGATGCGACCTGAGTGCTCACTCTGTATATGTAACCTTCATGTTATGGACACAGAAAATCTGTCGCTCGCTCTCCCTCTCTGTCTTTCACTCACACAGACACGCACACGCACCACCATCAACTTTGCAAAATTGCTAATGAAAAACAGGCAGCTGTGATTGAGCAGCAATGTCCATCCAATTATTTTCACGGTTGTTGTGGTCGTGATAATTTTGTGAGGCCACATCAAAAAGGCTCGGATGAGCTTGCCAAAGTTCTACAAGTTGCGCCTCCATCGCTTGTGTCCAGGTCGCACGCTGCACTGCCGTGCTGCTCTGTCTCTTCACTTTCTTTTCTGTGTTTGTGTGCGCAGTGTGAGAGGCTGCGGTGACACCCTCATGACGGCAAACAGGACTTGAAACAGGTTTTATTTTCTTACGACCAAGATTGATGATCGGGAGCTGGTCGTGAGGTGTTAATCGCTTCTCGTTATCCCACGTATACTACATGATGCACGACACACGATGAAGGCAAAACGTGGGCCGATCACCAAAACGGTCGCATGACTGAAAAATTGCACAGTGTAAGCCCAGCATTAGGGAGGATTCAGGGACACCTGATCCAGCCCTAAGTATATGATTATAGTTATATGACTGACTAACTATACTACTTTTTCTAGTCTTCTACTGTCCAATTGTGGTGAGCCAGTGTGAATCGAAGCTTCGGTTTCCTGTTCTTAGCTAACAGCAGTGGCACCTTGTGTGGTCCTCTGCTGCTGCAGCCAATCTGCTTCAAAGTTTGATGTGTTATTCATTCCTAGATGGTCTTCTGCAAACCATGGCTGGGTTGTAACAAGTGGTTGTTGGATATTTTTCTCTTTTTGTTTGTTTGGACCATTCTCTGTAAACACAGGAATGGCTGTGTGGTGAAAAGTCCCAGAAAATGAGCTGTTTCTGAAAGAAATACACCAAGTTGCTGCCAGTGGATTGGCTCATTTGTGTAACAAGCATTTGAACAGTTATTCCTAACAAACATTTATGCCGTTGAATGTATATACTGTAAGGTGAAGAGTCTACAGCACTAAAGTGAACTATAAGCAAGGTTTTCTTGATCCTTGAATTATGTGGGTATAAGAAAAAATACATTTAGTGTAATTTAAACGACTTTTTTCCAACTCACAATGTTAAAACAAGCAGATGTACGCCAATGAAACATTGCTGTTATTTGGATCCTCAGACAAACAGCATGTTCCAATTGTATGATGGACTCATTGTGAGTATAAAACGGTTATATATTTCATCAGTCATACATCATAGGCATTTCTCATGTGTAGAGGTCTTGTGAAAGTCTGACATATTAGGCTGGCAATATCTGATAAGACACAGCATGTCTTTTATCCTGTCTTCCTTCTCTCACCCCAACCGGTCGCAGCAGATGGCCCCGCCCCTCCCTGAGCCTGGTTCTGCTGGAGGTTTCTTCCTGTTAAAAGGAGTTTTTCCTTCCCACTGTCGCCAAAGTGCTTGCTCATAGGGGGTCATATGATTGTTGGGTTTTTCTCTGTATCTATGAAGCGCCTTGAGGCGACTTTTGTTGTGATTTGGCGCTATATAAATAAAATTGAATTGAATTGAATTGAATTAAGAAGAGCACATCTGTTTTTGAAATGTATTTATTTATTCATTTTGGTCTTGTGTGAGCTGTTGGCACACCCAGCATCCTGTGCGGCGTTCTGATAATGTCAAACCACATGACACGGGAAATCTATTTTAAAAGGTATAAATTTTTAACATCCATTTTCCTGCTGGAACACAAACAAGCATGTGTTTTCCAATTCTTTTCACGCAAATCTTTTGAAAGCACTGATGTGTAAGCTTTTCAGCCTCTGCAGAGCATTATGCCTCAAAAGGCTTCTCTTGCCTCACGACTTCATTTTTCGATTGTGCGGTCCACTCAGTTGGAATGGCAAGAAGTGTATTGTGATTTTTGTATTTGTGCTATATTTTCATTTTATGTCCACAGACAGCAGGGGCATGGTGATTTTAATTATACAGTGCAGTGTGCAGAGAATGTGGCAAGGGACTGTACGGTCCTTTTACTGAAAGTGTTTTGTGCTCACAGACCTCAACCGCCCTGTCTTTAGTGGTGTCGTGAATTCAGCTGTGAAAGGAAAGGGGTGAAAAAATGAAGAAAAAAGGAAACCCACAGTAGCAGGCCAGCTGCTAAGTTCTTTCTGTCACCAAATGTAAGACTCAGTTGTGACACGGTGAGCAGTGACTACACTTCACTAATTGGAAAGGATTTTTCTGAGGGAATTAGCAACATGAAATATTTTTTAAAGAAAATCTCCTTAAGTCTGACAGAAGTAGGAGCATGTGTGTAGAAGGGAAAGAAAACACAGGGAACGCTCACAAGTGTGAAGATCTGCTGTGTCTTTCATAATTGATCATAAAGGGTGTCGAGGAGATGAAAAAGAAGGGTGGCAACGAAGACTGTGAAAGACACAGATGCACTTTCTTAACCACTAACAAGGTGCTAAATATATACCACAAACCGCTCCAGCCTGAGGCAACGTTTAGCTCACATCTGACCACACCCTGTGTCACTGCGAGGGTGAAGTGACCACACCTAACAGAGATGTCACCGTGTACTGCCCTCACACAATGTACGACACAGAGATCGAGGAGAACAGGTTGTGTCGATGCAAGCTGTTCTCACAAGCAGATGTGCTAAATGTCTGAGCTTGTGAGAATTTGTAACGCCATCAGGACCAACTTCCATGTTTGCTGACGAGCATGAAATGTATTTGCTACTTACACTAAATCTAGATAAACTTTTCTAACGTTATATGAAACTGAACACGAGGTTGTTTATTCAATGGCTGCATGCCTTCTAACAGGAAGCTGTTAAATACAGAAATTACCGAGCTAAGGCAGTGATGACAGGTGTTTTTATATTGTAACCAAAACAAATCCACCCTGAACTGACTCCACCCTCTACACATCAGTGTAGAACTGAACGTGAAGAATTTCACGTGCTGGACGACAGCCAGGCACATGGGCTGGTGTCAAGCTGCTTATGTGATGTGTCACTGCCTATTGCTTCTCAAAGACTTCCACTGTTTAAAAGGGAAACAGGTTGGGTTAGTTGGCTTTGAGAACAACATATCTTAACAATGAGTGGATTTGCAATAAAGGCTGTTCGCGGTGGATTTTCATGACTAATTGGCTATGGCTATATACTCAATGATATTAAGCCTTAGCTTTATTTGATGCTTATTAGCAAATGTTAACATGCAAATACATAAACTGAAGATAAACATGTAAAACATTATACTGTACTTCACTGTAATTGCAAACAGAAAGTAAACAAAAAAATATTTTAAGAACAAAAATACAAATTTTTCTAAGAATTCATGCTCATTAAAAAAGACTTTTCAGTGACCTGCAGCATTTTTTTTTAACCCCACACTGAGAAAAGTAACTTGTAACATTCACCAACACTTTGAATGTATTGAATGTCGTAGCTGCACATACAGTGTTAATTTGAAAATCCTCGGTGACGTGTTTCTCAAGTTATCAAGTTCACAAGGTTTTAAGAAAGAAAATATATAAATCAGTTATCATCAACATCGGGTGCCTAAAGTAACACTTGATTATTTTGATAGCTTAATATAAAAATATTCAGAAATGCCAAATCTTGGGTCATAACCCAAATGTAAAATTCGAACAGCTGATACAGTGCAGCTGTTCTGGGTTTTTTAATTATTGCTTTTAAACTCTCTTTGTGTTTTAAATATTCAGCCAACATAAAAGTGCCGTGAGACCATATAGAAACGTCTTCCACTCCCCGGCTGTACATCGTTCATGTCAACAGGCCGATATCGGTTAATATCAGTGCAGGCAACAGAAAATGTCCCCCAAAATTTTATCGTTATTATTGTGATTATGATCAGATTAAAAAGCTCTTGAAGCAGGTAGACAAAAAATATGAAAGACGATGCACTTAAAGAGGACAAGTGCACCACCTACAGGGAAACACAGAGTTTGCAATATTCATCACCTGCAAGGAAACTTTTAAAAGATTTTTTTTACCCCTTCTAGACAATGAGTTGTATTGTTCTCTTGACCTCAGACATGCTGATGTTTGAATCACGAAATTTCAAATTTAGATGCATCACTCCCATTGCCACTGATTTTCAGTCCACTTCTTGTATAATTTGGGATACATCGCCTTTTTCTTCCTGTTCCCTTTCCTTAAGAACGGCTTCTTGACAGCCACGCTAGAGCATTACTGATGAGCTTCAGTGAAAAGTAAATGGTCAGATGCATTTCACAGATTCTGTGTCAGGTCTTTGCTTTATCTTTTCCCATTTTTTTTTTTTCCTAGGGACGTAACTTCAGATACTGTTTATCTGCTGTCATTCAAAATGTTTTGGGGTTTCTTTTGTTTTGTTTCTTTTAGGCCTGACCCCTTTTCCAGTTTCTGCCATTCTTTAAGGAAACGCTTCACATCATGTCAAGATATGCCAAGTTTCCGGCTAATAGAGCTTTAGGAGTCATACTGATGGTGCAAAATTACTATTTTGTGCCTGTCAAACTGTTATCTTTGGCATTTTTTTGCATAGTTAAGTAAAGAAATGAGAAAAATACAGTGTTTTTGCTTTTTTATGCTTGAGGTTCAGTAGCTCAGGCAAGTAAACAACTAAATAAATAAACTTTTCTCAAAAAATGGTCAAGTACAAGAGGTGGACTGAAAATGCCAATGTCCAAAGGAAACCTTTGAAAAACGCTGTTCAAGACCATATTTACCAAAACAGTCATGTATTTGTGGACAGATTCTGCATAACCCTAACATAACCCATGACTTGGTGATATTTCAGCTTATAGCATACAGCACAAGTGAAATATGACAACTTTACTGCTAATCCTGAGTTAAAAGACCCCCATTGGTGCCATGATGGGTTTCATCACCTTCAAATAACCAAAAGATTAAAAATGTGTTAGAGGACACACGCTGGGCAGTTTTGTCTGTTATACGCTGTACTCACACCCATCAGCAGTGTTTATGTAATGCCCTGATCCAGTCAGTTTGAAGGTTAGTATACGTTGGATTCTGCTGAGTGCTCCTCAGAAACCACAGGAGGCTCGCCTAATTGGCTGGAGAACAGAGATTCACAGGCAAATTGAAACCCTTCATCACTTTCATTGGCTTCCCAAAGGACAGTGTCCCACATTTGCATCATTAAAGACTGAAAAAATGCTACATTACCATATTTATGTTTGGTTTCATACTAATAGGGAGAGAAACTGCCCATGCAGCCTCAGCTTGGTCAGAAGCATCCAGTATATAAAGTGTTTCAATGCCCTGTCCAAACGGCCAAAGAGAGAGGTTACCTGTATTCATAATGCCATTCAAATACATGCAGAAATGTTGGGCATCAATCAGCGGTTTGACATCAGATCGCATTGTTAGAGATGTGTGTCAGTCTAGTTGTTTAGCCTGGATTTCAGGCTGTCCTGAATGTCACTCGCAGTTTGACAATTGACACTGATGTTACATCAAGAGCGGATTCAGCCAATCATTAGCTGGCAAAGAGCTGACTGTGTGACTGCAGCATCAAACACCCCTGCATATTATCGCTCCCCTTTGAAGCTAATGTCTGGCACAGCAGAGGAACGGGATATTGTTAAAGCAAAGAAGAGAGAATGAAATCGGGTCTATTCTTCATCCGTCCTGCAGTTTGGGTTTGCTTCTGTGCTGGAAAAACACGGCCAGTTAATGTACGAATGTGTCCATGCCTTTTGATGTCGACCGCAAGCAAATACATTAACATTCACAGAACTTTCTGACTGTCTTCCCTTTGCTTGTGTACCCCTTTGTCAGCCTACTGTACTGGTCACATCTATCATGTAGCACAGGCTGCATAGAGGACACGAAACCTGGACAATCAAATTAATGCCCTGCATCTTAAGCACCCGCCGCCAAGTTAACAATTTAATCTTTGTATGGCTCTACTCAAAAGGACATTTCACCCACAAATCATCTGCCATTAACATTCTTATTTATAATAATAATGATATACTAGACCATTATGTTATTGAAACTTGGCAACTATCAGCTGCATACAGCAGGGTCTTTAACATGTATGAAAATGAATGATCAGTAATTGACCCTTCTGGATTGCTGCATATCATATTCACCGTTCTCTGCATGCGTTATTTCAATGCAAATAATTGCCTGGTGAGCGCCGTCTTCCTTATTTAGTTACAATTTCTATGTCCAAGTTACTTCTGAAACAATGGATCCTTGATTTCAGACAGAAGCAGACAGAGCAAGCTTCACATTTCTTGACAGTAATTACATACTTTTCACAAGTAGATTTTTTTTTTTAAGCTTTTAAAATGCAAAGATAACATCTGCATGAGTTGGTTGAAAACTGCCTCTGGCTGACTATTATCTATTTCTCAACAATGCAATGCTCGTTTCTGAGCCAGAGTTGCCCTTTCTCCAGGTTTGAGAACTGAACATAACACAAGGTTACACAGCACAAGGTTCTATTTTTATGAGAAATATTTGTATGTAATGATGAAATCAGCAGGCTGAATCATTCTTTAATTTCTTTTGCTGCTGCCAGTCTTTCTCTGTGGATATAGATAGAATCTGTTCGAGATTAATGCGCAAGATTAGACAATATTTCCAGATAATACAGCACAGAAACCCTGTAAAACAGGTCTTAAATTTGGAGCTAATGGTTTGTTCTACATGAGCAGTACACAACAAATAACATCGACATTGAGGACTCGTCCTCTGAAATGGTATTTTCAACAGTCCTCTGGTTCAATTTAACAGTAAACAGCCAATCAAAACTGTTACCTTCATCGTTGAATAGCTTTGCAGCACAGTCGTGTCAAATAACCGACTAACCACAGACGCAAAGCAGTAACCAAGCTTCCAAAGCATTTTGTTTTGAAAGTAGGTTTTCTCATAACATGTCCAGAGTGCCACAGAAATAAACTCTGATAGTTTCCATAGCTCGCTTTCACAAAGTGGTGTAGGCAGAAAAGTCTTAAACGCAACACTTGGGGGCCAATAAATGTGCTGTTTAAACCATAACTTAAACCTCTATAACGTATACCTCTGACCTTTATGTTTGTTCTTTTAAATCCAAAACGTATTGATAAATAGTTGCACTGATTTTATTTTTAACAATTTTTTAACAACACATGCCTGTTTTAAAGCAGCATAGTGCGATATTATTTTATCGTAATACAATATCTTTTTTTTTGTTTTGTTTTTTGTCCCATTTGGATCTTTAGCCATCAGAATTGTTGTCTTAAGGCCAAGAAAGATGCCAAGCGGATTTATTTTACCAAGTGGATCATCATGGCCTTGCCATATTGGTCCATTTGATTGACCTTTATTATAATTATGTATTTATTTTACAAACGGGACAGACATGACTGGGGGAGAGGACAGGGAGAAAGAATGAAAGAAAGAGAGGGAGAGAAAGAAAACCAGAGGGGAGAAGAGACGGTGAGAAAGGGGGGAAGAAAGAGAGAAAAACAAACAAAACACTTGGATCACCTGTATGGAGAAAAAAACCAGAAGAGAAAGCAAACAAAAAAAGAGCAACATAATAAAAACAGCACCATCACAATAAACTAGCTAGCAGTAGATAACAGTAGATACTAAATATTAAACGATATTGTGCAGCACGCAAGATAGACAGCGCACAATGTGCTTTGAGGCAGCAGCCAAGAGGGGAGGGTGTAGTCCGTGTCTGTGAACACCCGTGTGCACACCTGTGTGGATCAGCACGCTTGTATTCCAAAGGTTTCTCCATGTAACGATCTGCTAGGGAGTGTGGGGAGCCATAGCCCCGTCCCCCAGGGCATGAAGCAGGTATGGAGGAGATCCAGGCCCCAGATATCCAGAGGCCCCAGAGTACAAGGACCCGAGGAGGACCACCAAAGGGGGGGAACCGTGCCACCCTCCTGGGAAGAGCTGAGTAGAGCCCCAAACGAGAGGTCACCCAGCAGCTACGGAGCAGAGGCCATAGGGGGTTGCAGTGGCGTGCCCGCGGGCTCCGCCGGCAGCCAGCTGTGCCAGAGAGGACCGAGCTTCAGGCCCAGAGGCCTGAGGGCACCCCACCCCCCAGAAGGGGCCCAGCCGGGCCACAGGTGCCAGGCCCTGCCAATCGGCCACCAGGAGTGAGCCGGTACATACATGAGCACCCAGCCCCAGTCGACAAGGACCACCAACACACCAACGTCTGAGGGCATCAGCCACCGGCAGGGAGTGTGGTGAGGGGAGATAGGCCTCCGTACTTTGGAGGGCCTGAGATGTACCCAGAGATACAATACAATATCTTTTAAAGTTGATTTTAAGCGCGATATTCTATAAAGCACAGTGAACCGGCTCACTCAGAATCTGAATTTGTAGCTCTAACTGAGCCAGTCTGTATCTCCCACGCTTCGATTGTTGGCTTTTTATTTTTTGTGCGATGCACAGTGCCTGAAGACATTACAGTCTGGCCTGTTTGGATAGTGCAGTGCCCACAGAGCCTCGCATGAGCTCCGTGTGCTCTGATCTTCTAACTGTAGCAGCAAAGTCAAACGCATGAATTAAATATTTTGTTCAGTGATTCTCCTTGTTACAATGACAGCGTGTTTGGGGTCACAAGAGTGCTTTAACTCAGCGCTCTCTCCAATCGTGCACATGTGAACATGGAAAGTGCAAAAAAAGTGTTAAATACAAACATTGTTGGGTTGGAGCAGTTGATTTTATGCCGCCCCCCCCCCCCCCCCCCCCCCCAGCATACATGCTGAAGGCCTGATGCCATACATTTATTCCCTTCTTTGTGACTGATAGCACATTTATGGTGGCTGCCATGAGCATTGAACTGGGTTTTTCTACTTGGAAGCGTCTGATCCAGTGTTTTGAAGACAGGTCCAGATGCATCCTTCTGAAAGGCTTAAAGATGCAACATGAGGTGCAGCTCAGAGAGCTCACAGATTTGCCAAACCACCAATTTTGTTCATATTGTTCAAAGTATTTTGTTGTAAAACTGAACTAACCCATTTTGAAATGCTTATAGATAAAAAAATGAATCTCATCTTTGTGGTTTATCCAGCTAATACCGGTTTCAGAAGTAACACCCCAGAGCTTATGGTTTGTGTGAGGTGGCACTGAACAAAGAGTAGCATATAAGCCTGCAAAGCTGCTGTGGTTAATGCCATCGGTCCATTATGCTGTGAATCAACATTGTTAGGGTCAGATTTCAGGTTATTTCAGCTAGGTAGAAATGCAAGGCAAAAACTTATTGACCCAAAATGTATATTTCTTTACATTGTTCCAAGTTAAAGCCTTTTGACTTGATATAAATTAAAGGGAAGAGTTCGCTCAACTCCTCAAGGCTTTGTGAAAAGTATAGAGCCCTGTCTCGCTGCAAAATATGTTGGTCCACAGAGAAAACGTAGTTTCACTACAAAGGCACTTAAAGTGTGCTAGCTATATTTTCATGGCAAATTGTAGGGGTGGGACTGGTCATTCTGAGAACTCGGAGTTCCCTTTTCATTTTTCTAACATATGGTTAATGCAGTGAGAGGGTTTATTTTAATTAAACCCATGGCATTTTCACCCAGAGAAGCAGGGAAATCAAAGTCATTATGAAAATACGAGGAAACCAAGTCTTAAGAAATCTGAAATTACCTTTGCCTCTGACAACCAGCAAAGACGTAGTTTCCATCCTGCCCATTCAACACTCATTCACATTCAGTATCTAAGCAAATGGATTACACAATACTTACATAATGGGATTGTTACAACCCTCAGGAGACCTTTTTATTCTGAAGAAAAAATATGCATAATAAAAACTTGTTTTGTTAAATAAATGATGAAACAAAACTGTGATCGTTTCTGTTTGTAAATATAAAAACAAATTAGCACACTGAGTGCCAAAATCTGCACTCTTATTATTTAAAAATCCACTCAGAGCCATCAAACTCGTTATCTTTGGACCAACAAAGCGACACCGTGTATCAAACTGTGCCCATGTCCCTTAAGATCTCACTGATGAGAGGAATTTCTGTTTTCAAGCAGCTGCTACACTCAACTCCTTGGCCACCCATTTTAACAAAATACAAGTACAACACTGGCTTATTTGACATAAAGTCTATTTAAAGATTTGCTAAAAATGATGGATTACACTCAACAGCACAAAAGTGCGTCCAAAAAAATAAAAGAGAAAGAACTGAATGTCACCTTACACTTTTTACTGCGCTACAAACTTCTGTGCTAAAAAAGAACAAAAGAAGGACAATAAATATAAAATACAACATTATAATCATAAAAAGCAAATACTGTCCAGAGTCTGACCTGCCTTGGCTGAGGGTTTGTGCTCTGAGTGCTTCTTGTTCAATACATGCAACCACAATCTTGGGTAAGCTTGCTGACTTGACAGTTGTCCAGATGACAATCGACATCCTTCACAAGGACAGTAAGCCACAGAAGGTCATTGCTGAAAAGGCTGGCTTGCTCAGAGCGCTGTATCGAAGCATATTAGTGGAAGAGAAAGTGTGGTTTAAAAAAAAACAAAAGGATGACTGCAGCCTTAAGAGGATTGTTGAGAAAAGTTCAAGAACAAGGACGAGTTTTACAGCTGATACAGGAGCCATCGTAACACAGATGCCTTCGGGAAAGTTGCTACACTGTTACTAACTTCACCACTCCTGAATCGCAGACATCATTGGTGTCTTACCTGGGCTAAGAAGGAAAGGAACTGAACTTTTGCTCAGTGGTCCAAAGTTTCACCTTTTCAGGGAAAATTTTGCCTTGAATTTGGAAATCAAAGTCGGATGGACCGGATAAACAGCGGAGAGGCTCAGAATCCAAGGTGTTTGAAGTCCAGGGTAAAATTTACCCAGTGTGCCACGTCCTCTCCTGGTATTTTATCAAATCCAACACAGCAGAGTGATAACAGAGATTTTAGACCACGTCGTGCTCCCATCTGCTAACAATCCTTAAAGAGATGCTGATTTCCTTTTCCAGCAGAACTTGCCTTCAGCACCAAAACTACTACCAAATGGTTTGCTGTCCATCATTAACAAGGAAACCCCGACCCAAAAAGACAGATGAGCTGTAGCTCAGCAGTGCCTCAAGGCGATCACCTCCATGGCATGCTGCAGTAATCCATGGTAAAGGAGCAACAAACAAGTATTGAGTTGTGATCTTGGGACATATTCATCTGAAATTTGAACAATATTCTAATTCTATGAGATGCACTAGTAATAGTATTACGTTTTTCTCTGTAAGGAAAAATAGCAGCATATCAACCTACGGACCAGCTGATCCCGACACTACAGCCCTAGCTACCAGGGTGTTCTTTGATACAGAAACCACATCGCATTCCCAAAAGGGAATATTGGCAAACAGCAGCACAACTGCTAGAGACATTAGTAATTTTAGCTTCTCTTGTGCAGAATAAAATTTTTATGCTGCTGCTGTATGTAAGACGGTTTACAGTCTACAGTTTCTACAGTGATTTAGACTTAGGAATTAGCATCTTCCGAATTAACTGGAGAATGTAATTGAGTCGTGTGGAATTATGACTCTAAACTCTCAGTGACCACATGAGCTCTCCGGACATAAAAGGATTATACATGCTTCCCAAGACTTTGAGATTGTCGAGTCAAAGATGCTGCTTGCTGGTATTATACCCACGTTTGGTTTGCTGTTCAAAAGTGAAATAAGATGCCATGTAATTATGCCTGGTTCCCACGGTGACCCGGAAAGGATTTTAGATTCTGACTGTGTGATTTAAATGGCTTCTGACAGGTGCTCTGCTTTGTAATATTTATAAATGTCCCTACTTAAGGGTCCCACGCACCAAAGCCCTAAGGCTTCATAGTGTTTTTAGCCTTTATCTTTGGCTGGACGCACTTCAGAGGTGAAAGGGTGGGAATGTAGAAGAATTAAAGGCACCGCTGGCCGTTTCATGAAAAGTCTGACCTGACATGTGCCATACTTTCTTAATTCTCGAGTATAATGGACATGGCTGTGTGGAAGCCATGAGAAACTAAATGATACAGACAGAGGCGACTGCATTTTGGCTTTAAGCAAGGAACTCGACATCTGTGCTTGTGATTGTGCTTATTGCAGTAGGTGAATCAAATGTTCTTTTCCCCCTGGAATTAAAGAAACTGGGAATTACGGTGGTAATAATGTTCAAATGGGAAAAAATCTGCGAGTCCTCAAATAATTCAGTTCTGAATTTAATGCAGCACAAACGGATTCACAGAAGGTGCTTCATACTGTGGTGAAAACGAATAAGTGGCCTCGTTCCGTCCTGCGTTCCTTTTCTGCGACTTGAGGAATGTTTTCAGAGCCGCAGCTCAATTTCCATCTTAAAAAGTACAGATGAGGGGATGGATTTGAATTAAATATTAATACTGTTTTCCTTTTCAATAATGAGCAGAAGCATACGGCTGGTTTAACGTGTTAAACTTCAGTGACATTCTTTGATTTATTTGCCTTACTAAACCCTGATCAAGCACATGTCACCGAGGTGTGCAAGTCATATTACAAATACATGAGTCTGATGTCAGTCTTTTTGCAATGGCCTAGCAAGAGGACTCGATATTTTAAAGCTTGGTCAGTGCTATGTTATGTTTTTGAAGCCAGTAGTTGCCAAGTGTGACTTTTAGGATGCAAGCAAGCTGATCATAAACTGTGTGGCTACAAAGCACACACATTTGCTAATTAATGCTAAGTAAGAAACTAAGGCTACGTTCACACTGCAGGCGAAAGCGCATCAAATCCGATTTTTTTGACCCTATGCGACTCATATCCGATCATGCTATGACAGTGTGAACGGCACAAATCTGATATTTTCAAATCCGATTTGGGTCACGTATGTGGTACTGAATCCGATACATATCCGATGTTTTAGAAAGCGCCTGCTGTTTGAATGGTCATGTCGCATTAAATCCGTCTTTTACGTCACCGACACAAGACAAACGCCAATTATCAGCGCCGGAGAAGACATCCTGAACGCTTCCTGGCCATCCCGTTTAGATGTCAGTGAAACTGTTGGGAAGACAACGTTGGAGAAACGTGAACATTTTATTTGTACTGTATAATCTGCAGATTCTGACAGAAATCAGCAACTATCCTTTGAAGCACCGCTCCTCTAAAACAGCAATAAGGATCATTATTAGGTTATCTACATTATTATGTAAATAACAAAATAACTTAAAGCAAAAATTGGGAAACGTAAAGTCCGAAGTCTTTTATTAAGGGCCATCAGTCAAACAATACTGTTTGCTCTGGGTCTAAACAGAGCGCGTTGTGTGTGTGAAGTCTTCTTTTGCGCATGCGGGCCGCTTTGAGGGTTCACACTAGAGCGCGTTTGCTGTCGCATTTTATTTGTAGTGTGAACACGCAGACAAAAAAATCGGATTTGAGCATTAAGACCTGCATTGTGAACGTAGCCTTAGAAACAGAGTGTCATCAGCTGTATTCTTAGTATGTATTATCGGGCAAGTCCATGAAAAATGTTCCAAAAAGTTCTGGAGGTCCAGTTCAGTGTGACTTCAGTCAGTACTGTTAGAATCCCTGCCAATGTGGCCCCGAAGCCAAAATCCAGAATCATAAAAAATGTAAAGAAAAGGAAGAAAAAAACACCCATTTTCACCCAGATACTGTTAAGTAAAAACTACTGTACGAACACTTGGAGGCCCCAACTTCCCAGTTGTGCCCAATTTAACTACTGGAAAGGAGGCGATATCTGACTCGGTGAAAAAAAAAAAACATTAATCTAACTTTGAATGGTGAAAAAGAAAATAAAAATTCAGCATTTCCTTTTTTTCCCTGATTTTATTATATATTTTGTCAATTTCTCTAGTGAAGCAGAAGCTTTAGTGAAGGTTTAAATTATAGGCTAAGACTGTTGTTATTGTACTTTGTTCGCATTTTACTTTCATCAACACCATCAAACCCTTTTTGCACAAACCTTTTTGCAGCATTTCAAGATTTCTTTGGGTCCTCTCTCCCTCTCTGTGTTGCCTGAGACTATCATCTTCACTGTGCCATTACTGAAGTTATTTCCCCTGTTCGGGTCTTTTATCTGCTTTTCATGATTTCTTTGAAGTTCCACATTTAATAAATGTTGTGTATGATTCAAGAAAGAAGCCATTTATCTGTTTTTGTGCTCACGTTGCTGTTGATGGTTGTTCCACATAACGATTTTAAATTTGTTTAGTTTTGCTGATTCTGTCTTTTTCCTGAGAACAAATATATAAAAAAAAGGTTTCCATTTAAATTCATCCACAGCTTCTAACCCACTAGAAGTAAACATTTCAAGTGGCCACAGTAGAATCCATAGATGCAGGTCATCTCATAAGATGCTTTTTTTTGTATTCTTTATTATTTATCAGAAAGTTAATTCTCATCAAACACATTAATATTCAATCAACATTCTCCCATTTTAGAAGCTTTCTGAATTCATGATTGAAGATGAAGCGGACAGCTGTTGACTTTTAAGGAGCGGACATTTACACAAAGAAAATTACGCAAATATGCAGGAAAAAGGAAAAACCACGTTTTCATTTTCAGCTCGAACATCAAAGCAGAGAACAGAAAAGAAAGGCTAAATAATTCAAACTTTAAAATGAATTATGTGTCAAAAGATGGAAATTTCTCGCAGCGCTGCTGCCAGATATCACACTGCATCCTGCAACAGTTCACACAATTAAAATACTCCAACACAAAGACGCCAATGGCCAAACAATTCCAGCCGCTATAAATCCCAGAGGAATATCCTTATATCCCTCACACATTCATTTGTTAATATTTACACCCAAAGCATCTGTTATTTAGCGACAGACAATTTGTTCATTACAAACTGTGAATTTTTATGCAACTCAAAAATTTGGCACCGTGCAATTATTCAACATACGGTTGAGTATAATGCAAGTATGAGCTATTGTTGTCACTTCCTTTTACACCGGCTTTGCTGCAAAAGAAAGTGACAGTGTGCACTGGAGAGGCAACAACCAGACAACCTTCAGAAAGGGTTTAGCAGGTGGTGTCCACAGACCATTGCTCTCTGCTTATCCCTCCTGACTGATTTTCCTCCATCTTTGCTGGCGTCCTTGTCACTACTAGTAGCATGAGATGGTATCTCCTGCCCATTCAGGTTGCACAGGTAGCCCCACTCCTCCTGGATGGCAAATGCATACATGCTGTTGTAAGGGGGGGTGCTGTGTCTCCCAGCACAGTCTAAAGCATGAGGAGGAAATGCCCCATTACACAAAAAAAGCTGGATAGAGCTATAGTAGGGCACCAACCCAGCAGCAGGACCGATATCGGCTCATTTCTGTGAAGACGAGCTCTGCCAAAGTCATTCAGAATGACCTCCAGCGTGCTTCTCATGGAGTCTGTTTCTGACTAAAATAGCAGACATCCTTTAGTGGGACCTCTGCTCACAGACCAACAGTGTGCAGCTCAATCCACACTTACCAGAGAACTGGTGCCAATAAGGTGCCCTGTTCTCAAAAGTAATATTGTGAAGTTACAAAGTCCTCTGTTCCCATTTTGTTAGAATGCCACATTTGAGCCATCTGACTTACAACTATTAGAAAGTCTACATAGGTGTTACGACACGGCTCAAAGCCGCAACATAAAAAAGGAGACGAATACCAGAGAGTAGGAGAACAGAGGTTTTGTCTTAAAAATGGACTATCAAGTCGGCTAAAATGGCTGGTGCCACCAAGGCAAAGACAAGTGAGCTCCCCGGGAAGCTTGCCTCAGGTATGCCTTTATCCACACCTGACTAGGTGTGGCCAATTAGCACCAGCTGAACACACTGAGCAGATTAGAGGCTGCAGAGGGACGTAACAATAGGACATTGGACAGTTGCATCAAAGCGCTTTATATTGTAATGTAAAGATCCTACAGTGAAACAAACTAGAGAGAGCAGACACAAATAAGATGCTGGCATAATAAATTGAAAGGCAAAGTGCTGCGTCAAATGTTTTTGGGATCTATCTAGTCTCACACGTGCTGACTGGATAAAAAAATTAGAAATCAATTAAACTAAATTATGAAAGTTAACTGAGAAAACGGGAAGAGCGTCCTGGGTGACTCCTGGCTTCTTAAGCTGTCTGTGGAGTATTTATGCTTAGACCTCTTGATGGACATGAAACAGCTACAACCACAGATTTCTTAACAAAGCACTCTCCACAAGGGCTTTCCACTTTAAACATTTTTGTTTAAGATGCAATTTAATGGCTCATTGATGTGAAGACAAATTCTTTAGGTTGCTTGTGATAAATGCGCTGAAAGTAACAATAACATTTATGGAAAACAGAGTGCTGGCTAGTCGTTCTGTTTTAGAAGCAATTAGTTTCTTAATAAGACTAAATGAAAATCACACTGAACTTCATCACTTTTAAATAACTTCTCACTGCTGAAGCATTAAATTGGCAGAAATGAGCAGTGCTGATTTTTTTAAATCTTTTTTAACACATAATGTGGTTGACTAACACCAGGGTGTTGATCAGGAAAAAAAAAATCGAACTTCAAAACTAAAGTGGCCTCAAAAGATGAAAAGCATTTCATACTCTGTTTATTATTGTTTTGATTTTAAAATCAAAACAAAAATGACAGTAAAGGAGAAACTATCAACTTTTGATTTCCATGCATTTTACTATTTCACAAAATAGTGAAAAAGTAAGTTAAAAACAACAAGCAGATGAGTTTCTTGCAGGGATTGGTCCCAAATTAAAGTCTACTGCTGCTAAGCCTTCATTCAGTCCATCTCTTCATCCGTTTGCAGCTAAAGCCAAAGGCATACAACACGACCAGAAACCTGACTGACAGAAACACTCGTCTGAAAACAAAAAAGACACAGAATCATAACAATATATAAAGAACAGCAGTGTGGGAAGATCTGAAGGAAAAGGTACCCAGTGCTAGACTTTGAAATAAACACAGGACAGGTTGCCCATAGCGAACAACTTCAGCTGATGACAGAAAAATCCCTGGAGCTGTGAAGAAGAACTTCAAACCGACAGTCAAGGACGTCACTGTCAGTCTAGAAAGCACAGGTGTGAAAATATCACAAGATGAAGACAAAAGAACGGGCAGCAGACTCCCAGAGACGAGGCTGCAAGATGCAAATCTCTTATCAGCAAGGAGGAATCCATAGGCTGGATTGGCATTTACCAAAATGTAGCGGTGGAAAGTCAAAGAGAGGAGAAAGACGAGAAGTGGCCATAATCAAAACAGGTGTGAAACCAAGACAGGTGCTGGGGTGTCACCGACTGGTCTGTCCCATATGGAAAAGATATATATAAATCTTATAAAGTTTGTATCTGTCTTGTATGAAACTTGTATGAAAAGCATACAAGAGTGAAAACAGACAAAAGATCCCTTGAAAAATTATATAATGAAACTTGGATGTTTTGGATACTAAAAAAATATATGAAAGTAATGAGAAAGTTGCCACTTTCATGAGTAAATCATGTTTTTACTATTTCTTTTCCATAAGGGGTGGATCGGACATTGAACCTTAATTTCAGTATTTTTATTTATTTTTAAAAAAAGTGATCTTCCTTGGTAGATTCAATGCCAGGTAATCATATAACACCATAACTTTAGTTACTTCATAGGAAAAACAAAACCAAACTGATAACTTGCTCGTTTAGTGTCAAGTAAGATCCTGATTAAATATTCATGTTTGTTTGTCTTATGAGTTTGGGCACTTTAACATGGGGTCAGTGGGGACGGAGTCACTGACATCAGTGTAACACTGATGAAGATTTGCTTCATTTTTCTGCTTTAGAAGCCGACGTGCGAAACATAAAATGTTTAGCAAATCACATCCTGTCCTGGTCACTTACGGCTGCTCGGGTACATGGATTAGTTTTTCCCAGTGTTGATTCATAGCACATAATGGCAGCAACAGGCTCTATTCACTTCTAGTTTAGCCTGGCTGTTAATAACTCTGTCTCATTGGCTGGCCCTTGTTCTCCCTACATAACAACAATCCTAAACACAAAGCTTTTAATAGACATAAAAACTGAAGGTTCTTGAACTGGCCATCAACGGATAAAACCCGACTGAGCACATTAGCTTCTGAAAAGACTAAAGAGGGGAAAGAGAAACACACTAACAATACTGAACTGAGACTTCAGGTTTATCACTGAGTTTTTAGGCTTCAGCGCATTTATCACAAGAAACAAATATTAGGCTTAATTGCTTTTTATTCGTTTGACCTTGATTGATTAACTTTTGTTCATGTGAAAAAGGAACCAACATTAAAAGGCTTTTTTTTTTAAAAAACAAAACAAAAACAAAGACAATATATGTGCATATAAACGGTGTCACATAAAAGCTAAAAGCCCATCTCTGCTTTTCTGTGTTGTGTTTTGATCCCAAATACAAAAGTCTGAAGCAAACATTAAATTGCACCCTCGTGCAAATTAGGATGCTTTTGAAGCTGCATTGTAATAACTAGTTAGCTACATTTATTTAATATTTAATTTGCTAATTTATGTCAAAACTTCAACTGATCATCATTTTGGGGACGCTCCTTTTTGTAAAGCTGTTTAATGCTTTTTATTGTTAAAGATCGTGACTATTGAAAGGGCATTTTAACAATGGGGACTGAGTCACTTTTGGAACAAGCTTGACAAAAAAGTGCAAAAGTCATGAACCGCCCCTCATTTCTTTGTGTTTTGCTTGGAAAATGTGAAATGGGTGTCGAAAGATGCGTGGAAATACAGAATGAGAGAAAGTTTGTACAGTTCTAACCTTCAAATTCAATACCTTACGCTGTGTTGAAGAATACAGCCAGAAACCTTTATTGTTCATATCTTGAAGTAGTCTTCAGGAACAGTTCTCTAGGCTTCTCAAAGGACATTCAAAGCTTCTCTTTGGTTACATGCTGGCTGCCTTTTGTTCCATTCTGCTCCAAAATGATCCGATTGTGGCTCAAGAGTTGGGAGTTCGCCTTGTAATCGAAAGGTTGCCGGTTTGAGCCCCGGCTTGGACAGTCTCGGTCATTGTGTCCTTGGGCAAGACACTTCACCCGTTGCCTACTGGTGGTGGTCAGAGGGCCCGGTGGTGCCAGTGTCCAGCAGCCTCGCCTCTGTCAGTGCGCCCCAGGGTGGCTGTGGCTACAATGTAGCTGCCATCACCAGTGTGTGAATGGGTGGATGACTGGTTGTGTAAAGCGCTTTGGGGTCCTTAGGGACTAGTAAAGCTATACAAATACAGGCCATTTCAGTAATGTTGAGGTCTGGACTCTGGGGGAGACAATCCATGACTTGTGGTGTTTCCACTCCCATGCATGATTTCACTGTGTTGGTATTAAGCTGAGAAATGAAACCTTTGGAAATTCACTGTGAAAGACAATTTGAACCAAAAATTCCAGATCAGGATTCCTCACGGCTGGTTTTTCAGTCCACCTGTTGTGTTTGGCATACCCTTCACAGGAATGGCTTCATGACAGCAACTCTGATGAAACATAATTTAACAGTAACTGAAGGGACAGCTGTATCTCTATTTTTTTCCATTTCTTAAAAACATGACTTTTAGATACTATTCATCTGCAGCAGGTAGTTTCTTTTTTTCAGGTTTGCAGATTTGTCTTTTGCCTCTTTTTTTTCTTTTTTTTGTAACACATGGCGAGATATGCATTTCTCTGAAAATATTGAGGTAACTTAACACACCGTGTTGATTATGGAAGTAGTATTTTAGGGGTACGGTAAGAAGATTTATTAAAAAGCAGTTGGGCCTAGAGTTTGTTTGGGTTGGGTTATATCCAGTCAGATAATGAAAGCGGCACAATTTTAATATCAAAGAGCTCCCTCTGTCCATCATTGCCACACACACAGTACATATATATATTTTTGGAAGGCACATGGAAATGCATTCAGGGCAACACAAACACATTATTTCCCTGCTAAATCAGCCCAAATACCAAATGTGCTCAGCCCTTACCTGAGGTAGCTGCAGCTTTCTCTGGATCTGGGTTTAGTATTCAGTGAATCCACTTTAAATATGAAGTGCGGCTCACAGTTGGCATTAGTTAGCCAGCATCAAAGAAATAACCTCCAAACATCTGCCCTCTGATGAAGCAGAGCCGACCACAAAGAGAACGACAAAACACCAGCAGGTGTTTGAAAAATCAAAAGTTGCCCCTGAAGTATTTCACTACAGAACGAGCACAAAAACACAGAGCTTCTGTGGCCTGGCGATGGCTTTAAACCCCTAAACATCAGTGTTAAATTAACATGGAGGCCAATAAAATCTACAAAAACCCAAAAAAGACTGGAAATAAAGTGTCTTTCACTGGGAGGTTTGTCTGAACATTGGGAGGTGTCCAAGATGCAGCATTATATAGCGCCAGCTCAAATGCACTACAAAGAATTTGTGTGACTCATTGTCAGGTCCTACACCCAAAGTATTTCTGGTTGAGCTTTTTTTCCCCCATTTTGTGTGATATCACAGTAAGGTTTGACTTTTCCTGCTGTATGCTGTAACATTTTGTTATGTATGTTAAGGATGAAACATTTAAACTGAATGTATTTTAGTTCATAATTTTAAGTTGCAGTCAAACTATTGGCAGCTGGCCTAGACAGCAAATTACAATGAGCTCTACATCCATATACTTGTAAGTTGCCAAAAAAATGAACTGATCTATCATTATAATTAAGAAGTGTTTTACACATCTGTCAACTGCTCGTGTCAGAAAATAACTTCAAGCGTTGCTCCTAGCAAGAATTAAGGAAACATTTATTTATTATTATCAGAAGAAATCACAGTTCAAAAACCTTTAAAGCTTTTTGTCCCAGCTGTCATTTGTTCACCAAGCCCTGCGATGTGTAACGATCATGTAGCTCGTTGGACACAAACTAAAAGACCAACTTTTTCAGACTTTGATGACAACCAGCCTCCATGAGGGATTTCGGTCTATTTGATACCCTAAATCAAGGGAAAGATACAGAACTCGGTGCGTGTTTGTCAAACTGAGAGGAGGAACGGGCTGGATGGAACTGTCGGGGGACCAGTTAAGCCCCATTTGCAAGCCAGACAAATTCATCTGAAGCAGGTAAGGCCTCTGGCATTTTTCTGAGCTGCAACCAGAGAATTCAAAAATGTCGTGGCATGTTAAGCCTGGTGTAGCCATACGACTGAATAATGATTCCCTCAGACCCAAATCCAATCTCTAATTTTACTTGCACTATCTGTGCCACGAAAACTCTCGAAAAATCTCTCTGCTCACCATGTCAAACCCAACACACCAAATCATGTTGGTGAAATTCTATTATTAAAATAACTATTTGTAAACGTCTTTGTATATTTAAACAGAAACTAAAAAAACCCAAAACTTACACATCTGACATTTTTGACAGATTTTAAGTAATTTTTATTCATAATAAAACTGGAATTAACAAAGTTTCCTTGGTCAAAAGAAAAAGACACGCCTGTTATTGCCTGTAATTCACAAGTGGGGATGAAAATGTGTTAGATTTTTATATCACAGAAAAGTATAGATTGTTTTACTGATTTAGACGTCTTCCAAATGTCCTCTCCTGGCTGCTCCCTTTAGAGGTTGCCACAGTGGATCCATCTCACCCCTATCCCTCCTGTGTCACACCAACCCTCTACCGTGTCCTCCTTCATTACAGCCATGAATCTTCTGTGGTGTACCTGGCAGGTCCATCTTTGGCATCCTTTGTCCAGTATATCCCTCCTCTGCATATGTCCAAACCATCTCAGCCTCTAAACTGCTCAGTCTGACCTGTCCCTCTGATGTACTCATTTCTAATCCAGTCCATTCTGGTCACATCCAATGAAAATCCTAACATCTTCAACTCGGCCTCCTGTTAGAGACCTGTTAGACTCGCTGCTAGGCTTCTGTCACAAATCATCCCAGAGACTTGTCTCCAACTGCTCCACCCAGCCTGCACTCTCTTCTTGACCTCTCCTGTGCACTGTCTATAGCTTTGGCTGGTTGAGTACAGGTATTTAAATTCATCCAACTTTGCATGTTCACCTTCCCACCTGCCTTCCTCTCATTCACACACATGTATTCTATTCCTACTCTCACTACAGATTTCATGAGTGTCATCTGTAAAAGTCCACAGAGACCGCTGTCTCGTCTCATCTGTTAACCTGTCCATCACCACTGCAAACAAAAAGGGGTTCAGAGAGCTTTTCTCTGGATCTACAAAGGCACGGTGCAACTCTGTCTGATCGTCTCTATTCTTCTCCATCATCAAACATCAAGCAAACATCACAGCTGTAGTGTTCATTCTCAGCATGAAGCCCTAACGCATGTCACCGTGTGTCACTTAACCAAGCTTCAACAACTCGTCATGGCTAATCAGCTTCATCTCTTTCTAGTTACCACAGCTCTGCACATCGACCCTGTTCTTGAAAATTGGACTCATTCTTCTACTCTTCTGGCAGCTTCTCAATCTCCAACATTGTGTTAAACACTCGAGTTTGTCGTGTTTATCCAGGTATGCCACCTGGATAAACACGGCTTTATTCCTTTACACAGCTACCCTCGCTTCCACCTTATTAATTCTCTGCACTCCACTAACTTAACTCAATCCATTTCTATCTCTGTTTTTAATCATCCTAACCTGCTGCACATCCTTTCCAGCTCATTGTCTCCATCTAACCAATCAACACAGGTTTTTCTTCTTCTTTAAGAGGTGTTCAAAAACTCATGTATCAAATATAATACACCCAGTTTTAATAAATACAGGAGGTAAATGATGAATGCAAGTCACTTCCTCAAAACAAAAGGTGCAATGACAACAACCATAGCAATATCATATAGGTGTTACAGAAGGATTTAAATAGCTTTCAAATTTTATGTTAACATTTTTGTGCTGTTCTGTTAATTAAATGGACCAGTGCACGATTGTACAGGAATATTACACACAAATGCAATTGTGCTGTAATGTTCCTATGCAATAATACTGGAATTAAAGGATTATAAAGCTCCATTTTCAGACTGTCATGTTTGTATTTGGAAGAGTACATTTTAGTCATCATACAAGATTATTGATGCTATTTATCTTCCTTCTGGCTCTAAAGCCCAACGAAAACACAGAGTTATGCTCAACAAGCATTCAATACTTCACGTTCCTCCTTTGAGTTGAGAAAAAGGTGCTTTAATTTAGAGGCACTCCATTCAAACTAATATTCAAACAAAAAGGGTCTGAGATCATTTTATATGAAAGTACTCACTTGTATTCGCTGCACTTCCAAGAAGACAGCCCTTTGGAAGGACTTCTCCCAGATAGCCAGGTCAGTGGCCAGCTCTACCCTGAAGGTGTGGCTCTGGCCGTGGCCGACCAGAATACTGAAGCACAGAGACTCCGTGTCCTGCTCAGGAGAATGCTCCAGTCCCAAGTAGAGCCTTGCCTGGAGCCAGCAGTCCTCTGCCATCCACAGCTGTAATGCAAACTTGTAATTACTACATACTGGGGTAAAGGTACGCTGTTATTTCACTTTCTACAGCTGATGTAAGTAGAAGGAATCACTAGTATTTCTCTATATTCGCAGATTAAACAGAGGAACCTTCTCTGTGTACATGCCTTGGTTAGACAGCTCCCTGAATCACTATACTACATGCTCAAAGAGGAAAACCGACATCTCTAGAGAGAGCAAACAGAGGTGATCAAAATTTGAACAGCCCTGATGCACATCACAGCATCCTTCTCATAACTTACCTTGTGAACCTTGAAAAGAACCTCATAGAGGTTATATGTTGTTTCAGCTTGTCCCCAGTCAGCAGCACTGATCTGAGAAATAAACATCAAGGAGGATGAGATGAAGAGGAAGCGTATACAAACAAGCTTTTTTGCACTTGTTAGCAGCACTTCCTCATCCACATAATAAATGCAAATGAAAGTTAGGCAGGTCACTTTGTTGCTCTCTGTGAAGCCCTGGATGACTGCCAGTGTCAGGCAGCAAACTGGATTGATCCTGCTGCACTCGGCACGGGGAGAACATTTGCATCATGAAAGTAACACGTTGATTCCAAAGACTACAGCAAAATAAAGCCTTTAAAAACTAGGACTTCCAGGTTTTGTTTCACAAATAACAACTTTAAATAATTCCTCAGATTTAAATTGGGATTTGTAAAAAATCCAACTGAGAATATTTTTAATGGCCGCAGAAAGAAAAATTAAAAATGAAAGTGACGGCTGAATTTAGTAGACATACAGGCTAACTGCATGTCCAACGCAAGGCTAGGAGCTTTATTTAGGGTGTGCTTAAACTGAGATACGATGTTATGCACACAAAGTGTTTATGACTTTAATCATAAAGGTCATTTGATTTTTGATTTTTTTTTGCAAAGTGGACACTACTATAAGCCTGATGATCAGTTATCTGAAAAGGTTACACGTATGCTAATAATATTAAATATCTGTAGTGTAGTTGATGTTTGTAATCCTCTTTGGTAAGCAAAAATCCATCTTTTTTTTCTTTATGCTATTTCAACATTAGCATTAGAAATACCTGAAGTAAGCATTTTTGTTGAAATACAATTTCAAAGTATTGCTGTTTTTAAAAAAAAAAAAAAAAAAGAAAAAAAAAAAAGTTCTCCAAAATTTAGTCCGCCGATCTATAATAAACAAAAAAGAGAAAAGATCTCAGATAAAGGTACCTTAATCATGATGATTTAATATTTAACATTATTAATTAAATTTCATGACTAGTCTTAGATTTGTACTTTCATTCAGTGTTAGCATCAAGCTAACTGACCAACTCCTAGAAATCAGAGACATACTTGCAGGAGTTATGTTAGGAGTTACTGTACAGTTGAGTAAATAATCTTCTGTAACTTATGTTTAGCTGCTTGTTTAGTTTGGTTTGGTTTAGTTTCACAACAACAAACAATCAGCATGATCCTAGAAGGAGCTTTTATCATTTAGATTTTAAACATATTTATACGTCTGACTCCAATGTACAGACTGGATAGAATAGTCATCCTCAAATGACTAGTTTGAGGACTATTCTTGATCTTAGGAATTAACACAACTTTTTGCAAAAAAATTGAGACTATATATATATATATATAATTACACGGGAATAGTCAGTAGAATTGGTTATTTCTTGTTAGGTTTTGGACATCTTGTGTGATGAGCATGTTGGTCAGAGTTGATCATTTAAAAAGCAAAAGTGAGCTATTGTGAATCCTACAGATGTTTAATGTGGAGCTATTGGTTTTAATTGTGTTGTTCTCTTGTTTTTGAGCCTTTTTTTTTTCCTTTAATGTAGTACATTTGTCACACCCCAGGAAGAGTAGGTACTGCTATTGCAGGAGCTAACGGGGGTCTTAATAAACTAAACTACTGAATTCATAAAAATGTCTGCTGTATCTTCTGCAACATTCAGTTTGCTTGTGCATAAAGAAAATCCTTAATTTGTTGATTGATTTTGTTTAGGTATTTAAAATAATTTTCCAGTGTGATGGCATCTAATAAGATCAAAGAAAGATCCATTATGTCCCAGGTAAACAAAATTAGTTCTAAAATCGTTCCTCAGTATATTTCCACTTATTTAATCACAATGAACAATGTCTAGTGCCTCTTTGTCTTCTTTACGATAGGTTGGGTTGTACTGGTCCTATAAATAACAAAACAACAAAACATCCCATACAAAATCAGCTTTGCATGAAAAATCTAAATGACTGAATAACACGTAGCGACAGCCGTAAACATCCCTAAAGACTGAATGTTCGCGCCAGGTGTCATGTCATGGACGTGGTGGTGAAATGACAGTCATGGTGCAAAATCACACACTGTTAGTTTGGGTATATTCATTCGGCCATGTTTTATCTCGTATGTGGAAAATTTTGGATTTAAAATAATAAAAATAAGGCCTTTTTTTGGTTTCCAACAGCTAACATTGTTAAAGTACTAAAGTAAATTTTCTCTTACTGTGCTGAGCTGTTACTGTTGACTTCTTTTTGACACATGATAATTGATACTAATAAAAACATACTGCTGAATATTCAAGGCCTCTCGGCCTCAGGGATATTGGCTGCTACCATTTTTCAACACAAGCTAGAGGACACGTCTGGCATTTCACAACCCACCAGCTGCATAATGTCTTTAGCTCAAGGAACCATAACTTCAGTGACTTCACAATAACATTAATGTTGTTCATTAAAAGTACAGCTGCTCACTTCTTTTGCTCTCATCCTGTAAACATGATTTGTTGGTCCTATGACTGGCCTTTATCTTAACCAAAAACAAACGTTTCATTTTTGTAACTGATCTGCGTTGTGTGTAGTGTACTGCAGTTCTCATCTGCTCCCAGCCTGTAGCTTTTTCTCTTTATTTAAAAACTACGAAAAGCTACAAAAAGGTTTTGGGTTTTTTCTTCCTAAGCTCACCTTCAAAAACACCATTTCTGTGTCACAATTTTTTTTAGCCTCTGGCATACTCTTTGTAAAAGACTTTCCTGCAGCACTTTAAAGAACAGTTTAAAAATTATACTAGGCAAAATATTATCAGCACTGACAGGTGAAGTTAATAATGCTAATGATCTCATTACATTATAACCTTCTCCTGGTAAACTTTAGGTTCTGCCATTTAATGGACATCAAATTTTCTAAAGACCAAGCAAAATCCCCCACGCTAAGAGTACGACCCAGCTGCAGAACCCACAAACCAATAACCTAGAACTTCACAGAACACCCCCATAGGTCCTTTGTCCATGCCCTACCAGGTTAAATCTGTTTTCTTGGGAATGGGGGGGTTGTGCCAGATTAAGTTTTAATGTTGTGGCTTATGTATGTGGTTGAGTATACCAGACCAGAGGCCTCTCACCCAGTGTTACTAAGAATCTCTGATGGTTATGATTCTTTTTCCTGTAGTGATGCCTCGAGCACAATGATGCACAGGTTGCAACAAAAGGCCTTTTTGATGGTATCAGCAAGTGTAGTTTAAACAAGGCCAGGCTCTTGTTCCTGCCATTTCCACATACAGCTGGGGTGACCATCACTAATCTTAACACAACGCATCAGTGTGCAGAGGGAATTGTAAAAATGCACTGTTCAGACAGCCGTGTAAACTGACACAGAAACAGAGCCAGTCTGGAGACTCGAGGATGGAAGTCAAAAGGAATGCATCAGTGTGCCTACGTGAGTTGCAGAAAGCATCTGCATACATGATGAAATGCTTAATTTCCTGCACATATGCAAATGGACGGTGGGATGTCAAGTAGCAAGGGCAAGGTTAGCAGAGCTCTTTAAGATATTCAGTACATGGAAATGCTGTCAGTGTGCTAATGAGTACAGAGAGGCAGCAATACTGGCTGCTGTGCTATAATATCCACATATATACAACGCTTTTGTCATCTTACTGACCCCTCAGAGAACTTTAAGCATACATTCATATAGCACTTTTATTCTATACATTTCACTCCATCAACCTCACATATGTAGCCAGTTTAGAGTCACCAAATAATCTTACATGCATGTCTTCAGCGTACGGGAGGAAGAAGCTTCTCATCTCATGCTCAGGTAATGTCTCTCAGACCTACTTGTTGTTTAGCTGTAAATATGAAAAGTGTCTCATACAGCTGAGTACCAGTTGGCAGGAAAAGGGGGAAAAAAGGAAGCTAGCAGGACTCATACTGTCCACACAGCTGGCCACTGAAGAAGGCTGCATATCAGAAGAAAGGCAACTGATATGAGTGTTCCTGCAGAATTACAGAAGTGAAATGCTATTAGAGAGTTATTAATCCAGATCAGTGGAGTGGTACTTGTTTAGCACTTTTCCTAGTTTAACAGTACTTTTTACTACAAGCCTCATTCACCCAGTCACGACTCTGATCCAGGACCTTGCTCAAGGATACTTTGACATGCAGAATGGAGGAATCCTCATCCACCCTGACCCGCTCTAGCTTCTGACCCACCTTATCTATAGTTAAATTAAATAATCTTTCAATGATCAATACACAGCCTCCCGAGAGAGAGAACATATCTCCACTGAAATGACATCTCAGTACAAGAGTTCAGTGAGCTATAGTACAGCTAAACATTAGAAGCCCCTTACAAATCTAAAAATTGGATTTTGTTGACATAAGTGAATTTTTGTCATTACTGAAACTTGCCTAACCAGGTCAATCATGTGGACATAAATTTGGATTACTACATGTCTTTGGCATTGACAGGAAAACAACAAGGTGCAGTATGACTGTGTCAAAGGCTCTACTCAGAGACTCGCCTTGTTAATGTTGCTTCGCAACCAGACTGCTGAATATATTGTTATTGACTCCCCTGGAGGTAGTGCACATTTTACTGTTACTGGAGTTCATCATCTTCCTGCTGCAAGCAGTTCAGCTCTGTCAGAGACTGCCGAAGTATTGCCATTACATGTTAGTTCTGAGGAAGTTATTGAGTGTGACTTGAATTTAGATTTGCTCTCTAAACGTTCTGCTACATTACAACAACCTTACAAGAGGTTATTATATAATAATTGATTTGTAGCCTTACATGTCCAAATAAATGCATTCCTTTGAGATCAACCATGACAGATCATATTTGAACAAATAACCCACTTAAATGAACCCACTAGTGCAATTCTTTTCTGGATACATCAGCTACGAGTGCCCAACTACATGTGACAGAAAAATGTTTGACCTTCAGATTAACAACCTTCTACATTTTATAAATAAACTGAATTTTAAATATCTTAATGAAAAGATTTATTTTTAAGGAACAGCAGCACTCTGACCTCAATTAAATTGAAAATCCAATCATGACCTACCTTTTAATCACGTCACAAATTTTAATATGTACTTAATCATGCTGCCTTAAAAATTTCAGAATATATCTGTGTATAATCCTTGGTTCTCCTCCACAATGCTCTCATTGCAGAACAGACTGATTTTGAATATCTAACAATCTTCTATCTGCAAAGTTTCAGCTACTAAGAAAAAACTGTCTTTTTGTACTTATTAGAAAAGCTAAATCTGATTTCCATTCTTTCAATTATCATTTAATTTTATTCAAAGAGATTTTAAAACCATAAAATCTTTAATTCAATTCAATTTTATTTATATAGCGCCAAATCACAACAAAAGTTGCCTCAAGGCGCTTTATAGATACAGAGAAAACCCAACAATCATCTGACCCCCTATGAGCAAGCACTTTGGCGAAAGTGGGAAGGAAAAACTCCCTTTTAACAATGCAGAGAAGTCTATTAACACATAGTGAGTGAGAAAGGTGACTGGAAAGGAAAAACTCAATGCATCATGGGAATCCCCCGGCAGCCTACGTCTATTGCAGCATAACTAAGGGAGGATTCAGGGTCACCTGGTCCAGCCCTAACTATATGCTTTAGCAAAAAGGAAAGTTTGAAGCCTAATCTTAAAAGTAGAGATAGTGTCTGTCTCCTGAATCCAAACTGGAAGCTGGTTCCACAGAAGAGGGGCCTGAAAACTGAAGGCTCTGCCTCCCATTCTACTTTTAAATACTCTAGGAACAACAAGTAGGCCTGCAGTGTGAGAGCGAAGTGCTCTAATAGGGTGATATGGTACTACAAGGTCATTTCTATATGTTCTAATGTTTTCTTCTTCTTCTTTTTTTTTTTTTTTTTTTTTTTTTTTTTTTTTTTTTTTTTTTGGATTGATAAGCGGATATAAGATATGTCGTAAAGTTGTCAGTTTAAACTGGACCCTGTTTTGCCTCTGTGCTGGGCTAACTGCTCTTCTTATACTCGGTTGCAGTAGGTAAGCGAATATAAAGACTCCTAACCATATTAAAGGTTCTTTGTTTTATTCTGTGGATTTCCCAAAAGCATTTAATTCAGTATTATGACCCTCTACTAGAAAAGCTTTGCTCAGTCAGTGCAGATTAACAGGCCATGTTTAATTTGTATTCTGTGTCCAAAGACTTCAGCCCAGATGTCCTTGTAGTTTGCACAGGTGTTCAGCAGGGATCCAGTCTTGGACCTTTTTTATTCACCATAAAATGTATCTCTGGCACCAAAAACTAAAGTTAACACAGATGGCGCTACTTTTATATGCGACTGCCTCTTTCCTTAATATCTTCTTTGCAAATCTACATTTCACACATCTCTAATTAAAATGTTTGCTCTAAACTAAAATAAAACCTGGTGCATTCTATTAATAAAGTCACCAGAGAATCTTCAGCCCACTATTCATATCCAAATTTCTTCATGACTGTAACATTTAAACTGTTAATATATATTATTAGGAGCGCAGCTGAATGCTATAATCATTTTTAAATATTAATGTGGAACACCCACCAAGGAAAAACAGTCTAAAACTGGATTTTGAGAACACACTTTTTTTTTTTACGAGATGTAAGATCTTTGAGGAATCTACAGTTTTATCTGCTCTTGAATATAATTATTTTTCTATATTTGCTTTGCTATTCAGCTTGAAGCTGCTCAATTCCATCTGCTCTTATTATAACTGTTTTCTCACTCACCAATGCATTTTACATGTGGAATGGTCCTCACCAAGCATAAAAGAGCAGCACTCAACATGCATGAGATGGGTTTTTTTGCACTTTTGGGTAACACGCATGCTGTTTTCTCCGGAAATGTAAGATGGCTTCACAGGATTAGATACGAGATCTGCTTTTGCAGATCTTGGTGATGGGGGTCACCCTTTTGTAAGAGCCTTCATAATATTTTGGTCTGCTGGGTTTGAAATGTTATCCAGTATTTGTAATAAGTAGATGTGAGCAGACCTAAAGCTTGCAATATCTGGAGTTCCTTTCGGGACGTTTGCACTTACAGGTGCCTGCCTGGCACACTTAGAGCCTGGAAAAACTTTAATTTGCTGCAACTTGTTCAAGCAAGAGAATTTTCTTTCTGACTTAAAACAAGCTTTTTACAAAATGTTTTCACCCTCTTACAGTATTTTCTCTTTCAAAATAATGAGCAATTTGAAATGAAAATATTTAAGAAGAAATGCTGCACTGTATTCGTTCACCTACAGCCACTGTCGTCAATAGTCATTATTATTATTTCGTGCATCCTCATAAAATGGTCAGGAAATGCCTGGATTCTGTTCTCAAACTGCAGCTAAGAAGAGATCGAAAGTCTCTGACAATCTGAGTTTAAACAGAGTAAATACATGCACACCAAAGTTTGCTACACTAACGAACCATCAAAGAGAACATTAGCTTCTCCTGTGTACAGTTGTGTAAAGGGTAACAAAGGCACAGTCCAGCAGGAAGGCCAAGAAAACCTAAATCACCATTAATGTGCACACACTACCTCGGGAGTAAAAGCCACTGAATAACTGTGATTAACCAGAAACACTTTCTAAATTATATAAGGAGGAAAAAAGACACTTTAGTGTCCAGAATAAAAGGCCGCATGCTCCATTCTGTACCTCCGATATAAACTACTAGAGGAATTGCACTTTAAACAATATAATGGCCAACTGTCATTTCTGTTATTCTGATATTACATATTTATTGTAGAAAAGCATTCTGTAAGTATCAACATTACACGATGACACAGAGGTCTCACAACAATATTAAACACAAAATTAGGGCAAATTGTTTTCTTATGTTTCAAAACTTCCACACAAACAGGCAGGACCGAGAGTTCTTATTTTTTATCTGGAAATTTTGTTGCCTTTGCTAATTACATGTATCCAGTACCACAGCAAACATATGCACCATACCACAACCCCTCCTTTCTAAAAGCCAGCTGTAGAAATTCACTTTGTTTATGATTCACTTTAGAAGAAATGATTTATAAACCTGCCCAACTCTAGTCAGGTTTCTGACCCACCACAGAAATGTACCAATTTCCTCTCCATATTGAATAGGAAAATTGAAAAAACAAATTACCGGCGGACTTTTGAAGATATAAAAATATGGTCCTCGCAGTGCCAGGAACTTAAATGTTGAAGATCGACCAGGAGCGCTACCCTCGGGGCATTCGCACGCCCAGCCCATGTGAACAATCTGCAGAAATTCAGAAGGATACATTTTCATTATTTGATTTGGAATAAATAAATGGATAATACACAAAAAGACACACACAGTGAAAAATATGTTCTTACTAAGAAAATGGAAAAGAATGGTCTACAGTGCACTGACAAAGTGAATGGGGGGGGGGACTCAGAAAGCATCCATTTAAAACGATACTTTTCAATACAGTTCTGCAGTCTCAGCTGCACTGCAACAATTTCCCTTTATCTACTCCAGATTGACTCGGAAGTTGCCCTGTTTTCATCTAAGCAGAGGAAAGCAGAGAAAATCCCAAGCACTGCTTATCAGCTGCACTCCCGTATCCTGTGGTTAACAACGTCCACTGATTTTTAAGTTCGGGCCTTGAGTGTTTGCTGGCAATACGTTCTATCTAAAGAATCCTGCAGTAAAGTTTTGATGTGAGCAAGTTCTACTTTTTTTTTTTTTTTCCCCTGACAAATTGAATTGAGTTTTCATATTGCCCCGATGATTTTGCACAGAGCTGCAGTCGTATGCAGACGATGTCATTTTATACACATTTATAACATTTCTCACAAAAAACTTAAATAGACATGTGTATAAAGTTACTGCCAACATGGAATACATTGGTATACTCCTAGGAATGTGCTCACCAGTAGTAACTAAATTGAAAACTTGACAACAATGAAAACAAAAAAGGCCACGACAATAACTAGAAACGCTGTTATGGCAGGTCAAAAGGAGCTTTGGACGAGTGTTAAGTGAGATGAATGTAACGGCTAGAAGTGCCGTTTCTAAAACATTGCAGTCTGCAGTCGAGACCTCTGCTTTAGAGACTAAAATAGAAATTCACACCCAGAATATGGTCAGAGGAAAATATTTGAGCTAACTTCAACAGGCTGTTTCACACATGTCAGGTTTCTGCTCACAGAGCAGGGATACGCATTGACAGAGTGTCGTCCGAGCAGTTGGACGGCATTTTCAGTTTGATTTTCGCCTCTTTCGTGGTCTGAAGCTGTGCTGTCAGAAGAAATTTAATTGGCCTGTTGGTCTTCTGGCAATTAAGCACCTGTTCTCAAAAAGATACAAAAATGATGTGTTTTTGTGTCAAGTTAGGCAAATAGTGACATACTTGATCATCTGAAGAGCAGTACTTGTTGATGATCTTTATCTATTAAAGGAAACAGAAATTAAACAGATATACAGTTAGAAAACATATTTACATTTCAGATTACATAAAGACATTCTGAACCCTTAATAGCTGTGAATCAAAGAGTTTCAAATCTTTTGTGCATTTTTACAAACTAACCAGTTTTTACATGTCTATTTACATTCTGGGTGTCAAGAGAAGCTAAGGTCTAACCACTTAAATGCTACAGAACTTATTATAAATAAACAAATCAGCTTGTTTATTAAAACCACAGGTTAAGTGACTCATTTAGTCTTTTAATATAAATGCTATTGTGACACATACGGCCATTGTAAACACTGTTAAAGTCCATGTAGCCCCATGGAACTACATGAAGGCAGTAGCCTTCTCTAGCCGGGCAGTGAACACCACCACACCACACAAACTGCTTAAGAAAGCAAAAAACAAACAAAAATAAATTAAGTAGCAAATATAAATGTATTATAACGTATTAATGAGGTAATAAAAACATCTAAAGTTAGCAGCACTGCCTGGGAAACATGCTTTCCTGCAAATGAATCTAATAAATTCATAGAGACAAAAAATGAAAATAGGTGAAATAAAGGAAAATGAAAAAACGCCTCGGGAGTGACATGTTGGCTCCCCACCAATCCACAAAATAGCAGACCCATTTTAAAGTCATTGGATGACAGTGCATGTCAATTAAAGACCACCTTGAGAAAATATAGGTCCAGAAAAAGAGAAGCATTTTCCAAATGTGCCACAGAGGTTATCACTCAGCAGGAAAAATGCTGCAAACCAGAGCAAAGCATTTTCACACTGAAAGCACACCTGGTGTGTCAGCATATCACAATCAGCATGGGGCTTGTTCCACCTGAGCTACATTCGAAAAGTTCACCGTCACCTGAAATCTTCATATTATTAGATACCAGCAAGCTGCTGCCCAAAAATTTATCTTTTTTTCTCTATTTCCTCTAAAAGAACATCAAAGAGCATCATATAGTCTTCCACCATGTCTGCGACAAAACCTGCGACGGACCCCAAGAGTGTTAAAGAGTCTATTTAAAGGTTGTAGGTCATTAAAACAAAAGTTCCGCTCTCTCCCAAGGTGGCAACACAATTACATCCTGATTGGCCATTTAGCAATCACGCTGCACGTCCGTAATTAGGTGAATGCAGGCATGAATTAATCACACTTTTTAAAAAAGGCAGCTGTGCCATCGATGAGCACGGGCTTACAGTACGTCTTCATCCTCACCAAAAACTATTCGCATCATCAGCGTGATAATCAAAGTGAAATAGGAGGAAATGAGAGCGAGCAGAGCACGCGCCGAATGACTACTTAGCAGTCATTAATTAGGTATCGAAGAGCATCTTTTTTTTTGTCAGTAGAGGGGGAGAGGTGCCACTGTGAGTCAATGAGTGCTTGTCAGGGAGGGTCTATTAAAACCACGTTAATGTGTGATGGGGGGAACAACTGTGGGCAAAACAGTTTCAAGGATTCTTTTATTACTGAGCAGATCAAAAGTGGAAAATAATTCCCAACCTGAATTTTGTCAAGTTTTGTGATTCCTTCCTTCTTCCCGTTGTGAAACTATTAATGTGCACGTGTAAATCATTCATTTTAAACTTGATGGAAACACGAGAGCATTCGAATCACTCTTTTCACCTTCATTTTTAGTACACACTCAGAGGAAGATCCAACCAAGCCTCTAATGTTTAGAAATGGACTCACATTCTCCTGCGTCAAGTCATTGATATTTGTGGATATTGCTTGGAGCCAGTCTGTGCTTTCTGCTGCAGTGCAAAATTGAAGAATATTGGTGCTGGCTCCATCCAAGGCAAAAACTTCAAAACAGTTGAACCTGGTAGAGCAAAGACAGAGACGAGAGGATCAATGCTGATACTGGACAAGTGAAGCTTGAGTCGTCAAACTGTGAATTTATAGTCTGTAAGCCTTAATAGATGCATTTTTACATGCAGTAGAGCATTGTTATCATCTGATGGCTCCTATGTAAAAACGCCCAACTTTAATAAAATGTTGATGACTGTAATGTTCAGGTTAAAGCTTCAAAACCAATGAGTGACGCAAGCAGCAGCTATCCTTTTTATGGACATGTTTAAAGAAACTGCTACTAGCTGCTACAATATGAAACGGTGAGAGGTCCGCTAAGAGCTGCCCAGCCCATATGGAAAAGATACATATAAATCTTATAAAGTTTGTATCTGTCTTGTGTGAAACTTGTATGAAAAGCATACAAGAGTAAAAACAGATATAAGATCCTTTGAAAAATTATATAATGAAACTTGTATGTTTTGGACACTTACTAAAAAAATATATGAAAGTAATGAGAAAGTGGCCACTTTCATGAGATAAGTCATATAAGTTTTTACTATTTCTTTTCCATATGGGAGAGGACAAACAACCTTCTGGAGATGGGCACAAAGTACCAATCTGGCTCTGTCCAGATGTGAAATTCAAACACCAGGACCATCACCCGTTCTCACTGTTAAACACTTTTTTCCTCATTTTGTTCGAAATTTTGTTCCCAGCTCTTTCTTAGCTAGGAGCGGCAACTTTGTGCCATTTTCCCATTGCTTCTGCCAAATCAGTCAAGCTAGCTGTAGATTCATATTTACGTGCTTTATTTACAGCAGCCCTAATGAGATAAGAGTGTTGACACTAATAATAATTATTATTATTACGGCTCAGGTTCAAATAGGGCACAACCTTCACTAATGTCATTACTAACATGTGCTTTATGTTTTCCTACGATTTTCTGTCAAAATGACTGCTGTGAAATTGGTCTACTGGACAGATACAGGATCATTACCAGCTACCCAACCCAAATATACTCCAGAGCAGCGGTCTCCAACCTTTTTTGCGCCACGGACCGGTTTATGCCCGATAATATTTTCACGGACCGGCCTTTAAGGTGTGGCGGATAAATACAACAAAATAAAACTAGTACCGGTACCGAAAAAAAGAAAATTTATTCATAACACACGTGAAAAGACCCAGGAAAACCGAGTTAACGATAAAAACGATAACAAAATAACGCTGAAAACCGATAAAAACCCTGAAAACTATACATTTCACACCTGAGCCTCAACTCTCGCAGCCCGGGGGTTGGGGACCGCTGCTCCAGAGGATGAAGAGAGCACCCGGCATGCCCGCCAAGCAGCTAATAGATGTGAAAATATAACATACTGCAGTTAAGGTTGAGAAAGCCACCAATCACAAACCCTTTACAGAGTAAAGTGAGAATATTAACAGTAAAAATTTGCTTCACGTGTCCCTTCATTTCCTTTCCTTTATTTAGGCCTGTATTTAAAACCTCTTGTGTTACTTTGGAGTGGTTTGCAGTCAAGGCCATTCTTTTACAAATACAATTAAGTTTCTCTGTCGATGGGGTTCTGATGAGATCATCTGAGGGGAATCGCGCTCATCAGCAGAATGCAAAGCTTTGACACTTAATTTCAGTGCATTCGCACGATGCCGATACTTTTAGCTTCGGAGATGGTTGCCAAGGAAAAACGGTTATATGAGATGGTTAAGCAATTTTAGGCACTGCAGTGGAGAATCTACAACATTAGAAAGAAGGGATAAAAAATGAATTTTTGAGAAGTGTTGAGCAGCAGCAGGATGATGCTGTTAAGGTACGTGAGATGAAGGCTGATAAACACAGAAACAATAAAAGGCTTCCAACGCACAGTGTGAAGAGGGAAATCTTCTTAGACAGCTCCTAAACCAAACACTCCATCCTCGCGCACAGACAGAGCAGCTACTCGAGGTTAGATTATACAAAGTCAGCATTCCTAACAAATCCTCTGAGCATGACTGTTATACTGTATCCGCAACAGGCTTGTTAAAATCTTATGTTCCGCTGCCTGTGTACTGACCCAGTGACTCTCCAGGGGTGATTTTAGCTGGACTGGAATGTCGTTTTTTTGATTTAACAAGGGTGCAAATTCTTTCTGTCCCAGTGCCTGACCCAAATTTGCCTTGTGTTGTGGTTTGTGCAACTGTGAAGCATCACTAATGGATATTCAGAAAGTCTTTGTTTTTCGAGCAACCATTGCCAAATGCATCTAGTTGCATTTCAGTGAGTACTGCATGGATAAATGAGCTGCTGATGAGCTCACCTTAAAAATAAATAAATAAAACGGTATATCAATTAGATCTCTTTCAAATGACGTAAAACTTTAGAGGCCATGCAGCACAAGGGCAGATACGAGAGAGAAAGGGCAGTGAATGAGGAGTTGAAAATGCAGAGCTTAATCAAAGGAACGGACAGCTGGCGGCTCAATGTAGGGAGAACGGCGCTGTCAGGAGGAGCTGCTAAAGCCCTTCCACCTTCACTGAGCAGAACAAAAAAATCCTTGCTGAGAGATGGGATCTAGGGAGAGTGCGTTTTTTTTCATACATCTGCGCCATTCCCAGCGGCACAAATTATTGTGTCTTGCCTGCTGACTAGGCAGTAATAAATCCACTGAGACAGAGCATGGACATATCACCCAGTCAACACGCAAGATAACACGAAGAATATACAGGAAGAAACTGTTTTTAGGGGGAATCAAGCCATTAGTTTCAATATAGTACAAGTGGCAGAGAGAGGGGAAATGTGCCATGGCTACTGATTAGTGAAGCAGGGAAATGAGCAGGCTTTGGGGCATTTCATTCTCGGCATAATGAATGAGAGAAACTTGTTTGCTTTTGATTTCTTACCAAGAAATGCATAGATGTGAGTGCAACTTTGAATCCATGACACTGATCAAACACCCAGCTTGAATCATTAAAGTGCAATATAATATTCCTTTAATTAAAGTTGTGATTTTCACGAAATTACACCCCCATTTCTGTCCCAGTTTAATTCCCACAACTTACCAGTCAATATGTTTAGTGGTCATTTAGCTACATAGTCATCATCTTGGTAGTAGCGTGCAGGCATGAAATCCATGGCAATTTTATCTAATTAAAAGTAGCCTTACTTTTCGCTGGTGTGCCCCTATATTAAAAGTGTAAATTGCACAAAACGGTGAGCATATAAGTTGAAAGTATGCTGGGAACACATTCATCTCTTTGGACTGAAAATATATGAAAACTTTAACTTGGTGCATGTTTTTTCTGCTGGATTTACTTTCACTGAACAACTGGAGCCCATCCATTTGTTTAATAGTAGCTTTGCAATATGTTAAAGACAAGGTTATGTACTCAGTGTCAGGTGCATGCATTACAGTGTTGCATGGGTAACACGGTGGTCTTGTGCATCCTTTTTATTATGAACGTCTGAACCTTGGAGATATTTTGTGTCCAGTAGTGATATCTTTTATTTCCAATGTGCAAAAAGACGCCGTCCCAGCGTGGTTGCTGGAAATCCCTCTCACAGAAATGATCATTAAGCTTCAGTTCACCTGAGTGACCTTTCATTCCCCTTTGGAAACTACAAAGAAGAAGCTTAGCCAAAAAATTTTATGACAAACCGTGAGCAGTTGCGCCTCCACCATGAGGTCTTGCTTTCCCCGTACAGACACACGATTGCCTGTTTCTGCATTGATTAGCAAGTAGCAGTGAGCACCAGCACCCATGAGTGCACTGTTTGCACAAGCTCGGGCTGTTCTTATGGTTGTCTGCTGCACAACACCAGGAAGCTGGAAGCTAATACGCCATTGCGTCTCGATGAGGACATCTCTGACACCTCGGTATTACTGAAAAAATGTTTGCAAAAAGAAAGAAACAAGGCCTGCTCTTCTTCTTTGCTTTTAGTTTTGTTTTAAAACATTTTGTTAAGAGTAGAATTAAATTTAGCATTTGAGAGTAAAACCTTGGAAAAAGTATCTGGCATACCAACTGGAAGCATACAGCATGTACTAACAAGGATCACTAGAGCATTGTTTAAACTTTCAGATACAAATACACCGCAGTGCGCAGAGTCCACATCAACTTTAAATGAGACCATGACTCAACACCTTTCCATCAACACTAATGGAAAATCCTCATGCTCCAAGTGGGAATGAGATATTAGAAAAGCTTTACAGAAATCATCTCAGGACCTACTCTTACATTACAGGATATATGCTTGTAACTAAGTAAAAATATAATAAGGATAATATTAAATATGCTATCCCCATCCAGGTCTGTGTGAGCCAAACTGAAAAATGAGTGCTGCATCTTATTATTCATTTAATCAAATGTTAATTTCCTGATAATTAATTCAGCTTTTAATTTGGGGATTTGGATATTTGTTCTTTTCAGGCTTGGACACCTGACATTTCTCTCGCTTACAGCAGTGATTACCACGCTTCACTGTGGTGAATTTGGCAGCTTTTTCGCAGTTTTTATTGACTCCTCATACACCTACCAAAAAAAAAAAAACCAGCCTAACAAAAACCCCCAAAACAAATAGAAAAACCGAATGGACAGAGCTGCTTTGTGATTGGAAGTCTTGCTCTTCGGCAAGAACTCATGTTAGCAAGTGGAGAACACCTCTCTCTGTACACAGCGTACTGTAGCTGTTGGTTACAAGATGTTCTTTGAGCAATGACTGGCTCCAACACATTATGCTCGTAGTTACACAACTTTTAGTTAAGCACAGACCAACCTTGTTTGGATGACCTGCACTTCATTCTGCACAATGAAACTTGTACATCTAAATAAAAAAAAATACATTTATGAGCGGTAGAAGGCTCAGAGAGCCGAGATCTGAACAAAGCATTCTTAGTCTCATTCAAAGGTTTTTACTGATGTTTGACAGTTTTCTTTTGGGCAAAGTTTATTCTGATTTCTGACGTCAGTAAAACTCAAAAACTGGTTATCAGAGCGACTTGCCAAGTTAGAAATTCACCTTGAATCAGATTTTTGATTCAAAGACATGAATGACCTATCAGTGCATTTTCATATGCAAGTGTTAATCCTGTGTGCATCTGTCAGCTGAATGAAGACGGCCACAATAGCAGCCTGGCCAGTTAACGTTTAATATAAGAATACGAGGAATGTTTAATAGTCAATCCGTAGCTGATGGTACTGTTCTCTTAGATGGAATAAAAACAATAAGTAACCATTAAAAAAATTATATAATGGGTCACCTGGCCAGTGAGAACTGGCTGACTTTAACATCCTGATCCTACGGAGCCCCGCAGGGGACATGGGAGAAAAAAAAAATTAAGACGGACTTTTGCGAGATCTCGCAAAACTAACTCGGGAACATTTTAGCCGCATTCTTCGGACGCTGGCTCGAAGCCGACCGGGAGGTCGAGGCACGATGTGCCGGGAAAGCGGTGTTCCTCCCGGCTGTAGTAGGTCTCGACCTCCCGTTAGCTTCGAGCTAACGGGAAGAATGCGGCTAAAACTTTTGCGAGATCCCGAGTTTGTTTTGCGAGATCTCGCAAAAGTCCGTCTTAATTTTTTTCTCTCCCATGTCCCCTGCGGGGCTCCGTATGATCCAGACTGGTGATCAGTCTTTTATTATTTATCATCGACTGGAGTTTGGCAACGAGGCACAAACTATCCGGTCAAAATGACCTGAGAGACCTCGCATACTAACCCCAATAAAACAAACAGTGTAAACAAAATGCAAACGCAACTAAGCACAAAGCTAAACTAACTCAAATCAAACCCCCGTCAGCTCTCTGCTGTTGAATGTGTTTTATTCCATGGCCATGATAATTACTGAGAGGAACAAATGATTAACATAAAAAACGGCAATATGCATGTTTATCGTTGTAAATGTGCGTAAATGAATAAGTGAGGTGGATATTATAAGCATGGCTGTGGCCCTCGCGTCCACACTGATCCGATCTATATTTGTGCTTTCTAACAGACCCACATTTTTTCAGTGTAAACTCTGATATTGACCTGCTCACTGCCTGCAGGGTTCCCTATTGACTGGACTCTGGTATTTCAGATTCAGCATCAGGTTATTACATTCAATGTGACCAAGCTCCACATCTTCTCAAAACATTTCTTTGGTCCTACTTACCAATCATTGGACTGCTGATTGGACTGAGCATTTGACAGATTTAGTATTGCAGGACTGTTGCTTCATCCAAATATGAAATTTAGGAGTAAAGGGCAACTCCAGACGCATCGCCTCCTGCTGCCAACTGTGCCGCAGATTCTGTACTTTGGACTGATCAAGCGATACTTCAATAAAGAATATATTTAATAAGGATATCTTAGAGTTACAAAAATATTTTTTACTCTGAAATGTCAAATTTTCTTTCATCCTTAAGATTTTTTACAGACTTTGAAGCCACAGCATCAAACTGATTCGCCAAATCTTAGATTCAACATTTACAGTGTAAATATGAAAGCGTCCTCATTCCTTTAAATTAATTCATTATAATATTTGTTATGTCTTTGACAAAATAATTCTCCATTTCTGGTGTATACCACAAATGAACTTTCTCTGGAGTGTTTAAACTCACCTTAGGAAAAAGAGCTTGGTCATTCACAGGGAGCCCAGAGACTTCCCACCAGCGCAGATGGATGAATTGATTTTTTTAAACATCTGTCTCCTTTAATACTGTAATGCATTGATCTCAATATACAGTGCCCGGCCAAAAAAAAAAAAAAGTCATACTCAAGACTACTTTGGTGGACCGCCTTTAGCTTTGATAAAGGCGAGCATTCACCGTAGCATTGTTTATAATAAGCTTATGCAATCCCAGAAAGTCGATTCTGCTCATCTGGATGCAGCGTTTTCAGTGGGGGGAAACATTTCCTCACTCATCTAAGTGACTTATACAGTCTCAGCTGACTGCAGGTTTCCCCAGCCTTATAAACAATACACATGCATAACAATCCAAAGCAGCGCCGCTGCATAACAATGAGCATTGAGATCACTTTCATCGTTGTTGATATGCAAACTGCCGTGACCATTAATCAATGTCCATGAGTACAGACAATTGGGAAATGGCTGCAATCACTGCACTGAAAGATGTACTCTTAGAGAGGCTGCTCCTTTTTACATAAATGGCCTCCTTGACTCGCCTCTCCAATGTCAGATTTATTTCAGTTTGAGTTTGTTGCATTTTTCTTTTGCCGAGTAGTTTTTAAGTATTGATAATGATTGGAGAGTTGAACCACTGAGTAAAGTCTTCAGCAGCACATCCTAAAGATTGCCACTGAGGTTACAGTTTGGACTGTGGTGGGCGTGTGTAAAAAAACAAAACAACTTGTCCTCCCTGAATGTCACAGTTGGAGCCTGATGATGAAATCTGCCATGAATCTATGCCATCAGCAAGCAAAAAACTGCTGATCTTCAGTCAGGAGTCAGGTGACCTAATTTTTTTTAGTGTTGCTGAACTCTGACTTGACCAACAGCAGCAACTCCCGATCCTAACAATGCCCCCACAGGTTTGTGGGTACTCGGCATGATAGCTGGTGTGGCTCTAACACGAGGAGGAGCGGCACCTTTTCTAGAGCTTCACACTAGCTTACAATATAAAAGGATCGATTAGATAAGCGTTACTACATAGGTCATGGATGAAGTCTTATATGGTTAGAACTAATTATGAACTGCAGTTTAGACTCACAGTAGTTAGTCATCTAAATTATTTCACTTCTGTAATAAAATAAGGTTTACACATTTAAATATGAACCTTTTTGGTGCTAATGGAGACGACCTTGAGTTCATCTGTTGAAACCACTGAATTAGTAACTTGACAGGACATTAGAGACTATTTAGATCAATGTTCAATAAGTAATTTAGGAAAATTTAAACACTTAATTCCAGCTTTCCAACTGTGTGTGCTACTTTTCAATATACGGTTGTCCATTTCGAGTGCTTCCGTTACTACTTTAGCGTGCTTTTGTTTTCCAGTCCAGGATTTTTTCTTCTTCTTAAATTATGTGAGAATCAGCCCAGCTGAAGTTTTGTTAAACTATGTGCTGACCACTTCCTGTAACACGGGAGAACACGAGGGAGGGAAAAACCACAGTGTAGCACTTTTATACAATTTTCTTATCACTCGCTGCTGCCTACGGCTTGAAACGACATAATAACCAATGCGGAGTCCAATAAACAAGTTTAATAAACATTTTTAATTAACTGAGCAGAGCAGAGTCCCATCATTTACTTATCGTTAAGTACCTGCAATTTCTGAATTCTGCAGTTTGACACACCCTGTGGGGACTAGTGCTCAGCACAAGTGGAGGAAGTGATAAGGAAAATGGACTAAGGTAAATAATTTCCAATTTGAAAGAAAAGCCATTTAAATGGAAGAAATTAGAAGTTTTATTAAGCTTCCTGTTTATGAAAAATGTAACTAATAGTTGTTTAGAGCACAAGCTCAAGCACCGAAACTCGTGGTACCAGTTTGTATCTGCATTTTCTGCAGCAGCTCATTTCTTATCAATATCTCTAATAATCACTTTAACAGACAGTTATTTTATTCTTTAAATAAACAACTATGTCTTGTTCAAGCTTATAGAATCTGCTGTTTTTACCTAACACAAAAAAGGGCTGTGAATATTTTATTTGTGATTTGACACTATGTTACACTAATATACTAATTGATATATTGCTTGATAAATTGATATAGATGCTATATTGATTTGAAAAAGATTTTTTTTTATGCGCAGTTTCAAATTATTTGTAGCATACAGGCTACAAATAATATGGATATCTGCATATGATGCATGCAAATATCCAGACTCTGCTGTGGCTAAAGCTCGTTAATTACCTTACATGGATGATGACCTCCAGTTTGCAATGTGGAGGTTTGCATTTGAGTGAAATGCAAATTAGCACCTCCAAATCTATGGTCATGATTTTCAGGCAGTAAAAGGTGGTAAAGGCATCCTGGGCTGGGACCAAGTTTCTGCCCCAAGTGGACGAGTTCAAGTATCTTGTTCATGAGTGAGGGACTGAGGGAGGGGGAGACTGACAGATGGATTGGTGCAGCGATGCAGATGTTGTACCGGCCTGAATGTTGAGAAGAGAATTCGGCATTAAACGAAAGCTGTTGATTTACCGGTGCATCCATGTGCCATCATCTACAGCCACACGCTGTGGGTAGTGACCGAAAAAAATGATATCATGGATACAAGCGGAGGAAAAAAGGATCTTGGTCCGAAGACTGTCTGGGCTTTTCTTTAGACACAGAGTGTTGAGCTCTATGCCAGAGGAGGGGCTCAGACGAGGGGATACTTCTGCATGCTGAAAGGATCCAGTTAAGATGGTTCGGGCATCTGACCAGAATGCTTTCCGGATGCCTCTATGTAAGGTGCTTCAGACATGTCCTGCTGAGGGGAGGCCCCGGGGCGGACACAGGACACACCGCAGAGATTGTGTCACTCGGATGGCATAATAATATCTCGGCGTCCCACAAGAATAGGTGGAGTAGGTTGGCTTGGAGAGGTGGAGGTTTGGCATCTCTGCTTAGATTGCTGTCCCCGTGACTGGGACTGCGATGAGCAGCAGAAAATGCAAATTGCACATATCACTTTACACAAATAGGGGACACAACCAAAAAAGTCTCTCATATTAACAATAGATTTATGGTAGATACCTGAAATGACCTAATTACTGTGAAGATGCTAATAATAATTCTCCCCCAGTGCAGAAATATTCTACATATATGAGAGGAGATGGCTCCAAAAACAGAAACTCAAATAAATCAGTGCTTCAAATGACAGAAAACACAGAAACACAAAGAGAACTGAAAGAAATGGTTGCTACACAAAGGGCAAAAAATCAATGCATTTCAGCAGTTTATACAAGCCTGCCATTTGGGATCTATAGGTTATAACTGTCAAATGTGAAACAATATCAAACAACAGGCCTCGTAGGTTTATTTTGTACTACAGTTTCGAAATGACTGAAAAGCCTGATTGAAAAAGCCTGTGGAAAAAAACCCGTTGTGAAATTACATTGCACAAGAAAATCAATACAAAAAAAGGACGGGTATAATAATCAAAAGCATTTACAAGTTCGACCAGTGTTCTCTCAGTCGCGCCTTCTGAGCCACAGCCTCGTAGCTGCGGTGACCTTTTAAGCCGTTTATGCCTGTGCATAGATATTGGCATTAACATCGTCCCGCTTAAATGAAAAGTGCTTGCTAAGCCAACAACTGCGCTCAGTGAACTGTGCGCCTTGGAGGTGAATTATATCATGCTGGATTACCCTTACCTTAATTTATCTTTGCCAGCTTTGTATCTGGAGACTCTGGCCATCAACAAGGGCAGGGAGACTGCATCCAGCCAGCGCTTCTCATACTTTGGTTCATTAGCTGAGGGCGAAGGGGGTGATGGAGCCTGCGTGGAATACATGAACGATGCGTGAGCTTTCTGCTTCTGTTGACCAAATTCTTTTGATTACTGATGGATGATACACAAGCACCATTTACATGCAAAAGAATTCCCTCAACCAGGGCTAATCAACTATTTTTGTCTGAAGTTCTCACTCTCTGCTTACGCCAAGCATGTCTGAACTTCGATATACTGAAGTTATAGACTCCAGCTGTTTTCTTAAACTGTTGCTACTTGTATTTTTTTTCTTTCCAAATCAAACCCAATTATTCAATGTAAGTGATGCAAGTATATCTGGTGCCCCAGATATTAACAGAAATTTCCTCTGTAATCAGGGAAATCACCTCCTGCTGCAGTTAACATGATGAAAATAATCAATAACCTGTGTATTGACTCTACATGTAAACTACATGCAAAGTGAGTAAGTTTAGAATAACTGTACTGAAACTAAAAAATCACTCAGCAGAACCTAAAAATGTCCATATTTTGCTAATGGAGTAAATATTGCACTCTGACTTCTGTAATGAAACCACGCATCATAAATCCTTCCCTTCAGTTTTGAAACTGAATAAATCAGTTAGAAAAACCTTTAATTTATTTCAAAATATTCACTTTTAAATTGTTTTGTTATGAGTAGAGCAATTATGTTTGTGGTCAATGATTTTGTGCAACACTAAGCAGGTGTTAGCATCAATTTAAAGAGAACCGGAGCCTCCACAGTGTTTGTATAGGCCAACAGATAAGTGGAAGACAGCAAACTATTTTAAACCTGCTGCTTAAACACTTGGACGGAGCGGGGTGTCATGCCAAACTCTTCTTTATCAAATGTTCTTTGGCATTTAGCACGATTAAACCACATGATGTAATCAGTCTTGGTTAAGTTCTTGCTGACTGGATTCTGGACTTTCTAACAGGCCACACAGGTGAGAGTATAAATACTCATGTTTGGTCTCTTCGGTGCCTGGAGAGGAAATGACAAGTTAAAAAAAACTTTCTCTTCAGTTACAAGGAAAGCAACAAACTTTGTGCACTCAGACGTTGATTGAGAGAGACCACAACGTTACAGGAAACTAACAAAGAGTGCCTTGTAGTTGGGTTTTAAAAAATGGTTTGTAACTAAACCAAAAACTGTTCCTTGAAAAGAATCTTTGTCCGGTTGTATTGATCTGCAGCAGAGCATGACTCCAGACAACAAAGGAACATGGCACAGTCTGATAAAACTAAACAAACCAGGTATAAAATCTGAAGAGTTAAAGCTTCGTTTCAATTAGGAACAGAGCAAACAGAGCAAACACACACTCTACCAATCAGGCTACAGACAACGTTTAGATAAATCAGGTAACAGCCAGTCTTTGGTGTCTAAAAAGGAGCTGGAGTAGATTAAGTATGTTTCTATTATCATCTTATTAGCAGTCACCTGGGAAACGGTTAGTCTTCCCAGTGTGCCCAGATAAATTCTGATTAGAGCTGTGTTAATGGAAATGTGCAGCATCGTTTGCAAGAGAGAGAAGTTAGAAAAACATCACCTCACTCACACGTACTCAAAAAGACAAGTGGATCTGTAGAAAATGGTCACATATCAAAGAAAAATGTCCTGTTGACATTGATTAATGACAGAATGAAATTAGTTCTTATAAAAATGTTGAGGTGTTAGGGGGTAATTTCAGGGGAAATACACTTGCCATTTAAATTGATAGGTTTCAGTCATGTTGACAGTGTCTCTCTCAGCTCTCTTTAATGGATTTTTTTTTTAATAAGTGGTGAGTGCTGGATACAAGCCTCTGGCAAATACAGAAGTGCATTTAGATATTTATAGGCAAAATTAGGCAAATAAAACTAAAATTGCTGTTTAAAAAAATGCCTGGTGTATGACAATAATACAATGTGTTAATATGAAATGGAAATGTGTGTTATGGATACGTGTTGATGGTGGCATTTAACGTGGCATTAAGCGAGTCTTCAAATTACTTTATAATGGACTCCAGAGCAATTCAGCATTACCATAATGGTCAGTGCAGCTCGCTCTGTATTAGAGTCTGTTCAGTAGAGGAACGAGCATGAAATGTGTACTCAAAATATTTGTGCTTAAGTTTTCTATATGACAAAAGCCAGGATGTATCCATGCGTATATAGTTTACTCAAAATTCTGACCCCACCATCTGTATTTTGTAACAGAAATCAAGGCTCATCAGACCAAACGACATTTTTCCAGTCTGCTGTTGAATTATGTCGAGTCTATGTGGATTTTAGGCTCCGTTTCTTGTTCTTAGCTAACAGCAGTGGCGCCTGGTGTTATCTTCTGTAGCCCACGAGCTTCAGGGTTAAAGGTTCTGGTCCTTTAGAGAAGCTCTTCTGCATACCCGCGTTGTAACAAGTGATGTCCTTTCAGCTTGAAGCGGTCTTGCCCATCATTTTCGGCATTTTCTCTCAGAACGGCTGGAGCCTATCCCAGCCAAGAGGCTGATATCAAGTCGATGTATTAAGTATAGCCGAGTGGCAGGGTACACCCTAGACCCACACCCTAGGCCAGTCTGTCACAGGCCTAACACAGGGCACGCACATTTATACTTAGCGGCAATTTAAGATCACCAACTTTCATATTTGAAAATCTTAATAAAGCCTGGGGAGTTTTAAGAAAATTTATTTCCCATTAACAGTTAAAAATCAATACAGATGAAAAAGCCAAACAACCCTTAACTGGAGGAAGAAACTAACAATGTTTGTGGGAGTTCGTCCATACAAAAGCTTGTAAGGAATCTAGCAACTGAACACCAATTCCTGTCATGAATATAGAACCATTGTCTGAATTGGATATATAGTGACTACGTCAAATAAAACATATGATCTTTATTTTTAAATGCGGGCGGTGTTACAAACTTAGTGCCGAAATTCTGACAAGCAACTCTCCAATAAGATGGGAGGAGTCAGGAGGACCAGAAGAGAAGACTGTTTGTGTGCTGTTGGCATGGAGATCTGCATTTCCCAGAACAAAAGTGGTTCAAGTAGAGATCCCTGTGGTACATCAGTATTAACGTACACAATTCTTTGTGTTCTTTGTCTCAATTTTTGGTAACAATGTCACCATTCACAGTGCAGTGTGACGTTAGATCATTGAAGAACTCATTGGCTATACTGATCAGTGCAGTTTCAACAGTTCCTCTGGGGTTGTCTGAAGTATAGTCTAGATTTTGTAACAATTTAGGAATATTAATCTTGTGCAAACGCTTATGACAAAATTGCTGAAACAAATGTTTCCAACTGTTTTTAATTTTGGTCTATCCATTACTATTGGTATCCAAGTAAGAATTGTGCTTTTGCAGCCAAAAACACCAGACTGTAACATAATTAAAATGCCTCAAATTGTTTCATAATTTCAAGTTCTAATGGAGCTTCTGACTGATCTGCTGCACCAACATTTATCATTTATTCTAAAAAGTCCTGCAGCAAAATATGTTGACAAAAGCTTTGACAGTTGGAAGTATGCCACATTTAAATGCAAATCACACTATACTTAATGTGTAATCCATCTGTTCTTCATTATCTAATGAGTTACAAGCTTGAGGATCAACTGAGTGAAGCAGAGTGAACATCAAACAGTGAATCGTTCCTGAAGCCAAAGATTATCTGTCAGTACAAAATCCCAAAACTCCAAAAAATAATCTGATGTAGTCCCACTTTATCATTGCATGCACAGTAGAGGAAGGCTTGTGTTCACAATGCGAGAAACCAAATCGCCTGCCTGCCTTCCTCTGACTTTGAAATGGCTGAAGATGGAGCGTTTAAATAGCTGCTAGGTGGACTGCAGTTGAGAGTGAACGGCAGAGGAAAAAATGCCCACCTTTGCACATTCAGACACGTCATTGCTGAACTACAACATGTCGCATGCAGACCCCTGTCAGCTCGCCACCAGTAATAGCAACATTTCTAAAGAAATTATCATCCTTTGCTCCAATTATGTCAACCCCGAACAACATGTTACTTAACTCTCAAGTGGATCTCTGCAGAGAGTAGATGAGGTGGTAGGAAATGGAAAACTATCAGGCTGTCAGAATGGATTACACTGACAAAGCACCTGCCTCTTCTGTGGAGCTGGAAAACAGAACCTAAAGCCACAGTCAGCCGTTCCATCACGGATACTGATATTTGAGTATGTCATGAACTGAGAGTAATTATTGGAAAGGACAAAGCTCAGTAAATTCAAGAGGACATTACTATGTATAGGCACAGCTCTCTCCTTTCAGCTTAAAATCTATTATCAGCATTTTAGTACGGAAAAATATTTTATGTAGAGCAATGTAGGGCGCAAATCAGCAAATTATCCGGAAGGAGTCTTGAATGTCTAAACCATGTTTCTACTAAAACAATGAATTAAAGAGGAAGAAGAAGGGTGCTGCAGTGATTTCTGTGTGGAGTTTGCATGTTCTCCCTGTGTGTTTTCCTTTTTCCAACCAAGATGTATTTACAGTAGGTTTTACTGGTAATGATTTTTTTGGTAGCTCTCTGGGCTTATTCTGCAACATATCCCAGCTGCCATAGGATGAGAGGCGGGGTACACCCTGGAGAGCTCACCAGCCCATCGCAGCGCTAACACATAGACGCTAACACATAGACGCTAACACTTATGGGCAGTTTAGAACACTAACTGTGCATGAATGAGGATGAATGGCATTATTTGGTATGACCAGCTATATTCAGACTGTATTTTTCTGTGTTCATAAGTCCATCAATTTTGACGAGAGCTCCAAAATCACTGCCTGACATGTAGCTAAAAATGATGACAGAGTGTCCACTGTGTTTTACAGATGTTTGTAGACACCATCTGTTGTAACTCTCTGACAATTTGAATGAATAAATTTAAAACTCAGATTCACCAGTCCCTAAAAAAAATCAGCCTTTCCTCTGTATTCTTTCAGGCTTCTAAACCTTTTAAAGCCAAGCGTATCATATTTGATACGATGGGTTTTTGTGAGTTTTTCAGACTTAAAAACTACAATGAATGGCACAATACATTTTTAAGGAGCACAAAATATTACTACTCCTGCAGATCTACTGGACAAATTTCTTCAGGTTCTCAAGGACACACGCGATCCTTAGATATGCCAAGTTTTTGGCCAATAGCTTTTTGGGATTGACCTTCTTGATGCAGAAATAATAATTTATGCCTTTCAGACCATTATTTTTGGCATTTTTCATAGATTGAATTAAAGAAGTGGTAACAAACTGTGTTTTACTGACAGGTCGGTAATAACACAGCGCTTGAAGATAAAATTTAAAGGTGGTTCTTTGCCAAGTTCTCCATCATTCAGAGACAAACTACTGATTCGTCCCCTGAGTTGGGTGGCTTTTTTTCAGCTTGAATGATTAATAGTTCAGTGGTAAGTTGCTTAACAAACCACATTTCTCTGGAAATTGTAAGGTACAAGGACTGGACTATAAATGTGTGTAAAAGCAGTCAATGACCAAAGACAGTTCTTCAGAAATCCTGGAGAGCTCAAGATCATTTAATAAAACACTGGCGACCACCAGTGCTACACCTCAGTCTCTGAGTAGATGCACAAAGTCTCAATTTGATAATCCTACATCACCTCATTCAAGTTATCCTTCCAACTGACGAAGCTGGTTGTCCATGCTGGCCAGCTGAGGGGTTATATATATATATAAAGAAACGATGAGTGGGATTGCATAAAGCAAGTAAAATTAGTCGGTCTCAAAATAATCTAAGAGCTGATTTTACTCAGTCTGATGGACTGATGGAGAATTGGCTGAACCACCAACCATAAAACAGAGCAATCTTAGAAAATGTAGCTTAGGGCATTATTATGTGCATCAGTGACTCAGCACTGCTGCTCAATGCTGGAAGCAAGGCACTGAAAAAGAGTCTTGTAAATCAGTTTCAGCTGAAACCAAATTGTGTAGTTTTTTTTTTTTTAAATTAAAAGGTGAGTTTTTGTTGTTAACCCTCTCAGGCTCAAATTAAACTTTTTGTTGCTAATGCACAACCAAGCCCTGCAGTGGTACTTCTGAGTAAAAAAACCTCATAAAATATGTATGTGGGGTAATCAGGTTGTTAGTTTTTAACTGTTGCAAATCGGCAACACCTGCCTTGAGAGGATTAAAACAAATAATGGACTCGTACGTGACATCATTCCACAAGGAGAATGAGCTGGTGTTCATCATTGCCACGTATTATTGCAGTTCCTCTGTAAGGAATTTTTTTGGGTACCAACTTTCCCTCAACTTGGCTTCACGATTTGAACTTTTCCCACATTTCCAGGCTGAGTTTTGACAGTGAATTCAGCAGAATGCAGCCATTTAATGTAAAAGTAAAGAGCAATATGAACTCAAATAAAGGCAATGTCTTTCCTGACAAGAAAATAGGAGCAGCATGCTCCTCACCCCACCGTGCCCCTGGTGGCTGCACAGGATTCGGGTTTATTGGGTGTGCTGTCAGTGAAGAAATTGCAGTCTCTAACTTTCTCCCTGTGTGATTGTTGAGTGTTAATGAAAAATGTGAGTCTAGATAAAAGTCCTCTCTCACAACTGGGGAACTCAAAAACATTTCCTGTTAGTGCTTTGGAATGTTTATGTGACAAAACATCAATTTTGTTGGAAAATTTTGCCCTTTTGAAACAACATATGGTGACGGTGCTCACACCTTTTTCTTACTATCAAAATGTCTAAGACTGCTCTTTCGTTGATGGATGTCATCAAGCATCAAGGTTGTCATAATAAAGGAAAATAAAATACACACTCTTAGCTTGGCCATGACATTGGACAGAAACATGATGTGGAATGTAAAATCAACGTCACAGTGGTGGGTTAGACGGTTTTTGTGGCCATGCTACGAACACTTTTTTCCACAATAGCATTGCTCTGAAATTGATGCATCTTTTCTATAACTTCTGTAGGCCCCCTCGATTGCTTTTTTTCTGTAATTCATTTTGGAGGACAGGATTAGAAATTAGTATATGAGGGAGTCTGCTCAAGTCAAAGACATAGTTAGGCAAAGCTGAGTGTTTGGACACGTGCAGCAGAAGGCTAGTGGATATAATGGACAAACGATGCTGAATATGGAGCTGTGAGTCAGGAGGTTAAAAAGGAAGATGACTGAGTTCCTGGATGTAACGAAGGAGGACATGCAGATGGGGTGGTGTGACAAAAGAGGTTGCTAGGAAAGGTGAGACGGAGGCACCCTGAAAAAACGATGAAATCTATATGGGGATTTGTTAAATAAGTCTAGTATGCACTTTCAGCTCAGTTTTGTTGTCCACCACCTGTAAACAGAAATACCTGGACCTTTAGCAGCTTTAGTCAATGGTCTGTTTTGTAAAGTCTAAGCAGAACTGAGAGAGGCTAAAATGTCATGTAAACCACACGACAGGGTGCATTTGCTTTGTAGTGTAGTTCATCTGAGGCTGACATCATGCTTAAAGAACATTTCCTTTACAAACCATTTCATATGATGCTACTGAGTTAATTAATTTTTCCCCAAAAAAGAAAATCAAATGACATTGCATGCCATTAAGTTATGTGCTGCCCTACTTTTCCTTAAATCTCTATCTTGAGGCTTCCTATCATTATTCTGCGAACATGAAAGTGAAATCATGCCTTGTACTGCACTAAAAAATCTGAAACACAACACACAATTAGGCCTACTCAAAGAACAAAAACAGCCACTCACATAACAGTCCTCTGTGAGGCAAGAACAATCTCTACCCAAAAACACTCCAGAGGCCTGCTTTAGCCATTTTGTGTTTTTGCAGCTTTTAAAAATGTTATTTCTGTTCTCGGGAAACTGCTCGTGTTGCCAGACAGGTTTACAACTAAACATTTTCACGTAAAGACCCTTTATACAGAGCCAGCTGATCTGTTACAGATTTGTGCCAGAATTATTTTTGCATAGGCAGGTATATGTCAGGGTTTTCTGTGCAAATAGTAAGATTGTCCACAGACCGTCCAGAGACGTGTGCTTCTCCGGCACCTGCTAGAGTTTAAAATGGAAACACTTTAAATCTATGAAAGGTTAAAATGACCACCTGCTGTCCTTCATGCTTACTCTGAATAATGCATATGAAATGACAAGCCAGACTGTTTTAAAGCGACCCTTTCCATTATAAATGACTGTATTAATATGGAATTATCTGAGGATTTAGCTTAAAAACAAAATATTATCTTTAGGTAAATAGATTTGTTTAACCAGGAGAACTCTAAAACACTTTCTCTTTGATGCACTGATACACATGTTTTTGTTAGCCAGTGTTGTCAGTGAAGGTAATGAGCAAACTGCATCACGCTGTCCTCTGGTAAGACTGAAGTATCCATTCTGTTAAGTCAGCTGCTTCTACACTGAAACGTCTCCCAATCCAGCATCCCAGTAGTACACTGTAATCACAGCCATTACCAGTGAAGATCAAGAAAGCTCAATGAGCGAATAACAGCTTTGTAGGATGACAGAACTAAATGAATGACTGTCTTTTTGACCCTTCCTAACGTGTGATGGCAGATTGATTCATCTGCTTCATGAACTCAAACAGGCTCTGTTGCTACTGTGGGCAGAGTCACTCTAATTCTGCAGCTGTGAAATGAAAATTACACTTTGTTATTTTGCCACAGAGCATAAAAATATATACACGGGCACAATATGTAGGGGTTAAAAAAAATGACCAAAACTAACGTGATATAATTCCACAATATTTTAAACTGCTAATACAACATTTTCCCCTAAAAATATGAAAACAGTTTCAAGTGATTTTGCAGGTATTACTCTTAGGCAAAAACAATCTTGATCGGTGAAGCCAGTAAATTTTGTTTTGACATGAATGTTGGAAGCAACGGCGAGACTCCAGCTGAGGTAATTAATTCTCCTCCCTCTGCCAGGGGCCAATTCTCAGATCTGGGACCTGCAGTCTGGAAAAAATAAAAAAACACCATCCTAGCATATGTGTGCAGAGGATGTTATGGATTACTTCACATTTAATAACACATCAAAGTCAAAGGAGATTTGTATGAGCAACAGCTGCCATGCTAGTGGTCAGCCCTGCTGAGCTAGCTAGAGTGATTAGTGTCTTCATAGTCGCTGAATGAAGCAGAGTTTCCTCCTGTTGCTGTTGTTGAAACAAAGCTTCCTAAAAGCGGTTATTTTATAACTTTAAGTTTCAACCACAGGTTAAACTGGGATTTAAAAATCTAATACTCCAATATACCAGTATATTTTTTCTTTCTAAAGAACAACTCCAATAGAGTTGTTCATCAGACTAATAATGACTCCTAACAGTTATGAAGGGTAGTTATTTACTCATGTTTGCTCTGCCCAACTCGGCTCAGATTGAATGGATATGTTCAGTGTTGGGGAGTAACGGAATACATGTACCGCCGTTACGTATTTAAAATACAAAATATGAGTAACTGTATTCCGTTACAGTTACCGTTTAAAAAGGTGGTATTTATTGAAATAAATGGATTACACGGCGGTACTTCCCTGTTTCATATTGTGGCGGGTCAGGACTGTTTGGGTTTTGTTTGACAGCTACGTTCTGTTGTTCCAGGTGGCAGCGCTACGGTTGCCATGGTTACAGAGTGACGCTCTCTCTCTGCGTGTTTCCTGGGTGAGAGAGGCCTTTTTGTTGTTGTTGTGCTAAGCTAATAGGCAGAATGCTACAGGTATAGCTCTAAAGAATGTAGCATCATAGGCAGTGTAGTCCGTGCTGCAGGGAGAATGGACAGCGAGGGAGGGAGAAAAAGGAAAAGTACGAGCTGTCATCGAGCAAAAACGGGAGCTGGAAGCATGTAAATATAATAATAACCACTGCAGCCAAGAAGAGTGCCTGACGAGCCCAGTTGTAAGTAAGCTATTAAGACTCGACTGTACACCGTGTTCGTGTTTTCCTCTGAAACAATAAGTTCCGTTAGAGCAGCCTTTCAACGCCTCTCTCTGTCTGTCGCAAGCAAAGTTGACCCAGACAACAAAGTAAAGCTAGTTTTCGGCTACGAGCCGACACAGAACCCACCGTATTAGCCAGAGGTCCCTTTACTACGGTTTGGAGCCGCGGACCTTCAGTAACAGTAATAAATCACAGCAATAGTACATTCACGTAGTTGTAAACAGCATGATAATATAATAAGTAATCCAAAGTATTCAGAATACGTTACAAAACACATTTTGGGGCATGTATTCTGTAATCTGTAATGGAATACATTTTAAAAGTAACCTTCCCAACACTGGGTATGTTTGATTAATTTTCATTTATTAGTCATTATAAGTGTCAACTTAACTGGCCAATTGCTTATATCTGTTGATATCATCAGCCCAGCAGTATATCAGTCGGGCCCTCATTGAAGGAAGCTTCATGGTTTTAGGAAATCTCCTCCTGTGTGTGTTTTCTAATATCAGCGCCATTCTTCCCCTACTAGCTGTCCATTCTAGGCTCAACGGAGGTAGTTAATAGATCAAGTAACGGGTTGAGTACTCCAATAGTGAGACAAAAGGGAAAAAAAGTAAAAAATCATCTCTCCATCCACTGGTAACTTGCAATTTCCAGCTACTGTACTTCCATACTAATGCATTTTTTTCAGACTTTAATTCTATTTTATTTATATAACTCCAAATCACGACAGCAGTCACTTCAAGGCACTTTATATTGTCAGATAAAGACCAATAATGCAACGAAAACCCTAAAAATCCGATGAGCCCCTATGAGCGAGCACTTGGCGAATGTGGGAAGGAAAAACTCCCTTTTAACAGGAAACTTCCAGCACAACCAGGCTCAGGGCGGAGCCACAATCTAATGTAACTAGTTTGGGGTGAGGGGAAGGAAAAAGGACACTGTGGAAGAGAGCAAGGAATTAATAATAACGCAAACAAATACAATCGTTCTGGTGTGATTTGTCTGCACTTTGTTAGACATTTTGCAAACCATCACATTTACTTTAAATTTAATTTATCTTAGATTTTTAAATATCAATATTGTGCACACTCTTCCCAAGCACCTCTTCAAACAGCTGTTTTCTTCAAAATGCCATTTCCTCTAATATTCTGAGCCACAAATCTCCACTTCAGTAGCACTTACAAACTTTCCACTTGGATTCCTCTATGTAATCTAAAGCTTTACACCGAGGACTCGTTCATATATCATTCAGTGACTGATGGAATATTTTATTTCCAGAAACATGTCAGAAATTGACTTCTCTGTCTGTTGACTGAATCTTCCGATTCATGGAATAATAAAGAAGTCGTATCCAAAAGCTTCACTGTCAAAACCTGTAACTCTAACAAAATGAAACAAGAATTTAGAGCCTGGATTTACATCACAATATTCACAGGATGGCAGGAAAATGCACAAATATTGAGGTTTACATGTTTTATTTGCCCCTGCTTGGATACTTTACCAACATTTCTGAAAACTTCTATTGCAAAAAATATTTTTTAAGTAATTAGTCGCCAAGAATTCATCATGATATGGTTTAGTTGATGTCTTTTTACCTTCTTGACCAGCAAAAGCCCACAAAAAAAGAAAAAAGGATTAGTGGAGGTTTAAATTCTAAGACTTAAAAAGCATTTTCATTATACGCCTCCAAAGAGACATCAATGCAAACAAGGTCAGAAGTCTTTTATGAGGCTTCGAATTCATTAAAACTCCTGTTATTCCTGCGCTTTATGAATGAATTTTAAAAAATGATTGAGTATCGAACACTTGCAAAGCTGAGATAACCTATAGCTGCTCACTGTTACTGCTACTAACAACCTACACCTTTCTCATTGTTGTTATGTGCATGCACTTGGGTGATCTCACATAAATCCCAGCATCCCACGGCCAGACCTTTGTAACTGGTCTAAATCAGCCACGGCGTGTGGGCGTACTGGGGTTTTGTTATTGCACGTGGGATTAACCTTTTTCAGAAAACAAGCTCAGGTGTAATTTCTATCAAGGTTCCATTACTGTCGCATATTGAGAAACAGTTTCTCCATCAAATGAAAATGTTACATCCACAAGATGTTCATTTTTCTAATTGGAATAACAAGATGCCCTAGCAGGGCCTCCTCCTGAAGGTGCCTGTGTGGGCGTGTCCCACCACCTCTTCTGCCTGAGGTGCCACCTTTCCCTTTTGTGCAGCTGACTCTCGTCAGTAATCAAGGAGATTTAAGCCCAGGGAAAGGTGAGCTCTGGGCCAGAGTGCCAGCTAGTGAGCTGTGTGTTTGTGTGGTTGCAGCTAGTGAGCTGCTCTCTTTTTTACTTACTTTTTACTTTATTGACCACCGCTTGAGTTGTGTTTGTTTTCCTTAAATGGTGATAGCGGCTTGTCCATCTCTTTTAGTTGAGCTACTTTAATAAAACTATTTAATTTAACCCTTCTGCCTCCTTGACTCCTTTTCCTGACCCGGACACTTTTTGTTACTTCCCCCTTCATCGCCTGGACCCTTTTAGGGGAACGTAACACACACATTTATCTGTTGTCCATCGCTGCGTGTGATCCCGGCAACGTCTCGATGAGATGAAAAGAGTCTGATAGTCTAACAATGCAGATTTTCCCTAATGTATGCAAACAGAAGGAAGCAGGGAGGAGATGTCAATATTAGCAGTGCTAATAGTCTCAACTGCTACTAATGCTAATGGCCATAATGCCTCAGCAGTATAGAAAATTACAAGCTACACTCACTGGCCACTTTATCAGTTACACTGGTAATATCAGGTCGGACTCCTTTTTAACTTCAGAAAAGCTTTAATTCTTCATGCCGCTTTTCTGTAACACCCCAAAGGCGCTCTATTGGAGATCTGATGACTATGGAGGCTATTTGAGTGCATTTGATAACTCACTGATATATTTAAGAAACTAGTTTCAGATGATGTGAACTTTATGACATGGTGCGTTATCCAGCTGGGATCACCCATCAGAAGACGGGTACACTGTGAGGACAGTTAGCAGCATGGTCAACAACATTACTTCAGTGGGCTGTGGCGTTTAAATGATATCCAGATAGTACCAAAGTGCCGCAGGAAATATCCCCCCACACCATTACACCAATACCAGCCTGATAATGCATGATGGGTCCATCCTTTCATGTTGCTTACTCCAAAATCTGACCCTGCCATCTGAATGTCGCGGCAAAAATTGAGACTCATCAGACCAGGCAGCATTTTTCCAGTCTTCTATTGCCCAATTTTGCTGAGCCCGTGTGAAATGGAGCCTCAGTTTCCTGCTCTCAGCTGGCATGTGTGGCAGCTTGTCTGACAACAGTAACCGTCCCATGTTTAACCCTTTAAGACCTACCACAGAACCAAGTCCACCAGAGCTTATATTATATTTTTACATGCTGTGGAGCCATTTTTGGGAGCATTTCAAGTTGATATACATCAATACAACCATTATAGCCCAAATTTTAATAATATGTCTGCATTAAGTGCATAGTAATTACATAAATTGCAAAAAAGTGCAATAAACTACAAAAAAATGTAAAATTGTTTGGTTTTTTTTAACATATATTTCTAGTTAGAGAAATTTAAGAGGCTTATCCCTCAAAACTGTGAATACGAAAAAGTTGCACAAAATAGTTTCCCACCACAGGAAATTTATTTTGAGTGTCTTCATAGTTTCATTTTTGAAATACACCAATTTTTATACACTGCAGGAAAAACAAAAATAAATATTATAATGCAAATTTGCAAAAAAAAAAAAAAAACAGCATATGCATCAAAATAAACTATTTCCAGCAGTGCAATATGAGTCCTAAGCATCCCAGAAACGACACAGAATATGCAAAACAAAATTATTGCGCAAGCTTATGTGGTTGCAGTGCTACCGGGATTTAAAAATAGTTACGCAAAACGGAGCATGCCCGTTCCGACCGGTTTTAAAGGGTTAAAGTAAGCCAAAGTTGAAGGGGTTGAAGAAGCACAGATCCAAAAGCACTCTCATCTTTCAAGTGTTAGTCACCGCTCTACTCTCAGATAATTCATTTTCTTTAGTGTTTTAAACCTGTAGCTTTACTTGAAAGAATCAGTTACCTGTAAGAAGCTGGTAAGACCCTGGCACTAAGCAGGAAAGAGATCAAACCCAAACCAATCACGTTTTCATGTGCAACATCAAAAAGGTGTTTCTTACCGTGTTGTTTCCGTTTCCATTTAAATGCACACCACTGTCGAACAGCGGGGAGGATACTCGACTGTGATCTGGCCCCGGAGACCCTGAAACAAACAGCAGAATGATTCATGTTTACAAAAATCTTTTGAAGAATCACCGTTAAAGATTTAATCCAACTTCTCACCTTTTCTATCAATATTTGAATTCATCTGGAAACAAAGGCGCGTCGTGAGTTGCACATAAACCTCAAACAACATGTCAAGACTCGTAGTCTTAAATTATAAGGGTTATTATTGACTTTATTCTGCTGCCCTGCCTTTTGTCATGCAGCCATAGATCACAGGCAGAATCCAAAAGAGAAATGCTGCTCGTTGATATGATATTAGCTTGGCGTTGGAGGAACTGCCTTCTGATTCGGTCACACTCGGTAAAGTGTGGCAAGCGGCTCCTGGCCTTTCCTGCCCGTCATTTGTGCCATGGTACAACAAAGACCGGCTTAGAGAGAATACAACTTGAACCTTTTCACTCTCAGACAACAAAAACCACAATTCACAGGGCCAAACAGCCTACAGCTAAAAACCTGAGCATCTCTGCACTGCAGCCTTCCCATGAATGTTAACACACCCGCGCGATACGAAGGCTGGATTTCTCAAAGCGCTCACACTTTGATTTCCGGAGAATGTGGCGATTTATCGAGCTATAAATATTCATGCGTGCCTGTTAGTATTAATTATTTTTCTACATCTGTGTGCTCTTCGTAATTAGATAAATTGTACAAAGTGATTGTTGTGTTTACTGTGGGGACTGAAATCATTTGTATTGCATAGGGTTCATTCATTCATTTTGCTTACAGCTAATTCATAGCAGAACAATTATTAGCGGCTCAGCAGTGTGAGTGTTCGCTGCAAACACACAACTGTCAACATCTAAAGGCCCAGATGTAATGCAGGAAGTTACAGACTGTGACGTTGATGCATTAGCTGTGTTTACTACAGTAAAAGATACGTTTAAAGAACTTTATTTGTAAGAGTTAGCAGTTTCTTATCCTTCCTTTAAAACAGACCAAGAGCTTGGGTAGGTTTAGCCTAATTTAGGATTAACAGATAAATCACAAAAATCAGAACGTCAAAGGATAAAGTAGGTCAGGGGTGTCCAGTCCTCGAGAGCTACTGTCCTGCAGCTTTTACATGTATCCCTACACCAACACAGCTGAATCATATGGTTGGATTACCTCTTCAGCATGTCATCAAGTTTGGCAAAGGCCTGATAACAAGCCATTCATCTGTGTGGCGGAGGTGTGATCCCTGGCGTAGCTGCAGGGGAGGGGCGGTGAGCTCAGGGGGCTGGACCGGGACGAGCTGTCACGGCACATTGTTATTATAAATAAAACGTTTTCGTGAGCAAAAACGGCGTGTGTGTGTGTCGCCTACATCACAAGTGGTGCCGAATGTTCCTGGAGCTTCATCAGATGTTCCCGCTGGGCCACGGCCTGGTCCCGGCACATCGTCGCCAACTCCGCCAGCATCTGTGCCAACAACTGCACGGGCTGAGCGGGCGACGCATCGTGGGGGTCAGACATCCCACACTGGGTTTCGGCACCACTTGTAAATGACCACGGCAGACCCGGGTGCAAGTTCATGCTTTGCAGCATACTTTATCGACTCACACTGTTGCTGTTCACAATGCTCACAGAGCTGCAGCTCTCCCGCTGCCCGCTCAACATTATCGCAACAACCACAAACACAGCACCCATTACAATATTTAAGTTGGTGGGGCGTGATTGCAGATGCCGTGCAGGTGTGTCCGCCTTCCCTGCACGGCACCGCAGGCCACGCCCCGCCACAATCTGATTCAGGTGTGTTGGAACAAGGATGCATCTAAAAGCTGCAGGACAGTAGCTCTCGAGGACTGGAGTTGGGCACACCTGTGGTAGGTCATCCGGCTCATGATCTATCACAGTTTAGGTCAGGGGTCTCGAACTCCAGACCTCGAGGGCCGTTGTCCTGCAGGTTTTAGATCTCACCCTGATTCAACACACCTGAACCAAGTGATTAGTTCATTACCAGGCCTCTGGAGAACTTCAAGACATGTTGAGGAGCTAATTTAGCCATTTAGCCATTGTTGGATCAAGGACACATCTAAAACCTGCACTCAAAAAAATGTGTTGTTGGATGAACACAATTTAATCATGGCACCCAATTTGCACACGATTTAACCAAGTACAATAAACCATTTTCAATCATGTCAAACCAACACATTTAGCATTTGGCGGTTTAATGTAATCAGATTACGTTGGATCAACATAGTATACTTACATTGATTTGAAGTGATTTATTTAAGTATGTAGAGTGAAATTTGTTTTAATTCATTCTACACACGTTAAAAAGTTTAGGAAAACACAATTAAATCTTGTTGTTTCAACAACTACTTTGTTAATCAAGGCAACTACTGCAAGTCTTGCTTAATAAACCAATATGGGGGTTGATGATTTCACTCATTTCAATCAAATTATTTCAATTAGATTTGTTTACATTTGTTACACATTTAGAAACCCACTACTTTACAAAAAAAAGTCACAATCAGATAATGATAACATTAACTTTATTAACTGGATTTAGTGGACAATATAAAAGCTTACCATTTTTGTACACCTGCAAGCATTATGCCACTTCAAAAGGTATAACGTTAGAATACTTATTTACATAGGTAATATGTTGGAACCAAAGCTTCCACAACTAAAAACAGATGCAAAATTTGCTAAATATTTCAACTGTATTTTAAAAAATTAAACTAAAAGATAAAAATACATCTCCCACTTGGCAAGTTAAAACATGTGACAAAAAAGAATTACTATTGTGTGAATTTGGAAAAAAAAAAAAAAAAATTAGAAATAATTTGGGGGCAATACAACAACAACAACAAAAAATCCATAGGTAAAAAAAAATAATAATAATAAAAAAAATATAGGGATTAAAAAAAATTTAGGAAGTAAAACGAAAATAGAAACAGAAGGCTTAACATCAAATTAAATGACAGATGACATTTTTTTTTCAAATGCAATTAATTATTTGAAATGAAAATCTATATTTGTTTGGTGTATCTCATTGTAATAATTATTAGTTTGACCAATTTTTATATTTCTGTATTTATTTTTTAATTTTTGTTGCAGTCCTCCACAGCTACCAATATAGTTTTGCTGTGTTTATTAAAACATGCTAGCAAGCAAAATGGACACAATAATACAGTGAACTTAACAGGTGGCAGTGGTCTTAAACTTTACAGGCCCTTGACACAACATAGTAACAGTGCAGCTAAAAACAACAATGAACATTTCTTTGGGAAAACCCCTCAATGCAGTTTCTGTAAAATGGTAACTTTGTTCTACAAAGGAGAAGAAAAAAAAAAAGAGGGGGGCGCTAAAGCACTCCAATGGAGTGCTTTAGTGCCCCCCTCTTTTTTTTTTTCTTCATTCAACACATGACAGCATTATGGTATGTGTGAATTAGTACCTATACTACAAAGTCAAAATTAAATGAAAAATAATTAACAGAACAGTACTTCTGTCAGTACTTCTGATCCATTTTGAGCCATCTATATAAGGACAAACAAAAATCATCTGCAGTGCTGTATAAAAGGTGAATTGCCCAACAGAGAGAATCCAAAAACTTTAAAATATTTTTTAAATAATAGAAAAAATATAAACAACTCAAATATTAACATTATATATTGGAAATCACCATTGCACCAATGAACCATTCAAGACCTATCAATCATTTTCAAGTGCTCTCACCCCATAAGCTTGTTTTTCAGAAACTGTGCCTTTGAAGAGAGCTTTTGTCCATCAAGATTTAAAAGTATCTTCTGGAGGACTTCAAAGGTGCATTTAAGTTCTGGTGGGTAGCTCAGGTTCAAACAGTATACGAGTCCAAACAACAGAGCCCATGCTTGTGCAATGTTACCCAAATCAGTGTTAGCCTCCACACCCTCAATCAGGACACCAACGTCCTCTGGGTCATCTTCAGGTTCAGCACCCTCCTTCTGGATGACGTACACCCCCATCACAGTTTGCTCCATGCAGCTTTTTGCCTCGCTGTCCGTATCCTACATGAACAAATATAAGACAACAAAGTAAAATTTAAGAGATTGTTTAAACAACTGTTTCTATGCTGTTCATAAAATCCAAGTAGTCAAAGTAATAAACAGAAAATTACACCACTAAAGTAGTTGTTAGTAATTACTCCAATACATAAATTATAAAATACACCTCTCATGTCAAAAGAGGTGGCATAATTGACCTCTCACCAGCCCCTCCCCCAAAAGGGCCATTGTCCAATTACACATTATAGCAACCATTACTGTGTCTGACAAACATTAACCTCAAGCAAGATGGAGAAGCAGTGTGCCCACCGATACCCCGAGAGATTGTGTCTGGAGGAGTTGTGTTCTTTCCATTCACAAAGTCAAAAACAACGTGAATGGATTAAACAGTGTGGATGGCCCCACTCCCAGGTAAATGTACCAAACATTATGAAGCATGTCTGCTCGCACATTTGGGTACCCATTGGTGCGCAGAGGAAACCATTTGTTTGTCGGACATAGCAAGAGTAACTTAGGGGGACAGGACTCGAGAAAAGGCTAACTCAGCTGCTAAAATAAAACAGGTATAGAAGTGTTAGTACTAAACAGCTCAAAATTCATAGACATTTCTATTTACAAATACTGATGACCATAGCAATGAAAAAACAACAGGACTTGTTTTAATCCAAGTGCAGATTCAAAAGCAATATTGTCTTGATGCATGTTAAATGCATTGTATGTTTGTGTATCAAGTTTAACTACGGTATGCATAAATTTCTTTCCTTCCAATACCAAATTCCATAAATTCTTTATTGCAACGCTTAATACTGTTTGGTATTCAAGACATCCTTTCCCCAATACCAGGTGTCTTGTTGCTAATCTCAAAATTTTAATTTTAACGATTTGCATTTGAGGCAACGTCACAATTTGTATGGTAAATAAAATGGTAAATGGCCTGCATTTATATAGCGCCTTACTAGTCCCTAAGGACCCCAAAGCGCTTTACATATCCAGTCATCCACCCATTCACACACACATTCACACACTGGTGATGGCAAGCTACATTGTAGCCACAGCCGCCCTGGGGCGCACTGACAGAGGCGAGGCTACCGGACACTGGCGCCACCGGGCCCTCTGAACACCACCAGTAGGCAACGGGTGAAGTGTCTTGCCCAAGGACACAACGGCCGAGACTGTCCAAGCCGGGGCTCGAACCGGCAACCTTCCGATTACAAGGCGAACTCCCAACTCTCCATTTGTTAAGCCGAAACAAAATTGACAACTTCATCTCCAAATAAAAGTTATTTTTGCTGCCTATGACAAAATCTACTCAATCCTAATACAAACCTTGGAGATGGCAAGCATGAGACCTCTTATTTTCTTTCCAGGTGTCCCTCCTTTGCTCAGAAAGATTTCCATTAAGCGTGGCGCGTATTGGTCAAGCTCGGCAAAGAAAGTAGATAGCAGAGGCTTTCTGGTGATTCGCAGAAACTCCTTGTCAATCTGCAATAGAAAATAAATACATTGATTAAAAACTCAACTGTATATTTCACTAACTTCACATCTAAGCTGACTAAAGCTGCTTTTAGAAGACCATGCAGACATCAGTGCTGTCTGTGTAGAACATGAATCAGTCTGTGTCAGATCCTGAATTTAAAATTTCCACTGAAGTCACAGGTAAGAGGCAAATGGAACCAAGATCTAGGCCATTTGCTTTTTGAAGTTTGCAAAGACTGCTAAATTGTGCCAGTGGTAGTTCACTCTTTGCAACATAGTACGCTTTTTCAGGTTTATTTTTAGTATGTTATTTGCAATTGGTGTTTGTTCTGGGAAAGATATTGCAGACTGAGCAATAATGCATTTCTAATGGGGGCCTTTCTTAAATGTACTGGTCCCAGTAACAAAGGCGCTTGTCGACTCAGAAATCGAGGGAAAACCAACAACACAACCGGCAGAACATTATGTTATTTACACGGGTGCACATACGTGGTCCGCATGTGCGCATTCGCTGTCAAAATAAAAGACGCGCACCAGATAAGAAGTTGCAACGCGCATTTGCGTCCATATAAAAGGCACTGTTTTTGTCCGCTAGAGTGGGATTTTCACGGCACATTCTGCACCACATCTCTGTGCGTTCATCATTTGTTTGAAGCCAGCTCACCTCCTGCAACCACTTTTCCGAGAATACGCGCTTCTTTTGTGGTTTGGACTCCTGACATTTCTTTGGAGGTGGAGGAACAACAAAGTAATTGCTTAAAGGAGCTTCTTCGACATCTTTAAGAGTTCTAAACAAATGTCTGTCCTCCTCCAGAAAATCTTATGTACGCAAACACGCGTTGCAACTTCTTATCTTGTGCGCGTTTTTTATTTTGACAGTGAATGCGCACCTGCGGACCACTTATGTGCACCCCTGGTTATATAGCTCGTCATATTGCAGCCACAGAAATTCTTTTGTCCATGAAACCATTAAGCTGCACTTTCTTTTTGCCTTATAGTCTGATTTGTAATAATTTTTCCGTTTTGTGGTAAGATTTTCTTTGGCTGTCACTTCTGCACCCTGACCTGTCTTATTTGGCTCAGCAGAACTAAAATATATATCCTGCTGCTTTTACACACACACTCACATAACGCTCAGCGATTCTCTGCGCGATCAACCTCTCACATGTTTAAGCTTGCTGCGGGAGATTTCACTTGTCATGTTTGCATAGTAAGCTAACAATTGATAAGACGATGTCAGAGGAATTGGTGCGCAAATTATCATCACTCACCAATCAGTGCTGTCGCTCTCTATACACAGTTCGCGCGATTGCAAAGTGAAAGCAAAAAACAAGCGCAAATTCAAACGCGATTTCAATATGTCACATATTGACAGTGGCTCACCAATGCCAATGACATAATTACCCAGCTACATTTCCGAAAGAATGCAAAAGCATTGACATATATTTTTCCTTCCTATGACAGCCCGACGGGCAGGGCAGAGATAGATTTTGGTGGCCCAACTGGAAAAATCGCTAGCCCCGGGATGTCGGGCTAGCGATTTTGCGAGCCCTGTACAGTGTTTCAATTTTTTTTACCTACTACTCTCCCTGATGGAACAACGCTTGCACTGCCACATACAAGTCACTGAAAGAAAAAAAGAGAAGCAGTTTTAAGGATGGTTTTATTGACCACCTTTTTTTTTACTTTGATTAAATCATAAAACTATCATAAAAATATATGATGGTAAAAACTTACCATGTATTAAAGAGGAGGCACAAACAATCAGAAAAGGGGTCAACTTTCTTTGTGGTGTTACTATGGTAAAGAAAACAGACAAAAAAATTTATAAAAACTCCACAGTGGATTTTTTTTTACTTTGTTGCAAACGTATATAAAAATACAAATACATATAAATACCTCTTGCAATATAAAATTCACAGATAAATATCCAATCTGTTGCCAAATGTAATAGCAGTGTTTCACACTATGCAATAAAGATGCTGGTAGTTGCGGTAAAGGTCCAACAGGCAATTTTCATAACTATCCGCCATTGCCTTTTCCTCTGACCTCGTGTTTATGGTCTTTTCCCCATGCACTAGCGTTTAAGTCAATTCAAAGGATGCAGTCCCTGAATTTGGACACAGCTAATATTTAGCAACTCGCGCATGCTAGTTTAACTTGCATTACTGCAAGAGGCCGAATGCTTAAAAAAAAGGAGAGAGAATGAAAGAAGAAATGCAAATGATAATAAAAAAAAAAGTGAAGAAAGACCATGTCTTGCAATAACCGTCATTTAAAACCAAAGTGAATGCTAACAGAGCTAGGTAAAAGTTCAATGAGACAACCATACAACTTTAGCTAACTTCATTTACTTTGAAATTGAATTTCAAACGTGTTAAATATTGAATTAAACACATTAATAACCGCTAAAAACACTATAAGACTAACTGCAAAAACGGGTAACAAAAAAAAGAATGAAATGGAAATGCTAATAATAATATAAATATAGCCGGAGCGGATTAGAAATCAGGTATTAGACGGTACCGATTGGCACCGTCTAATACCCGATTTTCACTGTATTTGCTCCACTCCCGCTGTCTAATGACAAATTACACATTTGGAATTAAAAACATTGGTAAACAATTAACGGACGGAACAACTTTGTTTGACTAAGATATTTTCAGTTATTTATTACTTACCTGTATTGTGGAAGATTCCGCAGAGGGAAACGGCAGTTCACTGAACACATAACTTTCTCCGCGTTCCCGCCTCTTCACTTCTGGGAAGTTTGAGCATGCGCACTAGGCATCGGTTTTAGAGTTGTTGATTTAAAATAATTACATTTAATTGAACTGAAGAATGCAAATCTAGTTCATTAAACTTTTTGTTATTTTATGTTAAACCAACAACTGATAATGATTTAAAAACCTAAACTCAATATGTTCATGTTAAATAGACAAATGTATATTGAATAAATCAAACAACTGCCTTAGTTGACTTTTTTGAGTGTGCAGGACAGCGGCCCTCGAGGCCTGGAGTTCGAGACTCCTTGTTTAAATTTTATTGACCATAAAACAACAAATGTGACCTCAACCTTGAGCACAGATTGGATGAGTAGAGATTTCTGTGAACTGTAAACTAGATGATCTGCATCTCAAAACCACCGACGACCATCTGATTTGTATTCGTTTTTTTTTTTAATTATCTGCATTTGTAAACACACCTGAACCCCCCAACAATAAGTCAGCAGAGCTGATTGAAACAGCTAGCCTGAATTCGCCTAAAGATCAGAAAATCCAACTACCGGCAACAACGGTATAAAGTGCTTTAACACGTAATATATACAGCGAACAGAAACAGCTGTTTGTCTGGCGTATAAAGCCTGCAGAGTGGCATCAATCTTTTTATCCAATTCTGGGGAAGAAAGAGAATTAGCATATGCCCTAAAATATCACTACCTTTTTTTTTTTTTTTTTTTTTAAAGAAAGTGAGAGTAAAAACATGAGCAGCAGCATTTGAATTTTAAATGTGATGGCAGTTGGTGGGTTGTTTACTTGTTGTGAAAACTGAAGTGAAACTGTCAATGGGACAGGCGATTTTAAAAATCCTTTCTCTACAAAACATCAGACAAAGTGCTCATCAAATGTCTCTTGAACCCAAACGAAGGTCACGGGATCTTTGTTTCCCCCCTTCAGTACAAAACTCGGTTATTTAGATTTTTAGCACAGAAAAGCAACAAAAAAACAAACCAATTATATCTGAACTTTCCAATTATCACAGTTTAGGGATTTTTGCAAAGCAAAAAAACTATCAGAGAAACTGGCAATCAAATTTGAGTTGGTGTACTAATCAATTAAAGCTGAGGTCAAGAAAAAATGCTTTTTGTGTCAGACTCCTGCCATCCCTGCTGGCTCTGTTTTCAGCGCTATAAAATCCAACCACCAACAGCCCTTCTGTTTTTGTTTGTTTGTTTATTGCCTTTTCTGAATTTCAGCAATGACATCACCACAGCCCTACCTTTAAATTACATCAAACCACAGCTACACGGTCCTGATATATAACAGACAATCTTACTTTTGTAGTGTTGAGCTCTGACGCTTGCACATATTTCTCCTGTTTTATACAGTGAATCTGTTAGTAAGCAAACAAATTCTAAAATAACCAAACTTTTGCAGGCCTGTATTTTTTCTTCGCTCTGTTGTCCAGCACTTCATTAGCCATCTACATGGGCACAACATAGGAGAAGGCCTCAAAAGTGAAAAAAATCTATTTATAATTACTATATTGTTACTTTATTTTCTTATGACACACTAAAACACAAAAGTAAACTTCTGTGTTTTTTGACTGGTATCAGAAATGGAAGCAAACGGGAGGCAGTTAAGATGAAATGATTTACTGTAATTTGGTGGGAAACTAAAATGCTGCCAGTCATATTAATAACATGAAAACATTTAAAATGACATTTATGCAATGCCCTGTTTTTTTTTTGGGGGGGGGGGGTTTATTAAATGAAACGTTAGAACTCAAACATGTTTTCAGACATTTCTCACCCGCCTTCACTCTCATGTTAAGTATATGGTAAAGTATTGCAAAGTGTTCCAATAAATTGCCAAATTTACACTTTACTTTGAGGTTTGGTTTGTGTTGCTTTCTTCAGTGCCATCATTTTCTCACCGCTCTCACCTACATCCTTCGCTCCACACCTTTTTATCGGCTCCACCTGGATGATTTTAGTGTCTCCGTTTTCATCTTTTCAAGCTGCTGATGGTAAGTGCAGCTCTGGGTGTTTCTGACATTACTGCTCGCCTCGGGCCACCGAGCATGACAATTTATTACTCTGAAATGAACGCTCGTCTATCGAACAGGTTTCAAGCACCGAGTTGAGCAAAAAGACAATTTTCCATAAAAGCGGTTCGCTTCTCATTTGCTAAGAATGCTCAGTGAAATAAAGCTTATAGGCGGTTTAAACGGCGTCGATCAGCGTGCGCTTACCTAGAGGCAGTTTTAGAAATGATGGAACTTCTCGCAGGTAGCGAACAGTGATGGTGACCTCATCTCCCGCAGTACGCAAGAGGTGAACCTGGCGGGAGCGAGAGAGATTGATACAGATAGCGAGGGAGAGAGATTGCGAGCGATACAGCGAGATAAAACTTAATCTCATATAAATGAAACAAGCCACATTCATGTCAAGCTGTATGCTGCCTGAGCAAATGAAATGTAGCGGGAGATGAGTGAGGAATATTAAATCAGAAGTTAAAGCCTGGCTGAAGTGGTTCCACTTGAATCATCAAAAGGCAGATTTCGAAGGCCGGCTTTTCGCTCGTGCTAGGCGGTGGCAAAGTGACAGCTGACACGACAAAGTAATTGCGCTCTGAATGTAAGTGACATATGTCCTCAGAGATGCAGTCACAGCAAACGTATGTTTAATGCGATGAAATCTGTTTCTTCCATGCAGCTGATGAAATAAATGAAAAATTTGAGCGAATGAGACGCATGAACGAAAAGCGCAAGGTCACTTCTGCATGCCCTCGATGCATATCTGCCATCCTCTCCTGCATTATATGCTAGCCCTTTTACTTGAGGCCAAGCATCTGTCAGCGCCGACAGTGTGACAGGCTGCTATTAAATGTGCTGGATTTTGTTCTGAACAGAAACTGCTCATTATATGTTTTGACGCTCTGGAGGTGAATGTAGTGAACAGCTGTATGAGGCTGCACGAGGAAAAAGAGATGACAGACAGGAAGAGCGTGCGTGGGTGAGATGGAGGGATGGTCGCAAACAGCAGAGGGGATATTTAACAAAAGGAAGATGCTGTTTGAGAGGGAAATTGATCAAAATGAAAAGAAAGAAATTGTGAATGTAGAAGTAAGGGGGGGGGAGAGAACACCGCATACTGGCACCCTCACTTCCTGTGCAGGCTTTGATAATAATCGACTCTTTTTCAGGCTTTTCAATTTGTCACAGTGTAAACGAAAAGAAAAACAGCCTCCTGCCAAGATGACAGCTCAGATTGTTGAGGCGCACCTCCCTGTTGATAAACAGCGGGATTTGGTGTTACACCTGGAGGACGGATGGAAGAGTAATGGGCAGATGGAACAGGGTATTGGCTTTTTGCAAGAGTCAAATACAAAAATACTCACAACTTCCTCGTGAGTACAGTGCTCTACATTAATGCCATTGACCTAAAGAAACAAACAGAGATGAAACAAACATTTAGTTTAACATAAGACAATTTAGGACTAACAGGGTCAGAGGTGTCACAGGCCTCCATCTCTAGAATATGACTCGCAGGGTGATGGGCTGTTTAGTCACCTCAGTGTAGCTCTGGACAGGCCTACCAGGTCCAGAATAACAGCTCCTGCACTAAAGTGATTAATATTTATGTATGAAGATGTCTGATGTATGAAGAACATTTTCATAATCCAAACTAATTATGTGTTTTGGGATTTTCTTGAGTTATGACCAAAATATGTTTTGCAAGGCTACGGTGACTTTCAGCTCTCTAAGTCCCAGTTCAGGCCAAGTTAACAGAACATAAATTCACCAGCCACTTTGTTAGGTACACCATGTTAGAACCCAATTTTGCCTTCACAGCTACCTCAGTTCTTCATTGCATATGTTCAGCCACGTGCTGCAAGCATTCCTCAGCGATGTTAGTTCATATAGATACGACAGCATCACACAGCTCCGTATTCATGATGCGAGTCTCCCATACCAGCACATCCACAGATGCTCTATTAGATCGAGATATGGTGACTGGAGTCCATTTGAGTACATTCACTGAGATCAGCCTGAATCGTTCATGCAAGGCAGGATGGATCCATGCTTTCATGTTTTTCCAGAGATCTATTGTCCAGTTTTTGTGAACCAGTCCAGTGAGGACTGCCAGTGTGGTCTTCTGTTGCTGTAGCCCATCTGCTTCAAGGCAAACCAATAACCAATCTTCTGCTTGGTTATAACAAGTGCTTGTTTGAGTTACTGTTACCTTCCTATCAGCTTAAAGCAGTCTTGTCATTCTCCTCTGACCTCAACAAGGAGTGTTGTCTCCCACTCTAATGCTCAGCGTTTAAAGGTGTACCTAACAAAGTGGCCAGTGAGTGTATAGTTGACCCCAAAACACAATGCCTTGAGCTACAGAGGCAAAATAATATGAAGTGAAAATAAGATCAAATAAGATGCTAAATCATTATAAAGAGAATAAAAGCAGATGGAAATTATCTCCAAGACAGGAAAAAAATAAAAACACCAATCACCAAACAGAATTCCTACAAATAATCAATATATTTAAAGTAAAATGCAAAACTGTAAGTACAAATGCAGAAAAATGCAACAAGACAGGAAACGACACAGAGACAAAGTGTTAAAGTTTATAAGAGTCTGTCATAATCTGCTGCAATCTGGAGGAACAACCTTTATATATATATAAATATCTCTATCTCTATATTTATCTCTATATCCATCTCTATCTCTATATCTAGCTCTATATTTATCTCTATATTTATCTCTATATCTATCTCTATATCTTTTTATTCAGCTTTTTTTTCCATTTATTTTTTTATTTTAAAATCTAAGCTAAACTCATTTCACAGATTCTCTCCCCTAAAAACAGTCCTCCAGTCTGAGCCTCCCCATGACTCCCAAAGTTTACGCACCAGCCCCTAATTTGCTCCGTCTCCTGCCATCCAGGCAAATAGATGCAATATTCTACAATGTGACACTTCAAATAAGCCACTGCAAATACATATGAAACAGTGGTGAGAGATGGAAGCAGTGGCAGTTCTATTCATATTATTATTCGTAAACATTTTCAATATGAATGGTAATATTGCTTTGCTGTCTGTTGAACCTACTTGATATTCTAGATAAACAGCAGATCCAATAAAGCTGCCAGACGGATTCAAATTAACTTATGAAAAAGATTAAATGAATAGCATTACTAAACACTAGACACTAATGACTACCACTCTAAGGAGCATCGGCTATTATTCATTGGTGATATTTTTTTAAATATAGGAACACATACATTAAGTGATTCCTGTAGCAATGATGTGTTTTGTTTTTAAATCACATGCTGAAAGATTCATTTGAAAAACATCATATAGCTCAAAATATTCAGCTACCATTCCTTCAAATTAATAACCGTTAAAATTTGAGCGAAATTGAGATGTAAAGAGCCGCCCCGCTGGGTCATGACCCCAACCAGCATCCAAGCAAATAAGTCAGAAACTGATACTGACCTGCAACACTGCGTCCCCGACGAACAGCTTCCCCGTTTGATCGGCTGCGGAGCGTCAATCGTTGAGTGTCAGAGGTTAATGAAAACATTACGAAATAATTGCTCATTTCATACACGGTAATGTGGTGGAAATGGCAATCAGTGTCCCCCCCATCCGTCTAATCTCAGACAACATCCTACAGCTCACAGAAAGAACACAGGAAGGCATGAAATTCGAAACTAATCAGGAAATAAACTCATTTGCAGCAGCACAGGAGGAAACAATGAGAGCTGTGTTGTGAAAAGATTCGTAAAGCTGTGTGAAAAGGGCTCTTAACGTCCTCGGGATATCAAGACATGATTTTCTCGCATCAGAAAAAGTATTAGGAAGCGCGTGGGCAAAAAGAAAAATTACCGGAAAATGATTCGCTCACATGATGCTCTAATATGGCTTCACGCAGGGAAACTTGGAGGTCATCAATTCTTAAAATTTAACTGACAGACATGATTAAAGTATTTTCCATCTAGTTAACAGCATGATCATATTACTCTTCCAATCTGGCGATGGTTTATTTCTCCACAGCACTTCATGCTCACTTATCATCAATTAACTGCCCTATTGGACTGATGAGCTGTTGTGAGAGATTACAACAGCTCATCTTTTACTTTGTGCCTCGCAGCAGGCGCACATAAATAAAAAATGTTTTCTTTCTGAGAGTTGCTGAGAATTCGATTGAAACGAAAGGGAAAAAAACCTGTCATGTCAAATTTACTTTAACAACCTTTAAAGCAATCAAAGAGCAGATGTTTGCGGTTTTTAGGGGGTGTTTTGTGCAGCTGGGTGCAGTGAACGTGGACAACGGGGTTTCCGGCAGAGCTTTCATTTTTCCTGATCACGGGGGGAAAGGGGAAAAAGTCACTGAATACACAGAGAAAAAATAATCACGAAAAGCCTGACAACAAAAACAAAAATCCAATATTTATTTACATTTGCTAATCGCTTACTTGGCACGGTGAGGCGGCAAGCATCGGCAGCTCTGCCTCTCACCTCTTTGTAAATAAAATTTTCAGTCCCATTTCCATTTTCACACCATTACAGCCATCAGCAGACAAAAACACATGCAGCAACTGTGACCATCTCATCTGTGTTTTACCATCGCAGCCCGGCAGGCCACAGTTCTGGGACATCAGTTAAGAAATAGTTGTGTCCATATCAGCCAGTAATTTAGCTGTTTTTGTTATTCCGCTTACAGACACATGGAGGGTGGTTCATCTGACATGACAACAGAGGCTACGATAGACTTTTAGATTCAGGAAAAAGTTGCAGGAAACTTAGGAGTGCATTAAGCTGTTTCAATCATAGACTGTATATAAACGTTGGATGCAGTGTCCTAATGAAGCAAAGCTGGTTCTGAGGCGCCTCAGATCTGCACGACCTTGGAGGTTGTTTACAAACAGAAGCCAGATTTTATAGTCTGTGGGGAAAATGATCATACTTCTCAGTGAACATATTCATAATAAGTTGGTTATCTCATCAAGTCATCTTCAATACAACACTGCATTCACTTTAAAAGTTATGGTCCCATTTAGAGTAGTTTAGAAAATACAGTGTGATGGAGGCATGGCGGCCTTGTGATTGACAAAGTGCTACTGTATGGGTGTGAAATGCATTTGACCTTTTGTTTTGTCATCTTTTAAAACCAACAAACAAACAAAAACAGCCAAAACAACAGCTTGAAGCTTCAAGAACGAGTTGTGCATCCATCTTTTATATACAGTCTATGCACCATGTAAAAACTGTGCATACAATCAAAAAGAAAAAAACTTGTGTTGGAAATCAAAGTTTATATGTCCTGTGCAGTTGTCTCATACATGTTCTTTAACGTTTCCTAAATAATGTGTTGTAGATGACTTTCTGTGTGTCAGATTTCAAACTGATTATTCGCGTCTGTGTTTTACTTCTCTGACGTTCACATGTGAAAACGGCTTTATACGCACTGCAGTGCATCCTGATAAATTAAAACTCATTACAAACTCATGCTGTGCAGCGAATTTTTTAAGAATCAGATTGGGGTATTTTCCGCAACTGTCCTGCCTCACATGGATCACACAGCAGGAAATAATCCACTTTGGGCACTTTGCACTACGGGAAATATCTACAGAGTGGTTTATGGCTGGGAATTGTCTGAAGTGAACAAGCAAAACCCAACATCACACACACTCAGGGATTTGCATTCTTCCCATGCAGCTCTTTTAGTGAATTCCTAAAAACACAAAAGTTCATCAAAAGCACTGCATGTGTAAAAACAGCTCAAGTCACACATTACACGTGTTGGCTAACTTGATTTTAATGGTTAAGCTTGGCTAAACATGACCTCCAGCGTTAACGTCAGTCTTGTCATCCAACCCTTCTTTTTAATTTATTCATTTATGTATTCTACTGTGACAATGTCTTTTAATAAGGATGCTATCAAACTATAAGACTTTTTAAAAATCTTACAGACAAATCTTGTCAATTTAAGTACCAATATAATAATAATTTATTACGTCTGTAATCACTTTGAACCATGAAACTCAACGACACACTGAAAACCATTTCCAAGGCCACATTAAAGTAGTGAGATGAAATGCTTTCTTACCTACTTGATCTTTAAAGATCTTTGAAATAACCACTGGCACGTTGTGCTCTGCACCTCCCTGAAAAGCAGGAGAGAAAGATGAGGATGTGCATTTGTGAGTATGGGTGGTAAAATTTGCTGCCAAAACAGCTTTCCTCAAACAGCCATCTCTGCCACCCAAAGCCTTTCATTTCCACTGTAGTCTCAAAACTTATCTGCTTACTTTGATGCTTAAGCCCAGACCGCCGGTCGCTTGTCTTCGCAGTACAACAGTTCTGTGCTTTAGAAAGTGGGAGTTTCTTATTGGCAAAAGGATATTGTGAACATTGAAAAGTATGCTGGAGTTATGCGGCATGAATTACAAAAAGCGAGCCTGGAGGCCTCGGGTGCACTTACATTTACTTGGGATTCACTTCCACTCGTGCAAACCACATCCAGCTTCTGTATGGTTAATACCTCTTTGGTCAATTTCAGGCAGACATCATAGGTATTGTTGGTCTCCTCATTGTACAGCAAAGCAATTCCAGATTTTGTCTGTTGGAATTGAGAAGAACATTGACATTTTGCCAAGCAGAGCAAATTACATAGACAATGAACATTTTAATCCTCTTTTCTCAACGTGCCATTTGTGCACCCCGTTCCACTGGTCTAGTTTTGGGTGAATTGGTTTTGCCTGACATTGTGAAACCTTAGTGTAAGGATTTTTTCTTTCAGTTCAGTATTTTTACCTTACGAAACGAGAGATACACAAAAGTTCATGCAGTTGTGCCAGAAAGTCGAACTTTGAGGACAGAAATGACAACAGTCAGCCGGATCAAAGAAGCACAGACGTCACAGTTCACGCTTTTTCTGTTTCTTTGTAGATGAAGAACCTTCAAGAATCTGAAAATTGAATGCAGTGCAGCTCAAATTTAACGCTCTTTCTGTTCAGTATCATCATCTGCAAATATCAACAGAAATCAAAGATGCAGTCATCTCAAATTATTCACCTTTTGATTAAGCAAAAGACTGTCAGACAATACCTTTTGTAACACTTCAAATGATACGGCTCATATGACGAGATTGAAAAATGATACTAACAAAATACAGATGAGGAGCCTAAATAAGTATTTTTTAAACACGCAGAGGTTTTGACCCAATAATGGGTAAATAACTGGAATTTCAGTGTAAAATTTTTACAGTAGTACACAGTTGGAAACATTTTGCCATTAAAAGAAACTGTAGCTGTAAAATTCATCAGCTCGCTGTCTGGGTTTGACTAAAGTCATGTCTAATTCTGCACCAATCGCTCACCATTCATTCAGAAAATTCAGGCATGTGATTTCCATCAAATGTGTTCAAGGTCAAAGCTGGTGATGGCGTGGACGGAAAAAACGAACAACAGGCAGCTGTCGACATTTTAATGTTGAATAAAGTGTCGCTAACAAATTCAGAAATATTGAACAGAACAGGAAATTCAAAGTGAGCTGACGGCCCTGCAACGTCTGCATGTATACAAACTAGCATTTTTAAATGGAAACGACACCGTTACACTAGTTACATTTATGTGCATCTAAATTCTGTTTCACTTGTTGCATGGTGAACTTTACACATTGGCCCGTTACAATGACCTCTCTTACCCAAATTACTGACCCTGTGATGCAAATTGTTACATTCCCCACATGGGTCTATTGGTACGGAAAGTAACAGAATACTAGATGGAGAAACTTGAGGGAGGCTGTTTGGGTCGTTTGGAAATTATTTATTGGCACAATATCAAAAACTATGCATAAATTGGCTTCTGGGAGAGCCAAAGACAACACAACAGCACCCCCAACACAAAACAAAACCCCATCATCTAACGAACTTTAAACTTTGTCTAAAGAAAAGTGACAGTCCTGCGCTTTAACTCCCTAACAAACCAGTGGAACAAGAGAAAAAGGTGAATATCAAGAGAAACTCTCCTGGCAACTCTGACCACAGGAAACCTGTTGGGAAATGTAACACAAGACAATGACACAAAGGGAAAAAATAAACTGACAAACACAAAGAAGCAACATAAGAATCTTACGCTAAAAAAAATATTAACAGACTACCAATACCCTGCTCTGGTCATTTTGGTTGCCGAAACAACAGATTCTCTCAAAGGCCTTGAAGGCTTTGACCATGGAGGGCACCCACTGGCTACAAGACTAAGACCTCAGCCAATGACATGAAAGGTGGAAACATCAGGAGCTGCTGGGAGGATCGACGTCCTCACAACTTTCATTTTGGAACTCTTTTTCAACCACAACTATTGAGAATCTATCACCAGCAGGGTTACTGAAGTTCAAAATGTTTGCTGAGCAAGCATTCACAAAATACAGAAATAACATTTTGTGGCAGTAGATGGTGTAATTTCAGTTTTGAACCAAAATCAAACCCTTTAACAAAAAGCATCCATCAACACACCGTTACTGAGACTAATGGAAGACAGTGTTTCAGCACGGTAACATGTTTGCATGCCGATGCCAGAGTTCAGCTAGAAGCAATTTGGTGCCTGTGCATTTAAACTAAAGTTAATAATTATAACTAAGCTTAGCTTCACACACACTGAAGCTTCAACAGCATTTTATAAACCCATAAAAACAGCCCCATCAGTCCATATACAAGTCAGTTCTGAAAACGGTAAACTAGGGAATTGCTTTGGGTCTAACACCGTAAACGTTGGAATAAAGTGCACATTGCCTGCAGTGACCGTCATTACTTTTCAAATAAGTTCAGCTCCTGTACATCTTTCAGTGACACTGAGGGAATTCTTGGGTACACTTTTGAATAAGTTTCACTAACAGGCTCGACATAAAATGAAGCTCTGTGCAGGAAAATTCTTATTCCAAACACATTCTAAGTATTAGGATGAGCGACGAGTCGTGGTGTAAGAATTAACCCAACATGTTTTTCATATTTGGAGAAACAAGAAAATCCAAGCAAATGCCCCAGAGAAGGGCCCAGACAGCATTGCGTTCTGATGAAAGCTCCACCAATCTATATCATTTTGAAAATGATACCACAGAGGGCTGAATTACATTGTTCCTGTAGGTCTAGTCATAACACTTCATAATCTGTGATGCAAGACATCATATAGACAAACGATTATGCCCCCTCTAAACCTCCTCCCCGCTCATATTGGTTGTTTGAAAAGGCTGAATTGATGGAGTGAGTTACATTACTTTCCAAAGCTTCATCAGAATTCAGCCAGGAGAGTCAATAAGATTGATGGATGATCTGGCATATAAACAAATGAAAAAAACAATGGTCTACATTTGATGGAATAACAATTGCCTGTTAGTTGAAGTGACCTGACTGTGAAGTAAGAGTTTTCTACACACAAAGACTAAACGCAGTAACACAAACTACAGGGTGGGCCTTTTATATGGATACACCGTAATAACATGGGAATGGTTGGTGATATTAAAGTCCTGTTTGTGGCACATTAGTATATGTGAGGGGGCAAACTCCTCAAGATGGGTGGTGACCGTGGTGGCCGTTTAGAAGTCGGCCATCTTGGATACAACTTTTGTTTTTTCAATAGGAAGAGGGTCATGTGACACAACAAACTTATTGGTAATGTCACAAGAAAAACAATGGTGTGCTTGGTTTCAACGTAACTTTATTCTTTCGTGAGTTATTTACAAGTTTCTCTTTGTTCACAGCCATTGACATGTCGAAGAGGTTAACATGTGAGGAGCGGATCGAAATTGTGTTGATGTCTGGTGAACGCAGTAACCGGGTCATTGCAGCAGATTTCAATGCAAGACACCCTACGAGACCACCCATCTCCCATGCTACAGTTAGCAAACTGCTTGCTAAGTTTCGTGAAACTGGTTCAGTGTTGGATTTGCCAAAATGTGGATGCAAGAAAACTGTCACTAATGAAGAAACATCAGTGGCTGTCCTAGCTTCATTCAGCAAGAGCCCACAGCGTAGCACTCGCCGCATGTCACTGGAGAGTGGCATTAGTCGAACATCCCTTCGGCGGATATTAGCTACTCACAAATGGCACCCTTACAAACTCCAGCTACTGCAGCATCTCAACGAGGATGACCCAGATCGGCGCACAGAATTTGCAGAGTGGGCAAAACAAAAATTGGAACAGGACCCTCAGTTCACACAGAAGATTTTGTTCAGTGATGAGGCAAACTTTTATGTGAACGGTGAAGTTAACAAACAAAACCACCGCTATTGGTCTGACACTAACCCACATTGGATGGATTCCTCCAAGACTGTTGGAACAACAAAAGTGATGGTTTGGTGTGGTGTATGGGATACAACGATAGTGGGTCCATTCTTCATCAATGGAAACCTCAAGGCCACTGGATATTTGAAATTGCTACATGATGTGTTTCCCTCTTTATGCACTGAAGCTGGCACGTTCCCTGAGTTTTTCCAGCAAGATGGTGCACCACCACATTATGGGTGCCAGGTCCGAGCATTCCTAGATGAACGGTTTCCTGGAAAGTGGATTGGTCGTCGTGGGCCAGTTGAATGGCCCCCAAGGTCTCCTGATCTGACCCCCTTAGACTTTTATCTTTGGGGTCATCTGAAGGCAATTGTCTATGGTGTGAAGATACGAGATGTGCAGCACCTGAAACTACGGATACTGGATGCCTGTGCTGGCATTTCTCCTGTGGCGTTGCTATCAGTGTGTGAGGAGTGGGAGAAGAGGGTTGCATTGACAATCCAACACAATGGGCAGCACATTAAACACGTTTTATAAGAAACTCCATTGTTTTTCTTGTGACATTACCAATAAGTTTGATGTGTCACATGGCCCTCTTCCTATTGAAAAAAAACAAAAGTTGTATCCAAGATGGCTGACTTCTAAATGGCCACCATGGTCACCACCCATCTTGAGGAGTTTGCCCCCTCACATATACTAATGTGCCACAAACCGGACTTTAATATCACCAACCATTCCCATGTTATTACGGTGTATCCATATAAATGGCCCACCCTGTACTACAATGAGTCTCCGATCAAAAACGACGCATTTAAGGCTTTAATTGGCTCCCACATCAATGATGATCATAAGCAGAGCACTGGGAAAAGTGCCTTTAAATCAGCACCATATCTTTCTTATGTCCTTTTTGACTTTGACCCATTAAAAAGTGAGAAAGACACAAATTAAATTCAAAATAGACACTGTGCTGCTGGATTGTTTTGCTGTGATGCCCAAATTCCTGTAGAGCAGAACATTCACTTTTTCATAGATGATGCACTCTTAAGTGATCAGAGTGGGTAAAAAAACTCACAATCACAATGTGAGGTGGGGTCAACCAATTCTCTGCTGAGAGACTTGAGAATGAAGGTCGAGCTCAGTTGCCTCTAAGGAAGACGGAATATAAATGAAGGCTTTGTGAGAATATACGGCCACTGCAGCAGGAGAGCAGCGGCTACATTCAAAGGACACAAAAACAGTCTAAACGTTTAAAGCCGAACGCAGCAGAAGTCGGCGTCGCTGCTGAAATGACAAAGGAAACCAGCTTCACCTCTTGCTTCTTTCTACTCTGTCACTGCCCACCCTCTCAGGCAGCTCCCTTTGTGCAGCCCTTATTGTTTCTTGTTGAATGACAGCACTGTAAAACTCTAAATAATAACACTGTATAATAAACTGACAGAAAAAATGCATTTGGTCTCGTCAACTGCGGATCACACATGACATTCAAACATAAACAATTTCAACTCCATAGACTTTACATAATTGTTCTGAGGGCGCTGAGTCTCGTAGGAACAAAGACGTCTAATATCGTTTTTATTTTGCTGCTGACATTACAGAAACGATGGAAAACTAGTTATTTTGCGCTTTAATATAGCAAAACACAAACTGTTAGATCAAAAGATTTACAAGTTTCCAAAATGAAAATCCAAACTTTAAATGGGGCTATAGCCACTCTTCATTTTGAATGGCAGCTGTGTGCCGCTGAGCAAAGAGCCGAGCTACACTACAGAAGGAAGTTAAAGGATCAACTTCATGCTAATACGATGCATGCGATAGCCAGACAAGAACAATAACGATGAACAACCCGGAGCCTGTGCATGTCACAGTTTCCACACACAGAAGGTGATTTATCTTTATAATATCCTGCATAAATTTAGAAGCATCGGCGATCAAGTGTAGGCAGATGGCCCTCGCAGAGATGTGCAAAAGGAACTCTCAGTGCAATCACAATAAATGTCGAGACATCCACACAGGCGCTAAGAAAATAAGTAGAGTTCACAACTTAGAGATCATTTCGGTGAGTATAACTCATAAAAGGCACGCATGCATGCCACTCAAATAAAGAAGAGTTCACTTTAGTGGAAAACAAGAACACATAGAAGTTTCAATGAATACAAACTTGGCCTTCAACCAATGAAAATAGAGTTTGTTTTTCCCCACTTACTGGTGGTTTATTTTGTTTCTGAAACAAAGAAATCTCCTGTTTTTAAGTCTGTCAGCTCTTCATCAAACTATCTTTGAACATACCAGATCACATCAGACCGTGCCGTTGGCAAATGTCATATCAGTCAGCAAGGACGAAATCTGCAGATGGGGAAATATATCAGAGCGTCGGTTTGAGCAAACAGAACTCGGCATAGTGTGTAATTGTGTGGAAACTTCAGGGACAGTAAATAAAGGAGTTTAAAGCTGAACACATGCAGCTGTGTGTACAAGGTTCACAACACATTCATGTGACAAATATCAATTTTCTTTTTACAAGTCTATCTATGCACGATTTAAGAAACGGCTGCCAGAGAGTGCTTCTGCTTCAGCTGTAGATACAGGATCGAAACACATCAGGCTTCAGAGTTCAGGTATCAGGAAACAGCTGCACAATCAATGTATGCTAATCACCGTCTCAACATTATGTGCTAATGCACTGCAGCGCTTCCCAGAAGTGAAATTGAATATTTTTAGCTGAGGCTTAATTATCCTTTTATCACTCCAACCTGTTTACCAAATTAAAATCATCATGAAGAAAGAATTTAAATGGCTCTGGTGAACTGCAGAGGTAGTAAATGTATCGTCTGACATCTTCAGCACTAATAATTTGCACCGTGCAGCTTTCTTGCAGTGTACCATTGAAAGTTGAAATCCATTCTGACAGCTGACACAACCTCGACCCGCTGGTTTTATTTGCTCAGCGAGTGTTGACTGCTCAGAAAAAAGGAGCATCCATTTAGAACAGACAAAAAGGCTTCCAATGCTAATGGCCACAAGATAAAACTAAGGGTCCTTTTACATTATGCTAACTGACGCTTACTCATTGCTAATGTGTGTGCCCACTCAAGGTTAGGAATGAGTATATGCCCCAAGTGGAGGAGTTTAAGAATCTCGGGGTCTTGTTTACGAAAGGAGGAGGAAGAGGGAGATTGACAGATCAGAGAAGCATCTGCAGTAATGGACGCTGTGCCAGTCTGTCATGTTCAAGAGAGCCGAGTATAAAAGCTAAACTGTCGGTTTACTGGTTGAGACCACAGACGCAAGCAGCAGAAATTAGCTTTTTTCGTAGGGTGGCTGAGCTCTCCCTTAAAAATAAAATGGGTGGCGCATCAGCTAGGTGACGTGTTTGGGGCCAGCTGGGAGGAGACCAGCAGGTATGTCAAGCTCCTTTTACATTATGGAGCCACATACAACCTACTTTGAACTGAAGGGAGCCAGACCAGTAAAACTTCTGTCTGTCAGTTGAAAGAAACTTAACTACACATTTAATCCGTGAGACATTTAAAATGGTTTAATGTCCCAGTTTTTATACATGATGATGAAATGCTGTTGTAGTAAATGTAACAAATCTGTCAGGATGACTCTTTGAACTTAAATTGTAAGAAATAAATGTGCAAAATTACAGAAGCAGCTCTGACATGTCATTGCAACAATGTTAATTGACAAAAAAACGCTTTCTCTTACTCTGTAATCATTGTAAAAAATACAAATTTCTCCATCAGATGGTGAAAAACAGGAACTTTTCCAGCATTTACCAATTTAACTATCACAACTGCGCGTCTGGAAGAAGAACAACATCTCATTGGCAACAAAGATCCGCCTTTACCGAACCCTGATCCTGCCCATTCTACTTTACGGCGCGGAGACGTGGACAATGCTCAAACACAACCTGAGCAAGCTTTAAGTTTTCCAAATGCGTTGCCTTAGATGCGTTCTTGGCGTTTCCCTTCGCAACCGTCATTCAAATGACACCATCCTCACCAGCTGCGGCAGCCAACTGACGATCGGCGACCTAATCCAGCGCCGCCGACTCTGTTGGTTTGGCCACATTTGTCGAATGGACCCGAGCCGCTACCCCCATGGCCTACTCTGGTTGACCCGCCCCACCGATTGGAGGGTGCATCGAAATGCACCAAAGAAGACATGGATGAAACAAATCCAGGATGATTTGAAGGCCCTTCGACTTGACCTCGAGCAGGCAAGAACCATCGCCTTAGATCGAAAAGCGTGGAAGATAATCGTTGGTCAAGCAAGAGAACCTGCGTATTGGTTGCGCGGCAGACCACCGCCGCTGGTCGCCCGCTAAGGACAAGAAGAAGAAGAACTATCACAACTATATTAGCATAATATAATTGGTCATGTGAGAATTCTTTATCGGTAGGAAAAGCTCTCTCTCACAGGTCTGGGTGTCTCTGCTCAGACGGCTGTACCTACCACCAGGGCTAAATTCAATAATGAGCTTCCAGTTTCTTAAACTAACCCATAGACAGAGAGATCCTGCAGACCTGATAAAGTAACGCTTTAAAACTGTGTTGCTTTTAATGACAAGCAGGTGACGACAACGCCAAGTGCACTCTGATCACAGCAAAAACTTTCCTGGAGTTAGTTTCGTAAATTATGGTAATTATTGGATTCAGAAAGGAAGATAATCCCGAGTATGCTGGTGCTGCTATGGAAAAGTCATCAAGAATTAAAGCGCAGACACAATTTCCACAAACATACTGGTGAAAAGAAGGATGCACAAAGGTTGAGCTGTCGTTGTGTGGCATTTTCATATCCTCACCAAGTCACATTGCTGTAAATAGTAAAGATCTAGCAAATATGCTCTTAAGCCTCACCATGTAATGAGCCGTGGTTGTATGCTAAAATAACTTGTGGGTATTGCTAAATGAGGTACTTAACTGGATTGACAGGCTGATCTTAATAGTGAATTATCCTTTTAAAAGCACAAAAAACACAATCCGTTACCTTTTTAAGTCTAGTATTGGATGTTGTGGATTCCTATGGTGAACATGAATTAACTGCATATTAAAGTATTTAGCGATGGGGACCTTTTCCCCAGGATGTAGGTAAACGTGTGGGAAATAGGAACTGTGTGAAGGCATTTGGGACCATTAAAGTGCAGCTCAGACCATCACTATTTAGACCATTATAATGCTCCAAACCTCTGAATCTGAATTTTAAAAGTATGTGTCGTATGATGACTGCAAAGGTTTGCCCTGCCATAAAATCATAAAGGTATCTTGCAGTCTGTTATGGTTATTGCGGTACTGTTCTGCCAGCTTATTGTGTAGCTTGAAAATGATAGAGCATAAAAAGAAAACAGCCCTGTGGGACACCTGTACACAAAACAATCTTGTAAGACACCGCAAGCTTGTTGCATATTCTCTTTAGGCAGTCTGTCAGAAAGTCTTTAATCCGGAGAAAGAAAACTACTTTCAACATTCATATCACGCAGGCTTTGCAAAACCGCATTTCTTTGCATTATATTCAAAGCTGAATTGAGTTAAAATCTTGTGACAGCATATCATATTCATCATGCTGACTGTGGTCAAATTGTGTCCTCTTTCCCCTTTGAAATAAAAACTGTGAGAGTGAAGCAGACATCTAATACAATCCAGTACAACAGCCCTGCAATGAAGCCTGTGCTTGTGAAGCAAAATAAGCAGGTTTCTTTTATTTCTTCCTTTTTGGTATCTTAGAGACATTGTTGGGGAGGTTTGGCAAATATATTTTCTTTAAAAAGCTTGAAAACTTGAGACTATTCTTAACAGCAACCTAATCTTAACAATGTAGACAAATTAGATTAAAAGCACATATCAGAAGACGTTCACATTAAGCCTTCATTGGTTCAGTGGGTTGTTGATTTCAACACCTAAGTCGTCTCTTTACTGGATTATCTCAAGGTTTAGAGACATTTTATTGAATCTGAATCCACTTAAAAATGAGAAACTGAGATACTTGTTTGTGGTTCCTAAAAAAACCAAAAAGCTATGCAAGTGGTTTTTGTTTGTTTTTTACTTCAGCATGATGATCATTCAATATTTGAAAAGATAATTAACGTATCCAATTTTTGCAATTTTGTGCATAAATTCAGAATTTGGCCAACTGACTTTGAAGTACACTGAAACTGTGAGTTCAGTCTTCCTCACGCTCTATCACTAACGCTGCATTCATGTTACACTTACTTTGATTACTAGTATCGTACATTTTACGACATCCAAGCTGTGATGATGACTGGAGGACTCTGAAAGTTATGAAGCTGAACAAATATAAAATAAAGCATTTTTTAACATTCATGGCAAAACTCTTCATAAAGACTATTCAAAGTTATTCGATTCCAGTGAAAGACGATGGCTATAAATTGCATTTTTAGCCCCCCTAAAAAAGTTTCCTCTGTTATCTCGTATAATATCTGTTAAGGTGGACGTTTTTCATATTCCTGATTCCCTCCAACATTCTTCAAGGTTATTTTTTAAACTCTGGCACTGTTGCCATTTACTGGCTTTTAATGATCAAGTGGCAAAGTAAATTAAAAGTAACGGAGCTGGAAATGGTCCAGAAGTAACCTTGGAAGCAAGATTATTCAAATTTAAGTGAGGTACACATTTATACATGAGTGCATAAGCGTATTCCCTGACCCACTGGCAAGAAGCCGCTGTAGAATTGATCACTTGAGTCCCATTCACTGGTCACTGGTTATGAGGGAAAATATGTATTCCAATCATTTGGCCAATGATTGCTGGCAGTCACTAATGTGAAACTGGGCACAAAGACATATGTTGTACTGCACCTAAGTCTCATTGTGTTTGCTTTGGTTAGCTAGCAGGTTGCTACAGCTGTCAGTAGTTTATATAGAAAACCCCAACTTGTCTGCAAACACTTGCAAACTAATTGCCACCAAAACTGTCAAACGTACATCATAAACAGAAACCATTTGTCTTTTGCACTCAAATCATCACAGCTTTTACTTTGAAGGCAAAGCTTCTGGTTTGCGTCACACTTTTTTCCAAGCACTACAGATCGGAGAGCACATGGCAAGTGTCTGCAAACAAGTGGGTGTCTTCCATTCAAACTACAGGATACCACAGGAAATCTGCTACAGTAACAACGAAGCAATCACAAGGTGATTTACAAAGAGGTAATGCTTTGTCTGTGACTGTATTTTCCACCCTGTTGTATGTCAAACAATGGCATCATTCACTTTCACTGGTATTCCCTTCAAAGGTCTGGATTAACTAATTCTGACCAGGTCCAAATAGATGTAGCTACCGCTACACAGTTTTTTAAAAGCCAGTTTTAGTCTAATTGTCATCACCAAAAGTTAACAATAAAATCTTCTAAACGGACAAATTAGATACATTTAGCCAAGGCAAGTTTATTTATATAGCACAATTCAACAACAAGGTGATTCAAAGTGCTTTACAGAGACATTAAAAACAAAAACAAATAAAAAGCATTATTTAAAATTGATTTAAATCAACTCTACTACTACTGATAAAATCAGTAGTAGAAATTTAAGCTTATAAGTGTGGATTTGGTGTTTTATTCAAATGCAGCTGAGAACAGGTGAGTCTTCAACCTGGATTTAAATAAACTGAGTGTTTCAGCTGATCTGAGGCTTTCTGGGAGTTTGTTCCAGATATATGGAGCATAAAAGCTGAATGCAGCTTCTCCGTGTCTGGTTCTGACTCTGGGAACTGATAAAAAAACCGAATCTAGATGACCTGAGGGATCTGGAAGGTTCATACTGGGTCACTGATGTATTTTGGTCCTAAAACATTCAGAGCTTTATAGACCAGCATCAGTACTTTAAAGTCTATCCTCTGACGGACAAGCAGCCAGTGTAAAGACCTCAGAGCTGGACTGATGTGGTCCACTTTTTTGGTCTTAGTGAGGACTCGAGCAGCAGAGTTCTGAATGAGCTGTAGTTGTCTGACTGATTTTTTTAGGTAGACCTGTAAAGATGCTGTTACAGTAATCAAGCCTACTAAAGATGAATGCATGGACTAGTTTTTCCAGGTCCTGTTGAGACATCAGATCTTTTATCCTTGAAATATTCTTGAGGTGATAGTAAGCTGATTTTGTTATTGTCTTAATGTGTTTTTCTTTAGGTCTGCATCCATCACTACACCCAAATTTCTCACCTGGTTTGTGGTTTTTAGATGTATAGATTGAAGTTCTCTGGTGACCTGTAATCGTTTTTCTTTGGCACCAAAGACTATTACTTCAGTTTTGTTTTTGTTTAGCTGGAGAAAATTGTGGCACAACCAGTTATTAATTTCCTCAATGCATTTACCAAGAGCCTGTACAGGGCCTCGGTCTCCTGGTGACATTGTGGTATATATTTGTGTGTCATCTGCATAGCTGTGATAGTTTCTTTTGTTGTTCTTTATAATCTGTGCCAGTGGGAGCATGTAAATGTTAAACAGAAGGGGTCCCAAGATGGAACCTTGGGGAACTCCACATGTGATACTTGTCTGCTCAGATGTGAAGTTACCTATTGATACAAAGTATTTCCTGTTTTCTAAGTATGTTTTGAACCAGTTTAGTACAGTTCCTGAAAGACCTGCCCAGTTCTCCAGTCGTTTGAGTAATATGTTGTGGTCGACTGTATCAAATGCTGCACTGAGATCCAGTAAAACTAAGACCGACATATTTCCAATGTCTGTATTCAGACATGTGTCATTAAACACTTTGGTTTCAATGCTGTGGTTCTGTCTAAAACCTGACTGGAAGGCATCATTGCAGTTATTCTGTTTTAAGAAGTAATTGAGCTGTTGAGAAGCTGCTTTTTCAATGATCTTACTTAAAAATGGGAGATTTGAGATCGGCCTGTAGTTGTTCAGAAAAGCCATCCTGTATTTGATTTGATTTGTAAGGCCACCGTATTCTCAGTAGTACTGAATGAATGAGTAAAATTGGGCAAAAAAAATCAAAGGTAAAGTTTTTTAAAGTTGTCTGCGTAGAAATGAAAGAACAAATTTGGCAGAGGGTGAACATGTATTATCAATTAGTTTAGATGGGGGGGCTCTTCACACACAGAAGATGAGATAAATCTGAGATCACAGCATCAACCAGATACATTGCATAAGATCTCTGTTGTCTACAATTCATTTGAAGACAGCAATATTAATTATGAATAACACTTTCAAAGAACAGCTCAATTGTATTACTACATGGGGGCAAGAAATATATATACAGTGGGGCAAAAAAGTATTTAGCCAGCCACCGATTGTGCAAGTTCCCCCACTTAAAATGATGACAGAGGTCAGTAATTTGCACCAGAGGTACACTTCAACTGTGAGAGACAGAATGTGAAAAAAAAAATCCATGAATTCACATGGTAGGATTTGTAAAGAATTTATTCGTAAATCAGGGTGGAAAATAAGTATTTGGTCAATAACAAAAATACAACTCAATACTTTGTAACATAACCTTTGTTGGCAATAACAGAGGTCAAACGTTTACTATAGGTCTTTACCAGGTTTGCACACACAGTAGCTGGTATTTTGGCCCATTCCTCCATGCAGATCTTCTCAAGAGCAGTGATGTTTTGGGGCTGTCGCCGAGCAACACGAACTTTCAACTCCCGCCACAGATTTTCTATGGGGTTGAGGTCTGGAGTCTGGCTAGGCCACTCCAGGACTTTCAAATGCTTCTTACGGAGCCACTCCTTTGTTGCCCGGGCGGTGTGTTTTGGATCATTGTCATGTTGGAAGACCCAGCCTCGTTTCATCTTCAAAATTCTCACTGATGGAAGGAGGTTTTGGCTCAAAATCTCACGATACTTGGCCCCATTCATTCTGTCCTTAACACGGATCAGTCGTCCTGTCCCCTTGGCAGAAAAACAGCCCCATAGCATGATGTTTCCACCCCCATGCTTCACAGTAGGTATGGTGTTCTTGGGATGCAACTCAGTATTCTTCTTCCTCCAAACACGACGAGTTGAGTTTATACCAAAAAGTTCTACTTTGGTTTCATCTGACCACATGACATTCTCCCAATCCTCTGCTGTATCATCCATGTGCTCTCTGGCAAACTTCAGACGGGCCTGGACATGCACTGGCTTCAGCAGCGGAACACGTCTGGCACTGCGGGATTTGATTCCCTGCCGTTGTAGTGTGTTACTGATGGTGACCTTTGTTACTTTGGTCCCAGCTCTCTGCAGGTCATTCACCCGGTCCCCCCGTGTGGTTCTGGGATCTTTGCTCACCGTTCTCATGATCATTTTGACCCCACGGGATGAGATCTTGCGTGGAGCCCCAGATCGAGGGAGATTATCAGTGGTCTTGTATGTCTTCCATTTTCTGATGATTGCTCCCACAGTTGATTTTTTCACACCAAGCTGCTTGCCTATTGTAGATTCACTCTTCCCAGTCTGGTGCAGGTCTACAATTCTTTTCCTGGTGTCCTTCGAAAGCTCTTTGGTCTTGGCCATGGCGGAGTTTGGAGTCTGACTGGTTGAGGCTGTGGACAGGTGTCTTTTATACAGATGATGAGGTCAAACAGGTGCCATTCATACAGGTAACGAGTGGGGGACAGAAAAGCTTCTTACAGAAGACGTTACAGGTCTGTGAGAGCCAGGGATTTTCCTTGTTTGAGGTGACCAAATACTTATTTTCCACCCTGATTTACGAATAAATTCTTTACAAATCCTACCATGTGAATTCATGGATTTTTTTTTCACATTCTGTCTCTCACAGTTGAAGTGTACCTCTGGTGCAAATTACTGACCTCTGTCATCATTTTAAGTGGGGGAACTTGCACAATCGGTGGCTGACTAAATACTTTTTTGCCCCACTGTATATATATAGGTTTACTGTTAAAAAATCAACACAACCAACTTGCTTTTTAGAGATTTTACCCAACAGAGGTCTTTAAGCATTTTGTTGATATTTTTTATTTCTTTTTTCCTCAGGTAAAACGAGGCGAAACAGGAAACAAAACATCTCAGCAGGGCTGTCGGAGTGAAAGAACAGAAGTTGTTTCACAGAAGGTCAAGAATGAGCTTTAGTCAGCGTTTGACGGCTGCCACTTGGTTTATGCTCTCGGGGGTAAATAAATCGGAGAGCGACATGACATTGGTCATTAAACAGATTGGTCACACTGGTCAGTGCCGATGAACTCATCAGTGATGCACTTGAAGAGAGGCAGAGTTCACATTAGATTCATTTTGATTTGATGACTATAACTGTGTCACTTAAGACCAGGCAGATACGGGAAATAAAACTGACTTTAATATCTTTGGCTGAAAATGTCAAAGCTCTAAGCCCTAAAACTTAAAGTATTTTCTCTTTAACATTAATGACTACCAACAATCTGAATTAAATCACTACTTCTATGAGCCCTGCACTGTAGTCGGCATCAGGATTTATTTATTAAGCCTTTAAACCATTAAAAACTCCAATTAGGAGTGAATGACTTAATCAAGTGTGAATGTCCTTGAAATATTCACAAACAAATGCCCAAGAGGAAAGCTATACCCTTGAAGTTTATTGCTGCATTTTACAGTAACTTTATTTTTCTTATAAATTATAAATTTCTTCTGCTTATCCAATCTTATTAAATCCAATGATTTGGTCCACCAACACTGTAGGTGGTTAACAACACCTAGAGCTTGACACTAATGCAGTTTGATATAATTTAAACCATTTTCAGAAAGCAAAAAACAATGCTGAGTATTATAGTTATGGACCATGGTCTCTCTAGAGGCTAGTCTAGAAAACCTCAAAATACCTAGACACAAAGTTTTGTCTCTGCAGCAGAAGATTTGCAACTGCTGAGAATACAGCATCAACATGTTAAATCAGGTTTTGTGCACTAAAGTACACGTTTACAATTGGCCACAGTGCTGGAGAGACTTATTTTGCATCATTTCAGGAACAAATCAATGCATGGTCCTTTGAAAATCTCACAGCCAATACAACAGCATTTAGTTCAATGAAGAGTGTGGAGCTTTTGCTGGAATCACTGTGGAACAGCGTATCCTAGTCTGGTAGATGTTTTAAACTAGTAGATTGCACAATGTAATTCATAATGCGCACAGCTCGCTAGACATCAGGGAATATCTGTGAAATATGCTTCTTAAACACAAAAGCACACTGCTGCTCTGCCAGACCAAATGCACAACAGTTGCTTTACAAAAAGAAAAGACTGTGAAACAGGGTTCAAGAAAAATATCACAATTTTTAGAAGAAACAGCACCTCTAAATTGTGCGAGACAGAGGCTGCAAACTGTCTAAACCATTATCTCAACTGTTTATGGTGTTTGTACCAGGGTATCACAGTACAGGCTCCACTGGGAGTGGGTAAAGTACACTTTTCAGACTTGAAGTGAACCAGAGTGAGATCGTACTTGGCACAACTGAAGTGAAAGCAGACGAAGCATAAAAGTAACTGTATATTCTCAGTGGATCACGAGCACCAGGATGCCTTTTTTTGTCCTAGCAAAGAATTGCTGCTATCGGCCGTTTCTGTAGGTGGCACATTCCCTGTTCACTGGAGACAAAATATTATCATCATCCTATGAGTGCGCTGAGATTTAGGCCGTTGTATTTCTACCCCTGTGGAGCTAGAGTATTTCAATTACAACTAAAACATATTTGTAATATGTGCCTAATCTTTAGGCCAGTCTTGAAAAACTGGTGTTGGGGTTCAGCTTTTTGTTGAATCCAAATCCTTTCAAATCCTTTATCAAAAGGTAATTAGGATTCCCCCCCCCCCCCCCCCCCCCCCCCATTCACAGATAACTATAGTTATAAATAACTGAACCTCAAAGATTCAATTTAGATCTGTAATCAGCTTTTGTTGCCTGAGAATGCAAAAACAGTTTTTAGCCGCAGCCTAATTAATGTTCAAAACCTGCAGCTCCATAAATGAGGACAGGGCTTAAAATATTTCGATTCATCAAACACATTTAATCAATATTTCATATCTGTGAAAAATAACAAGTACTTACTCCGAATACTGAAGATCAAAAGTTTTAAAAACTTTAAAATCTACCATGTCTAAAAAGTTATTTCTCATTTATTCATTAAAATTATTTGTTTATCCACAAAATGTTACAGATTTCAGTTTTATTGACAAATTAGCTTGTCCAAGCTACATGTCAGATTGCACTAAAAGCCCTTCGTTCCAAATCTTTGTAACATTGGACAGGAAGTTTTTGTGTCAACCTTTGGGTATAAGCTTCCAAAAAGCCAAACGCCACTTTAAAGCCAGATGTTGAGGAACAAGGAATCTTTCTAGCTCCATCCACCCATTTTCTAATTTTCATATTCAGGGCAAAGGAAAAGTAGGGAACATCCTGTACACTATTCGAGAGGTTGTTAGTCCATTTCAGGCCAACAGAAAGCTGAAGTACACCAAGACCCACATAGGCTCATGGGAGGAAAAAAACATCAATACACGCACGGCACGACTCCAGCTGCCCGGCAGGTTCAAGCACACAAACATCAGTATGCAAGCATGCTCACGTGGCAAAGGAAGCACATTGATGTTCGGCAGATAATATTCAGCAACACAAACTAAGTCTCAGCCAGATGGTAATTTAATTTTTGCAATAACTGATTCATGAACCAAACCAAATCTGACCAGATGGTTAAGTCTTTATAAAAAACAAAAATTCTAAAGTGAACATGTGAACCAAATTTAAAATAGACAAAAAGTGTAGAAAATAATCAGAGGATTGAATCCTTATGACTGGCACAAGGAAAGGCTAACCCTGGATGACAGGAATGCCTCCGACAAGTCAACCGACATGAGTTTTGAGGCTTTAATATTAACGTGAACACGCAGAACCACAGTGTTTGAGGAAGTCGAGCTTTGTCTCAAACATTTATGTGAAGTTATTTTTCATTTTATCCATCTGCTCATTTTTCCTGATTATCTAAAGTTGCTTTATCCAGATGTTTTTTCCCCAGCAATGCTTTCTCATCTTTGTTACGTCCCTCTGCAGCCTCTAATCTGCTCGGTGTGTTCAGCTGGTGCTAATTGGCCACACCTAGTCAGGTGTGGATAAAAGCATACCTGAGGCAAGCTTCCCGGAGAGCTCACTTGTCTTTGCCTTGGTGGTACCAGCCATTTGAGCCAACCTGCTATGCCATTTTAAGATAAAGCCCCTTCACACTAACACTCTGTTATTCATCTCCGTTTTTATGTTGCAGCTTTTGAGCCGGGTCGTAACATCTTTCTTATTAATGGTTTCTTATAAAATCTCTCCAGTGAGTTGTGGATGTACCCTAGGATCTTCTCCCGGTTGGGGATGCCCCACAGACGTGAAGAGAAAATGCACGGGAGGCATCTTGATTAGACTGTCCACAGCTGTCTCCTTTGGACATGAAGGAGCAACAGCTAAGCCCAAATCTCAGAAGGAAAAAACTCTTTTCAGCTGCTGTATTTGCAATCTGATTCTTTCATCATTACCACGTGTGAGGAGGGGGAATGAAATCAACTAGCAAACGAAAGCATTCACCTTCGGCTCAGCTGACGGTCGGGTACAATGCAGCAGTAATGCTGACCCAACATTAATCTCGTGTTCCATTTAAGCTCCACCATTTCAATCACTTGTGAACAAGGTCCTGAAATACTTAAATTCCCTTGCTTGGAGCAGCATCTTTTCCTCCGACCCAGAGGGAGCAATCCACCTTTTTTTGGCAGAGAACTGAAGTGTAGAGTTGGAGTTGCTGACTTTCATCTTGGCTCCTTCACAGCTCGAGTTTATGCTGGACGAAGTCAACAGAATCACTTGAAAAAGTAAGAGTGCAATGCTGGATGATTATTAATAAAGATTACAAAGAGTTGATATTACCCAAAACCCTCTTTTAAGAAAGTAGACAATTGCTCTTTTAAGTTTGTATTGTCCAATGAGGTTACTTGGCTATGTGCCAGACCAATCGTAGCTGACGTCTGTAGAGTGATTTCATAGAGCGTGGACTCCCTGCATGTATTAATAATACAGCAGGCAGTCCTGCTATCTCCAAGCTTCCTTTCTAATGTGGAGATGACATTTGATTTTACTTTAGCTGTGGCGGAAGAAGAACTTTCCAAACACTGATAACCTTGAAAAACACCACAAACACACACACACACACAGTTGATACAAACACAGCCAGCAGCCAGAGTTCAACACACACACTTACCAGATGCCCTTTTTTCTGTAGATCAATCATATAATGCCTGGAACTGTCCTCCAGACCTGTACGTACAGTGCAAAATGTGGTGAAATATTTTTGAGGTAATCCACTCACAGCACTCCCCGGTGAATCATACTTTAGTTCCATCAGTTCCGTTTACCATTATCACACCCTCATCATAGACTCTATACATTTTCAGCCATGACTCATGCGTTTTGATTACCCGAGCTGACACCAGTCCTAATTCTCTCTCTGGCTACGAACCGATAAACTACATTCATCTGAACCTCGAGGTTGTTACTGTTGTTAGCGTATGAAATATTTACTTGGCTGAAAAATCTAATTAAAAGCTACGTTATGCATGAAAGTTCCCAAAAACACCCACATCACAGCAGTTCACATCATTTAACTGTAAGCAGCATGAAGAAAAACCAACTTAACAACTATTAGAAATATCTGGATCCGCGCAGCCTCGGCGACTCGTCTCAAAAAAAGAATATCTTTTTTAAAAAGAAATGACTGAGCTGCGTGTGTGACGAGAACCCACGATGTTGACAAGTGTCACAATTACTACTATCGTCAAGGCGAGCACTTTTATCTGGATCCTTTAAAAGATCTTCACATTTAAAAATCAGACATATTTAGAACAGAAGATGAAAAGCAAAAGTCTGCTCTTTATTCAGCCCCTTCCCCTGTTTTTTTGAGGTCAATTAAAACTACCCTGGGGTTGTGTCAGCGGGGAAATGGCTGTGGCTGTACAACTTCAGTCACGCAGGAACGTGGAACTCTTTTAAAAAGCATGTTAATTTTAAAATCCGAGGAGAGAGCTGCAAGTTGCTGTTATTTATAACCAGGAGGAGAAGTCGATGGATAGAATTTTAGAATAGAATATTCTCATTTATTTGCAAACCACATGCCACAGAGGAATCCGGCCCCGCTGCAAAAGAACAAGCGCGCATTTTAACTGGGATGGTGTTTTTGCTCACACTTAAAATTTTTGTAAACGATGCCAAAAACTGTGGCAGAGTTACCTCTCGTTTTCAAATACCAGCATGCAATTTACCTGGCAACTTTGTAGTTTTTAAAAAAGAAAAAAAAATAGATTAAAAATTTTAATGTGTATTTTTCCCCCCCAAAAAAATCCATTAAACACAGCCCAGAGATACAGCTGTACTGATGAGCATAATCCATCATTTTAAATGAGACAACTTTGGTAATTTCTCCTAACATGGCTTTAAACGCTGCTAATTACCACATTACTGGAACTATTTTCACTTCTTTCAATCAAGACGCAGCCTTACATAACGGTGAAACATTATGTTACTGCAAAACAAAGACTCCGTAAATACCTCAGCACTGATTGTGTCCCTTTTTAGAGAGCTATATGGCAAAGTCATTCAGTTCACAGCGATAAATTAGATTCCTATTCTCATGTCTGAACATGTTATGAATGCATCTTTGATCACAGCAGGAGGTGATGATTCAGAGATGTTGGCTAAACCACAGCAAATACACAAGTGCTTCTTCAGTGTGATTTTTCTTGAGCTGAACACTGTTTACTTCAAGGGTTACAGTTAGAGCAAGGACGAGAAATTGGCTTTTTATATTTGCTGTATAAGTACTTGAAAATATACCCAAAAAAATCTTGTTCTATGTAACATTGATGAGGCGAATTCCCAAGTTTGGGACGCGCAACCCAAAGCTGTGATGCCAAGGCTGAGAGAAGCCTAATAACAAAATGGCAATGAACATTTCAGAGATCTCAAGCAACAACAAGCAGCAACCTCCGGGGCTGAAAAGCGAAGCCAACACCAGAGTGCCAGAAACTGCAGTTCCCTGAGTGGCCACTTAAAACTCGCTCCAAAGTGAATCGATCATAAGAGCATCGTGTTAAGCAGCCCAGCTTTGCAGGAGAAATTAACGTGGGTGACGGACTGGTTTTGGTCTCTACAGCAAATGTCTCCCCCTGTAACGACTGGAAGAGTGGCTGAAATTCCCCTCTCTCCATCTCCACATGCCACCAGCTGTCAGCTCAGCTTCACCTCCACTAATTCAAGTCATCGAACCAGACCTCTCGATTGTAATTATGTAATCATGGCTGGCTGTAAAAGGGAGTCGATCCCTATAGACTCTGGTGTTAAAATGCCCAACTTTACAGCATTAAAAAGCCTGTTTACAGCCTGGTGCAAGAAATTATCTTGAGCTCTGGACAGTCCCAAATGGGCTTGTAGTGCCACATTTATTTGGAGCATGTTTTGCATTGCATTGTCACAAGAATGTGCATGTATTAATTTGGTCATTTAAAAATGTTTAAAATGGTTTTATGCGCCAGTCTAATCTGCTAAGTCGCTTTTCCTCCGGTGGAACTGCAGCTACTGGAACACAGAACAGACAAGAATGCCATTTCAATCAATCAAATTGATTTCATTTGGATCTGTGTCAAACTGGAGTGATTTCCATGTCTTCTTTATTAGGCAGTAAGCTTTAATGGATTCAGTTTAAAGTTTCACAGCAGTGCAGTATGTGCAGCTGTCATCTTAGAAGCAAAAGGCAGCACTGAATGCCACACAGTGATACAATAATGAGCTGGAATTAAAATGTTTATTTTACCACTCTGTGCACTTCATCACACTATTAATGATCATCTCTCGTCCTTTTGCAACAGTGTTGCAATTTACTTTTATATTTTCTGTGTTCGTTGTAGATTTTAATCAACATTTGGTGTGTTTTTAGTGGAAGAAGATTCATGATCCTTGAAACGCTCCTTTCAGATTGGTCAGTTGCTGCCAACACCACCCTGGGAGAAACCCTGGGTAAACTCAGAAAGCTGATCACCAGCATTGTGTGGCCTTTTATTTCTGATCAACTATTTTAGGGTAAGTGAATCCAGATAATGGAAACATATTCTTGGTATGTTCAGTTCAGTTTTATTTATATAGTGCAAATCACAAGAATAGATGCCCAACAGAGCTTTATATGTATGTTGTAAGTAAGACCCAGTGTTGGTCAAGTTACTTGAAAAAAGTAATTAGTAACTAATTACTGATTACTTCCCCAAAAAAGTAATCCAGTTACTTTACTGATTACTTATTTTCAAAAGTAATTAATTACTTAGTTACTTAGTTACTTAGTTACTTTTTAAAAACACAATTTACAACCTGAATAGGTGATAAAGAAATAGATCTTTCAGCCCAATTCTACTTTTTCTGCATAATCCATCATCAGTCTCTTTTTAAAACTTGTTTTATTCGTTTTAATCTTTTAACTTTATGCATCAAGCAAAAATGTAATTATATGCAACATTCTCTGACTGGAAGAAATTTGTTTAATATTTAAACCTATTGTCTGCATATTCCAGCACATAAAATAAAATATTTTTTGTGTTTACACTCAGTCTTTCAAATAGATGCAAGTAAAACATAAATAAAGTCAAAGACTAGCGGTCCTGTTGCTCTATTTTCACCTGTAAAGCAGGAGTAGAGTAGGCGGAGGGTTACCCTGGTGCAGGTGTGCTGCAGCGGTCAGTGGAAGAATCTGCGAGTTTCTCTGTGAATTTCCCATTACGTCGTAGCTACTCGAAGTTTTCTTCCCACGCACAACGGACACTAATGTTTTTGTCACTTTTTATGGAATCAAACTCAAAGTAAGGTCAGTACTTCCACGCTTTAAACGCTGCACGCTCATACTCTCTCCCGCACTCGATATATTGTCGGTTGTTGATCTGCACACAGCTGTTGTCACCAACGTCGCACTCGCTTACGTCACTGTCATGAGACATTCTCGCAAAAAATCACGGTTTTAGTAATGCAGTAATGCAGCGTTCCTACGGGAAAGTAACGGTAATCTAATTACCATTTTTGCAATAGTAATCCCTTACTTTACTCGTTACTTGAAAAAGTAATCGGATTACAGTACCCATCTCTGGTAAGACCCAATAATAATACAGAGGATACCCGAACAATCAACCCCTTTAAGCAAGCACTTGGCGACAGTGGGAAGGAAAAACTCCCTTTTAACAGGAAGAAACTCTGTGAGGGGCAGCCTTCTGTTATGACCGTCTGGGGATAATGGGAGAGAAAATTACACTGGAAGAGATTAATAATAACGACATGTGCAATGAGCTTCATAATTTAAGCCCCTTGTCAAAGCTAAATGAAGCACATTCAGTTTTCAAAAATTGTTGTGTGGGGGTAAATGTATTATATTATTGGCTGCCAGGAGTGTTGTGGAGTGTGTTGATAGGGAACCTGTATTAAATGTCACTCCTTCTTACTTGTAGTTCTAATCTGACACAAAATAATATAATTTGTCTGTGTTTAACAAATTCTAAACACTAATAATTGGACAAATTCACACTGCAGTGCTGTGCGCTAGCTAGCCAGGCAGCATAACAGCTGGAACGGGCTCCATCACTTCATTCAAGAACAGTAAGAAGAGACTGAGGAGAAAGAAAAGAGAGCAGAGTTTCATGAATAGAACCAAGAGAAAAGCCGTATCTGTTGTTCAGAAGGTTTTCTACTTTTGAAAAGTGAAACTTCTGCAGCTTATGTGCTGGACTTGCACTGTGGGTGGCACTCGGGGAGCTTAGCACTTTGCCCTGTCCAGATAAAAAATAAATAAACTGCAGCAGCCAAAATCCTTACTTCACAAACCTTTGTGGGACAGTATATGCAATAAAAGAAAGGGAAGGGACCTGCAGGAAAGCAACTATCTGATGTCTGATGAAGTTTAAGCTTAGTTTGTGTAGGTAAAATGCTTGCATATTAAGTAAATCAGGCCTTCACTGTGTATCAGTATCTTAGAGGGTCAATAAGCTGTAGCCAGGATGGAGCCGCCTTCACATGAATAGAGCTCTCAGAAATGTGGCGTTGTATCTTCTGCAATCATCCACTCGGAGCGCCTCCATGGGGAATCAGACCCACTTGATGCATTTCCTCTCTATTGTATATATATTGTTTGAAAAGGCTCCTCTCACGGAGCTTTACTGCTCAAACAGCACCACGGTCCAACTGTGTTAGATAGTACAGCGCGTCCCCCCCCCAAGAATTTGCCCATGTGTGAACAAAATAAGAGCAACTGGTCTTCAGGTTTTCAATAAATTGTTGGTAATGAGAGTATAATTTATTCTTTTATCTTCATTAGTCATAAATAAAAACAGAGAAAGCTGCACGCAGATATGAAATGCATTGCAAACAAAGCAGTGAAAGTTTGGTTTGAGTGGAAGGTTTTCATGTTGCTACTGTGGGAGGAATAATCTAGGGTGAATGTATATTTTGAGGAACTAATGTAGGACTGTTTATATTACCATAATTCATTTATTTCCATTTCAAGGGCGACTCTCGGGCGCCCAGCTACTGTTTCTTTCGCTGCATTTTTTTCGTGCAGTTTGTCTCGAAGAGGGGAGTAAAATGTCCACGACAATCCGCCGTCAGCCGGTGAGGAGACGAGGTAGATTTCTTCGTATCTCGCTCGAAAATGAATGGGGGGGACATTAAAATGCATAAGTTTCCTGCCTTGAATCTAAATAAAAATGCTAATGAAACGCCGTGGGTATTAATAATGTGGAGGACGAGTTTCCTTTTATTTGCTAAAGAAACATTTCAAGACAAACAGTGACAGTCGCAACTTGTTTTTGATGTATCAGGAGTTATGACACTTCATATCCTCTTGACATTTAAAAAATTAATACGCAGTCTAATTAAAGCTTTAATTAACGCCTGACTTTGGACTAAGTTGAATAATGGAATATGGCTGTGCATGATGGTGTGTTATATATGTATCTTTGCACTTCCTACAGGGATTAATTATATGCTTTAAAAAAAGGACTAATTTATGATATAACGCTGGAGTGTGCCCTTTGGCCCATCTCACAGTCCTCATGGGATCCTCATGTTCCTGCCATTAGCTCATATGCCATAAGGAGATTAACATTAAACCGTGGACCCATCTGAGAGGAAAGGATCTACACGCAGTGGAACAATTTTGTATAGTCCTACTAAACATTTAACAGAATATAAGGTGGAAATGACTGAAGCAGTCCAAGCAACACGTGCCACATGTTTGCATTCTCTCTCTAGGCTCATTAAATTATTGTATTCGTTTTGAAGAGCCTGACTGCAGTGATAGAAGGAAAATTGAATATTGTTCTGGCGATGAAAGAGACTAAATATAACCTTTAAAAAAAGAAAAGAAAAGAGAGAAATAGAATTTCATTTTTTTTTTAAATATCAAGTCTGATTATTTTGTCTTTTCCAATTACCTGAGTAGCTCTGGGAAAATGAAAAGTTAAAGAGAATGCATGTTTCATGCTCCAACAGGAGTGATTTGGTTAAAATATGATTGACTTCCTGAATACAAAAGCAGACTTTCACACTCCACTGGGGTATAATTAAGCTTCTGCAGTTCCTGCCAAGAGAAACCCTCGAGCGGGTGACCACAGGGGGTTGGAAATTTTATGTGACATGAATGCCACTTATTTTTTTTTAGCTTTTAAAATGGGACAAGCCTGGGTTTGATTGTCTGATAATAACATTGTGTCACCCTCTTTTTAATCCCATTTGCACTGATCTCCGCTTTCAGTTGTCCTTGCAGCATTCCCCTTCTGTAAATGTTAATGTTGACCAGCAAGTCAATATCCTCAACGGTGAGTATAATCCTGTAAGGCTGTGTGTGCGTAATTATTCCATCACTGTCAATATTTTAACATCAATACTGTGTTGTAAATGTGTTTGCATTGTGTCAACGGGGGAATCTGTTGTGGGGAGTCTGCGCATGAGAAACTGTAACACACAAAACACATGGCTCATTAAAGTCTGTTTTAATTACATTTAGAGCTGATGCAACCAGTGTACTGAAAGCTATAACTTGCCAGTTCAAACTAAAGCATCTCAAGAGATGTGATACTAAATGAACTCTGAAAATGTGACTGTACTTGTTTTTATTGGACCGAAATAACTAAAAATACAGTAGTGCAAGAAAAGTTCTTTTAATTCCTTTATATTTTTCTTCCAAGAATCCAGACTTTCCTCTAAGTTGTTAAAGCCGTCTCCAGGTTTTCTGAATATATTTCAGGGGATTTTTCTACACATTGGCTGCTTTTTCATTCATTTTCAATGTCGTCCCTGTACATGAACATTGAATATTAAATTTTATTTTTTAAACCACTTAACACTGACTTACGAATCATTCAGCCACAAAAAGCACCTTACTGAAAGGATGAACCAATACTGTTTCTACTTATAAGAGGCAACCTAACAAAGCCAAGTTTAAAAAAAAAAAAAAAAATTGGGCAAAAAAACCCAAACCTTTGTTTTTATTTCTTTAGTTGAATTTCCCCAAAAAATGCCAGTCATAATAATTAGAAACACATAAAAGTAGTACGTTAGCACCGTCATGGTGATTCCTAAAGAGCCAAACATTTGGCATCTGTCAGCATGGTGTACCGTGTGTTGTTAAAAAATGATGTGGCAGGCCTAACAACAGTACCTCAGACAAACAGTATCTTAAAGTATTTCCTTAAGAAACAGGAAAAAAACAACAACAACAAAGAGCTGGTGCAGGGCCTTTGAGATCCATCTGGTCCATTAGTTGATTCATCTGCTGAAATGTTCTCAAACTAAATTTTTTGGTTGATATTATTGGCGGATGGACAGGAGGAGGTCAGGAGAGAGGTATAACAGTGAGTTTCTAAGGCCATCTGTAAAACTGTCTCTGTCATTGCAGCCAGTGATCTCAGGGATTTTGCCATAATTAATTATGAAAGCAACATCAGATTTGGATCCACCATGGAATACCCCCGGGAACGCTGGTGAAAAATGATCTCAGAAACATTGCCAATCCAGTAAAACCATAAAAAACACACACACAGTTGTCCTATTGAAGCAGTGTGGGATCATTTTATCGACCAAGAACAGAACAAAAGGCAGCAAACATCCAGAGGATTGTTTTGAATGCTCTTCATTCAGTCACTGCAATACTGCACTTGTGAAAAAGAAAAACTTCATTGAGACATTTCAGTGCATCAGATATCACGTCGATGGTTTTCCTCCATGATCACAGTTAATGTTACTCCAGATCCACCACTGCAACTGACCAATCATGTTGCTGTGATGTCACAGTTCTGTGACTTGCAGGTCAAAGGCACATGTGCTTTGGCTTCATTTTCCAGTTCCAGAAACAACATCCAAAACATAGCTACACCAACATCATACACTGACGTCATGGTTCTCTATGGATTAAAAATACAGCAATGGTGAAACGTCAGGTGGACGGCAGGTTGGTGCTGCATCAGCAACAATGCAGACATTATACGAGGCTCTTGAGGTGGAGATGCAGGTCGAGAGCTGAGTTGAAAAGTGAAGCTTTCATTTTTACCAGCCTATGTTCCACTACTCACTTATAGTCGTAATAACAGAATGAATGTAAATGAGGTCACAAGCTCAAGGAGCCATGATGAGATTCTTCTGTAAGAATGCTGGGGTCGGGCTTAGCGGTAGGGTGAGAAACGCTGATATCAGAAGCGAGCTGCTCCAACTGCCTTTTTTCAACATGGAGAAGTGCTTCAGACATCTGGTTAAGATGCCTTCTGGGCAGGTGCATCCCTTCAAAAGGTTTTACAAGCATGTCCATTAGTGAGGAGATCCCGGGTAGACCCAGAACACACTGAGGAGGTTAGATTTCAGCTGGTCAGGGAATGCCTTGAGGTCTACCAGGAAGAATTGGAAAGTGCTAGGAAGAATGATTTTTTGGATTACTGTGCTTAGCTCATTTCCACTGTGACTCAACTTTAGATAAGTGGAAGGTAATCGATACATGAACATATGGCTACAACCCATAAACCAAACATTACGATTCACTAGAAAAACCCGAAGCTTGGAAAACCGAAAACTGGCACAGCACGAGCATGACCGTTGTTTACTTAAGCATTCTGCATCATGAATTTATTCCCCTAGGATCAGCAGATTAAGACTCTGTGGCTCTATTAAAATTAAATCAGGTATGGTTTGAACTTTTCTAGATTTTCGCTAAGCTTTCTGACCACAGTTCATTTGTTATGAAGTCAAAACGGCGCAAAAACTATCCAGTAATTATGAATTTTGGCACATCTTAGTGATGGGTTCATCAATAAGCTGCTGAAACACAGTCCAGAATCCAGGCAAAGGCAGAGAATTATGTATGAAGAGTTACATTTTTCAAGTCTTCACCACACAAATATACTGCTTGAACTAAGTCGGGGATGGAGTCTCTCCCAGCAGGCAGAGGCAGGAAAACACCCCGCCTGCCAATCACAGCACTAATATACCGTGACATACAATTCAAACATGGCAAAACTAATGCACACACACACACTGTAGGCAGAGAGCTGCTTGTATTTGGACAGGAGGACTCAGTTTACTGTATCGACTGACTCTTCAAACACCTTCAGACAATCCAATACAAACCTGAATTATTCCTTACTTTTGCTACACCCTGGTTTATGCAAGTCTTCACAGTAATCACGTCTCAGATGCTTCATCATTAGGGGGCATCAAATATTTGTTGATATGCACCCAGCGTGCTATGGGAATAACAAAGGGAAAAAATAGGAGAGGTGTGCCTTCCCAGCACTTTCATCTAATTTATCAGTGATTGCCAATCACCCAGATAGATTCAGGGCATCTCCATGTTTGAAAAACCCAAATGTTATGATTGCTGTTTCATGTTCAACATTCCCTTTGACTGAAGATGGAGTAAAAACCCCTTAAAACAACATAATCTAAATATATATGACATAAATTGGGGAGGGGGGAGTAAAAACAGGAAATATGGTAAAGCACTTTGGATGCAAACTCGAATCCGTCTCTGGAATCTTCCAAGCAGCCTAACTGCATATAATAAAGCATCTATAATTAACACATTTTGCCATTAATTCAAGCCAAATTACCCTGATATTTGAAACTGCTGAAGGACATGCCAAACTGCATTTTGTTAATTCCAGGCACAATTAAGTCCATGCTTACCAGCCTGAAACTTTACACTACACTGTCATAAACATGCGTTGTGGAATGGGAGATTCTCTTGCAATTTGCAACTGTTTACTTGTGCTTAATGTATAATCTTAGCCATTACTCAGTGGTAAATGGAGAGTGGAAATGTGTGGAAACTGAACACACTCTAAATAGAGTTAAGCTCAAGACTTGTGCGTCCCCAGAGGCTCAGATATCCAGTATTTAATGGCTTTGTGAAAGCAAGGCAGTGGCTTCAATTGAATTAAAGGTGCTGGACGCCCAGCGAAGGCGACAAAAGGACAAATGTAGGTAAAGATGTGCCAGAAGCTGTCCTTTTAAATGAACCTTAAAACTTTACAGCAAGGTATCCATGGAAACATGTTTACTGACACATATGAAAAATCAACTGTGCATGCAAGTGGTGATATATAATTTTAACCCTATTTCTGAAGACAGTGCTTGGTTAAGTAACATGTCCTGCAGCCTATGATGGACTTTTCTGTACAGAGCTGACTCAAAGAATATGAAAGTCTGGTAAAAGGTCAGGTCATCTGTTTTCTTGCTAAAGTAGCCTAAATATGATATCCTGCTATGAAGCCCTGAAGGAAGCTCGGTGAACTCACGACAAAAGATGGTAATAATAATAATAATAATAATAATAATAATAACAATAATAACAATAATAATATTAATAGCTATATTACAACTGGGGTTCGAGAGCGCTATAACGGAAACAATTAGCAGTCACTTATTTAAACTTATTTTGTTGTCATCTCAAATCGTAAACACTGGTTTGTTTGTTTGTTTTTTATTATTGTTACTGTAAAGAGTTAAATTAAATGTGAAAAATAATACCAAGCTATAAGAGCTAAGCTGCTTAGTGCACCTGCAACAGAAATGCTACAACCTATCAAACCATACCGGATAATCATTTAACCAAACGCGCCGTTTCATCATAGAGAAGAAACTACGTACCAGACTTAATTTAGGAATTAACCAACGTAATGATTACGCGCTCGTTTGTTCAATTACACTGTTCAAATAATGTAATAAACAGCAATAAGACATTAGTATAGTCTTTTGCTGGATTCGGCTAATGCAACTATAAATAATACATAAAATAGCCATGTTTCCATAGATATTGTCCTTAAACCTGTAGCACTTGGATATTAGCAGCTCATGCCTAATAGATCATTTATCGTTATATGACCAGCAAAACGCCATCTAGAAAAGTTGAACGTTTTTTGGGGGTTTTTAAGTAAGAGAGCGATAGTTTTCTATATGTATGTTGAACTGTACAGCTATTCATGGTGCTTTGGAAACGATTGACACCTGAACGCGAGCCTGTGCAGCGTCAAGCAGTTAAAAGCAAAGAAGCATAAATAGTGTAATTTTAAAGGAAGCTTGGAGCGGACGAACTGCCCGAGTGCTCTTTCGGAGTGCCCTAACACGGAAACTGCAAACTGCTGTTAGATTTCAGTCATTCACAGGGAATGACTGATGGGGTTTACTTGCCGAAGTTGGAACCGGGAGGCTGGCGGGTCGCTCGATCAGCTCAGGTTGCTGTTTCCCGGTAACATTCATCTCCCGTACAACCGCTTTCTCTGTCCGCTCACTTCGACGAGAGTTTCTCAAGTCATTTATCCAGCCGCTGAAGGGAAGTGTTATTCACCCGCGTCCCGCTTACCCACGAAGACAGAAGGAGAAAGCATGCCTGAAAAGCTCGGGGGGTTCTTCAAAAAAGGAAAAACAGGAAAACAGCCGTGCGTATCCTGAGATGACCACGGTGGTGCCCGCTGCAGGGACGAACTAGGAGCGCCCGTCGCTGCTCGTTTCTCCCCGGCTCAGCCCCAACTGTCAGCACACAGCGGCTCCTCTGCTTCTGCTGCTGCTGCTCCTCATCAGTCTGCATGACTCCCCACCTGCTGCCTGTCCTCCTATTAACCATTCCTGCGTCAAACCACAGCACATTAACCCGTTCACTGATGCTGGAGGCATTTTAATCAGCAGAAATCACGGATGCATATTTATCATAATTAGTGCTCGGATCCTCTAATGGTGGGCTATATTGCAATCAACAACATTTATGTTCACTAAACAGCAACATTGTCCTTGAACTTTGCGGCCAGGTGAAAGCTCCCCGACTGTGTGAGCACAGTATTTGTTAATGGATACTGGCACAAATTAATTTCTGTGGAATCCTCAAAGCAGCGCTTGAGGGAAAGAAGGCTCATCTTCCTGATGGAGGGTCAGAGAAGGGCTTTATTTTATTTTATTTTATTTTATTTTTTTTAAGTCAATCTTATCACCGGCTCCTCAGAGCTGGCCTCAGGGATCCAGCCAATGCAGCCTGATTCATGTTGGATTTCAATGGTATAGACAGCTTTATACACAGAATATGATACCTCTTCTTATAACCATCTTTCTTTTTTCCAGGAGAAATAGAAGTTAAAAATAGACTCACAACTATCTAAGGGCACACAATACCTGAGAGACGGTTTCATTCTGTGTGGTTACAGCCCTATAATCAGTGACAGACCTTTGTTTTGTATTTTTTATGTTCCGGATTAGAGCGCTAATGTGGATCTGGGAGAGTAACAATGATGAAGCGCCCCATTGCAATATATTACAGCCTAGCACTTTCATCAGAGTATGAAAAGGTATCATCAGAGGACTGGGAGAGGTGCAATTGTTAGGGAAGCTACTTCAGCTTCGTACTTCAATGGCTGGCTTCCCACTCAGCATCCTGCAAAATCTGATGTTTTATGGCTGTTATGGATTTCGGGAGGAGAAAAAAAAAATCTGCTTTCCAACTTATTACTGCAAATACAGCAGGCCTTGTGGAGTAGAGTGTGCAGCCTTGAGTTTCAGGTAAACATTTCTTGAGGCAGAGCTGCAAAGGTCAAAAGGCTGTGCGTAGATGAAGCAGCTCACATATTAAAATACATTTCTGTACAATGTTATATTAAAGAAAACCCGTGCAGCTCTGCCCTCAGTAAGAACTACCACTTAAGCCCACTGGAGCACCATTATCTATTTATTGGTGCTCAGCCTAAACTGATAGGACTCCAAAAATAAGTCGAGGCAAAACAAACAACACGAAAAACTTTCTTTCTCAGAGGGAATAGTAAAAAAGAAACGCGTCTCTAAGACAGAGTGTACCACAGAGACCCCGAGAATAGCAAGGAGCACCCCGGGATAGGCCTCTTTTTTCCCTCAAGAGACATGATTGAATGTCACAAAGAAAAAGCGCAGATGCAGATAGAAAGAAGAAATGAAGGCTGGATGAATTCTATAGAGTCCTGCTGTTGGGTGGGCCACGTGAAGAGATTAGGTGTGCAATAACGGGCAAAATATTAGTTGGTAAAGTGAAAAAAGTGACAGAATGGACTCAGTGTTTTATTCAGTACTACCTGAAAGTAGTAACTAAACCTAAACACTCATCTGGAAAGTGTTTATAGAAGATCCGTTATCTCATTGAAACAGAAGGCTTGTTGCAGCCATCGGTATCGCCCTTCGGTGGCCATGTCGTGAATTAGAAAAAACTACTTTACTTCATTGAATAAATAAATAATGAAATAAACACAGTATTGTATTTAAGAGTTAAGAAGCTTTTCCCTTCTCTGTGCAAAAACCTATAATTCTAAAACAATTAATCATAATCAAATTTAGCACTGACCTGGATAACAGGGTGTTTTCCTCCAGTTAGTAAATATGCAAAAGCTCCACAACTTTGCAGGGATGCATTAGATGCTGCTGGTACCATGTAACTAAAGCAACGGTATCTATTGGGACCTTTGTTGAATTTGTTGCAGGCAACATTACAACATTACAAGACCAGCAAAGATGATATTGAGCACTAGGGTGTGTGGAAGTGGCTCAAATCAAATACCGTGCCATGCTCCTTAGACAAAAACTGGTTCATCCCAAGGCGAAACCAAACAGCCATTTCAGAAACGCATGACACAATTTGGAAGAGCCTCCTCGACAGGACACATCTGCACCAAAAGGATAAAGGTCACTCTTTCAAGGATACCAATGCTCACATCTTGGACAGAGAAGACAGATGCTTTTGAAAGAGGAGTAAAAGAGGCCATCTATTCTGTGAACGACCATCACTAACACCAGCTAGCAACAGTCTTGAGGTCCCTACCCAGGCACCTCAGCCCCCACCCACAGGTGACTTCAACAGATAACATACATAATAGGTGTCAAAGTGCTGGTAATGACCAACACCTTTTTTTCCACACCTTCTCACCCCTTGGCTCATGTAATGATGCGCTTGATCAACAGATTAATACATGATTAATACAAGGTTAACGACCACCTAATGGACAACCTCCACTAGGGTTTAAATACCTGGTGGTCTCCACCTTTTGGTCTTAGAACTAAGAGGTTGTGTAAAGAACTGTACTGTGTAAAGAAAACAAGCATAAACCAATATCTACTATCAGTACTGAGTAGCAGTAGTATTACTATTGTCTTACTGAAATTTCGGGGATGCAGGGGACTGAAACCCAACACAGCAAATGACAGCCTGCACAGCACAACCTGAAACAGGCAGACAGGCTTCACATCTACTACTGTTTCTGAGTTGAGTCTTGTTAAAGCTGTAGCTCAGACTTTAATAAGACTAAGATATCTGTATGTCACCTCTACATTTCAGTACTTTAAACTTTAATATGTAATAAAAATTTTAGATTGAAGGGAAAATTCCATCCAAGTGTGATGCAGTCCTAACATCTGGTCAAAGTTCCACAGCGCAGAAGGAAATGGACGTCCAACCATCAATCAGTTATTTTTAAAGCGCTCTCCAATCTAAGCGCATCGCGCTGGATCTCACTCTTCCATCTTTAACTTCTGTGATGCTTTGAAAGCCTAATTCAAGGCTTCAAAGCGACTTTCTTCCTCTGATATTATATCTGAAAGTGTTGCTTTTCTAGGGTTGTGTTTTACATATTGCGGATATATTTTTTTAGTCTTATATCTGGTGTTGAAGATAATCCTCCATGAAAACCAGTTTGTTCAAAAACCTGTCCCTATTCAGTGATCACTCCTGGTAGGCTAGATTCTGCCACTCTGACCCTACTTTGTCCCTTTTGACTGGAGACTAATGATGCACATGTTCCCACAGTGTTGTGCTCATTTCCTAAGGTTGCATTTTACATTACAGGTTTATAATTTAGGCATATTTCTGGTGTTGAAAATAACACTTCACCAAAACCAGTTGTGCTCAGATGCCTGGCCTAAATCACTGATCGCTGCTGGTGGGCTACTTTCTTTCACCCTGACCCTTCTTTGTCCCTGGCGACTGGAGAGTAATGATGCACGTATTCCCAAAGTGTTGTTTTTGTTCCCTCTAAGGGGTGTTTGTCAGGGTGAACTTGGAATATCTCAGATGTCACTGTCTGCAAAGTTTTAAAGTTTTAAAGTTTTCCTCCAGGGGCAGCAGGTGAGGTGAACTTGCTGTTTTGACACGTAAGGGATTTCTTAAACTTTTCTATCTGTTTTTTAACAATACCCAGAACTGAGGTTTCCCCTGATTATGGTATCCAATGTTAAAAGGTAAGTGAATGTAGGTGAAACTGCTGTTTTAATCCTTCCATATCTTAGGGCAGCCTTTGTGTGGCTGAATTCTCTGCTTGGCATTAAGGAATCTGCTGTAAATTGGTTCAGCTTCTATCTTTTCTGTACTGTAAAACCTTTTCTGTTCAAATTGGAAAGTAATCAGACGGTAATCCTCTGCAGACAATAACAGGGGGATAGCTCCTCCAAGTTCACCCTAAGGTCCAATGCTTTCTTGCATTTCTCCTGGCTTCCAATTCATTCCATTTATCTCCTTTTCTACAGTTCCTTCTTGCTTTTAGGAGTAACTTTTGATCCAGAAACCCATAATGTTATGGATTACATAACACTGTACACCAAAGTAAGTCACTCCTCGAGAACTGCTTTCTCATAGGTAAGACCAGCCTTCTCCAGGCTGTGTTTAAATCAGTCTTTACAGTTTTAACTATGTAGTGCATTATGTCTGTGAAGGTTCTCAGTCATCCAGGTCATTGTAGTCAAAGGAGCTTGCAAAGAAAAGCGTCTGGACTTCTTTAAGTTACTTGAAAGTAACTTAAAGTTCAAGTAACTTAAAGAAGTCCAGACGCTTTTCTTTGCAAGCTCCTTTGACTATGTAGTGCATTGCGTTTACTGTCCAAACTCTACAAATTCTACAGACCTTGTAAAATCATGTCTGTGTGAAATGTAAAGGAAAAACAATATAGTAATTTCTACATTTTTAATTCAAAATATTACAAAGGCAACATATGAAATGCTGCAACTGCATAAAAACACACAACTGTGTAGCAGATGGAAATTAATAGGTTCAGCAACACTCCTGAAAACCTCTCTCACTGAACAAATGCCCACCAGCTCCTTCATTAGAGACCTGCAGGTCTCACTTGCTTCAGTTAAGGTCAGTTTTCCTGATTCAACAATAATAAAAAGACTGGGCAAAGTTTGCAAACCACTACTGATCAAAAAGAACACAAAGGATCGTCTTATATTTGCTAAGAAAAAAAAGTCTTCATGAGCCCCAAAACTTTGGGAAAAACTCTGTGGAGTGACGAGATAAAAGCTCAACTTTCTGGCAGGTTTGAGTCTCACTTCATGTGGTGGAAAACTAACAACTTTCATAAAGAGACCGTCATACAAACAGTCAAACATGGTGGTGGTAGTGTGATGTGTGGGGCTGCTTCGGGATCTAGACAGCTTACCGTAATTGATGAAATCGTGAATTTTGCTCTCTAGCAGGAAATTCAAAGGGAGAATGTCCGGCCATCAGTTTGTACTATGAAACTCAAGCACACTGGGGTTATGCAGCATGCCAGCAAGCCCACCTGTGAATGGCTAAGAAACATTTTGAAGTGGTTTAGTCAAAGTCTGGACTGAATGTGATTAAGATGCCTGGCTTGATTTTAGGAGTTTTAGTGTGTTTGCAAACCAGATGACATCTGAATCTACAGAGCTGCTGTGTGGAGTTCCTCAGGGCTCTGTGCTGGGACCTCTTTTGTTCTTAATTTACATTCTTCCTTTAGGCCAGATAATACGGCAGTTTCCTATATATATATATATATATATATATATATATATATATATATATATATATATATATATATATATATATATATATATATATATATATATATGAATAATAAAAAAAAATACACATGACATATAATGTAATTGCAAGGAGGTATTTCTGTAGTCTATTGATTACTAGATAGTGGAAAAGGGGTGGGATTAAATAAGCTTATGCTTCTTCCTGCTCCTTTTTGAACATGAAAGTTATTTGTAGTTGTGGTTGCTTGTTTTCCTTTTGTTTTGCTTTGTTCATTTGTCTCTTTTAATTCTACATTTTCAACATGTTCAATCAATCTATGTGTCGTTTTTGATTAATCCTTTTCTTTGGAGCAGAACTTAAATCTGTAACCTGCTTTTTTTTTTTTTTTGATAATCCATGCTTTTGTCTCTACAAGAGTGGACTATTGTAACAGTGTGTTTACCTGTCTAAACAACAAAGGGCTGGCTCGTCTCCAGGTTGTTCAAAACTGTCAGACTACTGACTTGCTCAGAAAAAGGAGCTCATATAACTCCTGTTTTAAAGTTGCTACATCGGCTACCAATCAGATTTAGGTTCCATTTGAAGATTTTAGTTTTAACCTTCAGAGCACTTCAGGGACAGGCCCCTCCGTATATTGCTGATTTGATTCATATTCATACCTCTTCTTGTGATTTGAGGTCATCGAATCTCAACCTTTTAGTGGTCCCCCACACTCGTTTCAGAATTCGAGGGGACCGATCTTTCCAAGCTGTTGCACCAAGACTGCACTTCCTCTATTTCTACGGTGTCTGGACTCCGTGGAGACCTTAAAAGGCCATTTTCATTTCAAAAAGCTTTCAATTAGACCAGAGTTTTTATAATGTATTTATGTCTGTACTATGTTTTATTACCTTTCTTGTGAAGCACTTTGTGACATATGTCTGTGAAAAGTGATATGAATAAACTTTTACTTACTTACTTTTTACTTTAAACAGCCCATTCTTTCTGGGCGAACGCTCAGGTGTGGCTGAATTTAAACAATTCTGAAAAGAAGACTGGGCCAAAGTTCCCCCACAGTGATGTGAAAGTCTCATTGTTATCACAGACGCTTGATTGCAGTTCTTGCTGCCAAGAGTGACACAACGAGTTATTAGGTTTAGGGGGCAACTACTGTTTTATACAGGGCCAGGCAGGTTTAGATAGCAATTAAGTGATTAACAAATATGAGAAAAAAGGAGTAAGAAATCAGGAAAGGGATGAATCCTTTTTCACAACACTGTAACTGGTGCTTCAGGCCACTGAAAATGATTTTTTAAGAGGTGAACATTTTCAGAAACATCATCTCTGCATTTATATGTGGACAAGAAAAATCTGGATTTTTGTGCAATTGCCTTTTAATGTCAAATTTGTGCACCGTCATTTCCTTTTCTGATGTCAGACTGTGTGTCGTGTTGTTTTTTTGTTAGAATGACATTTCTGTACAGTTAGTTTTATATTGCCATCTGTTGCTTTTGCATGTTCTTCACAGGGTTCAACGTTGTTGTTTTTTTATGTGGATGTGTTTTTCAAAATGAAAACCCTAAAACAA